>NC_052319.1:13135703-13783203 GCF_016432855.1 Salvelinus namaycush | reverse complement strand
GATAGACTGCCAATAGGTACTTATCACA
Organism: Salvelinus namaycush; assembly: GCF_016432855.1. Lineage (NCBI taxonomy): Eukaryota > Metazoa > Chordata > Actinopteri > Salmoniformes > Salmonidae > Salvelinus > Salvelinus namaycush. The sequence continues at coordinate 13,783,175 of NC_052319.1, read as the reverse complement.
GTAGGAGGCCGATCCTTCTCTTGCTAGAACAAAATACCTTCCTGCTGTGTACCGACCTGGCACTGACGTTTTTACTTGTAGTAGCCTACAAGTTGACTTTGAGCCAATCAGAGAGCACCAACCTCCATGCGGGGGAGCCGACAGGAGGGACAAGAAAAATAAAAAATAGGGCACTTTTTCCAGTCTAATCCACCCTTACCATCAGAATTGTTCTAACTAAAACAATAAAGCTGCATAATACATGTTTTTTTCTTGAACAAGTCTTTACATCTTTTACGTCTAGCTAAGCAGTTTTGTGCTTGAAGAAGGATTTGTTGTTAGGTTTGATAATGTGCACTAGCTTATTTAGTTTGGTAGCTAGCTAACTAATGTTAGCTTGCTAACAGAGCAAGACAGTCACACACACTTCATATGAAATGAATGGGGTGGTAGCTAAGTGCTGTACAATGCACACAACACTAAATGCTTTACCAAACAATCTATCTGGCCACTGTAGCTTGTAACATTATCATTAAATTACAATGGATTAATTTCCATGAAGCAGCTGCCTGTTGCTGACTGCCGAGAGTCAATGCACTGTCTTTACTTTACCTAGCAAGCACAACAGATAGCTAGCTAGCGACTCATGCTAACCATTTAGCTAACATTAACCAGCTAGCTAAATATTTATCTATGGGCTGTATGCTATTACGGAGAGTGGATTAAATAGTTTATTTGTCATCTTGCTAGCTAGTTATCTAGCTATTCCATCTGGCTAGTATCAACAAGGGCTTTCTACGACAATAGCAACAATAGCGCAGCTAGTTAGCTAACATTGACTAGACCCCTGAAACTCAACTCTGGACCTCGAAGCCAGTTGCACTACGATTTTTACATTGTTCCCCTCTAATCAGGGACTGATTTAGACCTGGGACACCAGTTGGGTGCAATTAGTTATCAGGTAGAACAGAAAACCAGCAGGCTCTGGACCTCGTAGGGTAAGAGTTGAATACCCCTGGACTAGATCATAAAGCAACACCCACGGACATGCATTGCCAAACAACGCTACTGCCACCTTCTGGTTTGGAGTATTTTAACAAGGCTGAGTGGCTGATGACCTCAAGGTATTTGCTGTGTGAACACAAAAGAGATTGACTGCCGGCACTCTGTTCAGAGGTGCTAAGTACTGTTGGCAGGCAAACACTTGACAATCCTACCGGTGTGTCTGAGCTATAACACACAAGCTTTTTCAGCAGCAGATTATGATCGATAATGTCTAACAAAACACCTCCCACAATCTTCTTCTTATCAATTTCTTTCAGCCAATCATCAGTAAGTATTGCTAGTGCCTTACATGTTGAGTGCCTTTCCCTATAAGCAGGCCAACTCTTGTCTTTGGGGGCCCTACGCGAGATTTGGTTGGGGGGCCTCCCCACCAAGCGGACAATATTTTTTTGTGGACCCCTTCTTGACTTGGAGAGAAAAATGTATGTTTTAAAATAAATAACCTACCATTCTACACATTGCCATGTGGCGTAGTCGAGAAAATGTTGCAGTTTTTAAGAAAGTTTTCTGTAGTTCTACACATTTTGCCATTGAGTGGAGAGAAACAACACACAATTTTATAACAAATGTCATGCGATTTTACAAATTTTACCATGGGGCGGAGAGAAAAATTTGCCATTTTATAAAACTTTTTTTTGCTCATTTTGCCATTGGACAGAGATACATTTTGAGAGCTTTAAAGCTAATTTCCTGCAATTCAACACATTTTGCCATGGGGTGGAGAGAAATGTTTGCCGTTTTAAAGCTAATTTCCTGCAGTTTTACACATTTTGCCATAACTTATGTCATGTTAATTATATCTGAGTGAGAGTGACAAACAAAATCAATGGAGGACCTCTGGAGTTCAGGGCCCATGGGCACCTGTCCTGCGTGCCCAGTCGGTATTCGGACATGATTACTACAAGTTTAGATAACTGGCTAGACTAACTTACCAATCAAATGATTTTTTGCTGACATGGCTAATTGAGTGACTGTCAGTGACTGACAAAACAAGAGAGAAACTGCTGATGCACAACCAAATTTCGAACCCCCCAAAAAATATATACAGTATACTGTATATATTCAGTGAGCATCAAAAGTATTGAGACAGTGACACATGTTTGGATGTTTTGGCTCTGTACTCCAGCACTTTGGATTTTAAATGATACAATGACCATAAAGTTAGACTGTCAGCTTTAATTTGTGCGTATTTTCATCCATATTGGTTGAAACGTTTAGAAATTACAGCACTTTTTGTACATAAGCCCCCCCCCCCATTTTAGGTGACCAAACGTATTTTGACAAATTCACTTATATATGTATTAAAGTGTCTAAAGTTTAGTATTTGGTCCCATATTCTTAGCACACAATGATTACATCAGGCTAGTGATTCTACAAACTTCTTGGATGCATTTACTTTTTTACCATTCACAGAAATGAATGGTAAATAATGTATTGTGTCATTTTGGAGTCACTTTTATTGTAAATAAGAACAGAATAGGTTTCTAAACACTTCTACATTCATGTGGATACTACCATGATTACGGCTAATCCTGAACGAATCGTGAATAATGATGAGTGAGAAAGTTACAGACGCACAAGTATCATACCCCGCAAATAATGCTAACCTCCCCTGGTATTGTAATGGTGAGAGATTAGCATGTCTGAGGGTATGATATTTGTGCATCTGTAACTTTCTTAACCATTATTATTCATAATTCATTCAGGATTATCCGTAATCATGGTAGCATCCACATTAATATAGAAGTGTTTAGAAACATATTCTATTCTTATCTACAATAAAAGTGACTCCAAAATGACTCAATACATTATTTACCACTGCTTATGTCGCTTATGCCTGGAGCCAACCCTGACCGTAAGCATGTTGAAAGTCTGTTGTTAACTTGTTTACTGTGAAATGGCATTGTATCTGGGCGAATACCATTTTTTTCAAAAGTTTAAGGTTAAAACAGTTGAGGGTTATCAGTTAAAGGTTGGTAGCATGCTGATTTGAACCAGCTAAAGGTGCTTTGCTGTTCTTGGGTAGCGGAATGCCATACTCAGTGATTTTCCATCCAAGTTGTTGTCAGTACAGGTGGTTTGTCATTATTGACACAGTATACAGCAATACTTTTTTCACCTCTTCCACGCTCACTTTACAGAATTCCAAATTACATTGCTTGTCTTTCATTATTTGGTCAGTTATGCATGGATATGAAGGTTCAGAGTTTGTTGTTGGCATGTCATGCCTAAACTTGCTAATCTTGCCAATGAAAAAAGCATTAAAGTAGTTGGCAATATCAGTGGGTTTTGTGATGAATGCGCCATCTGATTCAATGAAAGATGGAGCTGAGTTTGCCCTTTTGCTTGGGCCGGGCCAATACCAGTATTGCGATACTCGTTAGTATGTTGGCAAGGAAACAAGACAGAAAGCGGATTTCACTTCTTTAGGAAAACAGCTGTAATGTTGGAAACAAACATCATTATGTTGTCATCCAGAGTCACATGTATTTATTTTCCAAGCTATAGCATACAATATTTTACTTACAGCAGGTTTTTTAAGGACCAAAGAGATTGCATTGTGTTTTTGTTTTTGCCATGGAAAAAAATATTGTGAGACTGGTATTGTCCCGGCCCTACTTTTGACCCAAAATTTTATTTAAGCTACTTTAGTGTACATTTGACCATGTGTTTTAGGTTATTGTCCTGCTGAAAGGTGAATTCATCTCCCAGTGTCTGGTGGAAAGCCGACTGAAACAGATTTTCCTCTAGGATTTTGCCTGTGCTTAGCCTTATTCCGTTTATTTTTATCCTGAAAAACTCCCCATTCCTTAACGATTACAAGCATACCCATAACTTGATGCAGCCACCCCATGCTTGAAAATGTGGAGAGTGGTACTCAGTAATGTGTTGTATTATATTGACCCCAAACATAACACTTTGTATTCAGGACACAGTTAATTGCTTTGCCACATTTTTTGCAGTATTACTTTAGTGTCTTGTTGCAAACAGGAATAATGTTCTGGAATATTTTTACTCTGTACAGGCTTCCTTATTTTCACTCTGTCAATTAGGTTAGTATTGTGGAGTAACTACAATGTTTTTGATCCATCTTCAGTTTTCTCCTATCACAGCCATTAAGCTTTGTAACTGTTTTAAAGTCACCATTGGCCTCAAGGTGAAATCCCTGAGCGGTTTCCTTACTCTCCGGCAACTGAGTTAGGAAGGATGCCTGTATCTTTGTAGTGACTGGATGTATTGCTACACCATCCAAAGTGGTGTAGCAATATATCCAATACATCCAACTACAAATACCTAGGTGTCTGGCTAGACTGTAAACTCTCCTTCAAGACTCATATTAAACATCTCCAATCCAAAATTAAATCTAGAATCAGCTTCCTATTTCGCAACAAAGCCTCCTTCACTCACGTTGCCAAACATACCCTCATAAAACTGACTATCCTACCGATCCTCATCTTCGGCGATGTCATTTACAAAATAGCCTCCAACACTTTACTCAGCAAACTGGATGCAGTCTATCACAGTGCCATCCGTTTTGTCACCAAAGCCCCATATACCACCCACCACTGCGACCTTTATGCTCTCGTCGCCTGGGCCTCGCTACATATTCGTCGCCAGACCCGCTGGCTCCAGGTCATCTATAAGTCTTTGCTAGGTAAAGCTCTGCCTTATCTCAGCTCACTGTTCACCATAACAACACCCACCCGTAGCACGCGCTCCAGCAGGTATATTTCACTGGTCATCCCAAAGCCAACACCTCCTTTGGCCGCCTTTTCTTAACGAATTGCAAAAATCGCTGAAGTTGTAGACTTATATCTCCCTCATTAACTTTAAGCATCAGCTATCTGAGCAGCTTACCTATTTCTGCAGCTGTACACAACCAATCTGTAAATAGCCCATCTAATCTACCTACCTCATCCCCATATTGTTTTTATTAACTTTTTTGCTCTTTTGCACACCAGTATTTCTACTTGCACATCATCATCTGCACATCTATCACTCCGGTGTTCATTTGCTAAATTGTAATTACTTCACTACTATGGCCTATTTATTGCCTTACCTTCTCACGCCATTTGCACACACTGTATATATACTTTTTCAATTGTGTTATTGACTGTACTTTTGTTTATTCCATGTGTAACTCTGTGTTGTTGTTGTGTCGCACTGCTTTGCTTTATCTTGGCCAGGTCGCAGTTGTAAATGAGAACTTGTTCTCAACTGGCCTACCTGGTTAAATAAAGGTGAAATAAAAAAATTAAAAATTAAAAGTGTAATTAATAACTTCTCCATGTTCAAAGGGATATTCAATGTCTGTTTTTTTACCCATCTACCAATAGTTGCCATTCTTTGCGAGGCATTGGAAAATCTCCCAGGTCTTTGTGGTTGAATCTGTGTCCTTACAGATAATTGTATGTGTGGGGTATAAAGATGAGGTAGTCATTAAAAAATCATGTTAAACACCATTATTTTACACAGAGTGAGTCCATGCAACTTATCATGGGATTTGTTAACTAAATCTTTGTTCCTGAACTTATTTATGTTTTTCATAACAAAGGGATTGAATATTTATTGACTCAAGACATTTCATCTTTTAATTTGTAATTAAATTGTAAAAAAAAATGTAAAACATAATTCCACTTTTACATTATGGGGTATAGTGTGTAGGCCAGTGTGAAAAAAAAATATTTAATCAATTTAAAATTCAGGCTGTAACACAACAAAATGTGGAAAAAGTCAAAGGGTGTGAATACTTTCTGAAGGCACTGTATATCAATGCATAGGTAACAACCTAACCATCACAAAACTTCTATTTGATCAAATAAGCCTCACATAGCGAATTAGCAATTACATTTCTTGTTGACCAAATTCTACACTCTCTCATTGACCTACATATAAAGATTCCTCACTTCGTGGGCTTGTTTTCGTGGACATATATTGGGCGGAGTTAAACCTCTCACTTTGCCTCTTCCGTTCTGGTCAAGAGATTTGGGCCAGTAACCGAAAGGTCGCTGGTTCGAATCCCCAATCCGACTAGGTGAAAAATCTGTCATTGTGTCCTTGGGCAAGGCACTTAACCCTAATTGCTCCTGTAAGTCCCTCTGGATGAGAGCGTCTACTCGTTGTCGGTAATCAGGCCTACCACTGTTGTGTCATCAGCAAACTTAATGATGGTGTTGGAGTCATGCTTGGCCACGTAGTCATGGGTGAACAGGGAGTACAGGAGGGGACTAAGCATGCACCCCTGAGGGGCCCCAGTGCTGAGGATCAGCATGGTAGATGTGTTGTTGCCTACCCAGGGCGGACCATCTGGAAGTCAAGGATCCAATTGCAGAGGGAGGTGTTTAGTCCCAGGGTCCTTAGCTTCGGCATGTACTTTGTGGGCAGTATGGTGTTGAACGCTGAGCTGTAGTCAATGAACAGCATTCTCACATAGGTGTTAATTTTGTCCAGGTGGGAAAGGGCAGTGTTGAGTGTGATTGAGATTGCGTAATCTGTGGATCTGTTGGGGGGGTATGCGAATTGGAGTGGGTCTAGGGTTTTCGGGATCATGGTGTCGATGTGAGCCATGACCAGCCTTTCAAAGCACTTCATGGCTACTGGCGTGAGTGCTACGGGGTGGTAGTCATTTAGGCAGGATGCCTTCACTTTCTTGGGCACAAGGGACTATGGTGGTCTGCTTGAAACGTGTAGGTATTATAGACTCGGTCAGGGAGAGGTTTAAAATGTCAGTGAAGACACTTGCCAGTTGGTCAGCGCATGCTCTGAGTACACGTCCTGGTAATCTGTCTGGTTCTACAGCCTTGTGAATGTTGACATGTTTAAAAGTCTTGCTCATATCAGCTAGGGACTGCGTGATCACACAGTCGTCCGGAATAGCTGGTGCTCTCATGCATGTTTCAGTGTTGCTTGCCTCAAAGCGAGCATAAAAGGCATTTAGCTCCTCTGGTATGCTTGTGTCACTGGACAGCTCACAGCTGGGTTTCCCTTTGTACAAGTTATTGGTGGTTGAAAATTCCTTGTGCCAAACAGTAGGCTACCCATCTAATAATGCCTATCAGCCAGCTGGAAAAGAGAAATGGTCAGTTGTTATTAGCTTCTATAGCCACAAAGTCATAAACCCCGCCCATTTCTACAATTTCTGTTCTTAAAATGTGGTTTCAAACCTAACCTTAAACACACTACTAACCTTATGTCTAACACTATGCTAACATAGTGACGGAGGAAGCTTTGAATAGGTCTGTATCCTACAGAGTAATATGAGAAGAATGCGATTGCTGAATTTATGTAGATATTCTAAACTAAGTGTTTTGATAACTTTCTAAATGTAGTGTGAGTGTTGCAACTGAGGGCAGACAATTTTTACACGCTAAGCGCTTCAGCACTCGGCAGTCCTGTTCTGTGTGCTTGTGTGGCCTACCACTTTGCAGCTGAGACATTATTCTTCCTAGACCTTTCCACTTCACAATAACAGCACTTACAGTTGACCGGGGCAGCTCTAGCAGGATAGAAATTTGACTAACTGACTTGTTGGAAAGGTGGCATCCTATGACGGTGCCACGTTGAAAGTCACTGAGCTCTTCAGTATGGGCCCTTCTACTGCCAATGTTTTTCTATGGAAATTTCATAGGTGTGTGCTCGATATTCTACACCTGTCAGCAACAGTGTGGCTGAAATAGCCGAATCCATTCATTTGAAGTATCCACATACTTTTCGATAACTTTCAAAATGTAGTGCCAGGTCCACGTAGAATAAACAACTCTTTACATAATACCATACTGTAGAAGCAGTGTTCTGCTAATATAACAATGTGCATCTTTCATTGTCATTCCCAGCCGATACAGATACTGTGCCTGTCGACATTTTGTCTGGTGGTAATGGGGCTACCTTGTCAAACATGTCAGAGTGGTCATATACCTTCCTGTGTGGTGTCCCATATACAACAGGAGTTCCCTGGTTCTGATGTAGAATACACAGGGTTTCTCCCTCCCCATATTGACAGATACCATTCAATTAAATAATAAAAGACAACACAAGTAAAAGTTGTGTCTAGTAACATTTTAATGCCGAGTGCCAGGTCTCTCTGCATTCAGAGACATCAATATCAAGCCCATATGTTAGTCTGGACTTCATCACATCCTCTTGCAAGTCTCCAAGTGCTGGCTCAATAGATGCATCTGTAAAAACATACGCAGTCACTGTTCTATTACCACTGCCAGTTAGGGATAGGTGATATCTGACACACAAACATACAACACTAGTCAAAAGTTTGGACACACGTACTCATTCAAGGGTTTTTCTTTATTTTTACATTGTAGAATAATAGTGAAGACATCAAAACTATAAAATAACACATATGGAATCATGTAGTAACCAAAAAAGTGTTAAACAAATCAAAATATATTTTAGATTTTCTTAAAGTAGCCACCCTTTGCCTTGATGACAGCTTTGCACACTCTTGGCACTCTCTCAACCAGCCTCATGACCTGGAATGCATTTAAATTAACAGGAGGGCCTTGTTAAAAGTTAATTTGTGGAATTTCTTTCCTTTTTAATGCGTTTGAGCCAATCAGCTGTGTTGTGACAAGGTAGGGGTGGTATACAGAAGAAAGCCCTATTTGGTGAAAGACCAACTCCATATTATGGCAAGAACAGCTCAATAAGCAAAGAGAAATGACAGTCCATCATTACTTTCAGACATGGTCAGTCAATCCGGAAAATGTCAAGAACTTTTAAAGTTTCTTCAAGTGCAGTCGCAAAAACCATCAAGCGCTATGATGAAACTTGCTCTCAAGAGGACCGCCACAGGAAAGGAAGACCCAGAGTTACCTCTGCCGCAGAGGATAAGTTCATTAGTGTTAACTGCACCTCAGATTGCAGCCCAAATAAATGCTTCACAGAGTTCAAGTAACAGACACATCTCAACATTAACTGTTCAGAGGAGACTGCGTCAATCAGGCCTTCATGGTCGAATTTCTGCAAAGAAACCACTACTAAAGGACGCAAATAAGAAGAGACTTGCCTGGGCCAAGAAACACCAGCAATGGACATTAGACCGGTGGAAATCTGTCCTTTGGTCTGGAGTCTGAATTTGAGATTTTTGGTTCCAACCGTCGTGTCTTTGTGAGACGCAGATAAGGTGAATGGATGATCTCCGCATGTGTGGTTCCCACCGTGAAGCATGGAGGAGGAGGTATGATGGTGTGGGGGTGCTTTGCTGGTGACACTGTCTGTGATTTATTTAGAATTCAAGGCACACTTAACCAGCATGGCTACTTCAGCATTCTGCAGCAATACGCCATCCCATCTGGTTTGGGCTTAGTGGGACTATCATTTGTTTTTCAACAGGGAAATGACCCAGCACACCTCCAGACTGTGTAAGGGCTATGTAACCAAGAAGGAGAGTGATGGAGTGCTGCATCAGATGACCTGGCCTCCACAATCACCCGACCTGAACCCAATTGAGATGGTTTGGGATGAGTTGGACCGCAGAGTGAAGGAAAATCAGCCAACAAGTCCTCAGCATATGTAGAAACTCCTTCAAGACTGTTGGGATAGCATTTCAGGTGAAGCTGGTTGAGAGAATGCCAAGAGTGTGTAAAGCTGTCATCAAGGCAAAGAGTGACTAATTTGAAGAATCTAAAATATATTTTGATTTGTTTAACACTTTTCTGGTTACTACATGATTCCATATGTGTTATTTCATAGTTTTGATGTCTTCACTATTATTCTACAATGTAGAAAATAGTAAAAATAAAGAAAAACCCTTGAATGAGTAGGTGTGTCCAAACTTTTGAGTAGTACTGTGTAGAAGTTAGAACAAGTCAGACTAAACCTACCTAATTCTAGTTTCCCCATCGACAACCGTTGGTGAGCAGGCAACAGGTGAGGCTGGAGGTAAGGTCTTTGCCAGCACCCCATTAATGGGCATGGCAGCATAGATCAGCCCCTGGCCCCTCATCAAAGATACTGGTCGTTCAAACACAAACACACACACAGAGCACTGACTACATTATCAATGATGTTTATGATTTGCATGGTGGAACCAACCTGATCACTGCATTCACCTTTCTATTTCACTTCAGATATCATGATATGAAAATAGAATGGTAAACGCAGCGATAAGGCTGGTTCCACCAGGCTAGGTTATGAAGTCATGAAGTTTATGAATTTAGAAAAAACTCAAAACTGTTTTGTCCTTTGACCAGGTCAAATGTCACCATCTTGATTCAGGTGTCCTCCCTAGGAATGCTCACAGCAAGGGTATGTCTGGGTGATGCTGAGGGTGATGCTGAGGGTCACCTTGCTGGTCTTCTCTATGTTGCATGTTCGGCAGCAAACCGGACATCTCTCGAACAACTGCAGCAGGCGTTCCTCATCTAATGAGGTGGTGTTGACTGGGAGGGCCTGTTACAGGGTGATAAAATAGACAGCCAAGTTCCGGCTGGCTTCCGGGTTAAGCGAGCAGTGTGTCAAGAAGCAGTATGGCTTGGCTCTCGACCTTCGCCGAGTCCGATGAGACACGATCATAACTAAAAATTGGATATCACGAAAAAGGGGGTAACGCCATGGGCCAGTAAAGTTTGAATACATTGGCCATGCAGTCAATCCAGCATGTCTTCTGCCGTGTTCAATACAACTGGAAACTTGGAAATTTCAGACAGTGAGTTCAAGAAAACTGGGATAAAACTTGCTTCGACTGGGAAAATAATTTTGAACGGTCATCCAACTCGGAATTCCAAGTCGGAATATCGGGCCTCTTTCTAGAGCCATCAAGAAGGACCGCCGCGCCACCTTCCTGTTCAAGTGAGCACAACCAGGTGAGTCCAAAATGTCTTGTATACTGCTGCATAAATTATAAAATATGCCAGTGGGATATGCATAAGCCAAGAAAGTAATACTAAGTGTACAGTGCATTCGGAAAGTATTCAGACCCCTTGACTTTTATCACATTTTGTTACAGCCTTATTCTAAAATGGATTAAATAGTTTTTTTCCCTTCATCAATCTACTGTACACACGATACCTTACAACGAAAAAGCAAAAACTGGTTTTGAATTTTTTGCAAATTTATTTAAAAATAAAAACAGAAATAGCACATTTACTTAAGTATTCAGACCCTTTACTCAGTACTTTGTTGAAGCACCTTTGGCAGCGATTTCAGCCTCGAGTCTTCTTGGGTATGACGCTACAAGCTTGGCACACCTGTATTTTGGGAGTTTCTCTAATTCTTCTCTGCAGATCCTCTCAAGCTCTGTCAGGTTGGATGGGGAGCTTTGCAGCACAGCTATTTTCAGGGCTCTCCAGAGATGTTTGATCGGGTTCAAGCCGGAGCTCTGGCTGGGCCACTCAAAGACATTCAGACACTTTTCTCGAAGTCACTCCTGCGTTGTTTTGGCTGTGTGCTTAGGGTCGTTGTCCTATTGGAAGGTGAACCTTCAACCCAGTCAGAGGTCCTGAGTGCTCTGGAGCAGATTTTCATCAAGGATCTCTGTACTTTGCTCCGTTCAGCTTTCACTCGATCCTGACTAGTCTCCCAGTCCCTGCCACTGAAAAACATCTCCACAGCATGATGCTGCCACCACCATGCTACACCGAAGGGATGGTGCCAGGTTGTCTCCACACGTGAAGCTTGGCATTCAGGCCAAAGTGTTCAATCTTGGTTTCATCAGACCAGAGAATCTTGTTTCTTATGGTCTGAGAGTCCTTTAGGTGCCGTTTGGAAAAGTCCAAGCTGGCTGCCATGTGTCTTTTACTGAGGAGTGGCTTCTGTCTGGCCACCCTACCATAAAGGCCTGATTGATGGAGTGCTGCAGAGATGTTTGTCCTTCTGGAAGGTTCTCCCACCTCCACAGAGGAACTCTGGATCTCTGTCAGAGTGACCATTGGGTTCTTGGTCACCTCCCTGACCAAGCCCCTTCTCCCCTGATTGGTCAGTTTGGCCGGGCGGACAGCTCTAGGAAGAGCCTTGGTGGTTCGAAACTTCTTCCATTTAAGAATGAAGGAGGCCACTGTGTTCTTGGGGACCTTCAATGCTGCAGAAATGTTTTTGTACTCTTCCTCAGATCTGTGCCTCGACACAATCCTGTATCTGAGCTGTACGGACAATTCCTTTGACCTCATGGCTTGGTTTTTGCTCTGACATGCACTGTCAACTGTGGGACCTTATATAGACAGATGTGTGCCTTTCCAAATCATGTCCAATCAATTGAATTTACCACAGGTGGACTCCAATCAAGTTGTAGAAACATCTCAAGGATGATCAGTGGAAACAGGATGCACCTGAGCTCAATTTCGAGTCTCATAGCAAAGGGTCTGAATATTTTGTAAATAAGGTATTCCTGTTTATTATTTTTAATACATTTGCAAAACATTTAAAAAATTGTTTTTGCTTTGTCATTATGGGGAATTGTGTGTAAATTGATGAGGATTTTTTTTAATTTAATCCATTTTAGAATAAGGCTGTAACGTAACAAAATGTGGAATAAGTCAAGGGGTCTGAATGCTTTCCTTAGGCACTGTATCTCCAGTGCTTGATTTATGGCTTCACATATGACTGCCATACACACCACTCAGTGCTAGAGGCATCACTACAGAAACCCTGATTCAAATCCAGGCTGTATCACAACCAGCCGTGATTTGGGAGTCCCACTGGGCAGTACGCAATTGGTCCAGCGTCTTCCGGGTTTGGCCGGTGTAGGCCATCATTGCAAATAAGAATTTGTTCTTAACTGACTTGCCAAGGTAAATAAAACAAAGAAAATGCACTCTTCTGATTTTCTCTGTCGCCCACATCTTCAATATTTAAATATTTAAATAATAATGTTCCAGTGTCTTAATGATGGAGGATAATTTTATATCCAGTTTTTAAGCAAACGTTTTTTTTAAGTGATTGAAGAGAAAAGTATTAAAAGAGGGGAAGTGAAGTGGGCGGAGTGCTGATTTGCACGTGGAGCTTTGCAAAAGGGGGCATGATTTGTTGACATAATTGTAATCCAAACCCAACCTTCATTTACTGATTGTGATGCAGTTAGGTTCCAAAAACCGTTTTAGAAGACACTGACTGACTTTGTAACCAAAATGATCCTATTTACACGTTGTAGTAAATTTTGACACTACAATAAGTGTGTATGACTCATATCGATGCCACAAAGACCATTTTCAAAGGGGTACCTTGCTTTTTAGGGTCAGTCGCTCTTTAACTATTCAAATGTTTCTTGCATTTTTATGGGCTGATTGTTTAGAAATGGAGGTATGGGGTAGCCAAATTTGCCCACCTCGCGTGAGTAACTTTGTGTCCAATTACTTTGCACTTAGTAAAACAACATGCTCATATGGCAACACGTTACAGTTTGGAGGAGCCATTACGAGTTTGCTAAAAAAAAATCACTGACACTAAGTCCCCTGTCACGTGGTGAAGCCAGCATGGCCAACGTTACAGCGTATGCGGTATTATGTGAACTCACATAAACCGACCCTGGATCTGCGGTTAGGGACACGTTTGCGTGGCTTCTGACGTCAGAAGTGGGTCGCGCATGTTCTTCCGCCCCTAATATATAAGCAACAATATAAAGGTAATTTTGTTTCAGTCACAGATGAACTTCGGACATAAATACTGTCCAGGTAAATTGCTTCAGAATTAGTTGTAAACGCCAGTGCTAGCAGAAAAAAAGTGTGTTCCTTGATATTGAATCGCGTTTTCGATTAAGTGTCTAGCTGAAATAGCGACTGCTAGTTTAAAGTTGCATGAAGCTAAAGTTGCTAGCTAGAACAACGATGGTTAGAACGCTGCAACTTGACACTTTTGAGTTGGTCAATTTAGTAGCTAACTAGCTAGTTTTCCCCTTCTCTGCAAGAAGGTCGAATTGGCTAGCGAGTTATGTCGTTTGATGTTGAACACTTCTGCCCATGAGCCAAGCCCTAGTTAGCTAGCTAAATTAGCTTGTGTATACTAACTAGTACTTAGCTAACTCCAGCGCAGTGTGCCGTCTAGCTATTTCATGCACACATTTGGTTGACTATGTCACAGTGTGCATTTTGTTTTTCTGGGCAATGTGAACGGTACCGTCAACCAATTTTAAGAAATGCATCATAAATTAAACGAGGTAATGTGTTGCTAGCTTCACAGCATCTCGTTGTGGTCGAGCGAAGTTTCCAAATTTAGAGCGGTGCGTCTGCTGTAGTTAAATTATTCGAGGCTTAGCTAGAGTCTATACATTCCAAAATTGTTATATTATTGTGCCTTTGGACACGCATCAAACTGTTGCTTGCTCGCTTCAAAACATACGCTACACTCTTGATGAATCCTGGACAGGTAAACACATGCGTCATGGGACCCACTTTGGGATTAGCTAGTTAATGTATGTAATTTAGCCAATATGTCAATCAAGAATAATGCTTTCAAAAGTTGGTAACGTTATGGATCTTGAGTCCCACACTCAAGTGAATTCAGTGTCAGTAAATTGGACACACATGCATTATCATCAGCTACCTTCCTTGCACAATAATTGGTTGCTTATATTTTGTTTTGATAGGAATGTAGACTGAGATTAGCTAACAGTACATTTTTGTCAGCAGGTGAATTCCACTGGGGGACTTCAAAAATCAGAGGGCTCTAAAAAGACTGACTCCATTTGGTCCTCAACATGGGGGTTGTAATATCCCGGTTTAGGGTATGTATTGCATAACCTGTGTTTTCCTCTCGGTGATATGTATCACAGTAGGTTAGTGGCACCTTAATTGGGGAGGCTGGGCTTGTGGTAATGGCTGGAGTAGGAAAGGTGGAATTGTATCAAATACAACAAGTACATGGCTTCAATGTGTTTGATTCCATTCGCTCTGTTCCAGCCATTATTGTGAGCCGTCCTCCCCTCATCAGCCTCCACTGATGTATAGATTGAATACGCATTAAATTATTACATATTTTTTTAGGAACTCAGTTGGCTCTCAGTTTACTGTTTAGAGTTAGAATAGTAGAATACACAAGGTGCAATTTTGAAATTTGGTTGTGCATCAGCAGTTTGCTGATGTTGGTCACTCAATTACCCATGTCAGCTAAAAAAAATGTAGATTGGGAAGTTAGTCTAGCCAGTTATCTAAACTTGTAGTAATCATGGCCTTATACTGACCGGGCATGTGCCCAGGGGCCCTGACCTCCAGGGTACCCCATTGATTTATTTATTTTTGTCTGTCTCTCTGATAACATATTAAAGGAAAAATTCCTATCATTTACAGTGTTACATACCACTAATATGTGAGGACAATATCTTTTGTAAACGAATGTTTAATTTTGTCGTTATACGGTTGGTAGCAATGTGAAAATTGTTGTGGAAATCTCTTGCAGCTGAAGTTTACGACAAAACCAGCAATGCTCTCTATGGGCTAGCTAGCTAGGTACGCAGCCACACGCAATAATACCAAAGTCAATATCCGCACGTGAAGTAGCTAGTTAGCTGTAAAATCGTCTAAAACTGCACTGTCAATTTAGGAGTCTATATTCTCACCATGTTCAAACTGCATTATGACATGGGCCAGTATTGAAATCTGACATGTATGATAGACGTTTTTGCGATCTTAAAGTCCTACTCCTGTTTACTTCCAGTGTAGTGAGCACAGCCTAATCATAATGCTACGTCATACCGGCCCAACTGCTGCCTGCTTAAACGGCAATAGCTCAGATACACACATGAAATGACCCAGGGAAGCGGTAGTTCATCGCCCAGAGATGCACAGTCTTTACTTTAGCATGGTATAAGTCATGGCAAAATTTGTGGAATTTAAGGAAATTAGATGTAAAACTGTGCTTTATTATACTTTTTTGCTTTAAAACTTTCTCTACGCCCTATGAAAAAATGTGTATAATTGCAGGAAATGTACTTTAAATAAAAAAAAATATCCTGGGGGGAGAGCAACCAAATTTCACTTAGGGGTTGGTCCTAGGTACTAGTATTATGCATTTAGTTAAGAGTGAAGTAGTTTACCTGCACAAATGAGTTAGTTGCACAAATCAGTTGACTGCATGTTTGGGTATGGCTGTGGGGTATGCAGACCCGTCAGCCAAGCAGGCCCTTGTGAGTTCAAAATGTGTGGCCCCCACCCCCATCAAAGTTGCCCATCCCTGCTATAGAATGTATGGCGTAACTTGTTTGACATTTAAATAGTGCGGCGTTAAAGAAGTGCTCTGCAATGCTCACAAACACACTGAAGATCTTTCATTGGATGTTAAGTCGTGAAAGGAATTAGTTGACTCGGTCTGTCTACATTGCTTGGCAGTGTATATGTCTGAAATAACATTGTCATTTTCTTCTAGTATAGAGGAGAATGCGTGGGTGATACTCATTGGCCGATATGTAATTCAAGTCCAGTGATCGTTCACTTGTTGGAGCTCTGTTTAGTGCAATATGTCCATGCATGGGACAGGAAAGATAAAAACCTCTGCTTTCACATGTTATGGCTTTGCTATTTAGCACTTCCTAAAAACAAATGCTGTTTTAAGGGGTAATGGACAATAGCATTGTTATCATATCAAAATGATAATGGTAAATCTAATGATGATACTATAGGCCTATATACGGTTTAGCAGACAATTTTATCCAAAGTGACGTACAGCAGCGAGTGCATTTATTTGTATTAGTGGCCCCAGCTATGTCCTGTAATGAACAGCATATTTTATACCTCAAGTGGAAATGCAAGTGCTTTTGAATGAAAGGTTTGTTCATCACAAGTTATTTAATTTTTTTAATTTTTTATAAATACTACAATGACTCAATACTTCTCTTGCATTTCTCCAAGAGAAGCAACAATCTGCACATATCTAGATGAATGGACAGTACTATTTTTCAGAAGTTGTGTTCTGAATGGGAACATTTGGTGGGAACATGCAGTACTTTGAACTTACGCAAACTGGAAGACAATGTAGGGACCCTCAAAATTCCAGAAAATAAGCCTATGCTTCAATGGTCATAACCTATGGATGGTACCATGCTTTTGTAAAACTGAACTTAACGCAAGTCTTCAATCTCTAATTGTATCTCATTTATTTTTCTTTGAACAGACTAAGCCATCAACTGTAGAGGTTTTGGAAGGAATTGATAAGGTATGTGTTTCTGCTTTTTGAAAAAATATTTTTAGCCTCTACACTCCCTCAAGATGGCGTTGATCAAGAGTATTTTGGGAACTTGCTCTAGACTAGAGATTGACCTTGTTACATTATACAGACCCTGTCTCGCTTGAGGTTTAGACCACTGGAACCAATGTCCAGTAGAGTGACAGACACACATGGTTCCTAGCACCAGCGGAGGATAGGTCGCTACGCTGTCCACCAACTGATATTTTTGGGGGTGAGGTTAATCAACACGAGAACCAAAGGTGTTTCCTTTCCGTCTAAATATAAAGGAAAGATAAGTTGGTAATGCAGTCTGATTTAAGCCTGCGTTGAATACATAGGCTTTTGTCCCGATCACAAGAGGAAGGATGGAAAAGTCATATGTTTCCATATGTTACGCCACAGTCCAGGTTCCAACACTTCTATTGTATTGATGTTTGGCTTTATGCTGGTTGTTTATGTATTCATCATACACACGAGATACAGTATTGACATACTTGTAGCCATAGGGTTATGTTGGATAACTAAAAGTTCTGATATTAGTATTATAATTTGGGAATACTAAACTTCTTTTGTCAGTTTATAGTGAGAGAGAGCTGGGCTATATTCAATGTGTTTTTTTTGAGGAGCATGATCATTGTTTTTTACAGGATATCCAGGCTTGTGAGGAATGTCAAGAACTGTATCAAAAACAGTTGAAGTTATGGGTGTGGAGACTGCTTCAGTACTCATCTCTTCTTTACCTGATGGCTAGCATAATTGTGTATCTTTGGTACCTCCCTGAACAGATGATTGGAAAGGTCATATTGGTCCTTCCTTTTGTAGTATTTCCACTATTGTAAGTATAGCCATTTAAAAACATTTCTAATGAAATGGATTGCTATAACTACTAATAGTTTGTTACTGAACCTGCAATTGAGGTTCTAATTGTTCTTTCAACAGTGTATGGCTCCTTCGAAAGGGGCTGCGCACTCTTTTTAAAAGAAGAACAGAAAAAAACAGTATGTGCTTTGAACTTTATTTACCTCTGCCTCATCATTATGACGCCGCTGCTAATCTCTGTTATCTATACGTAGTCTTTTTTTTTTTTACTGCATTGTTGGTTAGGGGCTCGTAAGTAAGCATTTCACTAAGGTCTGCTACATCTGTATTTGGCGCATGTGACTAATACAATTTTATTTGACATTCTGCTTTTGGTATAATCACTCAAATGTCATTTTTTGTTTCAGATGAAAAATTGGAGGACCTCAAATCACAAAAACGAAAAATGGTAAATTCACTTTTTCTCAGGGTTGCTTTTGATTGGGTGAACATCGTCTAGACTGCAATTCGATTCCACCATAGCGGATCCCTTATCTTTTAAAAGGGTGAAAAACAATGTGGATCCCCTAATCATTTGTGAAGGTGTCATATGAAAGAGCTGAGATGTCTGCACTTCAAAAAATCATTATCCATTTTTACATCCTGTAACTTATTTTATGTGGGCTTAATCTGACATTTTCCTCTATATTGAGATGAACACTTACAGGGTGTCGTACCTAAGTTTTGCTGGAGTCTACATGTGGCGCCTTGCTATTATTGAGCTTTTATAGCACTGCTTAAATAATTGCTACACCTAATAAATAATCTAAAATCAATGCAGGTAGCCATTAATTTGCATAAAGACTTTACTTGGTTAAGCACTCTGCTAAAAGGAAAGTGCTAGAAGGAAATAAATCTGAGAAATTGCTTGTCATCTCATGACTAATAACTTTCAATAATTATGGCTGATGGATTTTCACACTCCATTATTGAAGTAGTGCGTGTAATTCTTATTTTTCGTAAACAATTAGCAATATTTGGTATTTCCTTGACATGAAGTTGCTCAAACACCTGGCTGCTCTATTGGTTGCCGAGCTGAGGAGCGTCGTGCAGCATTGCAAAATGTTTATGCAGTACATAAAACGTTGGTTGTTTGCATTAACTTTGGTGTAATATCGCAAACTGACAGGGCTATTTTACCATTAAAGATTCCAGCTTTAAAGACCCAATGCAGTCAAAATTAATTTCTGTGTTTTAAATCAGATTGTACAGCTGATGAAACTAAGACTGAAAGTGTGAACATTTTTATCAGTTATTTCCTGATAGTTGCTTGTTGAAAATTCAATCTACACAGGACCTTCTAATCAGCAGTTTTTCGTTGGCGGGAGTTTCTGGTTTCCATGGTGACATCACCATGCAGTAAATTGGTTAATAGAACAATTTTTATTTTTTAATTTTTTAAATTTAACTAGGCAAGTCAGAAACAAACAAATAAAAAAATTCTTATTTGCAATGATGGCCTAGGAAGTGGGTTAACTGCGTTGTTCAGGGGCAGAACGACAGATTTTTACCTTGTCAGGCCCCAGAATTTGCTACACTCTTTAATTCCTGGTGTCGCAATCTCGACTGAGCTATATCCTTGGCCCAATGCTCTAACCACTAGGTTACCTGCCGCCCCACTATACCAAGAGTTACAAACCTCTCTGCCTACAGCTAGTTTTTTGTTTTCCCCCTCCCTACTCAAACCAGTCCCAGACAGCCCTAACAAAATTCTTTCTTGAGCAGTAGTTTTGCTAAAAAGCTATTTTTCCCCTTAAAAAAAAGAAGAAATATATCCCAATAAGGTACTAAATTTGTATCCAGAAATTACCTGATATTGATGTAAAAAAAAAAAAAAATGGCTGCATTGGGCCTTTTTTAAAGGATGTAGGCTTACTACTGCCACTTTTATTTTCAAAACCTTCAACATTGCAGTGATAGATTGTTGGTCTGGCTGCCATTTTTGACTTTTGTAGGTAGCTCATTTTGTGGAGTTTCATAAGACTGGAGAAGAAACATCTAGTTGAGAATATCAACATACTTCAAACACCAACGCATCATATTGATATGTTTAACATTTTTCCAGGCATTGTAAAGACTTGGGCCTGTATCCACAAAGCTTCTCAGAGTAGGAGTGCTGATCTAGCATCAGTTTTGTCTTTTAGATCATAATGAATAAGATTTGTATGAACAGATCTTAGATCAGCACGCCTACTCTGAGACGCTTTGTGTTTATGGGCCCTGATCTGTGCAGATGCATGACAGGATAGATGTGGGTCGTAGGACCCACCTGTTTTTAAAACAGTTCATTATTTCAAGAAATCAATTAGTGTGTTCACTTGCTCTTTTTAATTTGATTAATGATGATATGGAAGGTACGACATTAGTCATCATTGATGTCTTCATTACTCATTGGATTTGAACAGAATTAAATGTATGGAATGGTGACGTGTCATAACATCATTAGTCAATTAACAGATCAAACATAAGCATCTTGAATAGAAACCTGCGTAGTCAAAGGGGTTAACTGGAACACCAATCCTTGACTCAATACTCCAATGCTTGCCTGAAGACGAATACTATGATGTTTGACAGGTTATTTATTTTTTTAAATAACCCAAACAGGTGTAACAAATCAATGTGACTTTCAATTTGTGCTGTATTTGCCCTTTTCATTTCTATTTACATTGAAAATATGAACTGTTTCTGTCCAACAGCTTCTAGAGGTGATGGAGACTGAAACATATAAAACCGCAAAAATTATTTTGGAGAGATTTGATCCTGATTCAAAGACAAAGGTGAGTATTCCATCTTCCTCTGAGCCCACTGAGCCCACTAATTCTTTGAACACCCCCCCCCCCAACGCTCTTAACCGCTAGTCTACCGGCCGCTATAATTAACCTTGAAAGTATCCTTCAAATCTTGTTTCCAATTTGAAGGTGCCAGAATCTATTCCAAGTGGAACACCTATGACTCCAAAACCTGGCCAAGGTAATATAGTTGGCTAGATATATTAAGGCCTTTCATGTGCTTGCGTTGCAGACCACTGATAAACATAATCCCTGCATTGTTTCCTCCATTAGAACTCCGTCAGCGGCATGTCACTCCTCGGCCCCCGGTGGCGGTGACTCCTGCTGCAGCACGTCCTCTTCTGGCACCAGGGGCCACCCATGCAGGACCGCCCCTCCACTCAGCTCCTGGAGGACCCCCAGAGAGAATCCTGTCGTCTGAGGCTGCTCAGCAGAGCTTGATGAAGAGGCCCATGACCCCTGGCACACCTGTTCCAGGAGTGGGTGAGTTAGCTGCACACGGGGACCACATCATAATGCGGTCGATTTTAAGGTGATTTACCCATCCCTGTCTCACCAGTCCTTCAGGGATGGGATTTTTTTTTTTTTTTTTTTTTAAACAGTACACGTATGACAGTTTGTTTTACAAATGGTAGTTATGACCAATTAAGTGTAGTATTTGAATCCAATATGGTAGGGTTTGCCGTAAAACAAACCGAAGGTCAAGCTTGCTCCAGAGAAGAGGCGATAATGGTTAACAAAGTCAATAGGTATGAAATTGTACCTAGATTTTAGGGCCATTTTCAGCATCAAATTTGTTCCAATTCAAAACAAATTTAACGTATTTTCATTAAGATTTCTCACAACCAAGGGTGATTCCAAAATAAACCCGACACTAACCAGGTTTCTATCAAACCTTTTTATGCGAGGGAAGTACATGTAGGATTAAAAGAAGTCATGACAGGCCTGAAGGAAACAGCAGACTTGTCGTTAAACTTTCCAAATGTAGACAAAACAAAATACGCTAGACAAGGTGGTGTCTTTTTGTCTGTAAAATTAATTATGTAATAAATGGTGGTGGAAACGCCTTAATGCGCGTATATTGATCTAATATTATATGGAAGTAAACTTGGAGTCACGTGATGATATGTTGTGTGGTAATCACACGACAACTCTGGAAAGCTTTTTCTTTATTAGGCTACGGATGAAATTATACTGAACAAAAATATAAACGCAACAAGTGAAGTGTTGGTTTCATGAGCTGAAATAAATGATCACAGAAATGTTCTATACGCACAAAAAGCTAATTTCTCTCAAATTGGGCACAATTGTTTACATCCCTATTAGTGAGACTTCCCATTGCCAAGATAATCCAACCACCTGACAGGTGTGTCATATCAAGAAGCTGATAAACTGCATGATCATTACACAGGTGCACCTTGTGCTGAGGACAGAAGGCCACTCTAAAATCTGCAGTTTTGTCACACAACACAATGCCACACTTTTGAAGCTGCGTGCAATTGGCATGCTGACTGCAGGAATGTCCGCCAGAGCTCTTGCCAGAGAATTTAATGTTAGTCTTTTTACCATAAGCTGCCTACAATGTCGTTTTAGAGAATTTGGCAGTACGTCCAACCAGCCTCACAACTGCAGACCACGTGTAACCAAGCCAGCCCAGGACATCCACATCCGGCATCTTCACATGCGGGATTGTCTGAGACCAGCCAACCGGACAGCTGATGAAACTGAGGAGTATTTCTGTCTGTAATAAAGCCCTTTTGTGGGGGGGGGGACTAATTCTGTTTGGCTATGCCCTCCCAGGCCCACCCATGGTTGCGCTCCTGCCCAGTCATGTGAAATCCGCTGTTGGCTAGAGCACATGCGTGAAAACCAGCGTGGGCTCATTCGCTTTCCAACACATTTGTTGTGACAACCAGTAGTAGAGTTGAAAATACGATTTGAAACCATTTAACTTGTATTTTTTTTATTAGGTACATAGGAATTTAACCGCAGAAGTAATTTTTATGTGCACTACATCAACACGCACAACCATTTATCCACAACAAGTCAGTTTGATGGGTCATCTCGTGGGAAAACGCCTATGTAGTTTTTATGCAGATTTTACAATCTTTTACAACATTAAAATCTGTCGCCCATTGGATGGAAACCTAGCTACTGTCAGTTTATGTTAAGTGTATATTTACTCTTATGTAAACATGCGGTCTGGCCTTGGACACTTCATAGGAAATGCGAAAGAGGGCAAACCGTTAAAGACTGTTTGCTTTCCCAGAGAAAGCAACATGGTGTAATTGCCATGTGGAATGCCAACTGAGGTGTACAAGAGCCAAGATCACTTTAACTATGATTAATTAGGTAGGCCGGCATTTGTTCTCTGGGCATTGGTACTGAAATCTTACTAAATGCCTTTCTAATGCCAGGTAAAATTGTGTTTGGCATGGGCACACCATGCAAATGTTTCATATGGCTCGAAACTCAGGCACTTTTGTGGAAAATTGAAAGTGAAAAGCAATTTGATAGAAAGAGTCACCACAGAGTTTCCATATGTTGGTAAATGAATAAGCAGCAGGAAGCTGAGACTTTGCCAAGTCTCCCAGAAATGACCAGTCATCTTCCTATGATTGCTCTTGATGTTAGATTATATTAATTACTGCTCAGCAACACAGCAGGGATTCTCGTTCAAGTGCCTTGCAAGTGAGATCCATTTCCAAGTCATTATTAAAACCTGTCCGTATCAACCGTTTATCATGGTCCTCTGCCGCTAACTGTAGATTTGTCTGTTTTCTTCTCCTCTGGCACAGTGTGACGATTTGTGTTTTGAGACCACAGACTTTGTGCAGCTAATGTGCATGTGTGTCTGCCATAACAGGAATGCACCCTCCAGGCCCACCCTTGGCCAGACCTGTTCTCCCCCGGGATAGAGGCACCATGGACAGGGTCATTGAGTACTTTGTTGGCGATGGCCCTCAGAATAGGTAAAATGTAGCTTCCGCTTGAGTGTCACCCAAATATTTGCTTTTGGAAATCAAATATGTATTTGTGCCGATGTAAGCGCTATAGGAATTTACAGTTAAATGTATTTCTAGTGACAATTGCTACATTTTTTAAACCAGCAAAATGATCTTTATTAATTTCATTGCATGTATGCATTCTAACAGATTTTCTCCCTCCAGATATGCCCTCATATGCCAGCAGTGTCTCACCCATAACGGCATGGCATTAAAAGAGGAATTTGAATATGTTGGTAAGATTTAGAGAAACACGACTCTGTCAATCTCCATCAAACACTGCGCCTTCATTTGCCCTCTAGCATTTGGCAGTGCCGTATATCATCAAGCTCTTAAAAGCCTCTGCCACTACCAGCCTCTGTAAGCAAAAAGAGCCCATCTAGATTGACTATGCAAACGAGTGTAACCCATCGATCTGATGAGTTTATGCGTCTTTGACTCAATTCTTCTTGGAATATCATTGGTTTCATTTTCATTATACATGAATCTGTGTCTACTTGGAAATGTATGACTATCATTCAGTTGACAGTGCGCTTTGGGCATGGTGGTTTATGTGTCTCGTTTCAGCCTTCAGATGTGCATATTGTTATGTCCTGAATCCTGCGAGAAAGACCAGACCCCAAGCCCCCCGACTCTCTGAGGTCACTGCTGAGGCAAAGACGCCCTCACACGCACCCATACCAACATCGCCAACACCCGTAGAACCAGCACCCGTAGAACCAGCACCTGCCCCTGAAGCTGATGAGAGCCCCGCTACTGCAGGTATGTCTCTGCGCAACCTCATCATTTTTGTTCCCAAATATAGATGTTCACACGGCTACTTAGCTCAACAAGATACTTCTGCATATATAGTCAATATAGATGTTCACACGGCTACTTAGCTCAACAAGATACACTATATATGCAGAAGTATGTGGACACCACTTCAAATGAGTGAATTTGGCTATTTCAGCCACACGGGTGTTTAAAATCTAGCGCACAGCCATGCAATCGCCGTAGATGAATGTTGACCGTAGAATGGCCTCAATGAAGAGCTCAGTGACTTTCAACGTGGCACCGTCATAGGATACCACCTTACCAACAAGTTAATTTCTGTCCTGCTAGAGCTGTCCCGGTTAACTGGAAGTGCTGTTATTGTGAAGTGGAAACATCCAGGAGCAACAACGGCTCCGCTGCGAAGTGGTTGGCCACACAAGCTCACAGAACGGGACCGGCGAGTGCTGAAGCTCGTAAAAATCGTCTGTCCTCGGTTGCAACACTCAATATCGAGTTTCAAACTGCCTCTTGAAGCAGCGTCAGCTGTTCGTCGGGAGCTTCATGAAATGGCTTTCCATGGGCCGAGCAGCTGCACACAAGTCTAAGATCACCATGCCCAATGCCAAGCATTGGCTGGAGTGGTGTAAAGCTCGCCGCCATTGGACTCTGGAGCAGTGGAAATGCCTTCTCTGGAGTGATTAATCACACATTCCCATCTGGCAGTCAGACAGACATATCTGCGTTTGGCAGATGCCTGTTGAACGTTACCTGCCCCAATGCATAGTGCCAACTAAAGTTTGGTGGTGGACTAATGGTCTTGGATTGTTTTTCATGGTTCGGGTTAGGCCCCTTGGTTCCAGTGACGGGAATCTTAACGCTACAGCATACAATGACATTCTAGGCGATTTTGTGCTTCTAACTTTGTGGCCACAGTTTGGGGTAGGCCCTTTCCTGTTTCAGCATGACAATGCTCCCATGCACAAACAAGGTCCATACATAAATGGTTTGTCGATCGGTGTGGGAGAACTTGACTGGCCGCCAGCCACTGATTTAAAAAAAAAAATAAAAAAAATCTACCACCCACTCAGATTTTTTTAGTAGCCCAAATAAAAAAATATTCACACACATTACACCAACAAAACACAAGCGGATGAGCATGCGTTGCAATGTTTCTCAAACGTATAACTAGGCAGGAGTAATGTGGTATATTGTTTAATTACATTTAACCAAAATATCAGATGAGACAAATGTTCACCTGCCCCTTTAACATCTTCGGTGACCACCCCACCCCCACGGGACGGTTGAACTAATGTGATTAGCATGAGGTTGTAAGTAACAAGAACATTTCCCAGGACACAGACATATCTGATATGGGCAGAGAGCTTTAACAAGAATTTATCTAACTGCTCTGTTCATTTTACAGTAGCTATTACAATGAAATAATACCATGCTATTGTTTGAAGAGTGCACGGTTATGTACTTGAAAATGTATCAATAAACCAATTAGGCATATTTTGGGCAGATCCTTAAGAGGGCGAGAGGTTACTGTGGTAACGATACTCGTCATGCTTGTGCCTGTGAGATTGAGTCCAACTAGAAGCCGCTTTGTCTTCTCTTCCCAAACATTTGATACTCAGACATTGAAAAACAACCTAGCTTATAAATAACCAAGAAACAAGACAAATTCTCACTTCAGTAGACTTTTGTTTAAAGTAAATTAGACCAACTTTTACACCTGTGCGCAGCGCTACTAAAAATGTGTTTCGCTCGTCACGTGCGCACAGCCCCCAGCCAGTTAGTGTTGTAGTGGGATAGGCAATAGTAGGATTTGTAGTAGTTTGACTTTGTGGTTTAATATACCGGCTATGAAACAAAATGGCAGAAATACTTAAACCGCTACAGCAGGGGAAAAATGATCATTTTGCTAAAATGTGATCGTACTTGACAATTTTTTTTATTTTTAAATTTCATTCACAAATGCAAGTGAAGTGGTGACACTGGAGCCCTGACCACCCGCCAAATGTGGGTGGACTTTAGCATTGGCGGGTAAGATGTCTAAAGTCCACCCACATTTGGCGGGTGGCCAGTGTTCATTTTAGACCCTGATTGGCAGAATGTCCTAATTTGTCTTCATTGCTTACTTTCTTAAATGCCTGTAAATTGAATTGATCCTCAATTTTAGTTGCTGAGAAGCAGCCTACTCCCCCAGCTGAAGAGGAGATCCAGGAGTTGGTGACTCTGACCACAGATACTGCCCCAGAAACAGAAGTGGCAGGAACTTCACAATCTCTGCAACTCACCGCAGTGAAGTCAGACGGGGAGCTGGATGTATCAGACATGGAGGTTGAATAGAATGTCATTTCAACACATTCATTAATGCTAGAGCTATATTCTTCTTTTTTGGGGGGGGTGTTCTTTCTGTTTTTAAAGTAAACTTAATAATGGTTAGACTAATGCTGTGAGGTAGAATGGCAGAATAACAGGCAAAGGGTTTGGTATTAACTTAAAGGTATTTTCTTGTCAGTTGTCATGATACCAATATGAGTTTAATGATTGGAATAAAAATGAACAGCCAACACTTGAGATTTTACGTCATGTCCACGGTACTTTTATGAACTGTACTTTCACTTCTATACATTAAGCAACAGCACACTTAGTTCAGCTAAGCGTTTAGCGTTGACGCACATATTTAGTGTGTTCTACATAAGCGGATAAGCAATTTCCCACATTACTATTGTATTTGTGACTCGTCTATATCCATCTTGTCTACAGGCATGCAAGATGATGATGATAATAACGAGCCAAAATCTAGCTAAGCAGTTTGAGTTGCTGCACATATGTAGAATGAGGGTTTATTTTTTATTTTAAGTAATTTGCTACATTGTTTTAGTAGTTTGTCTTTTGACTGAATGTCTTACAATGTCTACAGAAGAGCAAAAAATGTCCTGTCTGGTGTGATATGAAATAATTTTAGGAGGCAGATATTTATAGATACTATGGTGTACGTTAGTGCCTTTTTAACAGTATTGACTAGGTTTTGGGTAGTCCTAGTACAATGGGACTAACCACATGTTTACACGGTAATAGTACAGTCATAGTAGTACTTATTTATTGCTTATGAGGAGAAATTAAGATGTATTGCTGTCCTCTGCACCCGAGTGCCTTGATGCGTTTTATGTTTCCACTTTGAAATGAATAAAGACTTGAGTCATTGTCTGCATGCGTTTGAAAATGCCAGTTTCATGTGACCATGCTATTGGAGTTCAAGTTTTAATCTCCATTCTCTCAGGCTCCCAGAGTTCATTTGTTGAGAAGGATGTACTGCTGATTTCTGAAGCACCCATTCCAAAAGGTACACTATATTTACGAAAGTATGTGGACTCCCCTTCAAATTAGTGGATTCGGCTATTTCAGCTGCACCTGTTGGTGACAGGTGTATAAAATCAAGCACATGGCCATGCAATCTCCATAGTCACAACATTGGCGGTAGAATGGCCTTACTGAAGCGCTCAGGGACTTTCAACGTGGCACCGATCCAACAAGTCAGTTAGTCAAATTTCTGGATATCAATCAGAGGTAAGAATATGTTGAAGGCTAGCTGTACTGGGTGCGGATGACTGAACTGCTCACTTTTGTGTGTCTGCAAGTATACAGACGAGGCATACAAAGGTAGTTCAATTGGTATTTTTTTGCAGATCACATTTACCATGCTCCTCCCTTACCTCTTCAATAAATATCCCATAGGCCTCTACATTATGGACAAGGTATGTGTATGAAAACCATTATCAATTCTTTTTTTTAAATTCACATTTACCACAACCAAGGTATGAATTCTGTCGTGTGCATGTTTTGTTATTCATCTGTATAATAATTCCCCCCCCCTATGCCTCTGATAAATATAACAGGTAACCTGTTCGATCACCATGCACTACAAAATCATTCTGGCTATGGATACGGAGAACATCAACACGCCAGAGAAAATACCCATTGGACTTGGGGCTCTGCCGGTAGTTTACCTCATATTTAGATGTTTTAAATTCTGCTTTGCCACTAAAATCACAAGCACTGACAACTAAAGTATTGTGTTATTCATATTAATAATAATAACGGGAGGGGGTTAGTTAAAAAGTGAACCCCAAAAGGTTCTGCAAGGATCTGTTAAAAGGGGTTCTTTGAAGAACCTAAAGGATACTCTAGGATTCGGAAAGTATTCAGACCCCTTCCCTTTTTCCACATTTTGTTAGTGTTTACAGCATTATTCTAAACTGGATGTAATTATTTTTTTCATCAATGTACACACAGTACCCCATAATGACAAAGCAAAAACAGGTTTTTATAAATGTTTGCAAATGTAGTACAAATAAAAACTGAAATACCTTATTTATGTAAGTATTCAGACCCTTTGCTATGAGACTCGAAATTTAGCTCGGGTGCATCCTGTTTCCATTGATCATCCTTTATATGTTTCTACAACAACTTGATTGGAGTCCACCTTTTGGTAAATTCAATTGATTGGACATGATTTGGAAAGGCACACAACTGTCTATAAAAGGTCCCACAGTTGACAGTGCATGTCAGAGCAAAAACCAAGCCTCGAGGTGGAAGGAATTGTCCGTAGAGCTCCGAGACAGGTTTGTTTCGAGGCACAAATCTGGGGAAGGGTACCAAAACATTTCTGCAGCTTTTAAGGTCACCAAGAACACAGTGCCCTCCATCATTCTTAATTGGAAGAAGTTTGGAACCACCAAGATTCTTAGAGCTGTCCGCCCGGCCAAACTGAGCAATCGGGGGAGAAGCGCCTTGATCAGGGAGGTGACCAAGAACCCGATGGTCACTCTGACAGAGCTCCAGAGTTCCTCTGTGGAGATGGGAGAACCTTCCAGAAGGACAACCATCTCTGCAGCACTCCACCAATCAGGCCTTTATGGTAGAGTGGCCAGACAGATGCCACTCCTCGGTAAAAGGCACATGACAGCCTGCTCAGTTTTTTAAAAATCTCAATGTCAATTCAGTTCTGGGTAACAATTAAGTACCTTACTGTGATTGTTTTCAATTAAAAAGGTCAAAAATAAAGAAAAATATCTTAGCGAAGAGCAAATTTCTCAAGCATGAATTTTGCTAGGACTCTGAGTAGTCTGAGTGGGGAGGGGGAAAACTGAAAACTAGCTGTTATTGGCAGAAAGGGTTGGAACTCTTTCTTATTGGTCAATGAACTAATTTATCACCTGATGATTTCACCATGCAAGACAAAACTCCATCCCATCTAAACAGGCTGACATCTTTGGCAGTCTTTTCAAACAGCCCTTACATTAAAAGGGCATCATAATTTTCACAATTTCACAGTATTATTCCAACCTTATAGTGTGGAAATGTATATAAAACACAGAAAAATCATATTTTTGGCTGCACTGGACCTTTAAAGTAAATAACTTTTTTTGTGATGCAGTTCATGAAACAGTAGACCTAAACCTACATAAGGAACAAACAATTGCCAGGACAAAAGGAAATGGTGTGGATACTCAACCCGTAGAAGAAAAATAAATGGTTGAAAAAATGCCGGTTTAACATACACTACCAAAACCAAAAAGTAATCAGATCAGAGGGGTATTTCAGAAAGTGGGGTCAATGAGTTAACTAGATAAGTTTACTGTTAAACGACACTGTAAGCTTATGGGGCATTCACATGCTCGTCGGAAGTGGGAAACTTTCCAGTAAGGGAGTTGTAAGTCCGACATCATTGTGTTCAAGTGCTTTTGAAGTTGGAACAATTCTTAAACAAGATTTTAGCTAGATGAGCTAGCTAACGTTGCTAATTAGCTAACTTGCTTATCATTGACAATATGTTCAAACTAGCTACATTTCCCACATTGATAAGTTTGTAATTATCAAAAATTGATTTGTTTGCCACTTCAAGTGAAACATCCCAGTCTTCGTTACACGTGAACGCCCCATTAGCACAAGAGTTCCGTGTGTTTTGATTTTGGCATACTACACCGGAAGCAGCAAAGCGGGAAGAAATCAAAAGCCACCATAATCAGTTGAGAATGCTTCAGAAGTGCGAGTGAAATACTTGAAATAGACTTGAAAAGTGGAGCGACAGCTCTTGCAGGGACAGACTTTTGGGGGTCCATTTCAAAATGCTATTGAGGGGTCCAGCAAAATTGAAATTTTCCTTCATACATTAGCTGCTATAATTATTATTATCCCACCTAACAAATAACTATTTTGTATAAGTATTTAATGTTAAGCACTTTTGGCAATATAAAGATGTTGAATCATTGGTTAACATACTTAAAAGGTCAGAGAGGCAGCTGGGGCCTGTTTAATTTGAAACCTATGAAACATAGGGGAGGATATCAAGGATCTGGAAAGATTGTATGGAGAAATGATCTAAGATCCCTTAAAATATGTTCTCCAATCTCATAAAACATTTTAGAAAAATGTCTCAGTGCCGTTATGCTTGCAAGGTGGGGTATTGAAAGATATTGCCAGTAATCTTGACAATTGTACTAGTATATTAGTATTAGTATAAAATAATATAATTTCCCATTGCTTTTAGCATACAATATATGTCAGGATTTATATTATTTATTTTATACAGTCATTTTATTAAGGGTCATCTAAAGTCATCTTTATTAAGGGTGTGAATTAGGGGTGTGAATCATTTTGGATCTATCCAGTGCATTCGGAAAGTATTCAGACCCCTTGACTTTTTCCACATTTTCTTAGGTTACAGCCTTATTCTAAAATTGATTAAATATATTTTTTCCCTCATCAATCTACACACAATACCCTATAATGACAAACCAAAAACAGGTTTAAAACATGTTTGCAAATGTATATAAAAATTATGGAAATATCACATTTACATAAGTATTCAGACCCTTTACTCAGAACTTTGTTGAAGGACCTTTTGCAGCAATTAAAGCCTAGAGTCGTCTTGGCTATGACGCTACAAGCTTGGCACACCTGTATTTGGGGATTTCTCCCATTCTTCTCTGCAGATCCTCTCAAGCTCTGTCAGGTTGGATGGGGAGTGTTGCCGCACAGCTATTTTCAGGATTCTTCAGAGATGTTTGATCGGGTTGAAGTCCAGGCTCGGCTGGGCCACTCAAGGACATTCAGAGACTTGTCCCAAAGCCACTCCTGCGTTGTCTCCAGTCTCAACATGAACAGTGAAGAGGCGACTCCAGGATTCTGGCCTTCTAGGCAGAGTTGCAAAGAAAAGCCATATCTCAGACTGGCCAATAAAATGAAAGATTAAGATGGGCAAAGATCACAGACACTGGACAGAGGAACTCTGCCTAGAAGGCCAGCATCCCGGAGTCGCCTCTTCATTGTTGACGTTGAGGCTAGTGTTTTGCGGGTACTATTTAATGAAGCTGCCTGTTGAGGACTTGTGAGGCATCTGTTTCTCAAACGAGACACTCTAATGTACTTGTCCTCTTGCTCAGTTGTGCACCGGGGCCTCCCACTCCTTTTTCTGTTCTGGTTAGAGACAGTTTGCGCTGATCTGTGAAGGGAGTAGTACACAGCGTTGTACGAGATCTTCAGTTTCTTGGCAATTGCTCACATAGAATAGCATTCATTTCTCAGAACAAGAATAGACTGACAAGTTTTAGAAGAAAGTTCTTTGTTTCTGGCCATTTTGAGCCTGTAATCGAACCCACAAATGTTGATGCTCCAGATACTCAACTAGTCTAAGGAAGGCTAGTTTTATTACTTCCTTAATCAGCACAACAGTTTTCAGCTGTGCTAACATAATTGCAAAAGGGTTTTCTAATGAGCAATTAGCCTTTTAAAATGATAAACTTTGATTAGCTAACACAACGTGCCATTGGAACACAGGAGTGATGGTTGCTGATAATGGGCCTCTGTACGCCTATGTAGATATTCCATTAAAAATCAGCCGTTTCCAGCTACAATAGTCATTTACAACATTAACAATGTCTACACTGTATTTCTGATCAATTTGATGTTATTTCAATGGACAAAACATGTGCTTTTCATTAAAAAACAAGGACATTTCTAAGTGACCCCAATTTTTTGAACGGTAGTGCATATTGTATGTATGCTGTATATTTAAAACTTACTTGATATCTTTGAAAAAAGGTTTTCGATCAAGTATTGACTAGAACTTTCCTCTGGATAATGGTGGTCCAAAGAGCAATGGAAGAATCACCTAAATAACCTCATTGCTGAATGCCTGTACTGTAAATATATATATTACCTGCTAATATTGATTTCTGGCCACTAAGAGTGCCCTCGAAAGTGTCACTAAGCCAGG
Source organism: Salvelinus namaycush (assembly GCF_016432855.1). Classification (NCBI taxonomy): domain Eukaryota; kingdom Metazoa; phylum Chordata; class Actinopteri; order Salmoniformes; family Salmonidae; genus Salvelinus; species Salvelinus namaycush. The sequence continues at coordinate 13,750,332 of NC_052319.1, read as the reverse complement.
AACCCCAGAATCCAAGGAGCCAGCTGCCCCAGAATCACAGGAAGTCATCCCAGAGAAGTCAGATGTTGAGCAGAATGTGTCAGCATTGGAGGTTGTGTTGGGGGTTGAATATAATGTCATTTTGGCACATTAATTCATACTGGAGCTTTATTCTGTTTCTTTTGAAACATTATTTGGTTTTGTTTATCTTTTCTCATGTAAACATTATACTTGTTAGACAAAAACATCATTGCTGTTGAGGAAGAGTAACAGAATAACAGCCAATGGTCATGTGTACTGTGTCATTTCTTGCCAGTTATAGTTACATCAATTTATTGAGTATTTCAATAGTAATGAACAGCCAAAATAATTGTAAAAAATGTAAATGTCCAGCACATTCATGAACTATAAAGCACTTCTTTATATAACCAGCTATGCAGTTTGAGTTGATGCACATCCATAGAAACCTGTTCTCTTCATTGACTATGTTGTTTTACAGTAAAACCAGATGTTATTTGACACATTTTTGCTGTATTGTTTTTGTCTTTTGACTGAATGTCTAAATCCATGTTCTCTACATAAATGCTAAATATCCTGTCTGGTGTGATATGATATATGTACTGTTTATGTATAGGTAATGATATTTAAAGATACTGCAGTACTGTGATAACAGGGTTTTTATACTAGTATTGAATAGGCTTTGGGCTCCAAGCATAATGTGGATAACCATATGTTTACACTGTCATAGAAGTGCTTACCTATACACTGCGTGTACAAAACATTAGGAACAACTTCCTAATATTGAGTTGCACCCCTCTTTTGCCCTCAGAACAGCCTCAATTTGCCAGGGCATGGACTCTACAAGGTGCTGAAAGCATTCCACATGGAGGCTGGCCCATGTTGACTCCAATGCTTCCAACAGCTGTGTTAAGTTGGCTGGATGTTCTTTGGGTGGTGGAGCATTCTTGATACACACAGGAAACTGTTGAGTGTGAAAAACACAGCAGCGTTGCAGTTCTTGACACTCAAAACAGTGCACCTGGCACCTACTACCATACCCTGTTCAAAGGCACTTAAATCTTTTGTCTTTCCCATTCACCCTCTGAATGCCACCCTCTGAATGTCACCTACACAATCCATGTCTCAATTGTCTCAAGGCTTAAAAATCTCCCCCTTCATCTGATTGAAGTGGATTTAACAGCTGACATCAACAAGGGATCATAGCTTTCACCTGGATTCACCGGGTCAGTCAGTCTATGTCATGGAAAGAGCAGGTGTTCTTAATGTTTTGTACACTCAGTGTATTTGTATTGCTTAAAAGGAGAAAGATGTACTGCTGATGCTGAGGAAAGCTTCACTGCTGCAGGTATGTCTCACCTCAAGATTAAACAATATATCATTTTTGTGATCTATTGTGTTGACCCATTAACCCATAACCCAATTACCCTTTTTGTTTAAATTAGGGCTCTTTTGTCGTACATTTTGATAACCCAGGAGTTTTATCGTGACAACCAAAGAGAGTGCAGCCCCTGGTGGCCAAGAAATAAAAGTCAGAAGCCACCCCAGAGAGGTCAGACAGAGAGCAGGATGTCTCAGCCATGGAGGTCAAATAGAAGGTCATTTCAACACACGCAGAGCTTAGTTCAGCTAGCTAAGCATTTTTACTTGAATAATGATTCGTTTTCAGTATAATTTGTTTGCTCGATCTGAAATGCCAATTCTCCCAGGCCCCCCAACTCCCTGAGTTCAGTCTTGGCCAAGATGTACTGCTGATTTCTGAAGCACCCATTCCAACACCACCTGCCCCTGGTACTGCTGATGCTGTTACAGGTAAGCCTCTACATTTTCCCAAATGTATTTGTTTGTATTTAATCTTTGGGAAAAACTTTTAGAGCAAGTGCTGACTAAAACTTTTATTTGGATAATGGTGAGCCCCCTGAAAAAAATGCAATGGAAGAATCACATCAATGTCCTCGTTGCTTAGTTTTTCTTGAAAGCCTGTTGAGACCAAGCAGCCTGCTCCCCCAGCTAAAGAGGAGTTCCAGGAGCCAGTGATTCTGGCCACAGATAGCATTCCTGAAATAAAAGTGCCAGTAGCCTCAGAAGCGAAAGGAGTCAGAAACACCACAAGCCAAGGAAGTCACCCAGAGAAGTCAAACGGCATGCTGGAAGTTACCCTGGAGAAGACCAATGGCGCGAAGGATGTCCCAGAGAAAACGGAAAGATCTTGTAACATCCTGTAGTGTCTTTAAAGACCTTGCAAGGTTCCTAATAATTTTTTATTTTACTTAACCTTTATTTGACTATTTAATTATGAGCAAGAGCCTAGGCAAGATCCTTGCCACAAATAGTGTCCTCTGTCAGATATCCTATTCATATTCAGGATCCTAATCAAATCTTGCAAAGATACGAGATCTTTAGATTCTACTCGGGAATTAAATCCTGTACAGGATCCTAACTAAGATTCAGTTTGTATCCCGGATATTTACCAGGATTCTACCTATACATCGGATTTTGAAAGGTTGAATAGAATGTTAAACAAATGAATATTTTCTTAGCAGTGTGCTTTTAAACAGATTATTTTATTGTCAGAATAATGGTAGCAATGTGAATGTAATGATGATAGTAAAACAAAAACCTTATACCCAAATAACCCTATTTTCCAAATGTACATGTCCAATACATGTATGTTCTTTGCTAGCAGTTTTATACACAATACATGTGAACAGCTAAGCACTTTCAGTTGATGAACATCCATATAATGTGATTGTTGGTACTCCAAGCATGTTTATATAGCAATGGTACAATCATAGAAGTACTTACTTATACATGTATTGCTTAAAAGGAGAAAACGGATGTACTGCTGTACTCTGCACCCAGGTGCCTTGATGTGCTTTTGAAAATACCAATTTCATAATTTGACCATGTTATTGAATATAGGTTTGGAAAAAAAGGGGAGATTTCCATGAGCCATATTGGTTTATGCTTGTGTTGATAATTTCTTATGATTCATAAAGGTTGAGGGATTGTCCTTACTATCACTCACACATGTAAGATCTTGAAGTGAGGAGATATAAATGCTCATTTTCATTAATGCTCCCATAGTCATCTGGATCATTTATCTCGCATGTCACTCAATCAATCTTACACAAAAATAGGTGAAACCATGGTCCCCACTTTGTTGAAATTAGATATTAAGCGTGTTAGTTTGCTGGTTTATTGTCCACCTTGCCTCTGTTCCACTTCACTTATCACCATGGGACATTTAAAAGAACACGTTAAAACAGTCCGTTTTCATTAGCAAGCCTATTTTAGCTTGTGATCATTTGATTTTAGCTCATTGATCATTTCAGACAGCGTAAGATAATGGTGTTGACACACAACCCCAGCCAATCTTGATTGCTTGACCCTCTTCATTTGCAAGGAGAGAGTCATCGCTGCTACAAAGTTGCCCTCTGCCTTTTCACGACCCTTTCCCCCGAAGATACAGCGTAAACTGTTGGTGGGGTCAACGTCACACGTTTTTCTCTGGGTTTTGATAATGTATGTTTACGGAGACATGACCTTCTGTGTTTAGTAATGCATCAATGTGACATGAACAGTAACACCTGATTCCACTGCATGCTGCTTGAGGTTGACCTCTGACAAGAGCCAAACAGAAAAAAAATAAGACAGTGTTTGAATCTTTTTTTCACCACAGAGATGCTTTTTAAATACTGTATGTGTATTTCCACTAAGGTCCCAGTGAGCATGTTAAATACCACAACGCTAATGTACTGAACATTCATTTTGTTTACAGTTTTTATGAATCTACCTGCTGTATTTCATCATTTTGTCAAATAACATTTATTTTATCTGTCATTTTGACTGCACAGTCACTAAAATGATTGTTTGTGCAGAGCGTTTTGAATTCACATCAATTTAAGAGCATTCAATCTTTCAGTGATAGTTTTTCTTCTCTTTTATGGAAGATTTCACCCAAGGAACAGATGGAGATATTAAAAACACCGTCAAGGTTATACATCTTTCAGAGAACAGATAGAGATTTGAACAAATCCACCCCTGCAACTGTTTCAAAGCACAATCATTTAAAATTAAAAAAAACACAACCTTGCATATGAGAATAATGCAACCTAAAAATAGTGACAAAAGACATATTACTTTCTCTTACCACTAACATTTGAATTGCTGGATGCTCCTGTTGGGCATTCTCTTTGGGTATAATGAATGACTGAGACCACCTTACAAGTCACATGGCCTATCAGCAGGTTGAAAATAACAATTGTCTGCAACTGACCTCAAGGGCAACTTCTTTCACAAGTTATGTAAGCAACTCCAACCAATAGATAGACATGATTTGAAAATGAAGAGATGCAGCTTTGTGTCTCCATTTGTCCACAGTAGGAAGATTGCATCTGCTCTATGTTATCAGTGAGCCACTAATTGATTTTCAAGGATGACAAATGACATACAAGGCCTCAGTGCCAAGGTAATTCTGTGCTGCGAATCAAAATGTACAGCCGGGCTGTCCCAAGGTCCATGGTTCTTTTCATACTCATCTCTCACACGGGCATTCCGGGCCACTTGACTCAAATTTATACTGATCTTTTATTTATACCCCGAAAAAATGGCAGATAAGAAACATAAGTGTTCTTGATATTGTGTTTTGTCATATCTAGCAGCCAAAGATTGAAATCCTGCGAAACAATTTTCTGAAGAAATGAAAGAGCGTGGCCTCCTGAACCCTGGAGGAAAATAACCTCGCTAGTTGAGGCAGAATATGAAACAGAGGCACAGAATAAGTAAAATAGACAAGTGCACCATGGCTTGTCACTTTTCCATTTGCTGCCCCTGAATGTGAGCACTTCAAAATTCTCCTCAGCTCAAAAAAGACCTTTATCATTATCCATCTACCCACTGTACTGAATACAAAAGAAATACCATACCGTTCCACAAAATGATAATACAACATTTACTTTTAAAGATACACTATGTTTATGTCCATAGTAAAGTAGATCATTAAAATATAGAAATATAGCTATGAAGGATTGTTTGGGGTTTCATCCAAGAGTGTGTATGAGACAATGTGAAAATACTTAGGCCTAGAAGACTTGTCACAAAAGCAATTAACATGCCCGGAATATTAGAGATCACCATGGGTTCTTGACAACAGCATCATTACATTGTAATATGAGCAGCAGCTCCTTCAGAGAAGCATTAAAATCAAATTAGACGATTATACAAGAGCTTGCCTTGATGGCTTATAATAGGAGATTGTTTCTGAACAGTTGATTTCTGGCCATTAGTTCTTGGCTACTTGGACTTTAAATGCCACTTGACAAAGTTGAGTGGCATGAATACATTTGACAAAAGGTCATGAGCCTCTAAGAAATTAGTTTTTAAAAATCAAATTATCATTCCAAACCACAAAATACAATTAGGAAGCCACGCTTCAATTTTTTCCCCACATTTCATTTATTCATGAACACATGGCATAGAGTGCATCACGTAAGCAATAAACTACTGCCAAGTCATTTATACAATGACATTCAAGGATCAGGCTTTTTAGAAATGGAGCCTCTCCCTTCTAAATTCTACACCCAACAACTCATATGGAACCTTAAACTCTGCCTATTCAGTACCATTACAAAGGTTAAAAGCCATATTCAGGGGCTTCCGTTGAAATGCATGACAAAGGTTTTCCTAACAGAAGTTTTCCTGCATGTTCAACACACATGGGAGTATGGGGCCAGAAGGATGGTCTTATTAAAGCCTCTATTACTGGTGGAAAGTGTTCAGATATCAAGCATTAGTTGATGGGTGATGATTGTGGTTGGGTGATGCCAAGGAATTTCCCACATTATATGGATATAGAATTACATTCTAGACCCCAGATACATTGATTCAACTTAAAATGACTCTAAAATAACATTGTATTGGAAATCGATGAGAAGCCAAAGTGATTTACCAAATGTTCAAGTGCCTTTATGTGTGCTATAATTGTAATAGTTCTAGCACACGCACAAAATAATGTAAAACAAATTCTAGTTTCCAGACTTTTCTACCCAAGGGACTTTTCTGAGAGGGATACATCTCCTGTTGTGCTCCAGAATCCAACAGCAAAGCTCTCCTGGTTCTGGAAGGGGAAATGGAGAATGGTTGGCCTGGACTCATACACACCCCTGGCACTACCTCATGTGGAAATCATACAAAGCATCCTGCGGGCAGCAGGTTCATTTTATGGCTTCATCTATTACCACACTGTCATTGTTAATTGTCTTCTTTTTACCTCTGCAGGATTCTCCAAATTGGCCCTATCGAATGTGACAGGAGGAAGAGCATTAAGCATCTGACAAGATGATATCTAAGTTCAATTTCCTACTCCACACCTGATTTATACCTGCAGCAGATCATTTTCCTTTCTGTCATAAAGACCTCTATAAATCAGTGGTGCTTATGGAAGCGCTGCAGAACAGGTCCCTGGATTTGTATCCCCTGTGTTGGCTATTAGGAAGCCATTACTGCCACATTTTCCTCCTTCAAACAAAAATGATCAAATCTAATACCAGCAAGATTAGGGAGATTAAGAGAAAAAGTGCTGGCAAAGCCATTCAACACGAGCCCCTATCTAAACAATATACGCTAAACTCAATAAAAACAGGGCTTTTTCCTGTTGACACCATTATCCATCTGTTTGGACAAAATTGCTGTATCATGGTATAAATCTGTGATACAAGTGACATATCCTCTAAAATAAAAGGGAACATTAACTGCTCTATCTTCTAGAGGCCCTGGGACTAGCTGGCTATAAGCTCACTCAAGTGTGATGGCAGTTATACTGTGTTTTACTAGACTGCAGACAATTATCCTTTGCTCCTCTCCCCTTAGAAGACAAACTGCCATGACTTGAGCTGAAATGATTTCAAATAGATTTTCCAAAATGTCTGTCGCTAGATTGCTTCCATACATTATTTCGCTTAAATGGATAGAAAAAAAGAGGGTGTAAATCCACAAATCAATCACAACAGCCGCTTTACCAGATGGAAACAAAAAATAAGCTTTCCTTCAGTGTGTGTGCGTGTGTGTGTGTGTGTTATAGCTTTAAAAACCGTCAGAGACAGTTATGGGGTTTGGAGTGTCCTGTCTATTCTATTCTACACGTCTCACTCACCTTGGGGACACTGTTGTCCTCCGGATGAGCTAGGATAGCTTCTTGCCATGGGTAAGTGCTCCTTTGCAATGCTGTACTTAACAGTGGCATAATGTGCACTGCACTGTACTGCTGTCATTAGATGCCAACAACATGTACAATCCATTAATTAAGGAAAGAAAAATCCAATCGGATGTGCCATTATTTCACATTTAGGATGGAGACAATGAATTCTATTTTTAAAAAATTCACAATTAGATTTTTGGGTCAAAGTGCTATATGCAAATCTCTTGACAATATTTTTTCAGGAACTCCCATTTTGAATCAGGACAGGTGAAACATTTTACATTTCAAGAAACAGCTTTGTGATTTCAGTCATGGGTACGAAGTCTTAATATGGTGTTCTATTAAACAGAGCAGCCATACAGATTAAGACACTATGCTGCAATTCAGCATTATAGTCATCCACATTTATTACATTTAGCTCGGGATGGCTCAAACAGCCATGCATGACTCAATCCATCTCTGTTTGTTGCAGATAGATTTTATGAGATGAAGATATGCAAAAAAAGTGCCTCAAATGTGCAGAAATTGTGCTGAATTGTAACAACGGATAAATTAAAGAGCTGCTTCACTGATTTTCATTTCCTAAATGAAAGAATTACAGCTTTTCATGGTTCTTTATCATAAGTTTGACTCCCTTTTGTCCTCTCCATAATCTTTCTGTTTTGACAATGTGTCTAGATGAAAATCAAACAATAATCTTTATTCATATTCAAACAACCCATGCTGTGACCCAAGGTTGAAATCAACATAATTGAAATCCATCATCAAAATGATCAGTTAAACACTAGCCTGAATAAAATGAGGCATGTGTGGAAGCCAGTGCAAGTATCCCCTCTCAATCAAGCCTCCCATCTAGATTCTGAACATTTAGGCCTATGCAACAACACTAACGTTTAGCTCATCGCTTTACCAGCATGTCTATGTTGTTTTAGGGTTATTTTGCACTGAGAAGCTGGGTATGCATCCCTGACAAGTAATCCGTTTACCTTCATATTATTGGTAAAGCTGCAGATGGTAGAAGCCATTTTAATTGACTACAAAGACAGGACCACACCAGGTTGTCTCTTCATTGGCACCAACCTAAACTCAATTAGCATACAACACTGGTTGGTTACACCTAATGGTGTAATGTCAGTCAAAATAATACATTTTCTATACATTTCCCCCGAAACCAATATCTATACTCAACTGGAGCCACTGTTTCAGAACGGAGCTGGATTGATGGTGTGAAAGCACAGTACAACTGCACATGCTGCAACCATTTCACTCTTTATAATATATGGTCTGTTACCTACAAGGACACATTTCTGGTAATCAGGAACCAGTAAAATGTCTACTGGAGTTTATTGCTTGTGTCCTTGACCTCTGGTCAAACTGCTTCAGGAGCAATGTCCACTGTAAAAATAGCCACAAGCCATTGAAACCACTAACTCCAGGATTCTAAAGCCAATACCTTGTTGAGTATCTTGTGTTCAAGACGACCCATGGCTAATGTCATCTTGACATTTGAAAAGGGGTTGGGAAAATGCATTCATAAGAGGGGAGAGCAGGCACAGTGGAAAAGAGGGTACAGAAAGTTACACTCCAGCACTATGTGTAGCCCGCTGTATCCGCAACAGTATTGATTGAACTTGTTCAACATTTAAACGGTGGTCTCTAATGCGACTTTGCTCCTACCTGCACATACTGTAGAGTACTGCTCTGAACTGTTGCATTTATTGCTATTGTATGATGGACCCAAGACAACATTCATGAATGTAATTATCACATTAAAGCTTCAATGGGAAAACAGTTTAATGCTGTTGTCTTTTTGGACATTAACTCTGCGCTGCCCGTGATACTAATTGCCCTGAATACTTGCCAGGTAGTCCTTTACAGACATACTCTAGTCCCTATTGCCAACCACAATGAATAGCTTTACAGTCTTCGAGGCCATAATGCTCATCAGTTATTAATTAGAAATTACTTTTACTGAATAAATAATGCTGATGATTGATGATGGAACTTGTAATTGGGCTGTGAGAGTAATTCTCTGGGGAGAGCCTTCACTTGAAAGTATATTAAATACTTCACTGAAACAGGAACTATTGGAAGTCTTGTGATAGGCTATTCAGTGACTATCTACTGTGAGGCTTACAGTACAGTATAGCCACAACAATATCCTCTGGACTGATAATTAAATGAATGTAGCCTACCAAATGATGAAAAAAGCGTATGATGGATTGTAGGCCTATGTCACATGATCAGTGCATATAATTGCCAGTCAAATTAAAGAGGGCTTTCGGGTAAATAGAAAATAGCACAAACACTGAACCATGTTGCCCAATGACCATATCCTTCAACCTGACCTGAACATGTAGCATTAAAACAAGTAAGTACATGCCAGGTGACAGGAACACAATTGCATGTGCTAGTTTTGGAATGGTTTGGAATGGTAAATCAGACTTGTTATAGAGTAAAAGATTTGGCGCGCAAGTTGTGTCAAATGTTTATCAGTGTGCGTCTTAACCTACCCGAAAATCACTCGCGTGCTCAAGCTTCCTATTCCATCCATACATGCACGTAAGTAATCTAGGCATAACATGTTTTATTGTCCACTACATTTATTCCACAACAACAGTTCCTGCTCCACCAAATAGGTTACCTATCCCAGAGTGTGTGTTAGTGTAGCCCGCGAATTGATGGGGAAGTTCTGGAACATTGGACATTTCTGGAACACGGCTAACGAGACGGCGCCCGTGTGTTTGCATGAACTTCATCATGTGATATCATGGTATCAATATTTGCAACAAAAGGCAAAACTGCAAACCTTAGCTAATCGGTGGTAACCGCATGGTTGCTAAGTTACACAATTCTCTTGGGGCCTGCTCTGCACGGTGCAGTCTTTTTTAAATGACGGGGGAGAACTGTGAAAACTCTAGCCATCTATGCCTCACTATTGATTTTACAGAACACAGAACATCCAAGCACTGACGATAGTCTTTTTGATATATTTTCCTGCTACAGCAAGACAAGTCCCTTGGAGTCTTGAGAGGAAAAAAACTCTTGTCAATATACACCTATTAGGGTCTCTTGATCTGTGGCCATAAACGTTATTTAGTTTAAACCCTTATTAGAACCGAATGGTGGAGACTTGTTTGTCAAGTGTTGTGATATTTAAAGAACTGGGCTCATCAAATAACGATTGCCTGCTGTACATTTCGTGGCCTAATTAATGATTGACTCACAGAGGTACAGCTGTGACATCATGAGCCTGAGCAATAAAGAACAACTGATGAGGTAACCTCATCAAGCTTAGAAGCCGTCACTGGTCTCTTTCACCTGTCAGTCAGAGAGTGAGCAATAGAACGCCCCCCCCCCCCCCCCCCCCCTCCACAGACTCCCTGCTTAGCAGTTTCTGCCCTATTAGCAATTTACAATGGTGATCAAAAAGTAGTCAGTGGAGAATCAAGACAACTGTCTGCCCACTGCCTATAATTGGCCTTGTGTTCTCTTTCTGATAAATGGCTCGTGACTACTAAGGTCCCTTGGATTTCAGCTCCTTAATAGGCCACAGTAACTAGATTTACCAACAGATACCAGGTCAGAAAAGGAGATGGGGTTGCAAAAATGTTAATTAATATCAATAATGGCCAATTATTAGTTTGACAGAGGGATCCAAGCTAGCTGTGTGCTCTAATGACTCAGAGCTAACTTGAAGGGAAACACTGGCAAATTAGCATAACTGTGTATGCACACTCCATGGAGGTGCCCAGCAAACATCTGTTATGTTAGAAATTCAAATAGAATTCCTATTAGTAACACTGGCTGTGGTTGCATAATCAGCCATTCTTCTCTGGTCATTTTGAAGCCACTAACAATGCCCCAGTGACTGGTGGAACTCCTCCCTCTGGGCTTTCCAATCAGATTTGGGCCCCATGTGGACCTGGTCCTAACAACAGACAAGTTAAAGTGGACTCTTTGAGGGGGGCTTGGCTTTGTGCTGCCCAGGCTCATTCTCCTTAGCCATGGCATTCTGCTTAAGATGGGCAATTTTTTTTTTTTTAAATATACAGTAGGTAAAAGTGAGATGAATTAATTATAAAACACAAGCAAGTGTGTTTTTGACCTGCTGGCAGACAGCCACTTATTCTGCTGCTCACCATGTGTTTTTCTTATTTCCCATGCTAACCAGAGGTTCCTTTCAGGGTGGGTTGGATTTTGTAGGAAGAAGTGATTTATGCCATAAATTCTATGTCAATACTGAATATATGCATGAAATCAGATAGGACAGGGGAGAGGGATTTCCTACTGCTTTGAAAAGTCTCCTGTTTAATAACCATCTCAGCTAACCACAGTGGACCCAATAGCTGCTTTAACATTAAGTACTACCTACTATGCAGATTTTTTTTCTCCCCTCACGGAGCACCAATATCGAGCTTTATAAATTAACTTAGCATTTCTTTTGGAAAAACGTACTTAAAACTTCTTTCTCTGTCATGACCTCCTGATTTAGCATAAAACAAGTACCGTTAACATGTTTTTATAATACCACTGCCCAAAACAACCATACATTACTAACTCCATGTAAAGCCCTGTAGATATTTTCTGTGGTCTTAGAACAGCAAAGATTTTGGAGGTAAAGATCCTATTCTGTCTGGCCTCTGATTTCAAGGGTCATCATGTGCGGAGTACATACTGGTTGGAGGCATGTACACTAGACAGGCCTAGTGTTCTCAAAAAATTCACTGAAGAGGATCTGTTTGGCTATGTCAGGCTGAAGAGGATCTGTTAGGCTATGTCAGGCTGAAGAGGATCTGTTTGGCTATGTCAGGCTGAAGAGGATCTGTTTGGCTATGTCAGGCTGAAGAGGATCTGTTTGGCTATGTCAGGCTGAAGAGGATCTGTTTGGCTATGTCAGGCTGAAGAGAATCTGTTTGGCTATGTCAGGCTGAAGAGAATCTGTTTGGCTATGTCAGGCTGAAGAGAATCTGTTTGGCTATGTCAGGCTGAAGAGGATATATTTGACCCTGTCTGGAGACCTGACATTTTAATGCAAGCTTGCTTATCTGAACATGGAGGTTGCTTTTAAATGGGATGTCTGGACACGCAAAATACACATTTTGTTATTGACATGGTTTGGATCCGGCTGGCCTATCTATTCAGTGTTGCAAATTAACTCTTGATTTGGTTTAGTTACATTTTCTTGTTGGTTTCAATTGTCAAAGGACTCTGTAATAAGTGCAATTTTTGTGTCTCTAACATTTTCCAAATCTATGTTAATGTTCAGTAAGGTTGATATTGAGTGTCCTATTGGATCATCATGGCCATGGAGAAGTCCATATCCTATATGACGGACAATGAGCCAGTGTTTGTTATTGAAATGAAGAACTTCAGGGACCATTTCTAATATAATATTTGTTCTGGTAACCCAAGGAAACCAAAGCAAAAGCATTTGGTCCATCAATAAGAACTACATCAACAGCAAGTGTATACAACAGTTTAGTTTCGAATTTGGCAGGATAATCTCATTTTAAATTGTAATTCACAGCATGTCTGAGGGCAGGTTAAAGAAAGACTATTGTATTCAGTTAGGTGTCAATGGACTAATTCTTTAAGCTATATTACCCTTGCTAACCGCACCATTCTGCGAGACTGCCTTTATGACTTACAACAGCGTTGTGACCTTCTCTATTATAATTTAAGCATGTTATTCCCTCTAGTGGAATGTCATGTTTGATCAGGGCAGGGGAGGTACCTCTGGTTGTAGTGTCCTGATCTCAGCAATGCACAGCAGGAGGCGTGGCGAGTCAAAAGAACAACTACAAGTTCCCCTTGAGGGCAAAATTGACATTGTCTGCATATACTGTACCTGTGCAATGTTTTGACTTGTAGTAGCCTTGGGGGCCTCGTACTGGGATAAGGTGGAGTTGGCTACTATCTGAAAGGGGACGAGCGTGCACCGAGTTATGGATTGCAGCAAATGGATGGGCAATTAATGTAGTGTAATTAATGAGAGAGTTGATGGATAATCCTGCAAAGTGATGAAAGAAGTAGATCCCTTGCTATAACTCATCAACATCTAAATTGGTATTAAGAAGCTGCAAAAATCGATGCTTGTCAGGGGAAAATGTTTGTTTTTTATCCTACTCTAAATGAGGTTAAGTATTTATTTTGGCAAAAGGCAAGCTTTACTCTTAAGATTGAATTTATTCCTGTCTTCTGCACCAATTTCATAGCCATTAAAAAACGACATATGTTTGGTGCACGTTGCTGCATCCAACAGATTTTGGGTGCAGTATACATGAGCGGTGAATCCATGGCTGTATATATGAAATGCCTTGTGCTTTCTGCTCTTCCCCATTCCGGAGGCCTCCGGTGTATAAATTTACTTGATTGTTTTTCGTTTCTCTTTCTTAATTCATTACAGTCGGGTTCCTCTTTGATGCAGTTCTCTTGTCCCCCCCAAACAATTGAAGTGTAGACAATGGAGGCACGATGATAGATCCGTGTACCCACCATCTGTAAGAGCAGCTGCTCCCCTGCATCTGTACAATATGCTGGAGCGGGGAGCCTCAGTAATCTGCATAATAAGGAGAGGGCTTATCTCAGTCTAGTTAATAATCACAAGCAATCGATGCACTTCATTCCCTCACTCTTGCCGGTTAGAAAAAAAACAACGTTTCAGTATGCCTGCCATATCCTCCAGACGTGTGGGGGTCACGGAGTAATGTCGAGCTGTTGATTTAGCCTGGAGCTACAGATTTACACTGCGCTCAATTTCATCTTTTCATGAATACCATAATTAGGACACTCTGGGTTATCACGTCGCTGCCCTCTCCGCTTCTTTCAGGAGGACTTTGCTCATCTGATGTTGGATCCAATATCAGAATGGGACATAGGAGGACCCAACACACTGGGCACCACACTGGTTGAATCAATGGTGTTTCCACGTCATTTCAACTGAGTTACGTTGAGCCAACGTGGAATAGACGTTGAATTGACATCTGTGCCCAGTGGGAAGGCAAAATCAGTGTTACGACCTGACATGTGGTGGACACAGTTTGGCAGGGGTGGTGGTGGAGTTCTCACCTCATAATCAATAGTGTACCATCAGAAAGACTAGAGGATTGGCCTCATAAAATGGCATGACTCAAATGGTAATGTCACTTCCTGTCCAAATCACTCAGGCCCTGGCATCCTAGTCCATGTGGCTATAATAGCCCTATAATGAGTAGACTGTAAGGCAATGAGACATCAGGTACAGTTAGCCAGGGTTTTTTAGTGTACAAACACAGAAATGGATGTGGAAATGTGTTTATTACCACTTTTATGGTTCATCATTTTTGTTGAGATTGCATTCCATTTCAGAAGGCTAGCTTGTATGCCTCATCATTGGAATCATGATTTGTTCCAGTATGAAACACCTGCTTTGGTCCAAAGTCAGTGTTATAGTTGTGTTTGGAGCTTAGTCACACTCGATGAAAGATTTGAATAACTACAGATCACGGAAATGACTTGTGTAGGCCTGTACGATAATCAATGTATTATATTTATTTAGCCATTTTGATAAAGTAACAGTTCATTCTGTTTGTGAATTGTATTTGTAAATTGTTGATTATATCACAGTGTGATATGCATGGAACTACTTTAATGTGTTTGGAATTTGTCTGGCATTGAACACTTTTCTGCTGTTTAATAAATGCCTTTGGGTGTTGGGAATTAGTATATTCCACTTTTCTGATATAACACAATTTATTAAACTAGGTAATGGACCATAAGCAGACACTAAATTGATTGAATAGGAAGTATGCGATAATATTGATCAACAAAGTCTCCCCTTGGTATTCCCTTGTTAAATAGCATATGCTCATTAAATGGAAACTATTTATCGTACTTTGCACTCTGAATATAGTAGCATACGGGGTGACACTAAGATCGAAAGAAATTGCTTTCATTTTTAATGGTATTTCTCACAGGACTAACTCTAATCATTTTCTTGACCATTTCCTTAATTTTGTTGTCTTTTAGAAATGAGGACTGTGGAGCGATGAGGACTGTGGAGCGATGAGGACTGTGGAGCGGTGAGGACTGTGGAGCGGTGAGGACCGTGGAGCGGTGAGGACCGTGGAGCGGTGAGGACCGTGGAGCGATGAGGACTGTGGAAGGAGACAAAGCTTTTGATGACACACAACAGGTAGGCCACATTTCCACTCTGAAAATAACTTAATCAGATGCAACAAAAGTGTATATGTACCGAGGTGCACATAGCCCAGTATTTTGTCACTGTCCTGTATATAATATTAGTAGGTATGTCAGTGTTGAGACCTGAAAGATGTCAGTATGAAAGGTATGGATTAAAAATCGCAACAGCGTTCCCAAGATCCACAATCCTCCTAATTAAACATGCATGATGTTTAGCTTCCAGATGCTGAGATGTTAAAAGGCATGAAGCAGGTGTATTGAGCTCCCAGTGAGGCCAGGCGGGGAATGCTATAGAAGTGCAGGTGTGACATGTTAAGAGCTATCCAGGTGCTTATTGAGTTATCAGAATCAGTCACTGTGAGTTTTGATGCATCGTCTGGGGTTTAGCAGTGTCACTCTGAGCAGTATATCAGACAACTAACTAGACTGTTTGTTTATTGAGCAGGCAGCTTGTCAACTCGCAAAACACAAGCGTAGCCTGGGATGCTAATTTAGCTAGCTCTGCTAGGCTACATTTAAAAGCACATGAATGCGCAAAACATACTCAAACTTTTTCAGTAAGTGCGTTTGTGTTTTGTTATGACAGTGTTATAGCAGGACACCAAATTCTCTCATGCCTCCCTGTCAGTGCCATGCTCTTCTATTCAGAATGCATTAAGACCAATTACACCATGTTTGGATGTCTCCATAAAGCACGTCCATTAAGCTTGCGGAGAGCTCATCATATAACGCCCACTGCTTGACATGAAAGGCCTCCTTTCCTTTTTAATTCTGGAGAGCCCTGCACAACTTTGAATCAGCCAGTGTGTCTCCATGAGCACATAAAAGGTACCCAGATTTACGGGAAGGTTTTCATCCTATACTCTTATCCCAGGCACCATCTGATAAACAAGCAGTCTTTGCTTGTGGCTAAATTATACTCTTTGAGGTACTGATTTACAATGCTGTGAAGGATCCATTTGTGGTTCCAGTTCTGAAGCGCCTTTGTGATTAGTCATCCGTAAGTTCCAAATTTGGCTCAGATCTTCAGCTTAGGAGCTTGAGGATTTCTAAATGAACAAATGCATAAATGATGGTGGCTTTATTCAGAGTTAATAGGTGAGGAGAAATGAACTTTTCACAGATGCGAATGGCTCTTAGATTGAAGTAAATTCCCCAGATTCCTCTTGATTTGAGGGTAAAGCTTAGCCAGCGTGCAGCAGCCAATCTTATTTTCCTGCCTTTTTAAAGGGAACTCATTGGGGCATTGGTCCACTACATGGATTCCTAAGAGATCTGATTAAAGGGAAATCCTTCAATGTTTTACCCTCACTTTTTCAATAATAAATTAGTTGCCCATTGCAAATGACTAAACTCGCCTCACATCCCCATCACTTGTCACAGGAGTTAGAAAGCTGTCTTTGAAGGCAGTGAAAGATGCTCAAAAGACAAACAAATTGTATTTTTTTGTGAATCCCTTTGTGTGATACTCATATTAACAATGTTTTTTAATTCCTTAAGGCACAGCGTTTCTACTTGGACATCCCGACCCAATCAGCTCCTTAAAGTAGATTGTTTTATTTTGATTCAGTCGTAGCCAGACAGACTTCTCTAGAATGGTCTAATTTACCGACCATGTCTTGTAGAAGGGTCTAATGTGTGTCTACTAGCTAACCCAACTGTACTAAAATATCTTGCAATAAAACATTTTTGGGTTAGTACGTTGGTCGGTGCGACTGTCATTTCAGTCAGTCTTCACCAGTGCATTATTTTCCCTGGTTGTTCAAAATGTCATAAAAGTATTTACAAAAAGGTCGAAATGAACTGAAAAGAAATTACGCAAGCATTTTCCTTTTTTATTGCTCAGAATTAGCTATCTTTGTAAATCAGTCCTTGAGTTTTTGCACTAGATATTACTTATGGATTGTGTAAAATCAACAGTCAGTGTTTAATCAATGGTGACCTAGCTCAGTCATAATCAGAGGGGAAACGTATCATAATTTATGCAGATTTTAAGGAATACATTTACTCTCAAGCAGGCCTATTTGATGAAGTAGTTTGGGCCCATGGCAATGCATATGACATGTAAATAGCTTGAGTAATTCTGTTTGCATTCGAATAAACATGGACTCAAGGTCATAACACGAGCTGTAAGCTCTGGTGGTCCAAGCTCATAAATTCGACTTCATTCGGCAGTATTTCTGGAGAAGAGCGAGCTAATTTTCAATTTATGACACGCACAGACTTGTTGTGTGTTTACATGTTCTTGGTGCATGACAGGAACTTCTGCAGCTTGTATATTAACCAGTGAATTAAGCTCTAATGATAGCATTAAGTTCCATTAATGAAAAAAAATCATGGATCATTTGCAGTATCAGGCTTGCTTAAAAAGTACCATTCATTTAATAATTTCCTGAGAGTAGGCGACAATTACATTTCATTTAGAGTTTTGTACGGTTAGTTTTCTTTTAATGGCAATAAACACAGCATCTTCGGAGTTGAGTGCACTACAGTAGCCTATAAGAAAATGACAAAGGTTTGTCTGGATATTAACACCAATTTGTGCTTTCTTGCTGGAACATGACACAGTTTACACAAGCCTGTTGTGGACCGTGAAGGTCTGAGGGTTGCCCCTAAGTTGCCTTGAGGATTTCACTATGGCTTTGCTTAGCATGGCCATAGCTATATTTAACTGTATCCTCTCTTGTTTCAGTATACATTAACCTAGGTCTCTATAGAGAGCGCATACCCTTAGAACGTCAACCCACCATGATATATTTATCCCATATCAAGTGTCAACTTCTTGGATGTGTTTGCTTTAGTCGTAGTTGAGGATCTAGGTCAAAGTTCTGCGCCAACATAATTGGATGACCGATGCTCGAAAGCTTTTGGCAAGCAAATCAAATGCTATATTTCAACTCTAATACACATCATGGTTAGCTTTCATTTCGTTTAGCATGTAGTCGGTGAGGAGGCCTGAGGAGGCCTTGACATTGCCTGTTCAGAATGTTGAGGCATTAATTGTGCTGAGAGCTCTCCATCACAGCTGCTGAGAAATTACTAGGAGATTGAATGCCCCTGATGTCTGGTAATTACTGCTTCAGGTTGTTACATGGTAATTTATGACCCGTAGAGCTCTGCACTAAATGGACAATAAAAAGAATAATGGAGTAGCCAACAGACAAGGAATTAAGTGGGAATTAAATGTCTGTTAGAAGATGTAGGTTAAAGGTTAGAGGGCAGGCTTAGGAACAAGTAAGTCAATTTCCTATCAGACCGTAATTGGAAAAGAAGATGCTCTGAGTTAAAAGGTCATAGTACATTTGGCTCTGATATGTTAAAGGATATCTTCACTTCTTTTTGACATCTCTTTAGACTTGTCACTTACCCTGAAAGTAATTTATGGGGCTTGGAGAGACAGTCGTCCATGCTTTGGATTTATGTTTCAAAAGCCACCGCTCCTTTAAAAGAGAGTATAATTGTAACATAATTGAATGGTAGACTGTGCAGCGGCTCGAAAATGGCATTACAAACACTAAGCACACTATTTTGGTCCATTAGAAACATGCTAAACAAAAGAAAGGTTCTGCTTGTATAGTCAGTCCACATTGTGTTTTGGGCCTTGTTCCAATGAGAGGAGGGGGTTTGCTAAACACACCGCTCTCTGTGATATCAGCTGGTTAATCCTGTTCCTTTAGTGTTTTTATTGGTTCATTCAAGAGGGTCTGTTGACATTCCCCCTGCCCTGTTAAAAGGCGACTGCATCTCAAGTGAAATCTGGAGTGTTCTTTACACAGGCGGGGAGCCCCATGTGGCCGCTGGCTCCCAGAGGGCCTGTGATTTTCCTGCTTTAAGCGTCTACTGTCAACGCTAATTTGTCCCACTCCTCCTCCACCCCCTCCAGAGGGGGACGCTCTCCTAAAGTTTTAATAAAAGATCAGCCATAACTCCCTGTTTGTTTTCTGGGGAGGACACTGAAGTTTTAAAGCCATAAAGGCCATAAGATGCCAGGTAATGATTACAAGAACAGAACAAAAGCACTGCCCAATACCACTTACTGTGTTACACAGCACTGGGACATGTACGGCTCCACTAGCAGCAGACTAAATTATGTAAATGATGTGGTCACACTGGTCAGCTTTCAAACCAGATCTTTAAAAAGGGGTTCCTGTTTGGAAATGAAACATGCCCCTGAAATAGAATAGAACTAGTACTGCATAATGTTTAAATGAATGTGGTCAGCTTTGGCATTTTATTAGTTTAGCAGACACTGTTATCCAGAGCAACTTCCAGTAGTGAGTGGATATACATATTCATACGTTTTTATTGTTGTACTGTTCCCCTTGGGAATCAAACCCACAACCCTGGTGTTTATAAGCGCCATGCTCTCCCAGCTAAGCCACACAGAACCCAAACAGGACCTTTAGAGTGGGGTTACTGCTTGGGATGGAAATATATCCCTGAAATGGAATAGAGGATGTCCTTACTGATGTCATTTGTGTGTATTGTACATTGTGTTAATTTCTATTATATTTTTTACTCCTGTACTGAAGCATGTTGGGTCTTTCTACCCACAAAAAGGTGTGGGCAGCTTAATACAAACTCAAAATGCATTGTTTCTCAGTGAATTCCTTTGTTTGTGAACTCTCATTTATTCATTTTCGCTCTGGATTTATAAGAGGTGCATGATTGCAAATAATAGTTTTTGATATGTTGTTCAGCCTACATGAATGGCTTTACTGGGCCAGCCAAAGCAAATTGCCCTATCTGATTTATCTACCTTTGATTTATAAAGGAAAATCAATGAAAGAAGGTAATTATTTTCTGCCACTCAGCCAAATTCCCATCCACCTCAATGATAAGTCTCCGGGAAAGCGGTCAGTCAGGAGACCTTTCTTTTCAATTATCCCCCCCTTGTTTACATTACATTCTGTAGAAGTGCTGGATGGGAACATACAGACCTTATATGGACTGCTGTGTTCTTATTGAACAAGCGAAATAAAATTTCACATCTGAGGTGGGCAAGAACCATGTAGAAAATTGTTCAATATCTCGGTTGCAGACCAATTTCCACTGCATTGTTTTGTCATACATGGTATTGCAGGGGTATGGTAATATAATATGCATAATTCATACACCTTGGGCCCCTCTTCGTTTGATTCTGCTGTCCTGCCTGTTCATCTGAAGCTGAATTAATGCTACATTGTCCATTAGGCGGCCATAACACAGGGCAATATTGTCACACACTTTATGAGAACTGATATCTCGGGAGGCAAAAAGCTTTTTTTTCCTATTATACTTACGCAAGTATTGGTTTGCAAAACATAAAAAAATTGGTTTTTGATTCTCACTCTGGACCAAGGTCTTATATATATATTTTTTACCCTCTTGGCTGTAGTTCATTTTGTTTCGCTGAATAATTCCACTAAAATGTATAAAAACTTAATAGAATGATATTCAGTTATACAATAAATGTAGAAATTGCGCTGTCTATATTCAAAAACGAAAAATACACTTTTTCATTTGGAGTGCTGAGGTTGGTCAGAGCTGAGGCCACGGTAAGAGCACAGAGACAGTGTTGGACATAGCTTATTATCCTCTCCTGGGTTCACTTAGAGAGCCCCTGGACTACTGTAATGGTGACCTTCATAAGGCCCTGTCTCCCTGCTGGGAACACGCATACCAGACACATCCACTCCACAACCGACACTCATTGGGTCATGATGGGGCTAAGCAGGCCCATTAAGGCATGCTCATCTAGGCTGGGATCACGTGCACAAAAGCATAAGGATGAACCTCAGCCAGGAACATGAAGGCTAGGTCTCCTTAGCCTAGCACCGTGGCTCTTTATAGTCTAGTGCTTATAGATGTAGTGGAAAGCGGTATATACGCACAGTCAATTATTATTACTATTATAAAAGTCCATTATTGAATTTTTGGTGTGCCAGGCTATTGCTTTATTCCTACCCTTAAGATGCTCTTCTCAGGATCTCTGGTGATGCTATCAGTGGATTACGAATCCATTTTTCAGACATGCCGTGGTCAGTTTAATGATCATTATATGGCTCAGATGGAAAAACATGGGAATAAGGTGAATCAATGATTGATTCTGCAACATTGCTTGATTCATGGATGGTCTTTTGATAAATGACCAGCTTATTGAGCCTCAGAACAACCCCTTTGAAATAAAAACTGTTAGTAGTGAGGAGAAACTAGAAATGAGACCATGAAAATATATACGTTTGGGGTTTTCAGTGACTTCACAGCGCCTGAATGAACTTCTATTAGACATGGTAGAGCTGTTAAATTGAATGTGAATCCAGTTTTGATATAACTATGCTTTTATTTGAGTCTATGGATCCCTATGTAGCTTCATACTGCAGGTGGAAGTCTCCCTCACAGATCTAGTTGATGGAATCCCAACAGCGACTCAAGTATTGTAGCATTTTATCATTTAAATCAAACGCTGAGTAATCTTTGCAGATGTAGGCTAGTATGTATGTGTGAAATGGCCGTTTTGTGTCAACTCTCTCCGTTAGAACACAAGCATGTATAATAGCAGGCGGAGGATCTGTCTTTTGATTCTGAGAGACGGGGGGGCAAGCTTCACCTAAGTGTAGTGAAGCAGAGAAATAATGGTATCCTACTCTGCTTGTGCAAAAGCAATAGGAGAACGAATGGGGGGTTTCACATTAAAAGTGCCTCTCTAGGTAGCTGACATGACGCGTCTAGTCAGACGTAAATAATGACAGACGGAAACTATCATGAGGTCTGTGAAGCATCCACACGCTGCCATCATTTTGTGTCTAACCTTGCATTGCCAGCAGCTCACAGCCCTTACCAGCCCTGGAGATCATTTAAAAAGCAGAGACTAATGGCGCTGCCAGGCCTAACACCAGTCTGGTGGATTTGCATGAGTTTAGATCTGTTAAAGAGATCGCTGTCATTGCAGCGTCTTGATGTCTGACTTCTGCATCCATTTCAATACCATCCATTTTTAGCACTTATTATTTACTGTTTGTGCGAAAGGTCGGAGTTCGTGCGCTTCCTTTTGTTGCTTGCTCACCAAGAGTCACTGTTGATGACACTGTTATTGATCTCCTTAATATGAATGGATGACTTTTTGAATGAGGGTGAAATTAAGATACAAGAGGAGTAAAAAGTAAACGTCAATTCACGTAACGATTCGGTGTTTAGATGGGTTGGTTCTTGATCAGCTCCAATTCAAGACGTGGAGGTAACGTTTTAAATCAAACGGCCGTATATTTACGGAGCAGGGCATAATTAAGAAGGATGGCTTTTGTTTTTTGTTAATTCATGTGTTGCAGTATGATCGAAAAGCAAGGTCACGCACTTTGTCAGGGGATCTGATTTAATAACCGTTTCGTAAGACCAAGATGCTCTCTGTTTGAAACAAGCAATAAACCTACTGTGTCAGTGACTTCTCTCATTGTCGCATTTGCATAATGCAACAATGAGTCGCACTCAACCGACGTATTCATCTACATTATAAAATAGCCACGGCAAAGCAACTTGCGTACTGTAATTGGCATCTTGTGGTTTGCTTTCCTG
The DNA here is from genome assembly GCF_016432855.1 of Salvelinus namaycush. Taxonomy (NCBI): domain Eukaryota; kingdom Metazoa; phylum Chordata; class Actinopteri; order Salmoniformes; family Salmonidae; genus Salvelinus; species Salvelinus namaycush. The sequence continues at coordinate 13,727,402 of NC_052319.1, read as the reverse complement.
AGGAGAAAGTTAATTTTACATGGTTTTATAATAAATAGCATATTTAAGCAGCCAGGAAATCACTGCAAGACATCCATCCTACAACATTTCATTTATTCTTGTGTGTTTAATTAAAGCCAGGAAACTGTTTGCAATTTGTGTCTGATACATTGTCTAATGCCTGAGACTGGTTATTAGATATTAAATTGATGCATAATTCAGGCAATTAAGAAAGTAATCACACAAAGTAATGTAATGGAAGTTAATTATTACTGCATAAGCAAACAGTTCATCAATGCTAGTTAACGCTGTGACTGCATGCCTAATATGCACACCAAGCAAGCAAATTCCTCTCTCTCTCTCCGAGTGTTTTGATCAGCTGATTAAACATAATACAGGCTGATTAGTGGGGAAGGGAAGCCGGGCCTCCTCACCTCCCCTGTGTCTGAGCGACAGGGTTCACTGTGCTGCTGGAGCAGGAGAGGGTCTGTTCTCTTTTTAAAGCAGCACACATGACGAGGGGAAGGTTGCTCTGCTGCAGCCTTCTCCAGTCAGCACTCATGTCACAGACAGGGTGACTGCCAGTTCCACTCTCCTCTTCCCACTCACTTTCTGGCCCCATCTCTCTCTCTCTCTCTCTCTCTCTCTCTCTCTCTCTCTCTCTCTCTCTCTCTCTCTCTCTCCTCTGTTTCCCTCTAATACTGTGGTAATCTTTCTGTCTTTCTCTTACTATCTCTATATCTATATATATCTATCTCTCTGCGTGTTGTTAAGCAGTGGAGCTTGGCGAGGCTTTGTGTGCTTTGAAACCATGAAATGCTTATCTCAGTACCTTACCCTTTGATGGCGGCGGTGAGGATTTGAGTGCTTCCTTAGCAAAGCACCAGTGACAACGTCGAGCCGCTCTTTATGGGAACAAAGGCCCTAGTCAACATAATCCCAACAATTCGGTGCCCAGACTCTCCCTTTTGAAGCAGCCCTATAAAATGAGACCTTCCAGCCTTTGGTTGTTTTCCTGAGTAAACATGCATGTCACAGTTGACCTTTCCCGGGGTCAGGCCGCTTTTATATTGGCTGACATGTTTCCAACTTAATAGAACCATTTAGCAGGGATCCCCTGGGCTCTTTTATTTATTAAGCTGCAATGAGTTGCATCTGTCTGCTGGAATCGAGGGGACCAATCAGCAGAGGTCACATCCGCACTAACATAGAGATATATAGACATATACTAGACATATATAGACGCATGCAAGTGCACACACACACACACCCACACACACTGCACAGACGCTTGTAACAGCCTCAAATAGTAACCCTTTTCTGTGATTGTCTGTCCTCAAATGATTAGCCCCCTTTTCAATAGCACCCCTTGCTGGGTTAGGGTTGTCAGCGTTCCTGAAGTATTATGCGGTGTGACACCCTTCAGTTGTTTTTCTCAGCTGTTGTCTGAGAGTTGTATTGATCTATCTTTGTTCATCCATTGTACAACACCCCATAATGCTGGTCATTTTCTTAGACTGATTCTAAGCCCCTGTCTGGTAATCAGGGATAATTGTCAATTATCACAAGGAACCATCAGATCAATTACTGCAAAATCAATGCAGCCACTTGACTGGAGTGCTTTGTTTCCCCAGCAAAACTCAGGTCTGGACTGTTCAAGCTGCAGAATATTCAGGAATGCTACAGTACTATATAGTGAACATGTTTACCATGTTGGGGTAATTTCCTATTGAAACTGTTTAAGGACAAAATGATCTCCAGATCGTCTTTTACTGTGATGTTGTTGAAATAGTAAGGCACCAGATGGTGTGTTGTTACTGTTGTTTGTAATGTCTAATGGAGACAAAACTACTGTTATCCTTTCAACTGAAAACAGTGTATTACACCTTTCCCCTTTTATGAGCAGGATAGAAGGAGCCTCTATATTCCTGGTGGTTGAAATGACTTTTGTGATGAAAGTTAATGTGTGGTTGTCCTGATGTCCTTATTTTCTTCATCGGGCCCGGATTTCACTTTCACCTCATGAAGGCGATGCCATCCCCTGAATGGCTTCCAGTGTGTATGGAAACAAATGTCCTGCTGTAATGGCATAGCCCAGCCAGCAGCCTGACATATTATCTCCTCCTCAACGTATTTATTTACAGTGAACTTCTCAGCAAATTGTGTTGTCATCTTAATAGGGGAAGATTAATCTGTTGCCATGTAGGTTTAGGTGAGTGAAAGAGATGGACTTTTTCGGAGCTTTGTTTACACACCAATAAAACAAGTTAACTCTTCAAATCCCGGGCCCTGTGCTTTAGAGTAATGGTTCCTCTGATTATTCATATTTAAACTAACTCAGTTGTAATTACATGTATAAGTAAATGATAATGAAATAATCTTACTCAGTCTGTGTGATTTAAAAAAATAAATAATTCAAATGTAAACTGACCCTCGCCTGTCTTAATCTGAACAGTATTTGCAGAATCACATCTGAAATATTAACATAACCTATCTACTCCATACTGTATTCAATATTACTTCAAATTAGGTTGTATCTGATACTTGCCACATGGATAGTTCTATTCAAGGACACTGTTAACATTTTGTTTACAGAGCAAGGTTGACAATCCTGAATCATGACAAATGACAAGGTTATTGAGCACTAGTATTAAAAAAAAAAAAAGTTAGCATTTTACATTTCAAGTCAATTCCTAAAATAGGGTGCCAAAATCAAGTAGGTCTACTTATAATACCATCACTATACTAAATGTAACTTTAACAGTCATCACCGTCAGTGATTGTAATTGAGATTGTCATTTACCCTGTGTCCAGTCTGCTCATATTTCATCCCTCCCTGAAAGAGCCACACATTGAATATAATCACACACACCTACTGCACCAGACCAAGAGAAAACAGAGTGTGCACTTTGTGCACAGCTATTTATATCAATAAGTCCCGTGCTGAGAGGCACAAAATGAGCGTTTAAGCTGCAGGGCCCAGAGAGCTCAGTAGCAGGTGGGCAGGCTGCCTGTGGGTGCCTGGGTGGAGGGGGTGCCCGCTCTTTTACAGGTGTTGCCCATCTCTCTGGGCCTCCGTGGCTCTGAGAGGGGGAGGTTTTGGGGAGGGCAGGGAGTGGGACAGCTGGAGGCGCAGGCGTTGGAGAGACCGAGAAGGAGCCACTTCTCGCTGTCGAGGCCTCCGCAGGTCAGTGCCTCTCCCCAAAGGGACCGCCGAGCGAAACGCCATCAATTCACAAACAAAGGAGCCACTTCACCCGCCACAAAGGAAACATATGTGATAGAACTGGCTCCCGAGCCGCAGCTCATTTTAACATGTCAGCCTCTCCTAATTAGCTTTGTTAACTCCCTGTGCTGTCTGCCCAACTGAGGCCTGGGGAAGTCAAATGTGGGCTTTGGGTTTACAACAGCAGTTGCTCGGCCTCGGCTATGCCCTTTACAGAGATTTAGCTAAACGTGATACTCTATCCTGTTTGATTATATTAATGTAGAAATGGACCCTACCAAACTCAGTTGCCTTCTTGAAGATTGACATGCTGTAGATATATTGATCATGTAAAGTCCAAATGAGCAAAACCTTGCACTCTCTGTAAGGTTACACAGAGGGGCTTCACTTAGCCTTTTATCCACTGTATGTGTGTGTGTGTGTGTGTGTGTGTGCGCGTGCGCGTGTTGAAATGAAAACACAAAAACAGCTCCCCCTCTATCTTTGTTGGGACGGCTTGGCGGTCATTACTGGCTGGCCTTCAGAACGTGGTCCTCCAAGCGTTACACGCTGCAGTCCACACTGGGCCTCATGTGACCCCTGCTGCTTATCCACTGGCAGTGCAATTTAAGCAGTCTGATGACATGCAGCATGACACCCCTTTGAGAGGAGGCCCTCTCCGGCTCCTCGTTGTGGGTACTGGGTTAGGGGAGGTGTGTGAACTGCAGGGCTCCTACTCACCTCTCCCGAAACGCAGCTCAAATTGGGCAATTTTCATTGTTTGTTTCATCGTTTTTTGGGGGGGGGGGGGGTTTGCATTTTTAGGAGGATTGTTAGGGATGTTGAAGTGTGATGCCTTGATGCTTAATAGCTCTCATCCTGTAATTGCTCTGCAGGTGAAAGTGAAGCACAGGAAGTTCCTTCTTCAACTTTGTGAAATGAATGAGCGAGGGTGTGCATGGATACGGTACATTTGGCGTGGGATGCCCTCGAGCGCAGTGGTGTGAATCTAATTAAAATACAGCGTCCACTGTCTGACTCCGTCTCTAGCTAGACATATCTGGTATAAGCTCTACTAGGTAGATCTGACAATTGACAGGTCTCCAAAAATTCCAGCCTTTTTTATGTTGCTGTTTCTTCCACTTTGTTCAGCTTTAGACAGCAGTATGCTCTTTATTTACCTCGTGAACAATGCCAGGGAGCATTTATAATGTATTCTTCTAGAACAATGTGAATGCTGATATAAGTGGAATCAATTTCAGTGTGTTTAAGTACAAGGCAAACTAAAATGCTCACCTCCCCTCTGGCCCTGTCTGCCAAGCAGTGGAGTCCAGCTGGAGTAGCAGCCAGCTCAGAGCTGTGTGACTGCTGCCGACTAAAGTGTCATGATCCCCGGATCTCTGCTCCCTCTTTGACAGAAGGATTTGAAATTCCTGGGTTAAAAGTTCCCTGAGTTGATATCTCAGAAGGCTTATGTGATGATGGTCTATGACAGGTACTGTTTTCTAGTGGCTAGCAGAATTCTGCTGAATTTCTATCTGTAGACTATACCGTATAGCCAACTTTTTAAAAATCACAACAGTGAGATATCTAGACAAATATTGTGTTGCACGTTTCTTGAAAATTAACCAGTGGGATGGTTTTGTAAAGCAAACCCCTCGACATCAAAATAAAGATCATTTTGGAATGGCAGTATGTTAAAGACAAAATGTTTATTAAATTGTCAACAATTATATTGCTGGAAATAGTTTATAGAGATGGATATACCCTCCTTAGATGTAAGCCAGATAACATTTATTGAGGATTGTATTGGTTTTAACTCTGCTTTGGACAGTATCCTTTTTATTGCCAGTGTTCCAATATTGGAGAAAAGAACAGGTTCATTGCTATATTTACACTAGTAAACAGCTTTGCCTTTGAAGTTGATAAATTACTTGCTCATGAACCTTTCAGCTGTAATATGCCCATACATGTACTTAACCTGCTAGTTCATTTCATGAGAAGCAGGTCTGCCAGCAAGATGCACTTTCTAGATCTAGATTATGATCTCATTAAGATTGACATTGATGACAGCTCGCCCAAAGTTGAAAAGGTCACCGTGTTCATATAGTGTCTTACCAGAGAGTGCTGCTGTAGGATCTGCGGTTTATATAGAATGAATGTGCTTAATGGGCAGGTTAAAGGTTTATTACACCCCTCTTTGATGTCGAGAGTATGATCAGAGGAAATATTGACCCGCTTTTATTGTACGACTCTGTACGAGCTGTTCAAATACATTTCACGTTCATTACCCATTTGTCTTCTTCATTATGTTGTACATGGCTGAACATGTATGTGGTTTTCCTTTCCTTGGGTACCGTGACTGGTTGGTGCAGAAGATGTACGTGTAGGCACAGGTTGACAATCCTTCCACATGATACCATCAACCCACTGCAGTGTTTTCCTGTCAGTGACAACCAATCTGCTTGACGGTGCAGTGCTAGATCACCATCGGTTTCTAGAATGCACATAGCAAGAAGGAAGCCATCTTGTGTAGCTACACATGTTGACGTAAGGACGACATATTCCAGCAAATGCATGCATATAACAGCACTAATAAGTCAGCGAAGGGCTTTAAGGTAATTCAACCCGGCCTGTGCCTTTTAGGGAAAGAGAGCAACGTGTTTACCAAGCAAATGTGTATCAAAATATGGCATTATTCCTCTGATAGGTGAAGCATACTGTACCATGCCTCAGTGACTAAATGTATTTTTTTTACACACTCACTTCCAGGCATGACAGCAGGTTCTTTTTGTTCCCCCCCCCCCCCCCCTCTGTCTCTAACACTTAGAATAAAAATCACACGAACAGTTGTGGAGGAATACCAAGGCAACAGTCTGGAGATGTCTGGCCAAAAGGGATTTGTCCCTCTAGGTACAAGGTAGAGAGCCGTGTGCCCTGATATTTGCATTTCTGAATTGCTTAGCTGCCCAAGCATGCTTTATGTGAGCAGGTTGCGGTGTGTCATAGCATCATATGACCGTTGTACTGGAGGCTCACTGTTGGACTTTACCCAACAAATATGGATTATGTTAAAGCGGGCTGTGGATTGACGAGGATATGCTAATATGTCCCAGATGGGCATCTGAGCGGCTGCCGGCAGGGACATGCAGACAGTATATGGCAGGAGCAGTGTTTGGCAGGTCCATCATTCCGTCATTAAAGGCCACATTATTACTTACAACCGGGCTTGCATGACAATGGCAGGAATGAATGCAGTCCCTTGGAGAGTAACCCGTTGTGTCCTTCACGTTTCTGTGGCTTTTCCCCTTTTTTTTTTTTGTCGGCATCCTTGAAAATACGCTCTCAGTAGCAGGTTCAGTACGGTGGGGAAGCGTCACTATGAATGTGTGTGCATGTGGATATAGGGTTTGTGCTTATAGTCGTATGGTCAAAACATCAGCGAAGAGGCCGTTCAGAGGGATAGGTCGTTCATTCATACTCAGTGACTAATTGATGGATGGTTATATTATCAAAGAAGCCAATATGTTTGTATAGGGTTCTAGATATCATTGATATTACCGTAGCTATCCCTATTTTGCCTTGACAATTTGAGGTATCACAGGTCTGTGTTGTGTTTTAGACAACCTAGAATTGCTCATAGTGGTGGAATAACTCTATTACACCATGGGTAAGCTGTCCCTTTCGTACTATTATTGAACTAAGGTATTAGGTTTTCTGCTGTACAAGCAGAAAAATAATGGTGGCTTATGTGTAAGTGCACATTTGGGAAGGCCTGGTGTCCTTTTGATATAAGAAGCCATATAAATGGCAGGATTAAAGAAAACAACTAAATGATTTTAAGTATTCCTCAGCTCCGCTGAGATTCCCACACTGCGCCTCAATCCGTGTGCTAATGGGCAGTTGCCATGCACACCAAGAGAGAGAATATTTGCTATCTCTCAGATTCGATGTGTGACACCTCCGGAACGTTATTTGAAAACCGTGGACTTTTGTATGTTATGCGTTTTTGGAAGGAGTAGATGTGAGGACCTACAGCAAAGCAACCCTGTGTAGAGACGCACTTTGGTGTGGAGCAAATGGCCACTGACAGCACATCTAAACACATCAAGGATTATCATCACCAGAGTGACAGCATTAAAGATGTCAGGACGGGCTTTGAACGTCTCTCTGGAGGGGATGGAGGGGCTGGAGGGGCTGGGGGGGTTGTATTTTCTGGGGGCATTGTTAGTACACTGCCTCCAGCCCAGGATTTAGGCAGGCCCCCAGCAGATGTGGACTCCTCCGTACACACACACTCACAACCCACCCGAGCATCCCCTACCCACCCCTGGAAAAAGAAGAATAGGTGCCCTAAGGCAGTTTAGCTAGTGTGGATCAGTTCAGATGAGGTACATTAAATGGCTTGTGATAATTTGGCATGACAATTGCAAACACCATCGCTTTTGTCTGTAATTAATTCCAGTGGTGCCCCAGGCCTTCCCTCTGTTGCTACGGGTGTGGGCCAACATTGCTAGCCTAACAAGAGAACATTACAGCCAGGATTACAGCCCAGATAAACCAGCAGAGATGGAGAGAGAGCAGTAGGGTGTGTATGGAAATGGGTTTCAGAAGAATGCGATAGAAGACCACCTAAGATAACTAAATATATTACATTTCAAAAGGCAAAATAAACCCCCTTGAAAGGTGCGTTCTGTGTGATTTAAACTAGGTCTATTCTGAACATTAAATGAATTTCAGGAAGAAATGAAATTTTCAGCAATCATTTTTTTTCACTATCAGTGTAACAATAACAAATATTTCACATCTGTGCAAATAAATTCATGTATTTTTGATGAGGTTTGTAACACGGGACTGTTGCTTTTAGCTAGTCTATTAATTTAGTAGCTTCTTCATATTCTTCCAGAAGTTGATCAGTTAGCACAGAGCAATGAAAAATCTTATAGATTGCACCTATAATCTTTGGTCCAATGGGCCCCACTATCCAGCTCCTCCCATCCACTGGTGATGTCTGTGGAGGCATTAATTAACAGCTTGTACTTCTCAGTAGTTCTATTACTGTTAATGTACCTCATTAAGAGAAATATAGTTACTTGAGAACATAAAAAGAATCCCTCCGCATCCCCATTAATCTTGATTTCACATGTGAGACTACTTGGTGATCTCCTGAAAGATGCTCTACCATGTGGCGGCGCCTCTTTTCTCTCTCTCTCGCTCTCTGTCTATGTCTCTCTATGTCTCTCTCTCTGTCTATGTCTCTCTCTGTCTCTCTCTCTCTGGCTATGTCTCTCTATGTCTCTCTCTCTCTCTCTGTCTCTCTGTCTGTCTCTCTGCCTCTCTCTCTCTGTCTGTCTCTCTCTCTGTCTGTCTCTCTCTCTCTGTCTCTCTCTCTGTGTCTCTCTCTCTCTGTCTCTCTCTCTGTTTGTGTCTCTCTATCTCTCTCTCTGTATCTTTCTGTCTGTCTCTCTCTCGCTCTCTGTGTGTGTCTCTCTCTCTCTCTGTCTGTGTCTCTCTCTCGCTCTATCTCTCTCTCTGTCTGTCTGTCTCTCTTTTTCTGTCTGTCTGTGTCTGTCTGTGTCTGTCTGTCTGTCTGTCTGTCTGTCTGTCTGTCTGTCTGTCTGTCTGTCTGTCTGTCTGTCTGTCTGTCTGTCTGTCTGTCTGTCTGTCTGTCTGTCTGTCTGTCTGAGTGGTGGTGACAAAGTGTATAGTAATGGGCCTCAACATCACGTTCTGACAGGACAACACTACAGTGGGCAGATCTTAGTGAATCAGTTAAAGCTACTAGGGGTGAGGACATATCCAGCCAACCACTCAGACGAGCTCCAGCCAACCACTCAGACGAGCTCCAGCCAACCACTCAGACGAGCTCCAGCCAACCACTCAGACGAGCTCCAGCCAACCACTCAGACGAGCTCCAACTAGCAGATTTTTCAGGGATGAACCAAATGACCAGAGGCACGCAACCTGTGGCTCAAGCATCACGACTGGCACGCGCTCACCTTGAAAGCCAGTTCAACAGTGGGGGTGAGTAGACATGTTGGACGAACCAAACAAAGAAAACAAAGTTAAGTATTTCTAGATCATGATCATCAGGGCCAGCTCTAGCCTTTTGAGGGCCCTAAGCGAGATTTGGTTGGGGGGGCCCCAACAAATGTGGCCCCAGTCTTGACTGCGGAGAGAACATTTTTATTTTTAAAGTGAATTTCCTAAAGCAAGTTTCCTGCAGTTCTACACATGTTGCCATTACTTGTTCTATTACATGTTGCCATCACATGTTGCCATGTTAATGATATTTGAGTGAGAGTTACTAACAAAATCATTGGGGGCCCCCTGGAGGGCCTGGTCCTGTGTGGGTCTGGTGTGTGCAGCACGGTTGGAGTAACTAGTTAAGTAGTTATATGATTATAAAAAAGGTAACACTTTATTTGGATAGTCCATCTGTACATGCTCTACAGCAGCATTTCAACAGCATATCTTTAGCCTTTCAGTAGCATCTCAATATATATCATATATAATTTATCATCATTTGTCCATCTATAGATGCTCAACAAATCTGTAGACTTTCAGCAGCATTTCACGTGTACAGTGGTGTTGCATAGTACTGTATCTCTCTCTTTCTCTTTCTCTCTCTCTCTCGGCTCTCTGCTCTCCTCGCCTCCTCACAGTGGCTCCAGCGCCTCCTCGTGAGCCTCCAGCAGGGGGAAGCTGAACACACCACCAATCTGTGTCATTACTCTGTCATTGCATCAAATCACATGATTAGCTCCATGGGGCAGTGGAGGAGGCCTGCTCGGTGCAGCTCCAAGCCGCAGTCCCCTGGTAATGGTCTGATGGCACTGTGATGGAGAGTTGTGTACTGTCCCTCATGCAGGGCCAAGGATGTGCTATCATTCAGCCAGCCAGTGATGGCCTCAGGGTGAATCCTCTACTTCACATTCACTCCCTTCACTCATGTCAGTGTGCTTTTCCTCCTCGAGAAAACATACTGTAATTTGGTGCTACTGCCATTTTCTTATTTCCTTGAATGTGGAATAATTTGAGAAGGATAGGTAATGATCAGTGTTTGGTTTAGGTTCCCAATTTCTAGGAAAATGTATATAAAGTCAATGGTGTATATGCTTTTGGAAAAAAAGAGTTACAAACATTTATTGGCAATTAAATTGGAGAAGGAGTACTTAGGAGCAACTAACAGGGCTTGGTGCTTGGTGGCAGGCCGACAGTTTGTCGATGCAGCCTTTTATAATGCAAAGGCTTATAATTATCTCACGCTTGCTCATTTCACACTGACATATCGCTTTCCTAAATGTCAGAAGGAGCAGGCAGCCCAGCCCAGTGCGGAGCGGCCCTCTCCTCTCCCCCCAGCCCGGGCGAGCGCTCTCACAGCCCTGCACACAGCCATGATGATGGCAGTGCTTTAGCCCTGAACGTGCAGCCCCCCGCCGGGGAATAGTGGTTCAGGCATCACCGATCGTTGACCTGGCTATTGTTGTTTGTGATACTTACTGGTAAACTTTTGCAATCAATACAACATCAGCCGGCGGAGCCCCTGGGAATGAAAACCTGAAACAGCGCACTTAATCTTGGAGCCGGCCCCTGCTCCCTGCTCTGCCGCTAAACTGGGTAGTTGGCCTACTTGATGCAGCATTATTGCAGCAGAGGTCAGATGTGAGCTGTCTCGCAGAGCGCTTGATGAATGGCTGTTTTTGATAAAGCGCCTCTCCCATCCAACAAGAGACATTTAATAATGATGGACCATAACTGCACACAAAAAAAATCATTGTAGCCTGCTGGAGGAAAGAAATCTCTCCTGCTGCCTCCTCTCCCCATCTCAGAGACCGAGAAGGTAGCCATACTCATTGCCCTTTTGGGCATACACATTATTGTATAACTCTATGCTCTCTGTATTGTATATTGCACCGAATTGTGTCAATACAGTAGATTCTTAACAGGATCATGACTAGAGTACTTAATTTTTTTGTTGCCAATGCTCTACAAGGGGCTGAAATAAAGATAACTTTGTCAATCACTTACAGTGACTTCAGAGAGTATTCGTACCCTTTGACTTTTCCTACATTTTATTGTGTTACAGCCTGAATTTGAAATTGATTAAATTGAGATTTTGTGTCACTGGCCTACACACAATACCCCATAATGTCAGTGTCAAACAGTCACTACAAAAATACAGGGTGTCCTTCCTAACTCGGTTGCCGGAGAGGAAGGAAACCGCTCAGGGATTTCACCATGAGGCCAATTGTGACTTTAAAATAGTTACGGAGTTTCAAAAATGTGGCAAATAAATAAACTTTATCTCCTGAATGCAAAGTGTAATGTTTGGGGAAAATCCAACACAACACATACCTTATAATACCTACACTATATACAGCAGTATGTGGACACCCCTTCAAATGAGTGTATTTTGCTGTTTCAGCCACACCCGTTACTGACAGGTGTATACAATTGAGCACACAGCCATGCAATCTCCATAGACAAACATTGGTAATAGAATGGCCTTACTGAAGAGCTCAGTGACTTTCAACGTGGCACCTTCATGGAATGCCACCTTTCCAACAAGTCAGTTTGTCAAATTTCTGCCCTGCTAGACTGCCCTGGTCAACTGTAAGTGCTGTTATTGTGAAGTGGAAACATTTAGGAGCAACAACGGCTCAGCCGTGAAGTGGTAGGCCACACAAGCTCACAGAATGGGACCTCCAAGTGCTGAAGTGTGTAACGCATAAAAATCGTCTGTCCTCAGTTGCAACACTCACTACCAAGTTCCAAACTGCCTCTGGAAACAACATCGATACAAGAACTGTTCGTCGAGAGCTTCATGAAATGGGTTTCCATGGCCGAGCAGCCGCATACAAGCCTAAGATCACTATGCTCTGGATGGATGAATCTGCGTTTGGCGAATGCCAGGAGAACGCTACCTGCCCCAATGCATAGTGCCAAGTGTAAAGTTGGGTGGAGGAGGATTAATGGTCTGGGTCTGTTTTTCATGGTTCGGGCTAGGCCCATTAGTTCCAGTGAAGGGAAATCTTAATGCTACTGCATACAATGACATTCTAGACGATTCTGAGCTTCCAACTTTATGGCAATAGTTTGGGGAAGGCCCTTTCCTGTTTCTGCATGACAATGCCCCTGTGCACAAAGCGAGGTCCATACAGAAGTGTTTTGTCAAGATCGGTGTTTAAGAACTTGACTGGCCCGCACAGAGCCCTGACCTCAACCCCATCGAACAACTTTGGGATGAATTGGAAAGCCGACTGCGTGCCAGGACCAATCGCCCAACATCAGTGCCCGACCTCACTAATGCTCTTGTGGCTGAATGGAAGCAAGTCCCCGCAGCAATGTTCCAACATCTAGTAGAAAGCCTTCATAAAAGAGTGGAGGCTGTTATAGCAGCAAAGGAGGGACCAACTCCATATTAATGCCCACGATTTTGGAATGAGATGTTTGACGAGTTGTTGTCCACATTCTTTTGGTCAGGTAGTGTATTATATACAGTAATCTTGTTCTTATAATATGCCATATGTTTTTATGGTTCTACTTAAATGTATATTTGCTACAGTTACAGATCTATTTACTTTCTATTCACGTTTCCATTACTTGTTAACATTTCATAGTTTGTGCAACCCTTTTCAAGTAATTCCTGCAAATTGGGATCTACTTGGGACCAAATGGTAGTTAATGCTGTTCTTTTCCCATAAGCATACTGTACTTCAAGTTGATGTCAATGCACTGTTTACGGAGGACATTTGTGCATTGCAGCACACTGGAAATGATTCAGAACGCTTAACTCTTAAGATGATGTCCATAGTAATGAGATTGAAGACATCCACTCAGGTTGCAAAATGTTCCTTTCAATCCCTACCTCGGGAGGCAACCGTACCATAATTGAATGTCTGATAAACCACGTATGATCCTTTAACTAGCCCAGAGGTAAAGAGGTAAAAAGGCAACACCCAGCCATTTTGCAATCTGTCATCCTGATGAGCAATCAAATCAGCATGTAGTTAGTTTAAGTGGCTCTAAATGAAACGCACCCCTTTGAAATGACTGGAGTTAGAAAAGTCTTCGAGGGAAATGAAATGCCATTCTCCGGGAAACTAAGCCCAAAGCGCGGCGACAGTTTTGACGTAGACAATGCCTTTAGTGACAGGAATAACAAATTAATTGGGACCATAACACATTCTCTCTAAAGGTGAAGTAAACACACTTGACTGTATATTTTTCACCATCAGTTAGATCTCAATTGGATCTAAAAATAAACCCAAGACATTGAACCGTTTTAATGGATGTTGACATCTCTGCATTTTGCCGTCACTCCACTATAAATGAGTCATAACTTTGCTCTGCACCAAGGAATTACCATGCATTTTGAGAAAATGTATTGTGCGCCAAGCAATGAATTATGACGCAAGATCAAAATAAATGGGTAATGACTGGAGATGCCCAGAATAATTTATTGGTTGGAGATTGTTCCATATTGGAAAAGAAGAGAAAAAAAAGACCAAAATAAGGAAAGTGTTTCTCAGTGCACTGACAGACCACAATGTGTTTGGATTTCGAAATGTCAGCTTTAGAGAGGCAGACAGATAGTTAACCTGTTTACTGAAGCTTGGTAAATGAGGGCTTCATTGGGAATGCAACAGTATTCAATTATATGTTTATTTATTGATCACAGACAATATGTGTCAGTCTATGTAAAGAATTCAGATGAATTCGGCGGATAAAAAGAAGAGTGTCGGGGAAATGGGTCGATGAAGGATTGCATTTCAAGTTTTCTCCAGAGAAGCAACACCCGCAGTTTCTGCAGCAAAAATAACATGGAGGACAAAGAGATAGTCAAATAATGACAGTAAACACCATATCACCAGTGAAGTATTCGGAAAGTAGTACTGGAATATGTTTTCGCTACAACAGTACACAGTCATAGTCATTTTAGTGGCAGTAGAATTGGTACTAGAACTTAGTATTATTTGTCATAGAGGGAGTAGTCCAATATTATTTACATGAACATAAAGTAGTCTATAGTCAATAGTGTTCTAACAGTCCCACATCAGCCAACCTTTGACCCATGATGCCACACTTCAGGAACCCAACATCAACCCTCACCATAGATGCACACCACCGGAGTCTCCAGATCATGTGATCACCTCCTTGGACAGAGTCGATGGCGACTGTAGCCCTCAGGCGATCTCCTTTGTGTACTTTGAAGAGTGAAAACTTTACATCTTTTGTTAAAGCGTCAGCTCATTTAAAGGGCTCAGCTGAAGTGTGCTGGGTTGTGTGATGCACCAGCGCACCCACTTTACATCCCCACTGTAAACACTGTCTATTATATTCTTCACACCCCGGGCCTGTCCTCCAGAGAGATGGAGCTCCCGGCTTGGTGAGGCCCTATTGAATATGTAACGCTAGTAGTGTTGTACTTACCTGCTGCCCATATCAGTGTGGCCCACGCTGGCCCTCGCATAGTTCTCACTTAGCTGGGCTGGAGAATAATCCCTGGGCAGACTGGAGCTTCTTCTGTTGTCTCCTGGTTGTTTTCTGTGTAGTTCATAAATTATAGATGGGCCATGTCGAGGGCCATCACGCAGCCTGATCCCTGTCTGTGCTGACAGCTGTATGATGCGCACTGAGTGCAGCAGATTGGGAGCTCAGAGTTTCATCAATAAATATCACTCTGACCCTCACACTTGGCCTCGTGTCAGCGGTCAAGGTAATGGCTTTTTATTATTGTGAAGGGCAGCCCAGCGTGGGGTAGTCTTAAGGTTGCTCGTCCATCTCAGGTCCGGAGACGCTAAAAAGGGAGAGAGAGGAGAAGAGGAGTAGCCGGCCCAACGTTTAAATGGAGCGAGCTCCTATTATGCCTGGGACTTGTGTGGATGGGTTGTGTTTGACAGTGCGCAGCAGGGTGCTTTTGTGTGATATACAGAGCAGGAGTGGTCCCTGAAGAGGTAGTGATTTTCATGGATACATTATTGGATTAAATTAACGTTATTACCCAGCTGTGATGAATTCAATGGAGTCTACGGCTTTCCAAAGATCTCAAGGAAAAGTGTGTGTGTGTGTGTTGTCTGTTAGCCCTAATATGATCCTGCTCGCTCCAGAGATGACAGGGCTTGAAATGCCATGATTGTGTACTGAGAGATCAGGCTGCTACAGTACACCCAGCATAATGTCTTCAGAATGCAGCTTTTTACACCAAACGATATAGAACAGAACAACATTTTGTCTAAAGTTCATTCATCAAAGAAGCTGCATATTTTGAAAAGGGTAAAAGCACCACACAGCCCTGTCAGAGAAGCGCAAAGGCTAGATACTATAGATTACTTTAATCCCCCTGACAGATATAAAAAGGATAATTACATATTTGTGGTGGAGGCAGTGTGGTGAAAAAAATCAATACGGCCTTTTTTTTGTATGACACTTCATTAGGGTGAAAAAATCTTGGAGCTGAGAAGAACTGCACTGCAATTAAATGGTTCTGCTACCTTAGACTTTGTAATGCCTCTGTATTATTATCCAGTTTATTTGAAATAGTGGTTGCACTTGAGGAGTAATTGGAAAGCATTGATTATGCACTTTTATGTCTACACTCTTGCAAATCATTATGGAGAGAAGCAATAGTTAGTTAGCCTCTCTAATGAAGCACTAATTACACTAAGTAGGTTAAGATGTTTGTCAAACTGCACTCAGCTGAAATCACAGCACAAAGACTTACAAGGAATCTGCATACGAAGACTTGAAACATCACTGTGGATCGCACACCCTGCAGTTTTGTATTTATTTTGTGTCACAACTGCATAAATAAAAAAAATGTATTTGGTATCAGACCATCGGCAGTAGATGGAATTGAGTGGGAAGAGGGGGGGGAAACGAAAAAGGAGGCTGGAGAAAGGAAAAATAGAAAGTGATGGAATATTAAGTGCACCTAGTCTGGCGCTCTGTATTCCAGGGAAGCCGTTTTAGATTGGTTCCTTAACAGCGTTTGTGGAGCAGCCATGGCAGACACATTTACAGGCATGCTATTTGTTTAAGGTGGTTATAACATTTATTAAGAGTGGAAGGACCTTGAACTTTTCATCATTTGTTTAGCCCGGGGCTGTGCATAGGTCCGGCTTCCTGTGGTGTCTCGACGTTATAGCTAAATGGAGATTGCTATATATTGACTCATTGATATCAATGAAGGTAATCTGCAGGGACTGTACACTGTGCTCTCAATATTTGGATTTGTGTGTTTAAGAACGCATGCACACACGCACACACATACACGCACACGCACACACACACCATATAATATCTTATTGTCATTATGGTTGTTACGCTACATTGATTGCTGGAAAATAATAACCACATCAATCTAAAGTAACTATTTATGCTTAATTGGAAATACACATTTATATTATTGTAAGACAACATGTAAGCTCCTTTCACATGTGTCTGGTTTCCAGTTTGGATGGTGATGGTACAATCCTGTTTTGTCCACTAGAAAATGACCCGCTGTGGTCATTATGAGAGTGTTGTGCTGCCATTGGCTCCCTATGGGCCTGATGGGATTGTAACAGGGCCAGCAAGAGGGTCAGCGTGCACACTGTCTCTCATCATGCTCCTCTATAGAGAGACTGCTGCTGGCACTATACTCTGTCCTGGCAATCAGTCAGCTCGCCACCCACCACTATGCGCTACCCGAGATGTGGAGAGGAGGGTCTGCACTGGTTACAGCTTAAACCCAGCAGCAGCCATCAGACTAGGAGCCTTTGATCTTTTCCTTTCACAGGGCTCAAATGCTCACACCATTGTACGCTTGAGAGCCGCACCACTCCAACCGGCACCGGCCAGCGAAAAAAATGGATTCGCTAGTCGTTACAGCCACGGAATCAGACAAATAGAAGAATACAAGTCTTGATGGATTAAAATCCATGATCATATACATCTTATTTAATCATGCGTAGAGCACAGAGGTTTGTATAGAGGTGCTGTAAACTACAGCGTTAAAGGTGGGATTCTCCATCAGAATCTCTTATTAATATGGGTTTTTCTTCAGGGAGATCTGAGGAAATCTCCTTGCTTTATATGTCTGTCTGGGGAGGGGGCCAAGCCCTGTTAGCTGTCATTGCACATGAAAGGATTAATGTCATCTTATAAGAAGAGGGAAAAGCCGTCTTATAGTTATTTATTCTGTTTCATTCACATTCTGCTGGCTCTGCTGCAAGGAAAAAAGGCTAATGTCTGGTCTAATTTGTAGCCCTTTAAATTCCAGACAGAGATTCTTTACATATCTCTGGAGCTCAGGGCTTCTCTCTCGGCTGCAGCCCCTCTCCTCGTCTCCTTCTGGGATTCTTCTTAAACCCCACCAATTTACTATCTGAAGCAAAGTGAAGATTTACATGAGTTGTACTTGAATGGCTACACCAGTAGCTTCATGCACTAAACACTCCCACTTTAATTACCATTGGTGAATTCTGCTCTCTGATACAGGTGCCATATCTTAATTCGATCATCCTGTTGTTGCAGGAATTTTCCTGCACAGCAGGAAATGCAAACTTTTCAAGGTTTAAAAAGGCTTCTAAAGTTTGTAATTTCCACTTTAAAATGTAAGACCTGATTTACCCTAACAAAAAATTTGTCAACCCCTACGAAAAATGTCCATTAATTATAATTCACATAATAATTCAGATTTCCTGTTGCTGCAGGATTATTATCCTGCTGTAAGAATGTCAAATTAAGATCCTACATCTGCCTCTCTCACTCTCCTCTACACCTTGGCCAATTGAAGGAGAGCAAAGGAAAATACGTATTCCCCAATGCTGATTCTTAGTGCTCCTTGTTCAGGATCTGTAATTGGATCTGTGTTTTCGACTCCCTGCTAATAAGCAGCTTACTCTGGCTCCCTCTAGACTTGACCCACCACATTTTTGTTTTATGAATTTTACAAGGGGATTTTAATAGGTGCTTTAGGCTATGCAAACATAGGCTGAAGGGAAGTCATGCTGTAGCAGCCTTGACACAGAGGATGCCTGAGTGGTTGCTTATCATTGCGGACAGGTCTCATAACTTTCATTAAGATTGATGGAGGACAAAAGGGGGAGCGGTGAGGAGAGGGACATGAGAGAATATTAACCTGTGTTCCTGTAACTAACTATAATTGTTTAGTACTGTGGCTTTCCTCAGGCAGCGCACCTCATTATCGTGACTCCTACATGATGGTGTGGTTGATTCTAGTAGCAGGGCTTGTTAGAGGAGGTTGGGGGTCAGGACACAGTGTAGTCTGCCCAGGCTCTTTTTTAAGGTAGACTCAGACGGCCAGAGGCTGAACTGGGATCAATGGACTTTACAAGCATTACTTTGTTTCCTTTCATTTTACATCACTCTAATTGTTAAATGTTATCTACGGGGCTGGTCAAAAGGGGGAAGTGTAGAATTTGGATTCACAAAGGTGGTTTTGATTTCAAAAATATATATTTGTATTCATATTGTAACACATTGTATGATCTTGAAAGATTTTTCTTGTGTCCCGTCTCCGATGTATATAATAACAAATGTTAAGCAAACCAGTCCACGCTCACATTTCCCATTCATAATTGGGACGGTCTCCTGTGCCAGACAGCAGGATGTAGATTTTGATGCCCATACCTGTCTCCTCTCTCTAATATAGAGTCCGGTGTGAACGCCGTGCTCATTTGAGAATCGCAGAATGACAGTGCCTTCCATACAGGGTCACTGAGATGAGATGAATGAGAAATGTAAAGACAAGCAGTGACCCGTGGCCCACCCACAGTCTATTCAATCATTAAAATACTTCCAGCGACCACAAATTATTCCATAAGTCATTATGGGAAATATCTAAGTGATTTTAGCTTGGCTGTCAACTTATAATTTTTCTCTTTTACATTAAATGAAATCTGAATTCATTTTCACAAGAAGAGAAATGAAATAACGTTTTTCAATGTATTTCTAGACAGGTATGAAACGGTGCAGTCTTAGAGGTGAACATTGTGCGTAGATGGAGCGCTCTTGGAAGATACTAAGACAGTCTGTTGGTTATTGGAACACTAATGAACAACACAATCACCTGTCTCGACATGAATACCAAAGATAACGAGGAGAGGTGGGAATAGGTGGGATGCTCTTGTCTTCCATCCTCTCTTCTTTCTCTCGCCCTCGATGGGACTCCAACAAGCCCGATTTCACTTCATCACAAAGCTAACGTGGCATGGAACTTTTAAACCCGCTATTGTCTTTTGTATCTTCCTCTCCCCTTTCCTCCTCTGCTGGTGGGTAATTCTCCCATCTGGAGGATGTTTGAGAGAAACAAAGAAACAATAAGAGAAAGTTGGGAGAGGGGGTGTCAGGCTGTCAGTAATCTGACAGCTATGGTAACTACCCTCTAATCCAGACGGCTCCAGCCACGCTCCGGCCTGACACCCGGGCCTCTGACTGACAGCTGAAGACCGGCCACATTCCACAGGCAGAAGTGACATCCAGTCTATTAAGGAAGACAAGCACAAAGCAGAGATTTGCCCTGACTGCCTGGTACTGAAGCCTACTATGGGGGTGATTGGAGAGGTCCTGGAGAAGGTGTCAGACTCAAGCTCAGATGATAACCATATTGTAATGATGCTGCTGGACAATGAAGTGCCATGATTACCCATGCTGACAGAGGAAGTGTACGTCTAGATATCAGGCAGGCAGCTCACAACGGCACGCGCGCCGTCTCCAGGTCCCACATGCCAGTCAAAGCCTGGCCGCAAACGGATGCACTTCTTATTCCAACACTGGAGCACAGCAAACACTGATCTCTAATGGACTGACCTGAGGCACCGCGTTCTGACAGACAGACAGAGAGAGGAGAGAGAGAGGGAGAGAGAGAGAGAGCATTATAATTGTTTATCTTCTCTTTAGATATTTGTGCGAGAACATGTAGAGACTCCTCAAGATTGATTTGAGCTGCTGCCACAGACAACCCCAGAAACCAGACCGTAGTTTCTTTATTGGTACACACTCTTAGAGAAAGATATACATGATTGCTTCCAGGGGGTTTTGTGATGGCAAAAAAAAGGGGTACGTAATTGGTTTCAGTTTAGGTTAATTATTTGCACTGGCAGGTCGTATTGTTGTAAGCCGTTCATTAGACTACACATCCAACACACAGAGCAAATGAGATGTGCTGGCAGTGCTTTGTTGTAGGTTTGCTTTAAAAAGACGCCGAAAACCAAGCTAGACCCTTAATGATACTCTCAGCAGCCTATATAATGGAACAAGTTTACATAAATTAGGCCACAGTGCTGCAGCAGTAACAGACATGCCAGTAGACTATCTGTTTGTATGAGAACACTTGAACTAATTAGAAGAGCTGGAGGGTTGATTCTCTCTCAAATATACATATTATTTGATATGATTCTATTCCCTAGATTCTCTGGAGCGCACAGAATATCCCAATACCCTTACGTCCAACCTAGATAGTTGCAGGCAGCAGTCCATGTCAAATGCCTATGATTCAAACTTTTCTTTTACAAAGCCTGATGGTATAGGACAAGCTAGACGACTAAATGTTGAGCTTGTGATGCCGTTTGCGACGCCAATGCATTGCAGAGATTTGTAAGGCGAAGAGATCAGCTGGAGAGGAGATTTTTCTTTTGGACGCCTCAAGTATGAAGGAACTAAATCCCTGAAACATCTGTAGCTAGTAGCTACGTCCAACATTCCCTCAGCTGAACTCCGATTAGCTGTGTGAAAGACACGCACTCTCCTCCCATCAAGCCAATCCTGAAGGGTATCCTCTCACCCTTAGCTGAACATTCAAATAAGTCTGAAAGAATTCCATCCCAGGTGAGTTCACCAAAGGTGGCATTTCTCGTCTCTTTCCCAACCAAAGCCTCCGTGTCTTCCATCTTACTTAGCCCCTCTTGATGGAGACTCAGGGTGTATGCCTTGTTAAGTGACAGGGAGTTAAATATACATTCACACTGTCTTGAGCAGCTAGTTAAGGTGACAGAGCAGCTTTAAATCTAGTCGGTCAACATGAAGCCCATTCGCCCTCCGATCAGGCATGATAACTAGTTTTGGGGGCGTGTGGAATTATCAGTTTGCAGGGTTCACTGGGGAATTTTCACATTATTCATTTACAAACTCATCTATGTAATCGGTATTGCCACTCCTGATTTGAGAGAAGTCGCCTTGGCTCAATCTTTGAAAAAACATGAGATATACCTGTAAAATTCTCTCATAACTTAACAATAACAGGGCCATACTTTTTGTCTTAGCCATTCTCTTGGCTTTTTAAAATATTATCTCTGGACAAAAGGTGCAAACAATTCTGTCTCATTGAGAGGTAGATTAAAAAAAGGTTATCTTCATCAACATGATCGGTTTGGGGCGCTACGACTTTCAGAAACCAACTGCTGATGGTGCAACACATACCCTCTTTCTATCAAAGAGTAACAACACATAATAGGAATATTGCATATAAATGAATCATTACACAGTGCAATATTATACCTGCGGAAACGTTATACCAATTTTACACCGTGTAGCTAAACTGTTAAACATCCAGTCATTCGTTTCCAATGCTTTTACCCAGCTCCAGTTTTTATCCACTGAATAGCACCAGATGGAAGTTTTCTGTGGAAATATTTTATTTGCACAGCACATCCTCTTCGCTCTTTGTACATGCAGTCCAATATAGCTGTAATGAGACAGATAATTGAGGATATTTTTTATTCAATGGCTAGTTAATTGGTTGCCACCAGTGTCTCAGCAAAGGTTAAACTTAAAGTTGCATGTCACCAATTACAATTCCAGCTGGCTTTGTTCATCTGGAAATATTTATGGCAAAAAGTCAATGTTTGGGCGACAAATGACAGGGCAGACGTGAATGCTTTGCAGATCATGCCTGGAAGAGGCTCGCGTTGCGTTCTCTCCAAAGCCTTTCATCCGACTTTGCCATGCAAAAACACTCCTTTTTGAGAGTAGAATCAATGTGTGCATAATGAAAAGTCCTATTGACAGCACTCATATCCTTTTCCCCGTAGCAGAAAAGAGGATGTGGACAGGAGAGGAAGGAATGCATTTAACATCCTCTCAGTCAGTCTAGCAGAAAACAAAGCTCACCGTCTCACTGTTAACACTGGAGATTAGGTCAAGTTTTTACCCCTCTGAGCTTCTCGCCTGTAAATGACGAGTTCTGATGTGAAACAAGCAACATGTCAAAGCGAGTTGAAAGATGTAGGCATTTTTCTGCCATGTCCCAATGACAGGCTGCTGAATATTTGGGCCATTAGGGGCTTATTAGTGAATAAATGACCAGATGGTTCAGTGATGCACAGAGATGGACAGAACTGGATGCTACTAATCAGCTGTGTCTGTAGCTCGGTGTCAAATCAAGTGACATGGTAACCCATGGCAACCGAATAAAAGTTAATATTAGCAAGTCAATTTGAGATCTGGGTGCTTTAAACAGACTTCCAAAATGGCCATCCAGTGATCTCTTGGAAAGAAGGGAATGTCTGCTTATTCTAAGGAACAAAAGGAACAAATAGGATTTCAAGCTCTTCCATATGTTTTTTCTTCATCACCTTCCCCACTTGTACAATACATGATTTATGTGTTTTATTTTATGTGATCGTTGACACTTATATTTTCAATTTGTCTGTTCAATCCCGAGGAAAATGTAAATGCCCCGTTGTCATGGGACTTTTGAATATGCTCTCCTAGCAACCTTTTTGTTCAAATGAACGTATTGCTTATTGTTAAGAAACGTTGCCGCTATTTCATGTAAATTGTAGGTTATGTTCTAGTCAATATAGTCCAATCATGTTTGAATGTGTGGAATTAGATTTGAAAAGAACAGTATATGTACAATACTAATTAAGAAAATGCATTTTGTTAGAGGCTTAATGTTGAGAAGACTTTGTAAGTAAAGGTATATCTTCACAGAATGTAGGGCGATCAGTATGTGACATACACGTTTTCTGCCACAGCTGCAATGTCAAGTTATTTTGGCTCAAGATTTAATACAGTAAAATATCGTCCCATAATATCGCATGTGAAATAGATAATCACGTGTTTTCAATGTCATGTTTTTAGGCATTATCGGCTGATACTGTATACATTTAGCTGCTACATCCCTGATTTAATATATCAATGTAGTAAACATTCACAGTGTAGCCGTTTTATACAGAATACTGGTCTGTATCCACAATGCAGTGGGCCCTTCAGTTCATTTGAGTGGGAGTGTACAGTAGTGAAACGTATACAGTATATAGTAGTAAAGCTCAAATGTTTTTTTTCTGGAGAATCTGCCATTCATATGTTAGACATACAGTGGGATGCCTCTTACAGCCACAGAGTTGTTTATCTCAAGCGCTTCACGTTTGTAATTGTCAATATATTTTATTCAATTTCTACTTTTGAGGTGCTTTGATTCGTTTTGATTCCGAGATGCTGCACCATATCTTCTTTACAGGAGGTAGCCTTCAAATTCCCAACCAGCCGTGTTTGTGCATCAATCTAATTGGGTTGATCTGTGACAGAAAGGGGTTGTATTGCAGCCACACAATGGATGGTGTGCTGTGTTGGAGTTGCATATGAATGTGGAGGTAAACACTCGGGGTCTCTTTAATTGTATGGTTTGTGAGGGTTTGCTCCAGACCTACAACTGACACAAACAGGCAGCTTGTTTAATGGATGAGAAGAGCCGCGTGGAGACAGTCTGTCACTTCTGATTGGTAGAGGCCTGTTCTACAGAATAATTGATCACTTGTCTCCTAATACCCCACCATTTAACATGTGTTCTCATCGTCATTAGGTCTAAATGGATAGTCTATCAATTAGAGATCTAGTTTAGATATGGCATAGAGGTAGATTCGCAATTAGTTGCTCATTTGGCTTTTTGTAATGGAGAAAATACATTTCTAACAGGGTTAGTACACAACAATGATATCGTGCATTTTACGGAACACGTTTTCCTTCCTAACAACAAAGAAAACATGATTAAAATGAATAGCTAATCATTTTTTCTTCGCTGATATCTTAACAGTAATAGGCTATGATGAGATTATGATAAATCAGGCATTGTGTGTAGAGAGTGCACTTTGACTTATTGATGTAACTGTGATATTTCCCAATAAACAACCGTATTTGAATAATTTATGCACGTATATTGTATCGTCGTCCATTATACCTTTGAACAGCAGCGTAGGCACTGAAACATAAATATTGGGAGCATTATGTAGGGTGGAAACAGTGGGATTCCATGTTATTATCCCACCCCCATTACATTGAATGGAGCACATTGTTATTATTTGTCATCATATGCTAATTACACATCATTAATGTTAGACCTTAATGGCCCCAAGAGTGGGTAATAGGCTGTAAAGCTGAGTTTGTTGCTTGCAGGGAATCCGAGTCTGGGGGAAAGAACACATGCTAATGAAGCCGAGACCTTTTATCTTAGCAGATTAAAAGGGAAAAGATCACAACCCTCAAAATAAGCGTTTTGACATCTGTAATTGGAAGAGACAACAAGCTTTTGTTCCATTATAGGGAGGAGGAGGCATCAGGCCGGGTGTATAAATCTCTCTAGCGAGAGCTAGTGCTCCCTCAGTGCCTTCAGTCAGTTAGCCAAATGAAATCTCACTGCTGCTTTCATGCTTTTAGCTGCACTTAGACAGAAGATGGAGTGAGCCCTAGCTCCTCGACTGATTCCAAAGTACCCAGGAGTCTGTGATCTGGCTGCATGCATGTGTGCTTTCGGTAGCTTAGCGATGTCAAATAAATGGATGCCCTTGTATGCTGATTCTGAACAGTGACCCCCGCCAATTATAAGGGGGAATTGTCACGACCTGTCTCGTCTCAGACCACTCTCGCTTCTAGTTTACTATACAAAACCACTCATGTTTCCTAAAGGAGACAATGCCATTGCTTATTCTTTGCTATAATAACTAAGTATTCCTTACTACAACGGAATTAAGTGAAACAATGGGAGTGCATTGAATATTACTTACTGAGGCCCTGTGCATGTTGGCTCTGGAAGAGTGAGTGAGAGTGCGCATCTGGCCTCCTCCGAAAGGCCTGGCTCAGAGCTGGGAGGAACAGGGAAGTGACAGCTGGTCCAGCATGGCTCCATGTTTGACCCACAGCACTGTGTGTCCTCCTGGATGGCCAGCGGCGCTCTGTACCCCCACGACACGGATGCCATCCCAACACCTGGCGGGAGGTAGCCCACCTTGGAGCCTAGGGTCAAGCTGTCCCCACTCTGGGTTATGGGTGGAGGGGTAGGGGGACCATGGTATTAGGTCTCTGACCCCCCCCCCAGCCTCTAGATCCTCAGTGCCCCAACAGGCTCAGAGACCAGGGGGCCTGTTGACTGGCCATTTGCTTTCTCTCGTCACCTGCTCAGAGGTCCTGCTACCACAGGCAGCTCTGCTGTAGTCCATAGGTTAGGTGATCCACACCTATCCATACTGTTCGTCACCTGGCTATTTACCTGGCTTGATATCTCCCAAACTAATGAACTGTACTCGATATACAGTATAGTATATGTTATAATGTAATACAATAGGACTGTATGTTGATTGTATACTAATACAATTGGGTGGAGTTGTGTATTTATATACAGTGCAAAACCAATCCCAAAGTAAGCATGATATCCTTGTACAGCCATTGTTTAAGTATTTGTTTAAGTGTGGCAGCGCAGTTGGCAATAGAGTGAAATCATCATTGTTAGTTTAATAGCAATTTATTTCAAAGCATGAAATCTTATGACTTGGAAAGTCTCCACCATTTTACTCTCCGTGTCTGTTTCATGAATATTTTATGTAAGGAGGTAGGAAATGTTGATCAGGGAAAATGGAATGGAATTTGTCTCCATTATGCATGCTTATCATAATCGCAGCAACATTACGCAGTAACGGAGTAGCGGCGGCAATAAGTCACCAGGATGACAATGGGGAAAGAAGGCACTCTTCTGTTGTAAATCTCAGCCAAACTGCCACATCTTTTCTGTGAACATCATTGGGTTATTGTATGCACTGCGGATGCTACCACGTAAAGAAAGGAAATTACAGGGGAAATGATGGTGCTAAAATGTCAGTTTGTTTAATTATTGCTAGTTATCACATTTACCTCCTCTTTGACTTCAACATGTATGTAATAAGAGTGTTCCTGAGTGCCTGGGAGAAATGTGAAAGGTCAGATGTCACTTTTAATATGACTAGTGCGCCTCTAATGAAACGCTGTTGCAATATATGTTGAATACGAATGCATTAATTTCTTAAATGTCTTTCACATTTCCGGGCGCCTCAGCCATTTTTAACAGGGATAATTTGACAGCAGCCCACAGCCTGGCTCTGACAGCTCCGAGGAGCTGGGGCTCAGCACCTGCGTCCACCCAAGCATTAAACCTCAGATCCTGAACCCTCCTCACAAATGAACTGTCAGATCATTACGGCGCGTGATGCAATATAATCTGTCTCAGAATTAGCATTGGCCGGTCCACACAGGCTTCTCTCCCATCTCTCCCTCCTCGAACCAGCCCAGCTAGCTCAGAAGGCGCCGTTTTGAATATGCATCTCGACTGCATTTCCACGAGGGACCCACAGGGAGTACAAGCGGAGAGCAGCTTTCGGCATTAGCATGTCAAGAGAGAAGGGTCCTTTTGGTTTGGGGTCCCACTGCAGATGCTCTGCCCCACTTGTTCATTACAATTGCATTTCATCAGCTTGATGATGTCCACATGTCAATTGAGTGTGAGGATTTTTCACACAAAGGAGCCTCTGGGAAAAGGACTTCATCGGCTAATCAGCTGATTATCATACCTCAAATGGGCTGCAGAGCTCAGTTCCAAACGCCAGTCAGAGAGGAGCGGTAGAGGAGACGGGCACAGGATGGCCCCAGATAGACAGGCTGCTGCAGACTGATTAGACTAGCTCCTTTACGAGCACACATAGAGGAATGCAAAGTGGGCAAATGAAATTCAGTACCAGCAGGACAAATAAAAGAGAACAATGAAAGCATTTGTGGTTGCCCTTTGTTGTTGTAACCTTTAGGTGTAGATTGATTCACTCACTGTTTCAGTGATGCATGGAGTAAATGTGGCTTTCCACCAATTCGGTGCCTTTTGAGAAGTGTGACTTGGTCAAAAAATACTTTTGATTTAGAAATTCTGTCATAAAGAGCAGATGTACAACTTTATAAAAATCATGTTTTCCCATCTCAAAGAATGTGGACTATACAGTAGTAAGTGCCAAATAAAGTAACAGGGTTGACCATAACAGGGTTGACCGTAACAGGGTTGACAATGTCTTCATAAATCCCCTTGTGACAGGGAGAATGGAAGCTTGTTGTGTACAACAAGGAGTGGCAATTAAATTAAAAAAATGTGTTAAAACATTTCAAGTCTCTATGGGCAACAGGGTTGACATGTTATGCTTGACCCGCTCAGTTTTACCACCACAAAACATGAGAAAATGGCAAAAAAGAGTAGAATTAGTTCACCTGCTCTTACCCTATGATTTGACTATTAGATGTTTTATGTTTCTTTAGAAAAAAATCTTTAAAAGGAATAGTTTCACCATATTAAAATAAGAGTTCAGTTCACGTGACAGGGTTGATCTTAAATGAGGGACAGACGTAAATTAATCCCCAATCACAGGAAATAAATAATCTTCAGAAATACTTAGTCAAAGCAACAAAGTAACTAGGGCTTTACAATGATGGTGAAAGTCTTGGATTAAAATCTTCCTAGAAGTGATCCAGGGTTGACAAAGGGACATGTCATAATGCTTCATTTGGGCACCTTACCAAGCCTTTATTCCTATAAAACAATTTAATTTATTGAATGATATTTGTGGTATGTATTAAAGGGCATTTCATTGAATATAACAGACTTTTAAAAGTCAATATTGGTGCGCAATATCTTTTTAAAATATCAGTTAGGCAAAAGACACTCTTTTCACAGAACAATCCAAGTAATGATAAAGCTCTTAGTGCTGAATGCCGATTAACCAGCATTTCATGGGGGGGGGGAGAGGGGGGGTATTAAACAACTAATTGACCGACTTCGGTTCAATTACTTGAATTCCATGTTTGTTTGTTTTTTTTGTGAGCCCAACGTGACGTTTCTCTTGAGAGAAATCAAATCATTCACGAGAGAAATCAAGTCAAGAGCTATGTGGAACGCTGGGCTGAAGGAGTTGTAGTTTTCATTAAGCAAATATTCAACCTAGTTTAGTGCAGAAATGTGGTAATTAACTACAATGACCATACTCCCTTGCACCTGTTTTTTCCAGCTCAGACAGAGACCGATCAGAGAGGAAGAGGCGAAGCGAGAGGTTTCACTCTAGCCAAAATGTGTCAAAAAGAAGCCCAATGCGTTTCTATGAGTTTATTTTGGACCTAAGATTTCGCCTGCCTTCCTGCCTTTGGTACAACGACTCCCATTGTTAGGGCGGAGACATGAGGATCTCATCATTATACAGATCTCTGGACGGATACACTTGTACGCCTTCTACGTTAGGTTAGATACAAACAGACCGCATGAGAGAGGAATGTACACAACACAACGACGAGAGGGATAGAGACAGTCTGTGAAAGTATGCCTTATCTACTCTGAAGAGCTAGTAGAATGATTTTGTCAAACAGCTCTGCAGCATTCGTCAGACAACTCTGTAGCATAAAATAGGATGACTGAAGACAGTACAGTATGGAGGACATAGATAACGTTAGATGGTCTGGCTGGCTGACTGCTAATGCCTGAGCAGAGGTGAGGTGATGACCTTAAGGAAAGAAAAATAATAAAGTAATATACACAACTGAAATATTTTATTATTTCTTAGTCATGTCCTATTTTTCTATTGATGTCTACCCATTGTGGACCTGACAGAGACAATGGAATATTTTCAATGTTTTTGCATTTGAATGTTCACTATTGTTGGCTTTGGAATTTCCATTAAAAAAAACTCTAAAATGACTGTAACATTAAATGCATTATCAAAAATCGAAAACCGTGCAAATTTAAAAAAAATAATCGAACTGACCTCAAAAACCACTAATCGCTCGCCACTAAAAGCGATAATATCTGTAAACAATATTCTTTGTTTCCAAGCCGTTGACTGTCATATTTACCATGTAACAGGCAATAGAGTATAATGAAAACCTTTCGTTATTGTGTTCAATAAATGATGTTGCATGAATGCATTGTTCATTGTTTAGATATGTATTGTGTTCAGTTGATGCTCTATTGAGGCTTTTGATGTGTAATAAATTCATGTATATTGCACGTACGGTATGTTTTTTTTAAAATTTATGCCGAATCTCATTGTGTGGCTCATAATCCATCATACATCTTCCCCATTGCATGTGCTCAAAGGGCACATCTCTCTGTTCTCATCCCCTTTTGTTTGAATGGAGATAGCCTAGCCAGGCAGCCACACACACTGGAAGTCACAAGTGACCGGAAAGCCCAATTATAAAGTCTGCAATCTGCATTGTTCTTGGAGCAAAAAAGAATCAATGTGCTGAAGGCATATCCCCATCACAAGACCTAATGATGTCTTTCTGGACCACAGCCTTGCACACTGCATGGTAATCTTCTGCTAATTAAGTTTATAATGCTCAGGCAGGCCTCCGCATCAGCACTATTCCAGGGAGGACAGTGAAGTTATTTATTTATCTCGCTGTGCTCTATTGTTACTGCTATTATAATTAAAGCAAAATTATTCAAATAGAAGAAGGATTTATTGGAATTAGTGTTGACTGTAAGCATGAGCCAGGGTTGTGTTTTCAATCATGAGGCCAAATTAATTCAAATTGAATGCACCCCATATATCAGTCAGGAAAAGTGTTGCTCTCCTACTTAGCTTTCTCAGAAGCTCTTGGTGAATTGTAAAGCCCTGTTGAGAGTCATCAAAGTAAAGCAACGGGAGCGGTACAGTATCCACATGGCTCTGCAGCGCCCAGGTTGCTGGATCAATAACAGCAGCCCATATTCTCTATGTAATGCCTTTGTGCTCCATTCACTCATGTGGCCATATTAAAATAGTTCAATAAGCTGGATTCATTGCTGCAGTCAGTGGAACCATAGTAAACAAGAGCGGGAGTATATGCAGGCAGTCACTTGGACAGACAAGGTGTCTGTGGGACACAGGCTCAGAGGAACTAGAGGACAAATACTCCAGCTCAGCTCACCTCAAACAGATCAGTATTGTGTCCCTGGCTTACAGAGGAGGCAGCCCTTGGGCTACTTTGTGTGACTACTCCATGATGGAGACAAGCGGACTGAACGATACAAGTATCTGTTTCTCAAAGGAACACTGCAAAATGCTCTGCCAAGACACTGGTCAGATACACTACGTCACCAAAAGTATGTGGACACCCCTTCAAATTAGTGGATTTGGCTATTGCCGTTGCTGACAGGTGCAATCTCCACAGATAAACATTGGCAGTAGAATGGCCTTACTGAAGAATACCGTCATAGGATACTACCTTTCCAACAAGTCAGTTCAAATTGCTGCCCTGCTAGAGCTACCCCGGTCAACTGTACTTGCTGTTATTGTGAAGTGGAAATGTCTAGGAGCAACAACGGCTCAGCCGCAAAGTGGTAGGCCACACAAGCTCACAGAACGGGACCACCAAGTGCTGTAGCGCGTAAAAATCCTCTGTCCTCAGTTGCAACACTCACTACCGAGTTCCAAACGGCCTCTGGAAGCAACATTAGCACAATAACTGTTCGCTGGGAGCTTCATGAAATGGGTTTCCATAGCCGAGCAGACGCACACAAGCCTAAAATCACCATGCGCAATGCCAAGCGTCAGCTGGAGGGGTGTAAAGCTCGCCACCATTGGACACTGGAGCAGTGGAAACACGTTCTCTGGAGTGATGAATCACCCTTCACCATTTGGCAGTCCAATGGATGAATCTGGGTTTGGCGAATGCCAGGAGAACGCTACCTTCCCCAATGCATAGTTCCAACTGTAAAGTTTGGTGGAGGAGGAATAATAGTCTGGGGCTGTTTTTCATGGTTCAGGCTTGGCCCTTAAGATTTCCCTTCACAGGAACTAAAGTTACAGCATACAATGACATTCTAGACGATTCTGTGCTTCCATCTTTGTGACAACAGTTTGGGGAAGGCCTTTTCCTGTTTTGAAAGTGACAATGCCCCTGTGCACAAAGCGAGGTCCATACAGAAATGGTTTGTCAAGATGGGTGTGGAAGAACTTGACTGGCCTGCACAGAGCCCTGACCTCAACCCCATCGAACATCTTTGGGATGAATTGGAACGCCGACTGCGAGCCAGGCCTGATCGACCAACATCCGTGCCCGACCTCACTAATGCTCTTGTGGCTGAATGGAAGCAAGTCCCCGCAGCAATGTTTCAACATCTAGTGGAAAGTCTTCCCAGAAGAGTGGAGGCTGGGACCAACTCCATATTAATGCCCATGATTTTTGAAAGAGATGTTCGACGAGCAGGTGTCCACATAATTTTGGTCATGTAGTGTACTTATTATAAGCTACAATGGTATTTGTCAATCTGAATATATCTGATCTGTGTCCCACATGCAGTATTTGCAAATGTGAATACCATACATTACCTTTTATTAACTTAGGTTACAAAGGTTAATTTAACCACAAGTTGTCAGTCATTTAATTTAAGAATGTGGATCTTCAAACTTTCCTTTTTTAAAGGAGAAGTAACTTTTGGTCTTTGTCTTCTCTCAGGGAGGTTAGTAGCTTTCCACCTCTCCTGGCAGACCGTTAACTGACAAGCTTCTAGCATTTGGCAAGATGTTATCCCGCAGCCCAACTCATCTCTAGCCCTGACAGCCCAACGCACCTGCCAAAGGAACTTCTTCATACCTCCACTATATTGCTGTGAGTGAGCAGCGCTCAAAGCTGAGGTAACTGTTTCATGCCCCTCACAATGGAAGATTTCTTTGTGTTCACATATAGTTCCCTTTTTCCTTGATTAGACAGAGAGAGTTTAGGTCTAGGAGACTTTCATGGCTAATGAGACAACGGATAGGTTTTTATTTATTTTCCGTTTCAGGTCTCCATTTGTCTGTGTGCTGAGCAGACGCACTGTTGGAATTCGAGGAAGAAAATACATTTTATCAATGTCATATTATCCTGGTTTACTAATCACATAATGGAATTTGGCTAAACTTATTGAGGAGAATAGAGTCCTTATGTGTTGCCTCTGAATTGCAAGACGCTGGTATTAGCCTTAAGAACTCGTATGGCTCTCTGTCTCCGTTGGAGTGATGCAATTGGACACAGCTGAAGAGGTAGATGAGAAGAATTTAATTTGCTCTCCTTTCTACCTCACTGCCTACAGACGTAAGGCCTTTTCTCTAATGCAGCCATGACCATGATAGATAAGCCTGCATAAGTCTACAAAGCCCGCTTCAATGCAAGTGAGATTAGTACATGGTCTCCCTCTGTGGACCCCCTCGGCACTAAGGGTGACCCTGGCCTTGGTGACAGGACAGCTAGCCACGCTGGCCTCGGGGAAAGCAAGACACTTCAACACGCTAGCATGTTCCATAATTAGCCATAATGGCGTCTGAATACAGGACAGGTTAATGAAACGTTGCCTAGATGAAGGAACTAGGGGCTTATGGGTAGAGAAAACAGCAGGGCTCTGCTAAGAGCCCGATGATAGCAATTTGCAGAGTGAGTTATTTCCCATAACCTCGATGCAGCGAGTACTTTGAGCGTGTTGTGTTCTTAAATAGGGTATAGTGTTCCATTTCACAACCATTAATATGCATGGAACGGCTAATGAGGCTGAACCAACTAAGATAATAAGATTCTGGTGCTGCAGCACCACACGCTGCATTAATACTGTGTGACTTTGTGTTGAGGCATTTGTCTCCAGATGCCGTTGGACATGGGCAAAAATGGGACTCTAAAGAAATCTGTTCATTGGAACATGGATACAGTAATTTTGATATGCATTTTACAGTAATTGCGCCATTAAAATGCTTGAGGAAAGACGTATTTTATCCATTGAGCATTAGGTTAGGATTTTATGGGGTATTACGATACATAATTAGTTAGTCTTTTTATGTTTTCATTTGTGTCCTACACTCATAATTGTGTACAGTCAAATAGGATACTGAAATAACCGATTTATTGTAGTGTTGTACTATTAATTGGTATTTTATGTATATGAAGACTAATCACAAATGGCTGATCTATCAAAAACAGTTCCGAGATACATACATGGGTTTGAGTTTGCCTTCATCTTGAGGAGAGACAATCATAGTAAACACTCAACATCTTCATCCGGCCAACTCTACATAAAGTATCGGTGATTATAAGCACTAATGGATTGTTATTAGCTAATTGTTATGTGTGTTTTAGTTACAAATGCTTTCAGGTTTGCATTTGTTACTGAAGGATATGAACGAAGTGAGCAGGGTCCACACGCGTATGTAAAAGAAAAGCATCATTGATTTCTCACATTTCATCTCTCATAGAAGTAGAACAAGTGGGGAGTGAGGTTTTAGAGGTCGCGCACCAAAGGACTGTCAAGTTGTTGGATGTCATTAAACGTTACTATAAATATAAGTAAGTGTAGCATGATTTCTGCCAGGAAACTGGTCCTCTCCCTGTCAGCAATTTTTCCGCATTGAGAAGGGGGTGCGTTACGTTGTCTCCTCTCAGTAAATAATGTGTCCTCATTCAGTCACGGTGAGGAGAAAGAGCATTTGACTACAATGGGCTATTATTGGCTATCATAGGGATGAAACAGACTCTCAGGAGAGACTGGGAGACTTTGGGAGCTGGAAATGGCTGCTGTTCATCACATCATGTTGTAGACAGGGTTTTCCTCTTAAGAAACGTTAGGTTCCTCATGATAACTTACACTTAAACCTCTTAGATTGCACAGCGCTGTTTCACTATTGCTTAAATAAGAATTACATCTCAGTGTTTAGATACTGGACCGCTAACCCCCTTCCCCAAATGGATGAATCCCTCTCCCTGACTGGACCTCTCCCTGTTATGGACACTCACCCTGGGCCTGAATGGACCCCTTCTATACAGCCTCCCACCTTGACTGAACCCCTTCTCCCCTTCCCTCCCCTTCCCTCCCCTGTTATACAGTATGTACCCTCACCCCTCCCTCCCTCCCGCTGGCTGGATCCCTCTCTCCCCCCCCCCCCCCCCCTTGTAGCCTGGACCCCTATCCCCCTTACACCCCCCCCCCACCTTTCTCCAGAATGGACCCCTCTCTCCCCCCTCCATCCCTCTGACTGGACTCCCTCTCTCTACCCCCTCCCCTTCTAGAATTGATACCCTCTCCCCTCCTCCACCCCCTAGCCTGGACCCCTCTCTCTCTCCTCAATGGACCCCTCTCCCCCTCGCCTTCTAGACTTGACCCCCTCCCTTCCTCCCTCCCTCCAGAATGGACATCTCTCTCCCCCTTTCCCCTCTAGAATGGACCCTGCTGTCCCCCTCCCTCCTCTAGAATGGACCCCTCTCTCACCCTCCCTCTCCCTGGCTGGACCCCTCTCTCCTGTGCGGGGCCTGGCTGTCAGGCCCTCTCCTGTGAGTGCGGCTGCTGTGATTTCCTCTGGGCCATCAGGTGGGCTGCAGCTAACTAGCCAAGCCTGAGACAGGGTGACCTCAAGCCTCAACATGATGGGTCTGAATCAACAATGTGTTCGCCTAAACAGGGAGGGAGAGACCAAACAACTTAGAGGGCTGCCAGCAAGTAAACCAACGCCCCTGCATCTCAAAGTTGTTTATGTACCTTAGGAAATACTACAAGTAAGCATTGCATTCTTCTCCCAATCTTTTTAGTAACTGGTCATTTCCATCTTGGATTTCTAAATTCTGTTGTTTTGTGTGTGTTTATCACATGGTTTTGTCGCAGTGGTGCTTCACAGTAGGTGTATTGTAAATCAAACGGCTGTTGCTTGAACTGTCGTTATAGCGATCATTAACACTTGTGATATCATCAGTGGATGGCAGGTACTTCATTACCGGATGCTTTGCTGTGTTTCAGAGGCCCTGATGTATTTTTCTCTTTCAGAACAATTTCTAGTGTATGCAAAATCCATATTAGCCTGTCTGATTACAGGAAGCTCAGCTTTAATGAGTTCTTACAGTGGCACGCTTTCAGATGGAACTCATTAAGGCTAATCATACTGTAGTATGAGTTTTAAGGAGGAATTTATATCCAAGCTTTGTCTTTCTAATTGATTTTACCCGGCAAAAGGAACATTTAAGTGGGTCAGATTGGGTTGCTCTAATAAACAAATGTCACTCTTCCAGTCAGTAAGACTACGTGATACATCCAGTTAATTGGACAGAGAGAAATAACTATTAAGCAACATTTCAGAATTAAACACTTTATCATATCCCTTTGTTTTTACAAATCACCGTCTCTATTGTGTAATGTGCACAGGGGTAGTTAACATTTTGAAGTGCTAATCAGATTGGATGATGGCGTTACTGAAGAGCTGAGTCTTGCGGCAATCCCTCTGTTCTCTCCCGGGCCCTCCTTTTCTCAAAATGTTTCAAACTTTTTCTCCTCCACAATTCCCTGGAGCTGGCCTCCCATCATATCTGAAATGCGCTTACAGCAGTGGCCGTCTTTTGCTTGAGAGCTCTTTGCCTTATGCTTCCATCAGAGGAGTGTAAGTCTCACAGATGCACTGCTTAACAATGCCATCCCCCGCTCCCATCAGAAGGGGGAAGGTTGCGGAGCTGCGCCCTGCAGAATAAGGGGGGCAGGTCCCCTGTGATTGGCGAGAGCTGAACATCGATGCCAGCTTCCATCTGTCATGATAGCCTATCTCTGAACCTTCAATCTGTCAAAAGCTTGCAGCCTAGCTGAAGGCTCCAGGAGATTTGGCGTGCTAAACAGATTTGACAACAGGCATTATCACTGTGAGGGGCCTGGCGAAAAACGCCATTAACGTGTTAATTGTGGCTGGAGATGTAAACTGTCACTTCTCATCTCATTTAACACTCGCATTGCCAATTTCTCCACACCTTTTTTTATTTACTTTACCAAACATATGGGAAGGTTTAGGCAGCCTCTGTCCCCCTCTCGGTTGGTGGGGACCAAAAGCTTCTGTACCGTGGTTTTCAGAGAGATTTAGGCAACACTGGAGTACCACTGAGAGTAGAGATGATAAGAAAGTCTCATGTTGTCTGCTTGTAGTATCATATGAAAACAAAAACAACAAAAAAAGACATTTTGGCAGAAATATTTTTGCTAATGAAATTTAAGGGTTGTCAACCATTGTACGCTCACTTAAAAGTAAAGTGTGTTTAATGCTTTTGTTCCTTTCTTGTTGTCCTTATCTTGTTCCTTTCATCAAATGAGTGTGAATTGCTACAATTAATGATGAAAGCAGCCTATTATATGTAACCAGTCCCCTGACAGGTCTTCATGGTGATGCTTGGTTTAACCCCCAGGCTGTGCTAATGGGATCTAGCAGCAGGTGACTGGTAACACACACACCCACACCCCACTGACCCTTAACCCCTAGAGACAGTCCCCCAGCCCAGCCAGCCCCCCTGCAATTGGCTGCTCAGCGCCTAGTATGAGCGCTAGCTGTTTGTTTGTTTACGGTGTTAATCTGCCTAGTCACTCTCCCCCAGTAAAACCTGACTTTAGCATAGAGAAGCAGGTCTGTATCATGCCAGTCCTGGCTGACTCCCCTTTGTGTTTTTTTCTCCTGTAGAGTCAGAATGTATGTACACATACATATGCAATAGCCAATGCAAATAAAGCCCAGGCTAGCAGACACAGACAGCAGCAGCAGCATCTTGGAGATGACAGACGACAGCCAGACGAAAGGCCATCCCCCTTACATCCCCCCGTACTCAGGTCCACTCACAACACTGATGTCAGACCAGACCACGAAAGCCTCTGTGTGTCTGATGAAACATGTTTCGAGTTTTTGTAATTATTGAGATCATTTTTGCTATTGATGATGACTAATTATCAGAACGAAAGCAGCATGAATTGATAGTTAATCTACAATATTTTATTTTGCTATAATAATTAGCCCATTTTTTCCTATTACTGAGTGTACTTTGGTCTCTCAGCATTGACTAATGATAAAACCATTAATTGTGGTCCAGAGGTGACTAAGGTGATCATGACATTTTTAACGATCCGTCATTATATCATCAGCAGAGGACCTTGCTGAGCTTCTGATCCACCCATCAGCAGAAATGGCTTGTGTAAAGGGCTCCCATTACGTATGGACAGTGGAGCTGTCAGAGCAGCTAGCTAGTTTAGCCAGGTGAGGCCATGGTGTCACCCCGTCCTTCCTGTGCCCCTGTCCGTCAAGATCAGAGCTGCTGCTAACTGAGGCAGGGCTGCTCTCTCAGCTTTATTTGGTGCTCTGCCCTGTCGTCCCTCCTCTCCGCAAATCACTATAGAGACCATCCATTTCCACCTCTACGCTGATGGGGAAGACGACGCACTGGGAGCCTGAACGATGTTGTGTTGGTTGGCTGGGGGGAGAGGAACACACCGAGACCAGAGCAGGGGCAGAGAGGCCGGGAGGGGATGGCTTTGTTATCCTGGTAATTAAGGACAGAGTGGCTCTCATTCAGGGCCTGGACAGGATGTGGCAAATTACTGTATTCTTTGTGTGGAAAAGCTGCTCCCTCTCTGCTCTTTCCATCCTCAGGGGATCTCATCATCTTCCCTAACAGTCAGAATGGGATTTTGTACCCTCTATTCCCTCACCTTCCTCTTCTTTCTCAGTGTCTTCTTCTCCCTCGTTCACCCTGTCTCTTATCTCTGTCACCGTCTCATTGAAATGTAGGCCTATTTCCGAAGCTAGCATTTCTAGGGACCTATATGTTAGGATGTTTTGTTCTTTTCCCCAATTCAGTTTAGTTTATTTGATTGCGAAATTTGAATTTTGAAGGAAAAAAACTCTGATATTAATGTTTCAGTCTTTAGCTAGAGTTCTGACAGTGCACAATTCAAGGGAGTGATTCTGCATATTTTTTTCAACATTTAAACATAATAATAGGCTAATTCTAAGAATATTTTTGTCCGCTTAAATTGATGCTGATAATTGTTTCTAGAGAGGAACAGGAAGCCCAAAAGATAAACCCCAAGACGTGCAGAAAGTCAGCGGCACAGTCACTGGATAGATGACATACAAATAGAAAATGGTAATTTGTGTGTAAATCCCTATCTGGAGAGATCCGAGGAAATAAAGCCCACCAAGTCCCACTGAGGCCACTGGAGAAATATTTTGTAGCTCAGAAATCACTGCATAATGTCTGGGAAAAAGGATAATATGCTTTCCCCCCTTTTTGTTTGGCTGTTTTGTCCCTGCCTCCTTAGGAAACGGTGCTCAGGTGGGGACAGGGGAAAAGGTGCCCCTCACAGCAAGCCTCAGCAGCAGCAGCAGTATGGCAAGAGGGAGAACACTCTGGGGTTTAAAAGTACCCAAAGCATCCTGGGTAATTAGCCATTACGGCGCTGTCACAGAGGGTTCTGCAGTCAATACAGAGATAATTTGGGCAATGGTGAATGACAGTGCTGTCCAGGCTTTTGGGATGATCAAGGACAGATCCAGCTGCACCAGGCATCTGTCAGGCCCATGAATCACTTCTCCAGCCAGCAGCTGGGTGAGTGGAGCAGAGAGAATCGCTGGAGAGGCATGTGCAGACACACAAATAAACATGTTCCTCGCTCCCCTCGCCAAACCTGGGAAATGGCTATTAAAGAGCTGCCGTTACAGAGCACCGGGTGGAAAAGCCTTGTTACCTTCGGATGTTAAATGAATGACATTGGGAATAAGGTGAGGAATGAAACACAGACCAAGGGGACATTTTCTCCTGTTATGTCATTCAATATGTGCAAATAGAAATAAAGCAGCGGCACACATGCGAAACCGCATAATGAAATAAAAACAAGACAAATTCATGGCAAAATGATCATGTCAATGAACCGTAACGTCTTGATGTTGAGCAGGCTTGCTGTGTATAGGCCTTGTTGAAGTCATTATCCTATCACCAGGCTGCCAACGGTATCATTATTTTAATTTGAAAGATTTTGAATATCATAACTGGTTTATAATGAAGGTTCTGTCAGTTTTTATTGCCAACATACTGTAGCAAGATACCTGATACTGCTAGAGCTAGCTTCGAGGTCTAGCGTGTTGAGATATAATAGCTACAGCTGTTGCTACTGTCAACGAATGTGTTTTCTTTCGGGTATTGCGCTTAATGGAATGGCTTGACGTCATTGGTGAGACAGAGAGCCTTTGACGCGGTGATGACCCTGTAAGGTTGTCGTTTGTTTTATCTTACATAGCTGTGGTTGTGTTGGAGAGAGTTTTTGTTCCTCTCTATAATATACAAGTCTACCATTAGCGCAGTATATTTAATCATGTCTGTAGAAACTCCTCAGCTCTGGGACTGCGGTTTCTTATCATACTTTAATCAATATCTCTCTAACAATGGTAACAAAATGCAGCCCCTACTTGCAGCAGAGCTGGAGTGTACATGTATTATAGATAACAAGGTCTGGGGAAATGGCGCTGGATAGAAAGACTGTTAATGAGATGGAATCATTTTTTTTTTTTTGAACGTGGTTTTGTTATAAAAACAGTCCCATACAAATGAGTTGGTATTTTGTTTATAGTTATTTGACAAGCACAGTGTTACCTTGGCCGAGGCAGTCAAGTGTGAGTCACATGGTGTATGGCCCTCTCTAAAATACTTTTCAAGCCAATTCATAAACGACTTGAATCCTCGCCAGGAGCTTATTTAATCCGTTTTCATTATAGTATGGCAGTGACCTAGTGCAGCACCTCAGAATAGGGAAGGTACTTGTCGAATAAGTCAACTTCCTACACCGTAACTACCACCATTCATCTAAGAACGGCATTAGCTTCATGATAAAGACAATGAAACCGCCTATCCATCTTCCATAGAATGACTATGTAGATGCACAACTGTGACAGTCAATTAAAAATGAAAGATATTGCATTCTTTTTACTTTTAGTGGAATGCTTATATTCAATTTCAAATATGTAAATACCTGGCAGGGATTCAAAGCTGTTTTCCAATTTATTTTCCCATTTTTCTCCAAAGTGAAACACCATAAACTGTGAATATTTACCTGCCATTTACCATAGCCGGTGCTGGTGGCTTCTCCTGCGTGACTGCCGTATGACCACATTTAGTATTCCTCAGGGATCCATTCCCGTGTATGCCTCTATAAAGGGAATTTGCAGAGAGGGAAGTGTACATGTTATATCGGTCGTTTGCTGTACAAGGAGATTTTCCTCCAAACTGCATTTTAAATGATAAGTTGTTCTCCATTACTCTGCTGAGATAAACATTTAAATGCCCTTTAATTAGTGTGTCCTTCGCTTTCTGTCGATAGGCCGCTGGTAACCACTCAGAGACCTAATGACTCTTGATTGAAGTGGTTTAAGTGGAACACAATGGGAAAGATCCTATCATCTGTATCCAGAGGGGGAAAAACAACCCAAATACGTGTCATTTTGTTTGACATTCCCCTAATAGATATTACACACGTCTACTATTAAAAATAGATAATAATGATCACTTAGCACTGTTGTGTTGTAGTTGTGCGAAACCATGATTTTATTTCAGTAAGAACTTGGAGGGTATATCATCAGTGTCTCTGGGAATATTAATTAGCTAGTTTCATATTTGTTCTAAAATATTTGTGTCACATATTTCATATTTTGTGTCATACGAGCAAAGCTGCAAAGAATATTTATGTATTCGTCACCAGGTCAGTGCAGTCATTATGCCATACATACATTTGCAGTAATTCACAGGTACTCTTGAAATAGCACAGAAAGAGTATTCTGGCGTTCTTCTTAAGCGGAGGTCAATGTAACGGTTTGAAGTTAAACAGAGGTGCTGAGAGCTCAAATGTAACCAGTGTAGGAAAGGGATGAGCAATTAAAAAAAACTTTCCAAGGAAACTTAATGTCCCTGTTCTCCTGTACATTGTCGCTGGCTTGGGTGAAACTTTCTGTCCTAATTACCCATTTCAGCCTGTCTGTTTCACATCTCCTACACTCCCTCATTATCCCCCGGGCCACCTCGCAGTCTGCTCAGTGTTACATTAGTAAAATAGACCCTTTTGATTTGTTCTCAACAGCATAGACATTTAGGAAAAAGAAAGACGAGAGGGTGAGGGATAAGTTCTCGGTGGTCTGGAGTGGAACTCGGTGTGCTGAACGTATCGACTGGGAATTTAAACGCCACTTTTTTTTCCAGAAAACGACATCTGATTCAAGGGCAAGCCATTTAATGTAGCCTTAAGACATTTTGTTTTCCACTATCTGCACTATGTGTCTGATATAGGGAGTCCCAATCTATTGGTAGATGAAAGACAGTGAAACTGCTTTTAAAATACACACATTATAGCAACAACAACAAAAAGTGTGGATTGCAGTATCTGAAACAAACCAAAAAGTGCATCTTATGAACAAAGAAGAAATCCCTGTATGGGCTACCCTAAGTCCCATTGTTCTGACATTAAGTCAGGCTTATTAAAGTACTGTTGGGTTGTACCTTCTTGGCCATAATTCAGGCAAAAATGACAGCAATAAGAAGCTGATCATGCCGGGTCACTCTGGAAGAGTGCGGCCCCTGCCTCTGCCTCCCTTAATTAAAGCTACACAGCCCTCCTTCATCTTTGCATATTGTGTGGCTGGGACATTGATACTCATTATTTCTTAAGTCTAAACACCAAGACTGTGTCAAGAATGCATCCATCACCGAAGGGCTGCTTGTAGTCAGCAGAAACATTTCTGTCCTGTCAGCAAATTCGGCAATTTGCAATTTTCTACAGGGTCTGACATGTTTTTATTGCCGAAGATCACTTTCAAATGCGAAGATCATGAGGACGCTGCCTTGTTAGTCCTCTCTCCTGGCCCCCTGCTCTAATGACTGTCATTAACAGGGCTGCATTAGAGAGACACCTCAGGAAGCATTGGAGTGTTCATTTGCATGGCACTAATACGGGGGATGCTGTGCTGTGAGAGGCTAGCCATGAGTGCTGCTACTGCCGACTTGGCAAGCCCTCCTGTTCCGTTCTTAACTGCGCCAGGGCCTATTCTCCCATTCATTATGTGCCTAAAGCTTGAGTTATCCTCTCCTTGGTGCGGGGATGAATGTTATTAAAGGCCTAGCCTTCTGACACGGTTCTAATGAAAAATAGGATGTTTCTGAAGGTTATGTTGCCAGCCAGCTCAGAAATGCCTGCTTCATTTTCCCCAGCCTAACACAGGGCAGTGTAATTCCCACCTCCTGATACATATTTTCTGTTTAAGTTCTGTGGCTCTGTGTGCCGGAGCCTCATCATAAAGAGACCTTTATTATCTCACTTTCTCCGTCTCTCTCCATGCTCATCATAAAGAGACCTTTATTATCTCACTTTCTCCGTCTCTCTCCATGCTCAGCAAAAAGAGACCTTTATTATCTCACTTTCTCCGTCTCTCTCCATGCTCAGAAAAAAGAGAGCTTTATTATCTCACTTTCTCCGTCTCTCTCCATGCTCAGCAAAAAGGCCAGACTGGACTGTTTTGCACATTACAAAATTGCGAGACCCTAGAACTAGGCTACTGTATTGTTTTGGAATGGTGGCCGCCAATATGGGCTTATAATATGGAGACATTGTTTCGTTTTTGTTTTGCTGCAGATATGGCTGCAAATAGGCAGATATTGCTGACTTAAATTTCACGACTATCAACCTTGATATCATCAATTGAATTTTCTCCTCGATAGAACACCACAGTAATTTTTTTAACACAAATTTGGCACTATTTCCCGTCGAAACATTGCATGATACATTATAATGCAGTGTATAAAATCGAAATCCTTTTCACATTATTGTGGGGCGACATCATTCGAAAGATAAAAATACGGTGCAATCTTTCTCCAGACGACGCAGGGTTGCGTGACAGCGACAGAGAAACGAGTGCTCAGCAGTAGGATCAGATTGCAGACTGTTTAAAGGCCAGTCAGAAGTGGCAGGTCATGTTAAAGTTGACCCCGCCCGCCCACACTGACACTCCCCAGCCCAGGCCTATAAACCTGTCCCCTCCTCCTCCTCCCCCCCTCTCTGCCCCACCAGGCCAACCCGTCTGACTCAGAACCACATGAGAGGCCAGCACAGTCACACACAATATGCTAGGGCGCTAACATTTGGGATTGTGTTTGTACAGACTTCTCCAGTTGCTTTTAAGACTATGACTCAGTGTTCTGATACTTAATTAAAGATGGAAAAAAAATGCTCAGTCTGGATACTGTTATGGTCATACCGAGCCTCACACCTTCTATTCATTTAAGCTTTTAATATATACTCTACAGAGGAGAAGTATGTGGTTTGCATAAATTACCCCAAGGACATATATCATCCTTCTGCAGCCCCCCCACAATGCATCGATTATTTATCACAGCCAATGTGGTGGAGATGCTAGTATAACATAGAGTATGCCTTCTCTATTTTCATATATAACCAATCAAAGTCAAATGAAGTCACACATCACATCAGACCCCTGCTCCATAAGCCAATGGGTATAAGTTACAACGACACCAGAGCCTGAGTGATTTCCATCGTACGTCGGAGTCAGAAGACTAGCGTCAACATCAGAGGGCAGTGAAAATCACCTCAAGGTATAGGGATCTATCATTACGCACTGACTTGTCCTGACAAGGAAAAGCAACGTGTCAAAAGACAACAAACTCTTCCGCGTCGCCCATTTTGTTATGGAGTCAAAATGTAGGCTACAGTACATGCTATTTTTGAATGTCCCTCAAAACCTTGTTTGTGGCTCTATTTGTTTTTCCTTGTGAGTAGCCATGTGCTGGTTATGTCACGGTCACAGCTACACTGATGGGATATGTGACATCATGCCAATGTGTTGCTGCCACATTGGGAAAGTCTTTATGAGTTTGCAGTATTGCATGGTACATGTATTCTAGTCGTATACAGTCTGTAGTCCTGTCTACTAGGCAGCAGGCCCAGTCTGTAGTCCTGTCTACTAGGCAGCAGGCCCAGTCTGCAGTCCTGTCTACTAGGCAGCAGGCCCAGTCTGTAGTCCTGTCTACTAGGCAGCAGGCCCAGTCTGTAGTCCTGTCTAATAGGCAGCAGGCCCAGTCTGCAGTCCTGTCTACTAGGCAGCAGGCCCAGTCTGTAGTCCTGTCTACTAGGCAGCAGGCCCAGTCTGCAGTCCTGTCTACTAGGCAGCAGGCCCAGTCTGCAGTCCTGTCTACTAGGCAGCAGGCCCAGTCTGCAGTCCTGTCTACTAGGCAGCAGGCCCAGTCTGCAGTCCTGTCTACTAGGCAGCAGGCCCAGTCTGCAGTCCTGTCTACTAGGCAGCAGGCCCAGTCTGCAG
The DNA here is from genome assembly GCF_016432855.1 of Salvelinus namaycush. Lineage (NCBI taxonomy): Eukaryota > Metazoa > Chordata > Actinopteri > Salmoniformes > Salmonidae > Salvelinus > Salvelinus namaycush. The sequence goes on along the minus strand of NC_052319.1, from coordinate 13,682,831 downwards.
TCCTGTCTACTAGGCAGCAGGCCCAGTCTGCAGTCCTGTCTACTAGGCAGCAGACCCAGTCTGTAGTCCTGTCTAATAGGCAGCAGACCCAGTCTGTAGTCCTGTCTAATAGGCAGCAGACCCAGTCTGTAGTCCTGTCTAATAGGCAGCAGACCCAGTCTGTAGTCCTGTCTAATAGGCAGCAGACCCAGTCTGCAGTCCTGTCTAATAGGCAGCAGACCCTAAACACAGCTGTTCCAGGGTCAGCCGCTGAGACCTTTAGGGTTTGGCCGCCACCTCTTACTGGACATAAATCACAGCAGACATCAAGCCCCCCCAAAAAGCAGCAGTATGTGGGTGTTCCCCTTGCCGAAACACATGAGTTACAGGCTGATAGCAGTGCCACGTCACTTTAATGGCGATTCTATGGAACCTGTATTTAAACATGTATTGGGACTGCCACCCGGGCAGACTTGTTCAAAGGGGCCGCGCGCGGTGTGTAGGCTACATAGGCTACTCTGATTGGTTTGAGAAGCCCATGAACACGATCACAGTACACACTATTCTCTTGAAGCTGAGAGCCAGTCCAGTACGGCTGTGAATGGTACTTACAGTCACTAATCCTTTGAGTTGTGAAGTAAATTAAAAAGCATTATAGTATCTTTGCAGGGACAAAACAATGACATGATGTTAAGCACCTGGTTAACTTCATTTACAAGTCAGGCTGTGATTGTGTCTGGCACCTGTGGCGTGTTTTAAAGCACGCCCCATATCCTCTCTGTGGTACACCAGTGTGGTTTGTTAGGGTTGTTTTTGAAGCTGAGACTCCACTTGTCAGATTATGCCACATTTCCATTTGACTTTCATAAGCTGTTTACGCTTCAGAAATTGTGGCAATAGCTTGTCTCTTGTGCAAAGGCTTTTACATATGTTGCGTTTCTGGAAATTGCTGGCCCAGTTATAGCAATAATTTTAAAACCAATCCCACAAGTATTTTTTCCTACCACATTTTTTCTCGTTTTTTTTTTCTCGTTTTTTAGTACATAAGAACCGAATGGAATGAAAATGTAAATGCGTAAATGCAAAAAGAAAACATTCTAAAAGAATAGCATACACTTTCTGACTTGCTAAAATGCTTTACCACGTGTGCTTGTTAAAACCTACTCGTAGTAGCATCACCAAAGAGTCAACATTTCATCCCGTTATGATTGAAATCTCAAGGCAGTCCAACAAATATTGAGAGGCCCTCACTCTGAATCCATGTACGGCTTTGTGCTTTAAACAAAGCCCCTTAATAATGTGTTTAATGTGCACAATATTGCTTACACATGGGCTCTTATTAGTGGTTGGTAGGTGGGTCCAGGGCTCAGTGGCTGTGTCCATTAGGGATGGCCTCTCTTAGGGGAGGATGAAACAAGTGCATGAGAAAAAACCCGGCGTGAGTCCTGTTCAAAGGCACAGGCAGTTCTGACTAGATTAACATTTATTGACCGTTTAAGCTTGCTTTTTTTTTTTTTTGCTCCAGGACAAAGATTCAAACTTAATTGCAGTGGCTGTTCCACCAACTGATCACCAATGTGCCTGCAAAAGCCTCGCTAATAGACGCTTCATTAAGGATTAGAAAGTCTCTTAATACAAAACAAATTAAGCATGCTCTGATCTTAACCTGTAGGTCGAACGGCATTACAGCAAAGTTTAAGCTGTTAGATAGCTGAAAAACTTATTACGGGTTAGCGCTGAGATAGCACTTTGGTATTGATTTTACGATAGCTAGGTATGATGATTTATGGAGTGCTTGTGTCAGTATAACAAGCTGAAGGACACACAATATCATCTCCAACATCATTAAAATTCAGAAGTCTCCAGAGCTAGCTCATCAAGTACTGTTCACTACCTTGGAATTTCATATAGATACATACATACATACATACATGCAGGCCTAGATATAGATATACCTGTAGGCACACATAGGCTACACTGTTCCTATTGTGGTACATCTATTGAGTGTATTTTACAGCAGTTTTACACAACACTACATGTACATGTACGATTTTGGTATTTCTACATATGCACTTTTTCATTTATATTTCATTTAGGTTAAACATTTGTTTTGTTTTCAGTATTTTGTTTCATTCCTAAAATTGTTTAAAGTGCACAGTGCACAGCCCTGCTTCTCCGACCAGTGCCACGGTCTTTGAAAGGTAGTGTATGGTCCTGCTGACAGAGGCCAGTAGATTCTATGGTACACTAGAGCCCCCTGTGGGCACATGAAAGTAATACCAGCCAAATTAGATTGTGCAAATAAGTGGACAGGGGCTTCCCTTTGTAAAGGTAAACATGTCCCACTTTAATTTTCTTAATTTATTTATTTTGCTCATAATAATAATTATTAGTCTATACTAAATGTGGTTATATTTAAACCTTTTATATTCATATGTGTATTTGTCACATTAGATATTTGAAATGAGATCAACGAACATGTTTTCTGTATTAATTAGCTAAATGTGCGATTTAATTAAGCAAAAACTACAGTTACAAAACTACAAATCATTTTTTTTTTCATCTCAGAACTGTTGTTGAGAGTAGACAGATGTGGTAAAAGTGAACAGACTCTTGCAATGTAAATCTTATTGATCATCTCTGCATTCCACAGGCAGATGCAGAGCTTTCAAGCTGTTAAGTGTTGTGTCACTCAAATGAGTTCTTACTACAGTTAATTTAATGCCATTATTTTAGAAATTCCCCTTGAATGAGACATTTGTACATTCATAAATTATTTCAAGTTATTTGTTTAAATTAGGTCTAATTTCATCAACAACATCACAAAGCAACTCATACACATTACATTCAACAGAAAGAATCTCAAAATCATCACATCAAATTAACTATCACTTCAGTGGTACCCCCCCCCCCCCAACCCCACCCCCACCTCCCTCAAAGCCACCACCCCAATGAGGAGACTCAGAGACTACCATGTCATAGAGGGCTGTCCGTGGATCTGCCTGTAGGATGGAGGTGAGGCTAGTACCTGGGCCTCTGTCTCGGATTCCTCTGGATCCCACCCCCCTCCTGGATCCCAGATTCTCTCCATCATCTCCTCTAGCCGAAAGGTCTGACCGGCGGCGCCGGGGCAGGGGTGTGTGGGCGGACACGCTGGGCGCTGGCAGCCTGCTCCGTCTGCCACTGAGTAATGTGAAGCAGAGAGAGAACCCCCCAGAAAGAGACGGGCCATAGACGGAGGCAGGCGTTCCTGCTGTGACTTGGCGCACCCCACTGGACAGCTGGAGACTCAGGGAGCAGAGACGCTGCCAAACATGCCTGGCGGAGCAAGGGGGTGCTGGGGCTGCAGAGCTGGGCGAGGCCCGGGGTGGCTCCCATACCTGCAGCTGATCACCAGCCCATCATCTGTAATTAGGTACACTTATATGCCTGTGAAATAAAGGGGGATCACACACCCTCACTGTCATGTTAAACGATCGCAAAGTAACTGGGCGAAAGGGCTCTTATAAGACTACTGTATGATTTAGAATGAGGAAAATAAAGGTAATTTTCTTACCACCCATTGGGAAATAGGTGCAGTATACATTAATTAATGAATTCATAATCCATGGCATTTCATATTGAGCTGAAAATGACAATACGCAATTCATATTCTAACGCATAACTCCAATTATAGTGTGGACACGTTATGAATAATGTAGGAAATATGCTTGAGCTCTATTCTTTCACGGCGGATTAGAGTTCTTATCGGAGAGAGAGCATTATAAACAATATGAATAACAGCAGTAAATCTCCTTTTACACTGTGGAAATGCAGTTGATATGGGCAAGTATAATGGTGGAGATGCTTTTAAAACCAAACTAAGATAAAGTAAAATAATCACATAAATTATGTATAAGCTTCTCAAATGGAACAAAAATGTTTACTCACATGCATTATTCATAACGCAGGTATTATCATATCTTGAGAACTTAAAAAAAATAAAAAATAAGGGTGGAAATGGCATATTTTGCTGGTATGGCAACATTTCGAAATTTCTCATATTACCCCGGCTATGAGACCTGACATATATGCAGATTAGAGAAAAGTGTTGCAATATTCAGTGGGATGCTCAGCTCACTCATGATGCTGTGGGATTGCAGGTGTTTTGCGGGTCTCTCCACCACCATCTCGCTCTGGATAGATTCTCCTATTAGAAATAATGTCATATTAATATTCTGTATATTGAACGAAGCTCTGTGAAATGTGGCTCTGGCGCCATTTCTCTTCCTCCGTTCTCAATCTTGGGCTTAATCGTGATTCATCAGTTACAGGGCCCTTATTATAGAGCTAGGACAGCGTGCTCGGGCTGGTGATAAATGACACCGCTCTGGCCAGATTTAAAACGTGCAGGCTCAAGTGCCAATTATCTATGCAGACCTGGTTAATAACGAGATCTCTTGTTAAAGATCTGATCTCAGCGTGAGCATCATTTGTCAAGCAGGCTGCATGTTTACCTCCGAGACAGGGTTCCTGAGACCCCCCTATGCCTAACATATGTAAAACCTGGATCTGTGTGCTTTTAATGACCTTTTATTAGGGATCTGACATCATGATTAAGCTTACCCCAAACACACACAATGAGGTAGACAATTACCCTCAGCCACTCGCACGTAGAACTGCTGCAGATCAGAGGGAAAATAATAAATATTGAGTTGGTGTTTGATCCCTTTCCCATCCAAGGCCCCAATTTGCTGAGAGCACCTGGAGCTGTGCCACTGCATGCAGTTTTTGAGGTGATGATGGATTCTCTCAGGGTCTGCTTTCAATACGCTCCTCCTTTTGTTGATTTGTAAAGACGATCAGTGCTTTAACCTTAACGTATCATTATAGCTCATTAAAGCTATATCGTTGGTTTACAGCTTTCAATGTGAGGTTGTTGGAACCTACTTATTTCTGGCTCACTTTTCTAGCCGTTTTCTATTGAAGCGCTTTAAAACATAGTGTTTGTGTTATTCACTGTTAAACTGCTCCCAGGTCTCTAGGTCTCAGATTAATAAACACTCACTGTGTGTACTGCAGGAGGAAGGGCGGGCCAGGGGAGGTGAGATGCCCCCTGTCCTCTCGGAAACCCCAGCCTAGCCACCCTGTCTACCCGAATCTGGCTGCCTCCAGCACGGCGAACATTCTGCACGCTCTACTCATGACAAATAAATATATTTGCAGAATATTACTTTAGTTACAGGGCTTTGTTTTATGTCAAGAAGCGCCTCGAGCTCATACCGTATGTGCAGTACGCCTGTTTCAAATGGGACTATAGCAGTTGGAACATTTTCTTTAACCTTAGTTGTCTGGCACAAACATTCACATGATTCCCTGCTTGAAATGAGAAAAAAAAAAGAATTGTGCAATGTTTTGGCGTCGTTGCTCAGATGTGGAGTCACTGGGAAGCCAGGTGGAGAGATGCTATCTAACCGGCATCTCTACTTCCTGACTGGCTGCACACAGGACACAGGACTGTCTAGGCAGCATCTGCCCAGGAAAATAAAGCCCCCATTTCCTCATCATGTAGAGAAGATCATTTGCATAATATCCCTCTCTGTAAGGTGAAAACAGAATAATAATTGGCTTGCCCTTTTCTCTCTCTGTGTTGTAAAACAGTTAGGAATTAATTTGAGGATAACTGCGCAATTAATTCTAAATGCTAAAGATGGTGTGGGGAGCTGTGATTCAGAGGAGGGGGAAAGGAATACAGGCTGAGGTCACGAAACAAGGACTTTCTGTAGTGTTGCTCCTTGGTCTTGGTAGACCTTAACCACAGTAGTTATACTTGCTTACAGACAGGGGGCACCAATATTAGAAAACACCTTGAGAAAGGGACATTGAGGATCAACTCTCGACCAAAACTCTCACTTTCTAGAGGTTATTCTCACCGCTTCTATATTTGTATACATTGCCAAGTGTTGTTATAGCAGTCCCGGCTTCTGCCTGACTTAGTATGAGTTATAGTGTTGCAGTGAACATTCTGTATGGGCACTATTAGGATGCATGAGTCTGTTCTTACCCTCATTACACAAGCCTGCAAATTACATGCATCCCCATTATAACTAATGAGCAGCACTGTAATCAGAGCCTGACTGGGGCCGGATGGCTCTCCCTGTGAATCTTAACTACTGTGTTTACAATAATGGAACATACTCCAGATTCTACAGACAGCTGTCAATAACAGCCTATGCATGTAATGTGTACCTTTAAGTATGTGGGTATGTTACACACACTCAGGATTCAGTTCACTGTCAACATCAGACAAACAACATCAGACAGGCAGTTTGGACTGACACTTGATATTACTAAATGGCTTTTGCATTGCACAGTAAAAAAGCACCCATACTTGTTTCTGTAGAGGTTTCTACACTGAACAAAAATATAAACACATGTAAAGAGTTGGTCCCATGTTTCATGAGCTTAAATAAAATATTCCAGAAATGTTCCATACACACAAAAAGTGCATTTCTCTTCAATTTGGTGCACAGATTTGTTTACATCCCTGTTAGTGAGCATTTGTCCTTTGCCAAGATAATCCAACCACCTGACAGGTGTGGCATATCGAGAAGCTGATTAAACTGCATGTCTATTACACAGGTGCACCTTGTGCTGGGGACAATAAAAGGTCACTCTAGAATCTGCAGTTTTGTCACACAGCACAATGCCACAGATGTCTCAAGTTTTGAGGGAGTGTGCAATTGGCATGCTGACTGCAGGAATGTCCACCAGAGCTGTTGTCAGAGAATGTAATGTTAATTTCTCTACCATAAGCTGCCTCCAACGTTGTTTTAGAGAATTTTTCAGTACGTCCAACCGGCCTTACAACCACAGACCACGTGTCACCACGCCAGCCCAGGACCTCCACATCTGGCTTCTTCATCTGTGGAATCGTCTGAGACCAGCCTCCCAGACAGCTGATGAAACTGTGGGTTTGTGCAACCGAAGAATTCATGCACGAACTGTCAGAAACCGTCTCAGGGAAGCTCATCTGCATGCTCGTCGTCCTCACCAGGGTCTTGACCTGACTGCAGTTCTGCGTCGTAACTGACTTCAGTTGGCAAATGCTCACCTTCAATGGCCAATGGCAAGCTGGAGAAGTGTGCTCTTCACGGACATGAATCCCGGTTTCAACTGTACCGGGCAGATGGCAGACCGCGTGTATGGTGTTGCATGGGCGAGCGGTTTGCTGATGTCAACATTGTGAACAGAGTGCCCCATGGTGGCAGTGGGGTTATGGTATGGGCATGCATAAGCTACAGACAACGAACACAATTGCATTTTATCAATGGCAGTTTGAATGTGCAGAGATACCGTGACAAGATCCTGAGGCCCATTGTCGAGCCATTCATCCTCCGCCATCACCTCATGTTTCAGCATGATAATCCACAGACCCATGTTGCAAGGGTCTGTACACAATTCCTGGAAGCTGAAAATGTCCCAGTGCATACTCAGCAGACATGTCACGCATTGAGCATGTTTGGGATGCTCAACAGCCTGATTAACTCTTTACGAAGGAGATGTGTCACGCTGCATGAGGCAAATGGTGGTCACACCAGATACTGACTGGTTTTCTGATCCACGCCCATTTTTAAAGGTATCTGTGACCAACAGATGCATATCTGTATTCCCAGTCATGTCAAATCCATAGATTAGGGCCTTTGACTGATTTCCTTATATGAACTGTAACTCAGTAAACATTTTGAAATTGTTGCATGTTGCGTTTATATTTTTGTTCAGTGTACATACCTATCATGTGTAGTATTCAAACATTCTGTTCTTACAGCTTGGACACCTTTCTCTGTGCAGCGTGTCTTATTAGGAGTGGCTTTGAGATTTCCTGTCTACCCAGACTCCTTGCTCCGGCCAAACGCTAAGTAATGAGTCTGGATCTGAGTACATCCCGACCCTTCACTGAATGCGAACACATTCAGGGCCGCCTGATTGGTCCAGAAACGGATGGGTTGGGCCAGAGCCAGATCACACGTCGGCAATTTGAAAATGTGTTATTTGCCTTTGAAGCTCTGATTGGTTAGAGACAATCCAATCGCTGATGACTTTGTTTTGTATAATACCCCTAGTTCCCCCCGTCACCACAAACGACTTCAATGATGGCAGACTCAGACTAAAGTATGTAGCGAACAGCAGAGCAGAGGAAGAATTTAGTGTGAGTCGTCAGGCTAGGCTTGAGAAGCCTCGTTCCTAAATATGGGCTCGGAGGAAGAACATCGCCATGAGTCCCAATTACACATAATGATGGAGCACATGCAGATTGTGCACCAGTTATTTTGTCACGCGAGGCAGTCCATACTATAATTTATCACTGTAGTAGTCATATCCTGCACTACTCCTCCTAGAGCGCTGAGACAATGCCTCCCAGCTCATCATGCATGGTGTTATGTTATATGTGTTTAACTGGCAGGAAAAGGAAAATAAAAGCCCAGTTGCAAGGCATTGTGGGGTTTGTCTGTTTCCTGACCAAACGTGAGAGTCTCTGTCATCAGGGAGGAAATGCAGTTCTATTCCACTGTTTTACGCATGGGTCTCTCCAGAGCCCAGTGAGCATTTGGCCTCCCTTGATAAAAAAGTATAAAATAATAGCCAATCAGCCTTGAGCTAAGCTGAGTGAGCTCAACTATGAATGGTCCTGGCAGACCAAAAAGAAAAGTGCCAAGGGAAGCCAGTTTGGATTTGGCTTCACTCCAATCGCATCGAGAGCATAAGTCATTGGCAGAAACTCGTTGTGCATTTCGTTGTGTTGTTGTCCTCCGGTGGCTAGCTAGCTAACTAAAATTGTCCCTTTCCTAAATCAGCCATGGATGGAGATACGGATTTGGACTTGTGGTTTTACTTAATTCTCCGTAATGGCAAATTATTATAACGGCGATTCTGATCCAACCATAAATTCATACATTGTGCCCCTGGCCTGAGAGGATGGAAGTTCAATATGTAGCTAGATGTAGAAGACTAATGTTAACTATTAATGTTGCCCATGAAATGAAGTTAGGCTAGCGAGTAAGCATTTTAGCCAGGTAATTTAAGCGTGTAATGTATGACAGTGTGATAGACCGTTTCGTCAACATGAAAGAGAGGAGGATGACATTGGAGTTTCTCTACAAGTAGGGTGAGTCAGCATGTTTTTTCTACTTGCACGAACACACACACACACACACACACACACACACACACACACACACACACACACACACACACACACACACACGCACACAGAAATCACAACCATGGACAGCCACATCATATTTAGCTTATGTTGATTAGACAAAATCATTTTTGGTATATTTTAGTTGTCACTGTATTCGACTAAGCATAGGTGATTAGACGATGTTAAAGTTGAAATGGTGCAGGAATAGTGGAGGCAGCTCCTGTTTTCTTTGCGAATTACGGTAACTCTCTGTGGTTCTAAATCAATAGTTGTTTAGTGGTCCGAAAATGTCGAAAACATTACCTTGCTTGACCATGCTGTAGATCATGTAACTGTTACTGTACATGCACTATGCTTTGTGGACTTCACCGGACAGATGTTGCTATCCGGTTTTGTGATGAAACAAAGGTGTGGTTGAATTTATTCTGCCAAGGGCTTCTATTGTCTCGGCCTTAGGCCTATATATCACGGTGTCAAGACATATGAACTAACAGGTTATAGAGCAAACGACGCAACACATAGGTTGTAATATGGCTTTTTTTTCTGTCTTGGCTTCCCCAGTGATGTTACCCACGCACCACTACTGCTAGAGCCCTACCCACAAAGATATCCTCTTGTATTTGGATACCTTCTCTGTTTTCCAATCAATGTGGGCTTTGGAACCCAAATGAGCTGGAAGTGTAAGGTATTTGTATTACATCTCCAGAGGCGGGGGGAAAGCTTAGTGTGAGATTTGGGGGTGCAGTATGAGTGTGGAGCTGCTGCAGGAGAGAGGACTGTGTGCTTGTTCAGTGGCTTTCTCCTAATCCAGGCCTGATCTTTGTGTTTGATCCGCAGCGTGTTCCTGAGACAGCATGAGCAGCCGCTATTGCTGTAATTTAAAGTCAATATGGTACTCATGATCCCTCTCTCCGGGCTAACAGAACAGCCCCTCTCTGAGGTGGAGATAGTCATCTCTGGTGCTTAGAGGGAATCCTCAGCTTGACTTGCTCTCTTCTTTTGGCTCCTGAATGAGATCTGTCCAGAGAGGAAAATGCAGGTGTCATACTTTCTCGGCTTATGTTCTTGGAGTGAGGTGATGACAAGCTTGGGGTAATTTTTTGGTCGGATCCAGTGTATTGTCGGATCTGTTTCCTTTCAGAATGATGCTGACCTTGTTGCATTTCCTTGTGTTTTTAAGACTCATATTTCATGGTAGAAATTGATATGGAGTGAGTCATAATATGGAGGTCCTCCAAGTTCCTGGTGTACCGTTCTTAGCTAAACACCTACTGTAATATTGTTGGAGGGATTTGAAGTAAACATAGAGAATTCCATACATCATAGAGGTACAGTATTAGTCCACCAGCCTTCAATGGTTGCCCGGCTTCTACCGTAACAACAACAAATGTATCAGATTCTATTGTAGTAAAAGATAAAGATCACTCTAGAGGCACCCCCTCTGCACAAATACCATCAGAAATTGGTATTACTCCATTGTAGCAGCTATTGACTTGTGGTTCGGAATAACAAGCCTATGGTGACATCAATACCTTTTGATGGCTCATTCAGAGGACTTTAACTGAGCTAAGATGAAGACTCAGGGCCTGATCCACAAATCCCCTCCCATGTTATTAAAGTGAGGGGCCTAAGCTATTTATCCTGTGTGAATGACATGAGATATAGAGGGCTGACTCAAGGGCCCATTAAATCCATACATATGTCATGATCTCCAACGTTATACACTAAAACTTTCAACAAAACACATATCTGACAAACACGGTGACATAGCTATAAATTTGATAGTTGGGGTCAGTGAACTCTAGATTGAGGTGAAATGTAAAAAATTGATTCCTTTAGTGGCCACAATTTCTTTGACAAGGCTTGAACATTTTTTGTTATTAGTATGTACCCTTTTCTCTTTTCGGGGGGTGCGGGGTGTCATGTTCTACAGCTTCTAAGACATGGATCCCTGTCCTAAATTAAAGAACCAACTCTTCTTTAACATTTCATTTAAAATAATAATTGGCTTGCAAGAAGCCATTCATCTGCTGGTTGTTTGATGTTGCTGACTTGACGTTCACAGTCCATTTATGTTGGTCAAGGTTAGACTAATAGATTACAAGATTCTGTAATGGCTGATCACAATCAGGATTTTCAAGGATTCTCCAAATTTCATCAAAAAAAAAAAAATATCTTCTGTACATACCTCATTTTCATGCTTTGACTTGCAAGCCCAATATTTATTTCAAGAGACACTCTTACTATGGAAACCATGATATCCTGTTTTTATGTATGCCAGTGGCCCACTTATAACTTAAATGACTAGTTTAGTTAACCTTCCTGTTCAAGTCTAACATATCATTATGGCAGCAACAGTACCCTGCATAATTTCCATGGCATTAGCATCCGTCATGTTCCTCCTCCTTGCTATAAATACCCCTGACAGGTGAACTGTTTCGGAAGTGTTCCTCACTGTGAATGTGTGCAGGGCTTCACAGGTGAGGCACTTTGATAGTACAGCTCATGAAATATTTGCTGACTTCTAACACCTAGGGGACTAGTGTTCTGATGGAGCCACTGATATGTGCCCCTATTAGTCTCCAAGGATTCTCCCTAGCCCACTTTCACCCGATCCATGCCAATTAAGCAGCCGAATTATGTATAATAGCTGCAGTCACTTGCATTTCCAGAGCGCGGGAATGTATAGGGAAGGATGACAGAGGAAATACTGTTGAATAATTAGAGTGAATTTTCAGAGCCCTGGAAACTCAATCATTTTTTGCCATATGCTAACTATTTTTAACTTAATCGTTCCTCGGCTCTTATGCTCTACCTCTCTCACTTACTCCACATATACAGTGAAGTACTGCACCGTTCTCTGGATTTTTTGTTTCTCAAGGAATCACTGCACACGTTCTCTGTGTCCTTCTGAAGAATGGGGGTATGTTGAGACGTATCATGCCCTTGCGGGGTCCTGTATGGCTCTGTTGGTAGAACATGGCGCTTGCAACGCCAGGGTTGTTGGTTCGATTCCCACGAGGGACCAGTACAAAAATGTATGCGCTCGCTACTGGAAGTCGCTCTGGATAAGAGCGTCTGCTGAATGACAAAAATGTGTTAGACTTGTATATTCTACTTCAAAGATTGTCTTACAGCACCACCTCATTGTGTTAACACAATAGTTGAAATATACAATATGTTTTTCATTTCATTTGATTGGCCATTTGAATCCTTTTTGGATCTCTACTGGATTGTGCCTGGTTGTGTGGTTCAGAAAGTCATCATCCTGCAACCGAATCGCTCAAATATTATGTCTCAATAACATATATGAGTATGACTTAATGGAACGTTTACCGGTGGTTCCAATTGTGGTTATATGGAGCTGTAGTGGATTGTGTGTGTTTGTCTGCATTATGATGTCACGAGCAGGCTTCTCATCCTCACAGACACTTCCCTTAGTCATCAGTATTCTAATGATTCACACCACAACGATTCCCTAATGGTTATTTTTAGAGATGGAGAGATTGATGAGACGCTCATATCGTCCTTAACCACCAACTAATTAACTAATTAGGACGTCTAAATGAAGACTTGCTCTCGATAACGCAGTGTGGCTTTGGCATGGGTAAACAGCTCTTAAATAAAATCCAATAACTGCTTGACTCAGCTTTAGGGTTTTAGGATCTCTGTTCCTCAGCAGAAAATGGCCCATTTTGTAACTGTATACATTCAAATAGCATTGTTATTCATAGGTTTATTGAGGTAGGTGCTCTGTGATCAATGTATAGGATATGACATTGTATATGTACAGCGGTATGACCTTCATTATCAAAATAATGCAGTTCTTTAATATATTCCCCTATTAGTCAGGTGTTGGGAGAGGTTGAGTGAAAGTTGACGAGGCTGTCCCCTCTTGCTCCACGCATGTGCACATGATTGTATAGTACATGAATCAATGAGGCCTCTCCAGCCCTCTGCCCCTGTCCTTACACACTCTCCACATCCCAAATGATTTTCCATCGCACTCCTCTTTGGCTGACTTTGATCCTATGGTCCTGGGGTGGAAGGTCACAAAGCCTTGCTGCCGCTAAGATTCCATCGTCTGTATTATAATTAGTTCTTTACCATTGACATAACACCTCTCACCTTGTTCTCGCACATATCTTCACCTGTTCTCGGTCTCCTGCTCTTGTGGCGCTGGGCCTGCATTGAGCTCTGTACATAGGCCGCCTACACATTGTCGGCCTGAGAAGTGTGAAGTGTCAGCATTCTGTGTGTTTTAATTGAGAGGAGCTATTTTCTGATGGTTTATGGCTGTTGTTGGTCCGCTGTTGTTGGTCCATTCCGCAGCAGCACCAGCCTATAATGAAGCTCTGGACCATCTGACCAGCCTACTGATTATGATTGAATATAATGCCTGTTTTGCACTTCAATCTCAGCATGTTTTCGGTGCTTTGACACTAACATTTGAGGGTGTAATCCCACATGGCTCCATCTTAAAGGTTAATAATCCTTTTAATTAAAGGATAAGCCCGCTATTGAACACAAAGTATAATCACTGAAGGATTACCAGGGAAATGAATATAGCCCGAGCAATTAGTCTGATAATTAAGATTTAAGTGCTGGACCGAGATCAGAGAGCTTTCGTGATGTGTCATAAATTTCATAGAGTGTTGTGGAAATGTTAGTTTGCGCTTTACTGCAAAGCGCCTGCGTGTGCACCCGGGGTGGCTGTGAAACATGGCGTCCCAGTGGATGGAGCTGCAACAGCTGTTGCTGCCTGAACCTGGTGTTTCGCACAATATGATCGCTCCATCAGCGCTGGTGCCCGCTCTCCAAACAGGCGCATCTGCATTCATCAAACACACTTATCAATAAACAGGGCTGCAACAATTAGTGATCTCTGAGGGGGAACAAAACAGCAAGCCAGAAAATAAAAAAAATTCAGCCGTACACTTTAATCACTGATGCCGTTAATCAATAAAACGCCTTCATATCTTTTAATTAAAGTTTTATTCTCTGCGAATGTTTGGAGAATCTGTTTGAGCCTCTTTTTCCATTAATGGAAACAGTTGGGGTTGGGAAATGGTGGTGGCAGCTGCTGATGGCCAGTCACGGTGGGGCACTTCATGTTTGTAATTGCATTTTGTCACCTACAGAGGGTGTTAAGAATCCTTGTTAAAAGCAGGGGAAATCTCACAGTAACAATTATTGTAGAGCAAATTACCAGGTAGGCAATATCTAAGCTGTCAGGAAAGGTTAGTAAGAACGCTAGCAAGGAAATGGACCATTCAGTCATTCATCATGGCCATAGTTGCTGCCAACAAATTGAAATTTGAAGAAAAAAATATCATCAATTTCCCTAAAAGTTAGTTTTCATTATCACAGTGATTGACAGGGGGGATGGATAAATACATTGAATGTTGCTTGTTTATTCATGACCTCTTTTCAGTCTTAAAGCCGTATGGTATATTGAAGACAGATGATGGATAATATGTGTCCATATCTGACTGTACACATGGTCAAATGATATTAATTATGTCAATCAAATCTACCCATGAACATCTGAGAGTCTATCAAATATGTGCTTATAATACTTGTAGACATCTAAACTTCACACATTCCTCCATGGCCTACAGTATTGTCAATGGAACACAGGTTTGTACAGTATGGTCACATGAGAGTTTCACTCCACCATCTGTTTCTATAGTAGTGCATACACATGCAGAGACTTGTACACCTAGTTTTAATAGGAATCTAAGACAAGTGTAAAATAAAGTTTTTTTGAAAATCTTCTGGTATAGCCATTGTGTTGAATGGGCCAAAAGTATCGCCATTGTCTATGGGCAGCAGCCCAATCCTTTGAATTCCATTTATTTCCAACAATAAATTGAATTATTGGAAAATTATTTATTTTTTCTGGCATGAAATCAGTGAAGCAGTAAAGGGTTAAAGCCAGGGAGCCATAAAAACAATAAGAGAGGGTGTGAAAAATAAACTAGCCCAATCAGACCAGGCTCAATATCCAGCCTCTCCTGTATCACAGAATTTAATAGGTTATGCTCCACATATATTTATAGATTGCAAACGTTCTGAAAATATGTGGTAAATATGTCACCGCTGGCCTCATACAGCCTCCCAGCTGTGAAAGAAAAGCAGTATGGCCTTTTGTTGACATTGGAAGTACCATGTTGTAATACAGAGCACCCTTTCAATTTGGGAAGATACTTTAGGACTTGATCTAGTATGATGAAACTAGGCCTTACTTTCCAGGACTAGGAAAGGCTGCGCTGCAGAACCTGTCCGAGAGACTATTATAGAATGCTCTGTTGGTCTTATGGGTAATTACAGTAGTACTGACAACTTTGGCCTATATCAACCATCTTGTAGCAGCTGGTCAATAAACATAACAATAACGAATGCCAGGACGTGACCTTATAAACCACATGATGATTTGGAGAAGAAGAAAAAAACTGTACAATAATATTTCCGCAGAATATTTCCAATGTAAGACCTCTAAAGACACACAGCCAAGAGCCTCCTAGATGCCCTCATATTGTACATTTAGACGCCTCTCTGTTACAATTTTTATTTTACCTTTATTTAACTAGGCAAGTCAGTTAAGAACAAATTCTTATTTACAATGACGGCCTAGGAACAGTGGGTTAACTGCCTTGTTCAGGGGCAGAATGACAGATGTTTACCTTGTCAGCTCGGGGATTCAATCTTGAAACCTTTCGGTTACTAGTCCAACGCTCTAACCACTAGGCTACCTGCCGCCCCAACCTTTGTTACAAGGTCTCAGTTTAATAATTTACAAGCTGTGGCCATTGTTGGTTCAAGGTAAAACATGGTATTATTGTCATGTAGGCTCATGATTTCATTGTTGTTATTTTCAAGAACAGGCCTATTTTACTATTTAATTGAGGCTCATGGGCTTGGCTGTGAAACGGCACACGGGGGAATAAGCACGTCAAGCGGGTGAATTTCCACAGCCATTAACCGCTCTACACTCAATTAGAATGCATAGAATCCTGACATTTCAGAACTTATGAGTTTCCATGCCAGCATAACACACGCCAGTAAACACAGCCACATTCTGAAGATACAGACCTCGAAACTGATATTCACTTTAATATGAAACTAATCACTTTCTGAATTTTGCGCTGCAAATTAAATCTGGCTAAATGGTGTAAATGTGTGACAAAACTACCTGGTGCTCTATTTTGTCACTGTAGTGTAAATGTGGAAGGGTATGTTACAAATAGGATGCCACAGAGGACTCTGGGTTAGAAGCTGTTGCCTCTCTAGCTATCAATTAAATTCCTTTTCAGAGCAGCATTCTCATATTTCCATGTCTAATAAATCATGTTGCGTATTAGACATGGCGTGGATACCTATTTTAAAAACAGGACTGCGTAGGAATACATCATCAATATGAAATATGACGGGCAACAAAATAACTTGAGACACTTAATAAAATTGAAGATTTGTTACACTGCTAGATGCTGTATGAGGAAAGGTGATTCTGACAATCAGAAATTATGATGGTAGAAATGTACTTTGATTGCGGTTTAATTTTCTTTGGTGATCTTTCGCCGCCACGATATCTCCGTAGCAGAACAGACAGGTCCCATTTGGCATGCAATTAATAACCCGGGCGCTTCTGTGAGATTTGGCTATTATTTCTAATATGTTGCGTGATTGTAAAAAGCACCTTTTCCAGCAGTACGATTACATTCATTTATATCTTGTTATTGCTTAAATGCTTTTCCATGCCTTTCATTTAAACAGAGTGAAAGGAAATGTCTACACTGCCATCAGTAACCCAATCTGAAAAGAAAGTTACTTGAGGGGTTGAACCCACAGAGGGGGATAACTTCACATTCATCGCCTGCCCCTACACATTACATGCTGCAATCTTCAGTGTTGATTGTGCCTGTTGTGATTATAAACAGTCATTTATTATGTGCAACATGCAATTAATTAGGAGCAATCATAATATCTAATGAGAAAACCCCTAATGTGTACCAAATCGAAACATGAATACTGAACAGATTCACCCGAAAATGACTAAAGGGGACAGAGTTTTTAGAACACTTGGTGTCATGTGTGAGAAGTTAGTAATAAAGTCCACTTGTCAAGGGATTAAGGTGTCTACTGGAGAGTTGAACTGAGAGGTCTGAGTAAACTGAGTGAAGAGTGAAGCTAATAGCTCTTCTCCCTTGGTGGTCAACCAATAATGTTAAAGCAGGTGAGGCCCCCCCCCCCCCCCGCGGTGCACAACAGAGTCATCAGCAATACCTTGAAGGTGGGGCCACCCTTGGTCAGTGCCGCTGTGACTCCTGACAATATGACAGATTAACGACAACGAGTTGAGCCCTGCACTTTGGGCCGCCCACAATCTCAATTATGTCTGTCTTAATGTACATTGAACAGCCACAATCGGAGGGGCCATAGACGGGGTAAACACACTTGCAGGAAGCAGACTAGTGACAGGCTAATAAAGCACCATGATTGATTCGGCTTGCTCTGTGCCAGCTTGGTTTATTGTGTAGGAGGAGTGGGACCAGATTGTGTGGGTTTCTGTAGTAACTGATCTGGCTCCCAGTCGAAAGAGAGGCGTGGAGGCAAGATGATGTTTATGTGTTGTATAGTAGGCTAATACAGAAATGTTTATATAAGCATGTGTAACACGCACTTATATGTTGGTAGACAGACAGACAGTTCTCTTCAGTCCATGAATTTTTGTTATTGCACACCTTTTTAGTGGTGGATGTTGTGAGCCTTTTGTGGGGAAAAACATGGCCGCTATGTCTCTAGGATTGCACTTTATTGTATGGTAGTTCCTTTTCATTTGCTAATGGATTCTTTAAAACTTAATTTCCAGAGGGATGTATTTGTGAGAATACTACTGTGCCAGTTGTGGAGCTTTTCATTGTTGAGTCAATATCCTGGAATGTTCCTCATCCTTTTCTTTCTTTTTCTCATAACAAGTGAGGGCGATGGCAGACCAAGACGTACATGAATGTGTGTTTCATGTGGTGGCCAATGCTTGGACTTTTATAGCCTTTTTCAAAATTGGCCTCATGCTGCCTTAATTAGGATTGTTGAAGAGTAGGTTTCCAGATTATTTCGTCATGGCCAAAACAACATGACTCGACCTCACTGAGAGAGTCATGTGTTATAAATAAATGCTGCCAGCTGTGGCTTTTTGCTTGCTCTCATATCTTGGGAAAGAAAGTTAATGCTTATTAATGGAGCCTATAAAAGCAACTCATTGAGCATTCCGGAACTTGCTGAGTTTGGCATCTGCTACTGACACTGTGCAGCTTCAGACCTCCACCAGACCACTTTTATTAGCTCTATGAACTGGGCTGTAGGTCAGCCCATTAAAGGCAGGAAGGGCTTGTTCACTACATTTTGAGAGAGCCTCATATATGACACCTGATCTGAGACCAGTGCTTAGGAGACATTTGCAGGGATCTATGGTGAATAGGTTTTCGTAAGGAAGCATTTGATAATGGAGGGTCCTTCAAAAGCTAATCCCAGTTTAAAACCATATAATTGAGCCCAATAAATTCCGACCATATGCGCCTCTTAAATTCAACAATGTTCCGAATGAGTGCCACTGCATGTTAAGAAAACCTGTGCTTATAGAGAACTCCAACTTGACTCACTCACACTGACAATGGCTTAAATTTGTATGTTCCTACTAACTACACCCAATCCCAATCCAACCCAATCCTGTCTAAATACATTCAAGCCATATTTGAGATCTATTTTGAGTACAGACTCTTTACAGTAATGCATGTTAACTACCCCCAAAACTGCTAAGAAAGCACATCTTTAAATGCAGCTTTCTTCAACCTGTACCACATATTGTCTGTCCATCAACACACTTCTCCATATGCCTGCAGTGTGCCTGCTCGAACCGTCTCCCTTCGTTCCGTCTGTTTGTGAAACTGCATGTGCAGAGCCTTTCTTAGATGTCATATGCAGATATGTTCAGGTACCACAAAGTGGTGAACAAAAAGGGTCAAGCACATTCCATTACGGTGGACAACTCCTGGCTTTTTAATCAGCTTCACACGCCCGTTATTAAAGAGCCATAAGCGCTTTGATTGTAAATCTCAGTGACCTTGAAGACACCAGAGGAAGCGCACATCTGTAAACCAATCATCGCACGGCTGCCCCTGTCAGCCACGCTACCTCACATAAAGCCACTGACTGCCACTTGTGATGCTGAGCAGAACTATTTTGATGGAGAGAGAAAGAGGGAGGAGGGAATGCTCGTTTTTAATCTTTATGAGAGTATATCTATTGCTGTAGTTTTTTTCTTTACCTAAATTATATTTGATATTGTTCAGAATATACTGTAGGTGATTACATGATTACAATTACATGCATGATTGCCCCACGACCTCTACATCTTTTACACTGCCGATCCACCCTCAACACTAAAAGTCTGCTCTGAAGAAAATCAAGTTAGGGGGCTCCCGAGTGGCGCAGCGGTCTAAGGCACTGCATCTCAGTGCAAGAGGTGTCACTACAGTCCCTGGTTTGATTCCGGGCTGTATCACATCTGGCTGTGTTTGGGAGTCCCATAGGGCGGCACACAGTTGGCCGGGGTAGGCCGTCATTGTAAATAAGAATTTGTTCTTAACTGACTTGCCAAGTTAAATAAAGGTTTTTAAAAAATTGTGATTTAATGAGAATTTGGAATGTTGAGCATTTTAATTCCAGCCACAATATAATTTTGTATTCATTAATCAATTATAATGAAGGTTGCTTTTTTCCACAGACAAGTATTTTACAGCTACCCTTTTAGCTGCTCTAAGTGAGATTTGGCTGGAGGGCCCCCAACTCGTGGGCAAAACATTTTAGTGGCCCCCATCTTGATGGCTGAGAGTTTGAAAGTTTAATTTCCTGCAATTCTACACATTTTGCCATGGGGTGGAGAGAAACATTTGTAAATTCATAACACATTTCATACAATTCTACAAATGTATTCTATACATTTTTACCATGGAAGGAGAGAAGAACTTGCAGTTTTACAGCTAATATCCTGCAATTCTACACATATGGCCATGGGGCGGAGAGAAACGTTTGGAAATTTATGAAATTCTAGAACTTTTGAATTGACTTATGCCATGCAAATATGATATCTGAGCTGCCGGGTGCTCTAAGCAACCGCTTATGCCCAGTGCCGGCCCTGAGCGACCCTTTTGTCTTAATCTAAGTTATATGGTGTGCAACTGAGCGCAGTGTGTGAAATTAAGACCTTTTTGTCCTTTTTATGTTTCACCTTTAATTATGTGTTCTTGAAAAGTGGCTGTTTCTCTTGGCTCTATTTTCAGCTTTGCCCATTTTTATAGCTTCTCTGTTGATGTAGTTGGAGCAAATGCTTTCAGTGTCGAAATGTAGAACCTCCAAGCAGAATGAGGTTAAACCAGCCTTACCCTGCTCCCTCTCAGAACATATAGACACAGTACAAGAGGGTGCCTGCTTGTAGAGTTGTTACAGGCCTATAAAGTCAGGATCTATTAAGAATGATGATACTGCAAGCCTCAGCACTTCTTGCCTCACTCCAACGGCCCTGCTTACCAGCAGCACAAAGATCAGTGTTATTATGGATTTGTGGGGGAAAAATATATTTTGTGAATACTAATGTCCTTTAAATCTTTGCATTCTCTTTGAGAGAACTTGTCTATTGGATATTGTAGGATGATTTCCAGCTGTATCACTGAGCTGTCTGGCCCCTCCTACAGTGCCATGGGTTATTGGACCAGCTGTTTGAAGGCCATCTAGGAAAAAAACCTCCACGTGATCAAGTAGATAGTAAACATGCCATTAAAGGTGAACATGAGTTTGATGGTACGGAAGATGACAGTAGCCAGTAAGGGTTTGTATTTAAACCACTGATAAACTACAGTTCACTTTCTTCTTAGCCATGGCCTTGTTATAGGTATCAGTGGGTCTATACAGTATATTTGTGCATCCAGAGCTAGAGATTAGCATGGAGCCATCACCAGCAGCGCTGCCTGCAGTCCTTCCTTCTCTGGCCTGCCTCCGCTGTCAGAGCGCCTCGCCTCCTCCCAGCTTGTCAGGAGCTCCGGCGAGGAGCTGTAAAAACCTTTTCCCCTCTCCTTAACAACTGCAAAACAACACGCACACACCCCTCGGCTGAGGTGCCCACATTTCTGAGACCTCTGACAGGACGTGCTGCAGGCACAAATTGTAATTCATAAAGGTTAAGGGGGTCAATGCCTTTTATTATGAGTCTGAGTGCATCCAGCTTGATGGGGCCGGCATGCAAATGGAATGTCTCTGAGTGTTATATGCAACACCACAGACAGGGAGAGCAGAGCGTGCATGCCTCAGTGAGCGAGGGAGGAGGCGGGAGTCAGGGGAGAGACTGGGCTGTGCTTTCTTCACCTTCCACAGCCGTGGACCCCCCCCCCCCCCCCCCCCCCCAGTACTGCAGTTCTGTTAATTAGACACTAAGACAGTGACCTCAGGTGGTTAACCACTTCTTTGATATGCTGTCTGTCTAGTTGTTGCAATTAATACATTGCTATGTGCTCCTGCTTCAAAATACTATGATTTTGGCCGTAGAGCACACATAGTATGGTATGTATCATGTAGCCTATACATTGAAAATGATCTGCCTGCTACACTTAAATAGGACTTTACAAAAAACAGACATGGTACACTTATTGTATATTCATTCTGCTACCTTGTCAAGAGGAAACATACAGGTAACTACCAAGACAATAGAAACACTTGAGTAAATGTGGGCTACAAAGTATATTGAACAAAAATATAAACGCAACATTTAAAGTGTAGGTCCCGTGTTTCATGAGCTGAAAAAAAAGATCCCAGAAATTTTTAATAAACATAAAAAGCTAATTGATGTCAAATTTTGCGCACAAATTTGTTTACATGTCTGTTAGTGAGCATTTATCATTTGCCAAGATAATCAATCCACCTGACAGGTGTGGCATATCAAGAAGCTGATTAAACAGCATGATCATTTACACGGGTGCACCTTGTACGCGGGACAATAAAAGGCCACTCTAAAATGTGCAGTTTTGTCACACAACACAATGCCACAGATGTCTCAAGTTTTAAGGGAGCATGCAATTGGAATGCAGACCGCAGGAATGTCCAACAGAGTTATTGCCAGCGATTTGAATGTTAATTTCTCTACCGTAAGCCACCTCCAATGTCGTTTTAGAGAATTTGTGAGTACATCCAACCAGCGTCACAACCACATGCCACGTGTAACCACAACTGCCCAGGACCACCACATCTGGCTTCTTCACCTGCGGGATCGTCTGAGGAGGGAGAGGAGTGTTGAGAAGTGTTTCTGTCTGTAATAAAGCCCTTTTGTGGGGAAAAACTCATTCTGATTGGCTGGACCTGGCTCCCCAGTGGGTGGGCCTATGCCCTCCCAGGCCCATCCATGGCTGTGCCCCTGCCCAGTCATGTGAAATCCATAAATTAGGGCCTAATTTATTTATTTCAATTGACTGATTTCCTTCAATGAACTGTAACTCTGTAAAATCTTTGAAATTTTAGCATGTTGCTTTTATATTTTTGTTCAGAATATATTGAAAGCAGGTGCTTCCACACAGGTGTGGTTCCTGAGTTAATTAAGCAATTAATGTCCCGTCATGCTTAGGGTCATGCTGGGCAGGCCATTAATTTGGCTACCATGGCTATGCCCCCATAGGATGACAATGCCCCCATCCACGGGGCACTAGTGGTCACTGAGTGGTTAGATGAGCATGAAAACAATGTAATCCATTTGCCATGGCCGTCTCAGTCACCAGATCTCAACCCAATTGAACGGTTGCCTGAGACAGCGTTTTCCACCACCATCAACAAAACACCAAATGATGGAATTTCTGGTGGAAGAATGATGTTGCATCCCTCCAGTAGAGTTCCAGACACTCTTAGAATCTATGCCAAGGTGCATTGAAGCTGTTCTGGCTCGGTGGCCCAATGCCCTACTAAGACACTTTATGTTGGTGTTTCCTTTATGTTGGTAGTTACCTGTAAATACCATATGTATCGTTTAAGAATCAATTAAATACACTTGGAATATGGAATATAAAATACACTCAGTGGATATGGTCATGTCAAAAATAATGACTGCAAGACTGTGAGAAGAACAGTAAGCCTATGACATTCCTGTAGTAAACCAAAGTCCTCGACCCTGCTGACAACAAAGGTGATGGTCACAGCCATCACATTAGCCTCAATTGCACCCTCTGCTGGACTTTAATCCCACTGACTGCGCTCAGGAAAAGCACAGGGGACTGGCTATTTTGTGTAACCTGGGCCTAGTTTTCCAAAAGTTATCTATCTAAATTTTGCCTATCGGATAGGATTAAATGCCTAAAAATAGAATGAATAGAGCAGGACTCGCCATTCAAGGCAATGATTCATCCGTTCATTCTATTTATATGCATTTAATCCTATCTGACAGGCGAAATCAAGAGAAAGATAATTTTTTTCCACTGGGCCCATAGGACATGGACTTTTTAATTAATATGTAACAATATGGTGCATGACACTGTGATAAATTCTGTAATAATGATAATAAATATAAATACTTGAAACTAGCTATGGACATGACATGTAACATGATATGATTGTCAACATAGCTACATTTCAGGTTGATCAATTGATTGGAACAAAAAATGTACCTCTGTCCCATTACACAGTTTCCATTATTCCACTAGTTAAATTGTGTGTTAAATATACCAGTATGTATCTAAATGCAATTATAGAATTGTACCTTTGGTTGATCAATATGCACTCCAGCTCAGTGCTACTGTACTCTGTATAAATAAAGGTATTCTTATTTAATCTGTGCTCTGCAGTGAGATGAAAAATGAAATGGATCCTTCAGTGACTGTTGATTCATTCATTTCCATAGGGCGTTGGAGGTTTATGTGCTACATTAGTAGGACTGATTCTACATTGTGCTCATGAGATCTAGAGGCTGTGACTTCAACCCCCTGTGCACCTGCAAAGATCATACCTGAGGAACCAGTGGGGGATTACTCCCTTAGAGCAATCGTACGGCAGCAAAGAGGGGCTCGATCCCCATCCTCATTACCTATACCTTCCAGCCCCAGCTGCTGGCGAGCCATTCATCAACATTACAAATCCTCCTGGTGTGCAGCTACACTTCCAAGCAGAGAGATGCCTAG
Source organism: Salvelinus namaycush (assembly GCF_016432855.1). Taxonomy (NCBI): domain Eukaryota; kingdom Metazoa; phylum Chordata; class Actinopteri; order Salmoniformes; family Salmonidae; genus Salvelinus; species Salvelinus namaycush. The sequence continues at coordinate 13,658,459 of NC_052319.1, read as the reverse complement.
ACAGGGCCCTGGGACATCGCCTCTGGGTAGTGTTAAATTCACACCTCAACAGATGCACTGGAAAGAATAGGCCTTGATGAAATGTTGAAGGCACTGTCTACTCAATGAGTTGTATAACGGGAGAAATAGTATATGACTTTATATGTACATCAACATATGATTTTGATTTCATGATAAATTAATTAATTCATGGATTAATTCATTAATGAATACAATACATGAATTCCTGTATCACCTGGCCTATGAAGATGATGCTCAAGATGAGCAACTAGGCAGGCTATAATGTGCACAACAACGTGTATAGAATTGTTGCCAATTGCCTGTTGCCTAATTCAGCATATACTGTAAAGCTAAATAAAAGTAGGCTTAAATAATCCAATCATTGATTGCCTAGTTCTGTCAATATCAACCATTCAATCATATTTTTGTCTAATGCTGAAATTCTTTAAGCCAGACGTTCTGAAGAAAATATGTTCATTCTTCCTCTGCTTGTTTGTGCTATTTCTTTAGAATGTATTGGTTTTGAGATAATATTGAAGACAATAGGCCTGACCTATTAAAAAGGGTATACATAAAAGTCCTACATACTGTACGTGTTATTCATGGAGCTCTGATGGATTTCCATGGTCAATTATCTAGAAAAATCTTTGTCACTGAAAATTACTGTACAGGGTTTCATTCATGGTTTCTTTAGGTTTAATTCAAACGTTGAAATGGTTTAATAAAGTTATAGTGAAATGACCTTCCATTGTCCAAAATCTTCATCCGGGAATCTATAAACACCGAAATGCGCGTGCGCCTTTCTCTACTGTGGTTCGACCTTCTGCAGTCGGTAAGAGGGATATGTTAGACATTTTCCATTGTAAATCCTTTTTCATCCTTCTTTAAAACAACACCCAGCACAACACAAGTGAGGGGTGCATATTGTACGGATTCTTGTGTGCATTGGACTGTCATTATTTTCAGCATCGTGCATTTTAAAACCCATTGACCTTATATTTGTGTTATCTTTGCAGAAAGACCCGGCTTCAATCAAATTTGACCGACCAGGTTAAAACAGACTAAATTGATCATGTACGCCTGTGCAAAGTTCGTCTCCACGCCGGCTCTGGTGAGTATTTTTATTTGTATGTTTTACTCAATCTGATTAAACCAATGTTTTATTACATCTGAACTCATTCTCCGCTGTATTCGTATGGGCCTGTGTTGAACTTGAATAGAGCTGCCTGACAAGGGTATTAGCTAGCTAGGTAACTAATAAACTAACGATAGTTGCAATGAAATGCCATATCTCTCCAAGTTTTGCATGATAGAAGTAGTTACTTTGATTAAGTGAGAGGCTCTTATTTTAGTTTCCTAACTAACGTTAGCGATATGTGCACATCTGAGACTAGACCCGGCCTAAGAGCTAGCTAGGTAGCCTGTTAGCTATAGCCTAGGTAGTTATGAATAAGGTCAACATGACACTTGGCTTTCTTCAGCACGCAAGTCTACCAGTAGCTACCTAACGCTAACTAGTGACTTATTTTGTTGAGCTCTCATATTCCCTTTTATGTGTGTTCGGGGCTATTTGCCCAAGGTCATGTTTGGCTAGAAACATTGCAGGTTCAGGTGAAACCTAGCTACAACATGGATAACAGGTTATAGCTACTTGTACTGGTACGTTAACTGTTAAAGGTATGACACTAGCTTGTGCTAAGTGCACTCAGCTGGTAAAAGGAGTGTTATTTTATTTTTAGGCTTGTATCCAGTGGTGTTGTGGAAATAATATTACATGTATCCTGATTGAAAATGCATTTTGATGACTTAATGGGAATGCAGTTGTTGTAATTTGTTACTAGGTTATGCATGTCTTAGTACGGCTCTGACATTTGACCACTTCAATGACAGTGGCTAGCTTTGTCAAGGTGCCTCCCACGGCACATGGTGCACTTGTGCTGCCTTTGACAGAGGGAAACATCCCTCAGGCCTCCACTTGTTGTACTTTGAACAGTCATGTTTGCACCTTAACATCTGTATTTTTCTTTATTGCCTTTAAGATCACCTGTGTAGGCTCTCAGGCAAAATATTGTTGCTTTTTTTCACTGTTTTGTGGTGGTTCCTGGTGCAGGTCCGTGCTGGCTCCCGGGCTTTTTACAGACCCCTGTCTGCCTCTATGCTGTCCAGGCCTGAGGTCAATACAGAGGTGAAAAACATCTTCTTCTAGTGCGGGGCCTTATGCTCTTCCAAAGCTTGTCAATCCCTTTAATATTTATTGTGTTGGAGTTCATTTCCCATCACTAAGGAGGTGTTTGTTTTTCAGAGAAACGTAGCCCTCATGCCACAGAGCCCCTTCACCCAGGTAGCTCTCAGAGGCTTCCAGACCAGTGCTGTGAGCAGGGACATTGATACCGCTGCCAAATTCATTGGTGCTGGAGCCGCCACAGTCGGAGTGGCTGGATCTGGTGCTGGAATTGGAACAGTGTTCGGCAGTCTCATCATTGGATATGCCAGGTAAGTCCACTGCTACAAACAGTACTAGATCTGTGCTTGTCAATGTCAGCTTTCAGAAAAACGATGATTCAAACTGATTTTTACATGAAATGGTCTGAAAATGGTTTCTTGTTCTGTTCTGTAGGAACCCATCATTGAAGCAGCAGCTCTTCTCCTACGCTATCCTGGGATTCGCCCTGTCTGAAGCCATGGGCCTATTCTGTTTGATGGTTGCTTTCTTAATCTTGTTTGCTATGTAAAAAATCTGTCTATAGGAACTGTAATTACAGATGTGACTACATATTTTATCGTGGCAACCAAAATTGTTTCCGTGTTGGTGTCATGGAAATGTACATTTTCAAGTCTGTCCGACACTCAAAATAACAGAAACATGTATTGTAAAAATGTAAGAAATTACATAATTAAAATGCATGTATTTGACTAGTTGACATATGGCAGTATGTTTTCTATGTAAGGAATCATGTTTCACCACAATCAAGAAGCCAACTAGCTTCTATTGAATGTCAACATGGGATTATACAAAGGAACTGCTTAGATTTAATGTAAATCAGTCTGGTGCATTTGCCATTTTCAGTGCATTGTGTTCGCTTCTGTGTGTCCACATTTATGTTGTCGTTGGTTCAAGTGCAGGTCAATAGCATTCTGTAAGTAGGCAGCAAGTGGGCGCTTGCTCTTGTAAATGGAATTAAATAAATCTAGACCACAATTTGATTGTGCTAAATAGTGGTCACTGGTCCAGATTATTTTGGACGTTCTCTACATGAACGTGTTTAGTTTGTCAAACAGCCTGGAGATCATGACATGATTGCCCTTAACTCTATTACAGTTTGGTTCACGCTAAGCTTGCATAAAGTTGATTTATCCCTTAGTGATAGATTTTAGAGCCTTTCAATGCGCCTAAGAACACTAGAGGTACATTGTCAAATCGAATGGGCCTGGAGGAAATTGGATCTGTAATGTATTTGATGCGATGGTTACGTTCTCATAAAAATGCTATAAAAGATCACAAAGATAATGTACAAGGAATCTGCATGTGTTTTCTGGAGATGGTCACCCTTCATACCCCAGCTCCTGGATGTCATCCAGTTTAAGACCCAGGGAACAGAAAACATTTAAAAACTAAGGATGGTACTACCTGAACTTGTACAGCAAAAATACACTGTTTTTGAGAGGTTTTACTATTTTGTGTGCTCTGAACAAGACCATGGTGTGTATACCTGCCTTCCAGTGGAGTTAATTTCTCCATCCCCCAGATGGTAATATCGTTCACTCGTCACCTGGCTTTCCCCATCCTTGGGGGTATGTAGGGTGCTTCTTATCCCTTCTCTGTTCTGGTGGGATCCACCTCCCACTGCTTTTGAGCAGAGTTGTAGTTTGTTCTACCAAAGACAGAAGACCCTGCCCTGTTCACCTGGACTCCGTTATGGATTGTTCCCTTACTCAAGGACTTTGTTCAAGATTGGATGCTATAATATTCCAGACAATTTTGTGTCTGCTACTGTGCTTTTTTTTTGTGCATTGGGGATGTGGCATTGTCCCAGCACATTTGTTGTATTCGCCACATCTCTGTTGGCATTATAACAGCATCTCATGACTAGCTTTGAAGGAAAATATACAATTTAAGTAGTATATTGTATTGTGAACTGATTTCTCTGCACTTCTATATTATTGCTGGGTGGTGGAAAAGACTGCTTCTATGTGGCCGTGGTGTGTCGGAAGTAAGTGACGTATTCGGAAAATATGCTCTCGCGAGACCGTTGTACAGACGTGGGATTTTGATATCAAGGGTTGAGCCCGTGGGTAAGTGTCCACGAACTGACAGTGATTGTACACAAAAATATCGCCCTTGTAACGATTTCTTGGCATTCGTGGGGATATAAGCTTGAATAAAAATTATTGGTCTGTGATAAATGCAGATCCTTTCTGTATTAGCAATTATAAATAGAGCTAATATGGCGACGGTGATATGCTTGCCGATGCTACCCTGCCTAAATGGGCGGTGTGGATGGATAGGGCTTGGTAGCTTGATGATGGTGAGGGGCTGTGTAAACAAAACCATCCACATTGTTTTGTTAGCTCGTGCTGAATTTGTCAACAATTTAAATTCCAAGGTTTGTGTCTAATGTTGTGGCTAAATTGTTGCATTTCATCTGTTTGTCTTCTAAATAAGGACAACGCTAGCTGAATTAAAGCTAGTCAGAAATGTTGTATTGTCAGTTTCATAATAGCTAGCTACTGCTGTTGTAGGTTACCCAACTAACGTTACCTAGCTAGCTAGTGATGCTTTAGCTATCTTGCTAGCTAAATATACAGTTGTGTCATCTGTCATAATCCGAGTTTCCACGATTCATTTAGATAGATATCCTCTGTTTATGACCAGCAATGTCTCTCACTCTTCTGACTCAGAAAAAGACCATGCATTTACAAGGGACAGTTACCAACTTGCTATCAATAAGCTTTGTCCCCACACAAAGTCCTAAAGCAGATACAATCTTTGACAGAGCCTTCTATAAGGTGATGATCATTGATCTGGGACATTCTACCTACAACAGTGCAAATCATTATTTGTGTTTTGCATTCCAGGGTATAAAAGGAATTCCTGAATATGAGTGATGACAAACCTTTCTTATGTACTGCTCCTGGGTGTGGTCAGGTATGTTTTTAAAGTCCAATTGGTTTGTCTTTGTTAGTTATCTATGAAAATCTGTAAATTATACATTTTCATCATTCCATAGCGATTTACAAACGAAGACCACTTGGCTGTCCACAAACACAAACATGAGATGACACTCAAGTTTGGTCCAGCAAGGGACAACAGTGTCATCGTTGCTGGTAAGCACTACAAGAGCCCACAATTAAATGACTAAATGTTAGTATTCATTCAAGTGGTATGAGAGAGAGAGACCCTGTCTTATGTTGCAGACCAAACACCAACACCTACACGCTTTCTGAAGAACTGTGAGGAAGTGGGACTCTTCAATGAGCTTACCAGTCCATTTGAGCATGACTTCAAAAAAGCTGCTGAGGATGACCTCAAAAAGGTGAGTAATTACTATTCAGTGGTGCTATCAAAGCTAACGCTCACTTGGTAGTACAGGTTGCTCCAGATCTGATCTGTTGATATTTGTTTCTGAAATGCAGATGCCCTTGGATCTGTCGCCTCTTGCCACACCAATGATCATACAAAATAAAATTGAGGACCACTCAGTTGTGGAGGCACATCGGGGTAGCCCTCTGCCCCATCCGGAATCTACAACAAGTGACGACAAGGTAAAGGATTTGGTATACTTCATTCATTGATATCCTGGTGGATCAGTTGATATGTAGGGCAATTTTAAGTCTTTACTTTTGGACATTAACAACTATTGTCTCAGCACTTGAACAGCCAGGGTTATATTCAACTCAAACAGTTTGATTCATTGTTGAAAAGTGTTCATTGAATGTTGGACAATACTCTGATTGCTGAAAAAGCACTGTATGCTAATACAGTGTCCATGAACTCCAATGGATGGCTTATCAGAGATGTTGCTCAACAACATTGCAATAAGCTCAGAGTGAATTACCCTCAAATGACCACCCAATGTAACAGCGTTAAACTACTGTTTTGACTATTTTGCTATCTAAGGATAAGGTTTACCCTCATATGCTCATTTGCAGCATCTTTTAATATTTTCATCATAGACTAACAGCTCTTACTGGGGATCACTGAAACACTGATTCCCTTCTGCAGTGCTTTGGTTGATAGTTTCACTGCTTCCCCAAAATAGTACACAGTAGTACCAGAACTGCAAAAAATTATTTGGATAAATAAATCCCTTTTATATTTTGTACATCAGATCCTTGTCTATTAGCAGTTATTAATCTATCCATCTTTTAATCTGTACTATAACAATGACACACAACTATGGCATTCTTTCGTAGTTGAAATCTAGAGAATGGTTGTCATTGAAGGTTTTAATGCAGCTAAGGTCTCGTATGGTGTTTTCAGGAGGTATCTTTGCAGCCGACCTCACTGCCAACCTCTACTATAGTCCATCCTGCATCCCTCCAAGTCCCAAATGTACTCCTAGCAACCTCAGACGCTAGTGTTATACAGCAAGCTCTCCCATCGCCAACATCTAGCTCTGTAATTACCCAAGTCCCATCCTCTAATAGACCAATAGTGTAAGTAACTAAAAAATGTTAATTATTTGATCTTTTTTGTATAACTTTTTTGTTGTTTTTTTGCTTAATTTATTTTTTGTATTTATGTTTTGTGTCTTTATGGTTTTGCATTTTGTGGTAAGATGGTTAATTGAAAAGTATGCTCTTTGGTTTGTTGTCAGTGACCAATACTGGTACCATATTGTACGAGTACAAATCCACAAAGTTCTGCTGTCCATTTTACGTTACCTTATGTTCCTTTGGGTGTCTGTTTTGTGTTTCTTTGTTGTAGTGTGAAGTGTATGTTAACTTTCTTAAAGGAGAAATAATTTACTACATAACTAGATATTCTTTTGCTGGTTGTTGTGTAACCCATAGTGTCTCCTCTCTCCCCTCCAGTCCAGTCTCTGGAACTTTTCCTGTACTCTTTCAGCTGCCTAATGGACAAACCATGCCCGTCGCAATCCCAGCAACCATCGCATCTAGTGTACATATTCCAACCGCAATTCCTGTAAGTATCGCATGTCACGCTCGTTGCTTTATGGAATTCCAATGTGTATTTTAAATGCATGGATTTACAGTGTGCTGCACATTCGCTCAGGCCCATTTTAACTAGACCTAAATCCACGTTCCAGTGATTAGTTAATGCCATGTATTCAGCCCCTAGAACAGGCTCACTATTTACTACTTTGGTGCTAGTGTCTTTTGCATGCGTTGGACAGGCAGGGGACGATGGGGGAACTAATGGGCCTTAGAAGAGAGCAGCTGTATGTCACCTTGGCAAAGACAGTGAGTAGGCCAAACGGTTGTATGTTCCAGTCCAGGGTGCCTCACTGCCATTTGTCCTTGTACAATTTGAATCACCACACTTGACTTCTGGCAGACTGGATGTGTTGCAATCAATTAATATGCCACCCCTGGATATTATGCTTCAGTGTCTGTTAAGGACATTAGCTAATCTAGCCATATCGTAGGCCCTATAGAAATCTCCCTGTCCCTAGTTCCCCCAGAGCGACGTGTGGCTGGTGACGATAGACAGACAGGGTCCCTGTCTTGTTCTCTCTGGCCCTGATTGTCTGTGTGGAACACTGAGCAGCAGATGATTATCTCCTGATGGCGGCGCAGCGGGGAAAAGACCTCCGTTCTCCCAGTCTGTGGGGAGCCACTGACGAGGAAAGGAAGAGATCCCACTGCTGGGTCTCCTCTCCCCTCCTCCCTTCATCCCCTTTCCTCTCCTCCTCTCTCTCCTTTTCCATCCGTCTCGTTGTGAGGAGACGGTAGAGGAGACCCGGCTCTGGCCTTCCAGCTCGTCTCTCCCTCCATCCCTCTCATGTGCTTAGCCCTTCTGTCCATATGCTTTCCACACAGGCAGGCAGGAGCTCATTAGCGTACATGGTGCATCTCCATGTGGCGCTGCCTCCACAAAATAACAGGCCATCCAGCCTAATGAGGCTGAGATATGAGGAAAACTCTGAGCGTACGGCGCTCTGTGTGTGTGTGTGTGTGTGCACATATTGGGAGGGGAGGGGGCTGCCTGCCTCTCACTGGGAGAGACTAATTCTCCTTGTGCTGGTCTCTGTGTGTGTCTGTGCTGTCAGCTTGTCAGACCCGTCACCGTAGTGCCTAACGTCCCTGGGATCCCTGGACCGCCCTCGCCTCAAGCCGTCCAATCAGAAGCTAAGCTGGTAATGTCTTTGTCTCATACACATACCGTCAAGGGTTCTGTGCATATGTGCATGCCTGAAATTCCCCCAAACTATGTCAAATTGATCCACAAAGTAATGTTACATTTGGATTATGTACAATAGTAGTTCATGCCAATACGGTAGGTACTATGTCTGTACTGTAGTTCCTTACTTTAACCAGAAGAGGGAACTAGAAACAAGTGTTTTGCAATGATGTTAGCAGTTTTGTATTTGATATAAATTGTAATTAAAGTTGAGTAGGTGTTACAGATGCTAGTGAATGGTGTATGACCGTGACCTGGCTTAAAGAGATACTTCGGGATTTGGGCAATGACACCCTTTATCTACTTCCCCAGAGTCTTGTGGATACCAGCATGTTAGTAGATACCCATAGACTTCCAGGCATTGTGCTAACGGTCGTTAGCATTGGCTCACAAAAAAAACTCTAACTTCCTTCATACTAGACACAGATACATGAAAATGGTATCTACGAGTTCATCTGACTCAAAATACCCAAAGTATCCCTTTAATGCCTCAACCAGGGTGGATGAGCAGTGTCTCCAGCCTCTGGCCCTTTGTGTTAGTAGTGATGGTTGAAGGGCAGAGATATGGACTGTTGTTAGGTAGATCATTGGCATGGTGATGAAGCACGTATCACAGAACCTGTAAATGCTCACAGCACGCCGCACCTCTGAAAATTAACAGGTAAAGCTTTACAAGGAGGGCTGGGGGGGATGGACTTTAAGGTGGGTGAGGGGTGGTTTATTGGGTTCGCGGGGCGCAGGGATGACAAACGCAGAGATAGCGTTGTGCTCAACATGCCGTCGCCGAGGCCAACCGGAGGGGGGCTTCTGCCGAGAGCCAGCTGGGGGGCATCTTGGCATGGGCTCAGAGAGGCACATTAAGTCAGCCTCACCCTGCATGGAACCTTTTGTTCAGCAGAATCCTGGCTGACCTGCGAACCCCCCACCCCCGGTGCCCCACCACCACCACACTCAGCTCATCAGCAAACACCTAATGAGCCCACGTCAAGAAAACAGCCCCCCGCCCAGCCAGCCCCCCACCCACCCTGCTCTCCGGGGGCGTGGAGACGGCGCTTTACAAGGACTGATGATGCTGCAAAGACCACAATAATGATAATTAACTTGCTGAATTTAGAAGATTATGCTGTTAATTAGTTGCAAAATAAAGATAAGTAATATAGCAGCAGATGGTTGAATAACACCCATGAGATGGAGGGTTATTACACTGATGAGGTTTCTGTGGCAGAAATGAAATATGAATCTGACTGGCTTCTCCCTCCTTCTATGGGCCATTCCAGGAGAATAATATCTTGTTTCTGCCAGAAGAGCTTCTGGAAGGGTATTACACGATAAACTAATTTGGTAGATAGATTGGTCTGGCAAAAGGTAGTTGTTAGAATAATGTGCTCCTCTGTTCTCCCATGTAAATGTATTCCCACTCACTTTGTTATGGGTTGAGATGGCTCATTCACCTTCAGCTTGTTTACTCACTGTTTGATGGTGGAGTATTTGGGCTTTAAATTACTCTCTGTCACCTTTATCGAGATGCAGGACGGGTGAAGTGTGTTGCGTAGACTTTAATGTAAAACACCAACAATTACAAATATGGATTTGGCATGTGATTTAATTCCCCAGTATGTCGTATGACTAGCTACATGTAGATTAGAAGGATGTAGTTGTATATGTCTTTTGTTAGGAGTATCGCCTATAAGATAGTTGTTTTGTCTCTTTAACGCACTGTAGATGTCTGTGTTCCTGGTGACTTTGTTAGCTAGTTTTATGGCTTGTCTGACAGATGCCCAGGGACAGAGAAGGGGGTTGGGCGCTCTCGATGGGGGGGCACTATGGTGTGTTATAAACACACCCAAGAGGCAGAGCTTCCCCTGACAAGTTGACATCCCCAGCTCATCTGGGGAATAGGATATTGGCCGTGACAGCTATTATATTTCCTATGTAACATTACTGGAGGAAGTCTTTGTTTTGATGTCTAATTTCCCATCATACAGAATATAGTGTTTTGGTTTCGTCCTTTGCAACTCCTTGTTTTAAAAAAAAATCTCATTGGTCTACTTCAAGACTATGTTCATGACTTTCAACTCAAACGGAACATCCCTACATTGCAGAGAGGTGTTGACTCGTGGCTCATGTGCTCTTGTGTTGTTTTCTTCCCCTAGAAGCTGAAGGCAGTACTAAGCCAGCAGCTCCCTCAGGTAACCAATGGAGATTCTGGTGATGTCCAGAGCAGTGCTGTGACCCACACTGCAGCCCCGGCCCTGGCCCCTTCCCCATCTCTGTCTCCTGGCCCTCCCCCGGCCCCGCCTGAGGAACCCTGCCCCCAGACCCTCCAGCAGCCTGCCACCTCCACCACTGAGACGCCTGTGAGTACACTACCACAACTGGCCACCAGAGGGCGCTATGCTTAAATTGGCTATTCCACAACTAGCCATTGAAGTACCTTTTTTTTAAGGGTATTAATATATTAATTTTGTATTACCCACTCAATAACTAGTGATTATGATGAACATTACATTAGCCATGAGATACATGTTTATAGCCTATGTGTTATAGAGCTTGATAGGTTGGTTCTGATGAATTTGTGCCGCGCATTTTGTTCTCCATGCCAGGCGTCTAAGGCGCACCCTGCCCAGCACACAGGGGGCCGGCGGCGCAGAGCCACCAGCGAGGACCCGGACGAGAAGAGGCGCAAGTTCCTGGAACGCAACCGAGCGGCGGCGTCCCGCTGCAGACAGAAGAGGAAGGTCTGGGTGTCTTCGCTGGAGAAGAAGGCTGAGGACCTCAACTCTATGAACGGACAACTACAGGTATATGCACACCTTGGCTCAGTCTGCCATATAGTAACTGCTTATTGCATCAGGTATGAGGGATTCTTCTGTGTACGTGTGTGTGTGTGCATTTTCTTTCTCCCCTTGTGCGGTGATGAAGTCATTAAAGCCTATTAAGAGGAGTTGCGGTGTGACAGCGGGCGGCGTGCGAGCCCCCCCATTCTCCGATACATCCCTGTCAATAAAGCTGTATCCTCAGATGTCAGCCGCACACAAGCGTGTCCTCGCTTCTGTCTCAGCAGTTTACTGGATGGCCTCTAAAATCTCTCAGGGAAAGGTGTCTTTTTGAACCTTCATTTTGCAGAAAGCAATTAGGATCTGACGCTGACAAGTTCTCTACAGTTCATGTGACTGTTGTCTCTGTTGATAAGTGTGATCCGGGGTGCGGCACATCGGCGTTCCACACAATTAAATGAGATGTGCTGTTTTATTTGCTTGCTGTCTTCTTTGTCCATGGAGGCAAAGTAAGACATGGGGGGGAGGGGGGAAATTAAATGGAGGAGGGGGGGATTGTGATGAATTTCCGTTACAATAACCGATTGTCACCCTTGATGGTCATCGGTGTGCCTGCTAAGGGTTAAATGAACGCAATCAGATGAAGGTGGAGGAGCGGAGAGAGGGATTGAGGAAGGACGGGGTCGCAGAGAGCACCACTGTTAACTATGAGGAACGGAATAAGTCGCGGGCGAAAATTGAATGTCACAGAATGAAAGTGTTCTTTTATACGAAGAGGCATTAATCAGCGGTGCGGTTTTAGTTCTAACTCCCGCGCTGACACATTGGCCCAGCTGATCAGCGGAGTGGGCCCTAATGATGCACGATTACTATAACATCATCCTTAACGGGCTTTTTTAATGAGGTGTCAGAGCAGGCAGGAACCCACAGGGCTCCCGGCCTCCGAGTCAGGAAGGAAAGGACCATTTGCTCCCATTCTATTAATTCACAAACTTAGAAACAAGTTCAACTTCTTCAGGCCGCCATGCTTCATCCTACTGTATGACAACATGATGCATATTAATTGGATAAGGAATGCAGCCATTGATGTTTTTTCCCCAGGTTTAACATCCTGGTTGTAATGGTGCACCTCATCAGACCTGGGTGTTTAGTTGTTCCACCAATGCAGTAGTAACAATAACAAGCAGTCTGGTTGTGTAATCCATACCATGCTAGATTCCTCCACATCATACCAACAAACCTATGTCTTTATGGTATTGGGAATACGGTAGCTAGTTTAATCAAAGTAGTCGCTAAACACTGCCTGTTGGGGCCACCCAACATCTATCAATACCATAACATCTGTTCCCTGTAGCCATGCTAAAAGACCTCTCTCTGTGAGCTGCACCTGCACTGGAGGGCTGATCCAAACCACTGGTTCCCAAACGTTTTATAGTCCCGTACCCCTTCAAGCATTCAACCTCCAGCTGCGTACCCCCTCTAGCACCAGGGTCAGCGCACTCTCAAATGTTGTTTTTTGCCATCATTGTAAGCCTGCCACACACACTATACGATTTATTAAACATAAGAATGAGTGTGAGTTTTTGTCACAACCCGGCTCGTGGGAGGTGACAAAGAGCTCTTATAGGAGCAGGGCACAAATAATAATAATCAACAGGGAATAGCTGGAGGAAGAGGTGGAGAGGATGAGCGTCTTCACAAAGCAGCAGTGGTAACTAGGTTGTTTATCTGTAATGAGAGATGGCTGCGTAGTGAGCGTGGTGTGGTAGAGATGTGTAAGGGCTCTACCAGCTGTTTAAATATGTCTCACGTTATGCGAATCCATAATCTGGATTCACATAAATTGGCCGCTTTTAGACTAATAGATTAAGCTGCCATAGTCCTTTTTTAAAAGGAGAACAGAAAGAGTCTAAATCTGCCACAGGGCGTTCTGTGGGCCCCCGGCTGCTCTAATTCCAGTGAAAGTCACCTTCAGCGTAATGTGGCCTCTCTTTACTGCATGCAGAATCCCCAGCTCCCATGGGGACTGTAATGACACGGGAGTGTAAATCTCAGCAGAATCCACAAAGTTGTGCTGACAATCGGAAGAGCTCACCTCTGACAAATGTGTTGGTCGGGTGCCAGTAAAGAGCCGTAATTATAGCGCAAGGAGCAACATAATTGAAAAAGTGCATCATACTTTATTCACCTTGCCATCCATTATCCAGTTAGCTACCTTTCCCTGTGTCTGTTCTTCTTCATGGGATGGGTGGGGGATGAGTATTTCTGCAGTAATGTAATGGTCATATAGGCCTCTCATACAGACAGACAAGGAGAGAGAAATGACTTGTGGTTATCCCTTTGTCAAATAAAATCATAATGGTTTTGGGTACTGAGAAAATAGTAGCTAAAGTCTCCTCACAGCCTGGATGTTTTCAGAACTGGGGAATGTGTGTGTGCTGGCTGTTGTGATGTAAACAAAGGTTTATCTAGCACTTCACAGCCCCCCATAGAGACAGTCGCTGATGGTTTGACAGGTCATGCTCCTCATGGGATGGGTATGGTGAAGGTTTAGCCTAAATATAGTATGTTTCAATGAGAGATGCATACAATACAGATGGTTATCAGACTCGGGTATCTGTTTGAAAGTATGTGGCAGTCAGTCAAGTCTCCATTTTATGGAGTGAGTGTGTGTTTTGTCTGTTTCCCTTCTCTCTGGCAGAGTGAAGTCACCCTGCTGAGAAATGAAGTGGCTCGGCTGAAGCAGCTTCTTCTGGCTCATAAAGATTGCCCTGTAACCGCCATGCAGAAGAAATCTGCCTTTCACAGTGAGTTATGTTCCATTATCCTCAGCCCCAGGCCGCCCTGCAAATACATCCAAAACGAGCCCTGCTAACCTCTCGCCAGAGGGACACGTCTCGCTCATCGCCTAGCCCGACACCCCCAGAGCTATGGACACATTAGGCCATTTTCTGTTTTTGGAAAAACTTCAGAGAAGTTTGTCTATTCATATGCCTTTTTGTCTCCTGCAAGTCATCTGTTTTGAGCTGTCATTTCAAGTCATATTGTTTTAAATGTGCTTCACCTGCACCATTATGGAAACCTAAATGCAGAATAAAGGCATCAGTCTTTAGCTTTTTATTCTTTAATGATGCCTTTTGAAATGTGCAAATCTGTGCATAGTGTCTGCCTTATGCAGCCTCTTAGTTTCAATTTGCTGTTGTCAGTAGAACGGCTGTCTGGGAGGCGATGGTTGACTCACTTTGCCCAGAAGTGCCTGTTCCTCAGGTGCTCGTTGTAAAACTTAATGGCTGCCAGGTTTCGCCAGTCACTGTGTAAGCACTTTTGTAAGAACAGGCTATAGTTTTTAATTTCCACCATTTCAGCCCCCTTTGCTTCTCTGGATTTTTGTCAGCTCAGCTTTGTGCTCATAACTCACCATCTCTCTTTAGATGGGCCAATATGCAGAACGTGTACGCATAGCCACGTCTCGGCAGTGCTCAGGAGTATGCCGCTGACTTGTATTGACAATGATTGCCTCCAAAATGAGTCCATTATAGCGGAGAGCTTGACAAGACTGCGGCGCTTTCTCGATGAGAGGTGCCGCGGTCACCGAGCGCCACTGTTCATTCCACATCCCTATTGTTAACCATAGCACTGTCGCTGACACGCCTCATGCATATTATAGGACTGATGACTCCCAAGCTATATTGGCCTGTCACAGACTGTGCTCATTTGGTCGTCTGGATTGTTTTGACTACCATTTGCAGATGAATTGGGTCATCTTTCTCACATATTGTTGAGGATTCTTCCTATCTTAGACCTCAGCGAAGGCTGATCGCTTGCAGCTAGTTGATACCATGGAGAAATATAGCCTCATCTAGTGATCCCATTACTTTACGGAAGCATTCTGTTGTTGAAAGGTGAGGTTGAGTTAGATGATACAAGCCTCTACCGTACTATAGGTCGTTAACAATAAAACGTTACGATAGCGTTCGAGTTGGCTGCTGGGGGGGCAAGGAGTCTCCCCAGCTCTGCTTAAACCGTTTTCAATGGATTGTTAAATACATTTTATAACTAACTATTTGATTTTAATATCACCTCCTTGAAGAGCATACTCAAAACTACACATTTCCGATTATTCCACATTTTTAGCTCTATCATCAGAGTTTTACAGCAATCAGTAAACATCAATTGATCAAGTATTTGCATATACTGTACGTGAGGGTAGCCAGATCCCAGCTATAAAGCAAACAACGTGTCATTTAGCTTGCTTCATCAGATATTAGGCTTTTGGAAAGAGCTTGACATCGTTCTGGTAAAGTTCTCAGTCGGACTACTGTCATCACCGCTATAGATGGCAAGCAAATCAAACAATAATTAGATGTAGCCATTTAGTTTATCCTCTGAAAGTGAACTTGTTAACTAGCCATGTTGATGTGATATGTTATTAGCTAGCCAGCCAATTTCACGTGGTCCATCAATCAATGTAACCTATCATGTCTGTCAGCAGCAGTCGTGATTAAACACTATTTAAAAACATCAAATAATGGGATCATGTTAGCTAACTTCACTGGGTAAGTTTACATTGAAGAAAAATGTGCATTAGGTCTACTTACCACAATGTTTAGCCAACTGTACAAAGTTTCTACCTGTAGCTGGCAAAGTAAACATTATCAGCTAACAGTAATGTTAATCGGCAATGCGCCAGTAGTGGAAAAAGTACCCAATTGTCATACTTGAGTAAAAGTTAAGATACCTTATTAATAAAATGACAGAAGTGAAAGTCTATAAGTATTTGGTTTTAATTATACTTAAGTGTCAAAAGTAAATGTAATTGCTAAAATATACTTAAGTATCAAAAGTATAAATTGTTTGAAGTTCCTTACATTAAGCAAACTAGAATTTTGTATGAATTTTTACGGATAGCTAGGGGCACACGCCAACATTCAGACACAATTTACAAAGAAGCATGTATGTTTACTGAGTCCGCCAGATCAGAAGCAATAGGGATGACCAGGGATGTTCTCTTGATAAGTGTGTGAATGGACCATTTTCCTGTCCTGCTAAGCATTCAAAATGTAACGAGTACTTTTGGGTGTCAGGGAAAATGTATGGAGTAAAAAGTACATTCTTTTCTTTAGGAATGTAGTGAAGTTAAAGTTGTCAAAATATAAATAGTAAAGTACAGATACCCCAAAAAACAACTTAAGTAAAGTTACTTTAAAGTACTACTTAAGTACTTTACACCACTGCAATGCGCCCTTCTACTTGACAGGAAGATCCCATGTAGGATGGGAAATTAAGCTAAACATTCATATTTGTCAGATATAGTTCCCTTTTATTTTATATCACTCAAATATCCAATTAATGGTGGCTACCCTCACGTATCTGAAATTACATGGTCAATTGATGTTTTACTGATCATGAAAAGCATGAGCTAAATGTGCACTATTGTTTTGAATGGAATAATCGAAAATGTGAAATTCTGACTATGCTTTTCAAGGGGTGATGATATTACAACCAAATAGTTAACATTTATTTAACAATCTCTTGAAAACGGCACTCAGTTGTCAATGGTTTTAGCGGAGCTGCGGGTCTCCTTGCCCCCCCAGCAGACAAATCGAACGCTCTGCACCTTATTGTGACGTTTATTCATAACGACCCATACTGTCAATACTGTGACAACATAAGCAGATCATGTAAAGATTCCATCATGGTGTTGCCTCAGCGCAGAGGTCTTTTCAGCTACTCTGTGTTTTCTCCCAGTCCTTACAGTCCCCCCCCCCCCCCCCCCCCCAATACCCAGGCCCCCAGCATCCTCCATCCCTGTCTGGTAACATGTTTCCTCATCTAGCCCAGGCCCAGGCACACTGCTACAGCAGGTGGGAGGATATTACCCAGCCTGCCCTACAAACAAGCCAGACCATGCTTCCTCTTGGCACACCGAGCTGTCCATCTGCTTATGGTGAAGGCTGCTCTGGGTAGCTAGTAAAGCTGCATATGATAATATATCAGCAGTCTACTCTCGCCTTCCGCTCCTGTGCTTAATGCCATTAGGAGTAATAATACACACTGGAATATGGAACAAAAAGGATGATTTACAAGGCGATTGACCTTATGCAGGGAGAAATGGCAGAGCGATTTACGGTGCTTTGACATTCACCTGCACTAAATCACCTGATCAAAGTATTATCAATACGAACGCGAAGGGAGCCCCACACACACACAGGGCCTTTTAAATGCAATTTTATTGCAAACTTCTCATATTATGGAGTCTGTGTCTCACATTCTCAAATACCAAGCCCAGTCGTTAATTACTTAGTGCCATTTCAACTGACTTCATATCATTAGCTATATTAATTATCATAGCGGTCCTCCTCATTCCTTTGAGTCGGAGCATGAGAGAGGATTTTTTTTTCATCAGGATCCAATTAATTCAATGCAACTGCCTAACAGCTGGTGGCATTTCGACTCCAAGTCTTGCATACTCTCCAGTGTGAGCGTCATTAAAATCAGGTGCTGTAATCATCTGTCGCTGCAGTAGTTGGCAAGGTAGCAAAAAACAAATGAGAACGCAGTGAGGAGTGGGAAACACTGCCACATGCCCCAGAATGTAATGTCCCCTTATGATGTTGGTTTAAATTGACATTGTAACTGAACTTTAATTAAGAGCAGAAAAAACAGTAAGTAGTATTAACAAAATGTCCTAGGATATACATATTAGTCCTAAATAGATTGGCCAACAGAGGTTACTCCTGATCCTATTTTGGAATATGATCATAGTGCAATGAATATAGGCTGCATTTTGTTGAAGTGAGTCGTCTACTTTAACAAGCACTTTTGCTGCAATAATGTACTGTATAAAACAGGTGATGATCAAACCATAAAGCCATAACAGGCTTCTTTTTTTTTTTTACTGTGTTTGTGTGTGTGTTTGCAGCATCTGAGAAGGAAGACAGCTGTGAGGAGATGTCAGTCCCAGGCAGCCCCCAGAACGAGGCCATCCAGCACAGCTCCGTCAGCACCTCCAACGGAGTCAGCTCCTCCTCCATGACCCCTGCTGCCTCCGCCCCTGCCACAGCAGACCAGAGCACAGAGGATGGCCAGGCACAGCGGGGCGCTGCCCTGTCCACCATCCAGACTCAGCCCTCAGGAAGCTGATCAGCCCCACCGCACCGCAGGCAGTGGCCCAGCCTCGCTGCTGCCTCTGTAGGGGAAAGGAACTCTCACTCAGCTTCGGTTTGGACTATACTGTCTTTGCTCATTGTTTGGTTTCTGTTTCTTTCGTTTTTCTTGGAATGCAATGTAATGGTTTGTTGGAAATTGGTAAAGATGCAAAAGAAGGCCCTTTACGAATGGTTTGAAGATTGAAATGATTGTCTTATTTCCTCCTCGTTTTCTAGTCATTTGATTGATTTATTGACTGTACACATGTCCTTTTTGTTTTGGACCTCTGTGAACTTTGAAGTTGTAACGATTTGAATCAGTGCATTGTCAATGAGACCTTACCAAAGTGTGTTGTGGCTCACTTGGAATGTATTTGTTTTTAATGGCCTTTTATATCTTTATTTTATGGTGAGAAGACGTAAGGAGCAGACACTTTAATTGTTTTGCCTTTTTCATTTTGCACATAACAGATGAAGGGTTTAACTTTTTAGTGTTTTTGATTGTTCCAATAAGATGTACTGGCAGCTTTTTAAGGTAGATTTTAATACCTGTCTCGTTACAAAACTTCAACGGTTGAAGCAGATTTGAACTGACAACGTTTATGTGAGTGATTTAGTTTGGCTACGTCTGCCGGTAGCATGATGTGGTTTAAATGTTCAGAGTTGCCTGCACTTGTAAAATAGGAGCTTGGGTCAAATTCTATGTGCTTTCTTTGACCAACATTCCATTTGTAGTTTGATTGTTTCATGAACCAGTGATTGTAGGATTGCAGTACATCTTACATTACATAAACATGTTGACTCAACCATGTGCCATTAATTTTATCACACAGATTGATTTGTGATTAGAATTAGGAGTGTTACCATGTACATCATTTCTTGGTATAGGAGATCTGTTTCTTCTGAATAATGTTTCTGCTTACTAAGTGACTTGCCCATTGCTTTGATGTTTGACTCTGAACACTTGAGGAAATATTCAAGTTACTTAAGAATATGACCTTTTTTAGGAAACATTGTAAATAACATCATTACTGACACATTGTGGTTTTTCCAGATGTCATACTTTTTTAAAACGTGTATTAGAGTCCTAATAAGTTTTATTTGTATTAAATAAATATCAACTTGAGGAACCTTTACTGGCCTCCAACCTAAAACGAAGGCTCTGTTTGCCTTGCGTAGTAGTACAGTACCTTTGAAAACACTAATAGAATCACATACTGCGCCAGAAACTAAATGAGGAATCAATGATGTATGTGTATGTTGATCTTATACTGCTTTTAAGGCTAGTGATATTTTAGAAAATAGTTGTAGTTTGCAAATCATACAATTATTATTTCGTATCAAATTGCCTTTAATCTTTAAATGTATTGGCTTACTACTGTGTAGTTTAACGAGACACTACTGCATTTTGTTTCAGATATCATTTGTTCCTTTTTATTTAACAGGTTTTATTGTACTGTCACTTATGTGCTCTCAGCATGATTTCAATAATTCTCTGAGAGAATTAAACTGATATTTAATAATGTCTCAGTCAAATAAGTAACATTGAACATGTTTCACCTTGAGTTATAACTAGCTGGTCTTAGGTTTATGAAAGGTTTTGTAAATTATTTTACCCCGGCTTAACTGCTTAAAAGGGGTGTGATATTGTGTTGACAGTAAACTTGTAACTTGTGAAAGTTATGTATAAAGTACAGTATCCTAAATTAATAAGACGTAATAAATCTTTTATCTCTTTAAATCCATTTTTGCCTTGATTTTTATTTTATTATCTAGGGAGGCAACGAAAGAGCTGGTATATGAGGCAGAAAAGGGCAACTTGTGGCTGAGGATGAAGGAAATTAGTAGGGGAATAAAGAGCTAACATCTAAAGGAAGGTCAGTTGTAAGGGTGTGGCAGGGCGGCAGGGAGTCCCTGCTACTGCTCCGCCACCAGAAAATCTACCGGCACAATGAGCAGAACATTGAGGAGTTTTGACCCCCGGCCCGATGACCATGTAGCTTCTTGTCTACTGGCACCGTTGGAGATGTTGGAGATGTGACAGGCAGAGATGTCAAGCAGGTAACCATGGATATACACTATATATACAAAAGTATGTGGACACCCCTTCAAATTAGTGGATTCTGCTATTTCAGCCACATCTGTTGCTGACAGGTGTATAACATTGAGCACACAGCCACGCGATCTCCGTAGACAAACACTGGCAGTAGAAGGGCCTTACTGAAGAGCTCAGTGACTTTCAATATGGCACCGTCATAGGATGCCACATTTCCAAAAAGTCAGTTAGTCAAATTTCTGCCCTGCTAATTTTTAAGTGGAAACGTCTAGGAGCAACAATGGCTCAGCTGCGAAGTGGTAGGCCACACATGCTCACAGAACGGGACTACCGAGTGTTGAAGCGTGTAGCGCATAAAATGTGTCTGTCCTCGGTTGCAACAATCACTACCGAGTTACAAACTGCCTCTGGAAGCAACGTCAGTACTATAACTGTTTGTCGGGAGCTTCATGAAATGGGTTTCCATGGCCGAGCAGCCGCACACAATCCTAAGATCACCATGCGCAATGCCAAGCATCGACTGGAGTGATGTAAAGTTCACCGCCATTGGACTCTGGAGCAGTGGAAACGCGTTCTCTGGAGTGATGAATCATGCTTCACCATCTGGCAGTCCGACCCTGGGTTTGGCAGATGCCAGAAGAACACTACCTGCCCGAATGCATAGTGCAAACTGTAAAGTTTGGTGGAGGAGGAATAATGATCTGAGGCTGTTTTTCATAGTTTGGGCTAGGCCCCTTAGTTCCAGTGAAGTGAAATCTTAACGCTACAGCATACAATGACATTCTAGACGGTTCTGTGCTTCCAACTTTGTGGCAACAGTTTGGGGAAGGCCCTTTCCTGTTTCAGAATGACAATGCCCCCGTGCCCAAAGCGAGGTCCGTACAGAAATGGTTTGTTGAGATCGCTGTGGAAGAACTTGACTGGCCTGCACAGAGCCCTGACCTCAACCCCATCGAACATCTTTGGGATGAATTGGAACGCAGACTGTGTGCCAGGCCTAATCACCCAACATCAGTGCCCGACCTCACTAGTGCTCTTGTGACTGAATGGAAGCAAGACCCCACAGCAATGTTCCAACATCTAGTGGAAAGTCTTCCCAGAAGAGTGGAAGTTTTTATAGCAGTAAAGGGGGACCAACTCCCTATTAATGCCCATGATTTTCGAATGAGATGTTCAACCAGCAGGTGTTCATATACTTTTGGACATGTGGTGTATCTGTATAAAGCATGTGGGGTATAACCAGTTGTGCAGACTAGCTAGTTGCTTCTTTCTGACTCAAAACATGCTTTGTTTGGACCATTTCACCATTTAATGATTTGTTTCTTTATTGTACTTAAAGATGGAATCCGCAGTAAGGGGAAACGACGCCACTGGCCCCCCCACCATCATTGTTTTTGTTTTTGTTTCCGAGCTGAGTAGCGTCGCGCAGCATGGTAAAGAAATGTTGCAGTACATATTGCGCTCTTCTATCGCATGTGCAATGATGTCCGTGGGGAAAAACAGTGTTCGCTGTTTGCAGTAACTTCTTTGTTGTACAAACGGACAGGATACCAGCTTTAACTGCTGACTGAGACTAGTCTGTGTAAGTTTATTGTGGTGTCTTCTGCCACCTGGTGGATATTGTGCAATGAGTTTTGGTGTGGGTAAGTGAGTACAGAAAGACCTACAACAACCACCCTCAAGACTCAGCAAACATTCAGTGAAAGATGAGTTTCAATGACAAATATGACAGATAATTCAATGCTTTGATAGATCAACTTGACATACAGAACAATCCAATCAATATCAGTGCAAACCACAACTCCGACCAAAGTGTCCCCTGTGGAAATTACAGTCAATGATGCATGCACCTACAATCAGGTGATCATCAACATTTCAGCACGGATTGTCATCTTCAGCCCTGCTGTCATTGAATGGAGGTCGGCGAAAGCTGACAGACAAAATGTGTACTTTAGGGTAATGTACGACCAGTTTGATCCAACAGCTAAGTTCAAGAGGTTCGTCAATGCCATAGAGCTGCCACCTGCACACTAAACATATACCTGAGTACGGTAACGTGTAGATAGATATATGTTTAGTGTGCAGGTGGCAGCTCTATGGCATCATCCTCGTTCAGCTGATAAGTGCCAGTGTGGGAACTGTTCGTTTGAATGCCAGAGTTACGATAAGACATTGGTATCCCAGCACACATAGCACAGGAGATACTTCTGTTCTGAGAGAACATCAGCAGAGTACTGCTCCAGTGTTTCCTCAGTGTGAAGGCTGTATATCCCAAAGAGAATTAGGACAACAATAATAACCAGGGTATTGGTAGCAATAACGTACAATATTATAGTGTGAGGCTCAAGCCCTGATAACGCTTCAGCATCTGTGATGATACCAAGAAAGAGATCACGCGAGGCTACATGGCAGACTTGCTCATGGGCGACACTGAGGGCTGTAGGTCACCGAGGTTACAAACTGTGCCCTGTTTGACATTGACGAACCTCTTGAACTTAGCTGTTGGATCAAACTGGTCGTACATTACCCTAAAGTACACATTTTGTCTGTCAGCTTTCGCCGACCTCCATTCAATGACAGCAGGGCTGAAGATGACAATCCGTGCTGAAATGTTGATGATCACCTGATTGTAGGTGCATGCATCATTGACTGTAATTTCCACAGGGGACACTTTGGTCGGAGTTGTGGTTTGCACTGATATTGATTGGATTGTTCTGTTTCCAAGGGGCAATATTCCAAACTGCTGTTTGATTTGGGTATTACTGTGACTCTGAAACATCACGCTTGTTTGCATTTTTGATGATCACCACAGGAGTAGCAGTCTTATGTGTCTGTATTTCCTCAATGTTTAGCTCTGACAGCCATGTGTTGCTGGCAAAGGCGATTGCTCCGGAATTGACATGGGGGAGTGCATCACTGCACATGCTGTTGTTGCTCTGGATCAATGCTCTGCTTATGGCACCCAGGTACTGCCCTCTCAGAGTTTCAGGTTGAGAGCACCTCACAGAAACACTGAGACGTCTGTTACTGCTCTTCACAAGCCATCTTTTTAGGCAAAGTATTCTGCAGTCGCAGTCCCATGGGTTGTCATCCAGACTGAAATATGACAGCTGAAGGCGGCTTTCCAATGCCTTTGGACTTAAGTGCGGTTCAGTTTCAGAACCCTTAGATGTGTTAAACCCACAAAAGCAGAATCCTCGATCGTGGAGATTAAATTGTCACTGAGGTCAATCTCCCTGATGTGAGTACAGAGACTGAACACATGCTTCCCGATCTTCAAGATATGATTTCCATTCAGCCTCAAGGCTTCCAGTTTTGATAACTTGTTGAAAGCGCCTGGGTCAATCTCAGAAAGCATATGTTATGGCTCAAAGACAGTGCCTTTAATTCCACCAGGGATTTGAAGTGTGTGTGTTTGATTTGCATGATGGAATTATCATTCAGCAGGAGATCTGACAGCGATGAAAGAGGTTTAAAAACACTGCCTGGAAACCATGACAAATTGTTTCCAGAGAGATCCAGCTCATGTAAATGTCCAAGTCCTTTAAATATATTTCTCGACATTGACGTGATTTGATTATTTTCAAGGTATAAGGTCTCCAGCGATCTTAAACTAACAAAGAGCCCTCGATGCAGGACTGTAAGGGCATTGCCACTGATCCTCAGCCTTGTTAGATGAATTAATCCATCAACTGTACCCTGTTTAACATCACACAGTTGGTTGCCATGTAAATCCAAAGAGAGTAAACTTGTCACTCCTGAAAAGGTCTGTCTCTCAAGTGAAGAGATCTTGTTATTTTCCAGATTAAGCTCTGTCAGACCACTCAGAGAATAGAATGATCCACGGTGAATGGAAGATATTGAATTGGATCCCAAGTCCAAACTGGTCAGATTTGGATAGTGTAGAAAACTGTGTTGATGGAGTTCCTAGTCAAACTCAGATGTTTTGCAAAACCATGAACCAGTAGGATGATGGTAATTCCTCTATCTGAGCAAACTATTTCTTCATTGTGACATTTACAGAATGAAGGACACAGTGTAGATAATGCTGTGTGTAGGAAAAATGCCAAAAATGTAAAATGTTATATCCTCAACATTTTCAGGGTCCTTAGACAAATCGTATGATGATACTCTGACGTTGTCCAAAGCCAATGAGAAAACTACCTTTGCCCATCTCCTTAAAAACAGGAAAAGACAATGACTAAGGCATTTCCTGTTGTTCATTCCTTCTATTTTTTTGTATCCCTCTAAACAAACATATGCCCCGAGAGAAATACTGTACAAGGTATAATTATTTTAATTGTCATGCACAACCCATTTCCCCAATGTTCATGTTTTCCTACAAGCAACCTATTTCCCTGATTGAATGCTGAATGAAAACAAATGAATGTCAGCAAACACACAATCTACATATTTTTGTTGACAGACAAGTGGACTTTCGCTTGTTTTTCTTTGTGCTACATTATTATCAATAGGTGAGTTTAACATGTTGGAGGTGGACTGGTAGTGGATTGCAGAGAATAATCAGCCATGATGGGAAAAAGGCTGTGTTAGACACCATGATAACTTAAGCCTACTTATAATTTTTTGGACTTTTGGTAAAATTGTTACATTTTAGGTCTATGTCTCTGTAGGCCTATATATCTCAGTGGCTGCTATAACGCTTAATAGAGACCAATGAATCTTGAGGGCCTTACTCCATTATCACCTCCCCTGGCAGCATATTGGGGTCTCCATGGTTACAGGGAGGGTCTACGTCCCAAAGATGGGGGGGTACCATAGTGACGTCATCACCCCCCACAGACGATTATAGTCACCATATTACCATGTGGCTGGAATAATTTGTCTGACACCTTTATTGTCTTCTCGTAAATAGCCTTTACAATTAGCAATTGTAAAATTTAAAGCGTAGGTAGGTCTTGCGTATCGCAAGACTTGCGTATCGCCAAATCTTCGGTAAATTGTTCAAGAAAATAACGTAGAAACGTAAAGATAGGATAGCTCCTGCAGCATGCACAAATATACAACTGCATCGTTCATAGCCTCATAGCCAGCCCAGTAGGCTACATCCCTGCGAAAAGTCAGACGTTTTGATATCAAAACGTCCGCGAGGGATGATTGTAACAATATGGCTCAAATCAATGTAATAGATGTAAATGGAAGTTGTAAAAAATATTGTATCATGTGATCGTACTACTATCCCTTTGGTTTAGTTTGAACAGTAGTGTATTTGCCAAGAAAGCAGTTCACCAGTACATTCAGTGTGCCTGACAAAAAATAGCCATGCTGTACATAGACTGTCTGTAGTAAATATGGCTATGATGAATACAGAACTCTAGCGGTAAACGTTTCTGTAAGAATTGGTCCATTTTCTTCATATATTTGACCATGCTTTCCCTGTGACTCTTGTTCTGCAGTAGAGTACTAGCTCCAGCAGAAGGCGCCATATCCGTACCTGGAAATCTGCACCCCAGAGCCTGACTGCCAGAGGTGAGTTGATGAACCTCCTTCCCGAGGACATGCTCAACTCAACTACTGTACTAGATAACTACAGGGGACAT
Organism: Salvelinus namaycush; assembly: GCF_016432855.1. Lineage (NCBI taxonomy): Eukaryota > Metazoa > Chordata > Actinopteri > Salmoniformes > Salmonidae > Salvelinus > Salvelinus namaycush. Next base: position 13,632,552 of record NC_052319.1, on the reverse strand, counting down.
ACAATGTGTCAATAAGTCAGATGTGATATTTAATTATTGCACTGCACAATTTTAGATGAATGTATCAACCTACTTATCAGTGCTGTGTTGTATTGAATTTGGTTATGCGTTTTAGGTTTATGCATCCAAAGCTCCTATTGTCCTCAGCACAACAACAAGCCCTCACAGTGGCATCACAGCGGCTCTGATTTGGGCTAGCTTTGACTAGCGAATGATCAGAGGGTTGAATTGTAATTGTTAATATGTAGGTCACCGTCACACAACTCTGATGAATAACAATGACTTCCTTTGCCTCTGTGTGGCTATTTAAAGTCTGTGACTGGCTAGCCTAGTTAGCGCTCAGCATGGTTTATTTGAGATGCGATTATAAAGTATATCAACAGACTCAATAAAACAGCACTAGCAAATCAATAAAAGATGCTCCATCGCCCCCCCCCCCCCCCCCCAAATGCAGATTATTAATTCTGATTGTTGCATTAATTAAAAACCTTGATGTAATGGTGATGCATTATTCATCTTGTAATGATGTGAATGTTAATTTGCTGGAGGCTGCGACCATGAGAGCGGAGAGCATCCATGCCTACCGTTTTCTTGTCAGGTTCTCATTGTGTTAGGAGGAAGCCGTTGCCTCACACAGATGTGTCTGCTGTGGTGAGGATGGAGAGAAGCACTCACTCATTCTGTCTGTCAGAAAGGCCACAACGCAGACAGAATGGCTTGATTGTTTGTCAAAAGCAAGCGGGCTGCACAAAGTGTATATTCATGTATGTACAGTGCATTGGGAAAGTTTTCAGACCCCTGACTTTTCAACATTTTGTTACGTTACAGCCTTTTTTTTAAATTTATTAAATTGTTTATTTTCCGCATCAATCTACACACAATACCCCATAATAACAAAGCAAAAATAGGTTTATTGAAATGTTTGAAAACATATAATTTTATTTTTTTATATATCAAATTTACATAAGTATTCAGACCCTTTACTCAGTACTTTGTTGAAGCACCTTTGGCAGTGAACTTTCACCCCAGTCTGAGGTCCTGAGCGCTCTGGGGCAGGTTTTCATCAAGGATCTCTTTGTACTTTGCTCCATTCATCTTTGCCTCGATCCTGACTAGTCTCCCAGTCCCTGCTGCTGAAAACATCCACACAGCATGATGCTGCCACCACCATGCTTCACCGTAGGGATGGTGCAGGTTTCCTCCAGACGTGACGCTTGGCATTCAGGCCAAAGAGTTAAATGTTGGTTTCATCAGACTAGAGAATCTTGTTTCTCATTGTCTGAGAGTCTTTAGGTGCCTTTTGGCAAACTCCAAGCGGGCTATCATGCGCCTTTTACTGAGGAGTGGCTTCCGTCTGGCCACTCTACCATAAAGGCCTGATTGGTGGAGTGCTGCAGAGATGGTTGTCCTTCTGGAAGGTTCTCCCATCTCCACAGAGGAACTCTAGAGCTCTGTCAGAGTGACCATCGGGTTCTTGGTCACCTCCCTGACCAAGGCCCTTCTCCCCCAATTGCTCAGTTTGGCCAGGCGGCCAGCTCAGGTAAGAGTCTTGGTGGTTCCAAACTTCTTCCATTTAAGAATGATGGAGGCCACTATGTTCTTGGGGACCTTCAATGCTGCAAAAGTTTTTTGGTACCCATCCCCAGATCAGTGCCTCGACACAATCCTGTCTCTGAGCTTTACGGACAATTCCTTCGACCTCATGGCTTGGTTTTTGCTCTGACATGCATGGTCAACTGTGTGTGTACCTTTCCAAATCATGTCCAATCAAGTGAATTTCAGGTTTACTCCAATCAAATTGTAGAAACATCTCAAGGATGATCAATGGAAACAGGATGAACCTGAACTTCATTTTCGAGTCTCATAGCAAAGGGTCTGAATACTTACGTAAAAAAGGTAATTTTTTTATTTTCAAATACATTTGCAAAACTGTCTAAAAACCTGTTTTTGTTTTGTCATTATTGGATATTGTGTGTAGATTGCTGAGGAATTTATTTTATTTAATACATTTTAAAATAAGGCTGTAACGTAACAAAATGTGGAAAAAGTCAAGGGGTCTGAATACTTTCCGAAGGCACTGTAAATATACACACAAAGCACTGAAATATCTGTGGATATGTAGAAGTCAAGTAGAATTGGGGAAGGAAGGGCCCCAACCACAGAAATAAACAAGACCGATGTTGGTTTGGAAACGAAACCAAATCTCTCTGCCGTCTCTGTCTTTGCTCCCTGAATAACTGAGAGGAATGTTAATATATTGCTGATCGGCTGACAGAGAGAAGACTGGTCCTGCTGTTCCCGTAATTCGACAGGTATTACGCCATGGCCCTATGTAGTCTACCTCAGCAGATTGGGCGCTCACTTAATTAGGCAAGGATTAAGGGCCAAACGGCCTCATTTATGTGAATTGTATCATAAATACAAGCTGGCCGCCTGCTTTTGGAGGGAGCATTAAGAGTAAGTATTAAGAATCTCGAGGCTTCTCCATTAAAAAGACTTGCTGTAGGCTTCTGGCTCGAGGTTTCACACCAGAAAACCCTATTCCCCTAGGAGGTGTGTTGTTTTTGTGTGCACAGTCTTTAACCCTTTTTAATCCAAAGAAACCGAGATGAAACGGCTTGATTTATATTTAATTCAGAATATGCTAATTCTCTATGCGAGTAGTGTCCCAGTCCAAAACTTCAGTACAAGACACAATACAACCCGATGATAACCTCCATTGTCATTTAGATTGGTTGCATATTATTTCCCCCCCCCCCCCCCCCCCCCCTCCAAAATCCATATATTATCACTGGTGCTGGTGAAGTGTATTTTCCTTCCATATTACATAAAGCGGTAGCCAGTCATTATTTTCAGTTCAGTTACTACTAGGACATAATGTCAGACTGGAACTGCTTCTCCCTAATCTTGATCAGAGAGCGATTGGGCATGGCGTCTGGCTTTATCACCCAGAACCTGCATCTATTTAATAGAATTACCCTGAGTGTATCAGCTCAGCGCTACATGCCAGGCCAACCAGCAGTAGAGGCAATCCCCACTGGGCACGTACCCGAGCTGTGCTCTTCCCTGCAATCCATCCCCAGGGCATACTATCTCTGGCTGGAGCGTCTGCAGACATCACATACAGCTACTCAGCCTCCAACCACATTTGCATAGAGATCTATTCATAGCATAGGAGCAGCACGGTGGCACCTCTTGAGTTTTAATCCTCAACCTCACCTGTGGTGATGTTATTAGTAGGTAATAACCTAATAGAAATGTTAAGGTCTGTTTGTATTGTTTAAATCCACTACCTACTTACGTTGGCATCCCAAATAGGGACAGAAGCTTTTATCTGCCCTGAGGCATTGTTTTGTCCAGACCCTTAAACACTTAGTAGAATCCATTATTAGAGGTAATTAGTGTTCTTAAGGTCCTCAGAACTTAATTATTTAGATAATGTTAGGAAAAATAGCTTATTTTTAACAGAGAATATGCTATAGGCTGTCACTTCCCTATCAAACTCTGATTTAACCCCAGACAGAAAATGAATTATAATGCTTTAGTTGAATTATAATTTTATTTCCGAACTGCATTTATAAACGGTCTCGTAATTGAAAACTGTGATAGCCCTCCATACATTGAAGCATTAATTAACCTTACATTGCCTTAGTTCGCATGCCCACAACAGGGAATCTAGAGTGAAATGCTGATGAGTGCAAAGCCATATTGAGCGTTTCGATACTGTAGCAAAACTCATGAGAATCTTAGCATCGATTTCTTATCACATTGCAGCGGACTGAATTATTGAAGGATGAAGTTCCCACATTTCAATGGATTTTTGTGGGGATAATGTCCTAGCCATGCAGTTTCAGGTTATTGTGTGTCAAGCCTCCCCATGGATTTCTCCTCCTGGTTCTCGCCTACAATTAACCTTTATGGTGTTATTACTGTATTTCTTCCCCACATATCACTGTATTTGTTTTTCTCATCTCTATTCCCATATCTCATATTTTTCCTTTGAACATTCCCTGAATATTGTAAATATATAGCGGACTAATTTTCATTGTTTGTATAGTATGACGTTGAGCTAGAAGATCTCTGATTATTGATACGTGTCCTGATTCTTGAAGACTGGGTTCTATTGATTCTTTCAAACGAATTCGCTCAAGCTATTTTGTTGAGCCCGCATGTTATGTCCTCTTTTAATTCAGCTTCAGTTTGGTAATTTAATCCGTCACGTGTAAAATCCTTCAAGGTTGAAACTGCGAGGAGTCAACAAATCTCCTTTGGAGAAGTCTCTATTTTATTTAGTCAGTAGGACAGAGCCAGCTTTATAAATGTTGCTTTATGCACTTTCATTTGGTAGAGGAAATGCCCTGAAGTCTTCATTTGACATCATTTCCTACAGAAAACAAGGCTTGGATTGTGCGCTATATTAGAAGCCAACAACCACCAGCATGGCCGTGACATTGACATGCATTATGCTGATGCCCCTTCTCCTCCACCTCACGCCCCTCCTGCTCCACCTCACGCCCCTCCTGCTCCACCTCACGCCCCTCCTGCTCCCTGCTCCTGGCCATTGTTACAGATTGCTCCTATATCATTGCAGACACAGTTGCTTTGATTTATTGGCCCTGCAGCAGTCTTGATTCCCCTCATTAGCTTGTTCATTACCCTTTCGGTCATTTCATCGCATGCCTTATTGTACGTCCAGGGCTCTTATCGAGCCCATGCCGGGAGTGCTTGTGTGTGGCCGCTGTGATAGACACCTCGCCCTCACATTTGTGATCCACCGGTTTTAATTACTTTGTAGATATAGAACTGCGTTGCTTTGACAGTCACACTGAAACTGACTGATAGAGAAAAGGATAGGTTTTTTTCACTGATAGGATATATTACCCATATCTAATGAATAAAGATAGTGGTATCTTCGATATTTGGAGGCTGCTGTTGTAGGCTTCTGCAGGTTTGTCCTGTGGGTTGTTTGTGCAGCTCAGTTCCAACCCCCTCCATGATCCCATCAACCATAACCAGCTCAGTCAAACCCCCCCAATATTCATTTAGCTAATCGTTTGCAGTAGGGCCTAGTATGGACTTGGGGGAGGGGTTGTCTGTTGTGAATGCAAGCAAGCAGCTTTCAATACATCTTCAAATGACCTAATGCTTCTTTACTCTATCCCTGTTCTCTATTCATGGAGCTCACTGATTACCAACAGCAACACCCAGACAACCATCTCAAGGTTAAATGCAAGGTCCTGCATGCTTTGTTTTCGTCATCCTAACACAATGGCCTTCATCTGAAATCCTTCTTTGTTCAGTTTACCTCTACAGTATTTCTTGTACAGGGCTTTTTCACAGTATTCGACTTTGTTCCTTCCTTCACTGGGTCCTCCCTGTTGGCCAGCTCCATGTTAACGGGTTCAGCTCATTTCGATCAGAATGTTGTGTGGTCAGTAGCTCATAAGGGTAGTGTGATCATTCAGTTCTCTCGATGGTCTCATAGATAGGAGGACATCAGCGTAATCTAAAAGAAGACATAATCGTCTTTTGTTTAATTCTCTGGATTGACTTTAGAACCGACCTTCATTCTGATCAAAAGAATAAGTTGAATCTGTTCTGTTCAATGTTTTTTTTGTCTAGTGTTGCGAAGGGCATCTATCTTATTTAGGCTAGATGGTAATTCGTCACACATCAACACAAGTTACACATCCCTCTTGACGTGTGAAATGATGTGGGCTTGACAAATATGCAGCTTTCTAAATGGAGGGGATGTTTAATATCAAGCCTTGTCAAAGGTTGTTATGTGGTGTGAGTCATAGGAGTGAGTCAGTATGTGACTGCATCATCCACCTCTCACTTCTATTTTTGGTGGTCATGTGTTGAAAATGCCAGTGGTTTTGGACAGACTGCTGGGTTATTTGCCCAAAAATTGTTTTGAAAATGTTTTTTGCAGTTTTTATTAAATTCTCCACTTTTTTATTTGTACACTAGTCTCTTTATTTGAGATTTCCATCAATCTGCCAAGTGGGTTTATTAAAAGCAGAATTAGCCTAATGTGTATTTTGTAAATGTGTTCAAGATGCACACAATTTGACAGAATTTGTTCTGTCTGGGTGAGCTGAGCTCTCGGTCCCAGACCCAATTTCTCCAACAATTAAGCTAAGGGTTGTGCTTGGAGGACTTAATGGGATTAGAGAAAGGGCTCTTTACCCAGGATTTAACTATACACATTTTAATACCAGCGTTGACTTAATGAGGGCTCCTCTCATTGCACATGAAGGGAGCGGGACTTGTGTGTTCCTAAGACGACTCCAGGGACCGTGAGGTCACTGCTATTACTGCCTCTAGTAAAATCAGCCGTATGTTACTCATGCTCCCAGACGGTGTTATGGGGTTCACATTAGAAACCATAGGCTCTTAGGCCTGAAGTATATCTCGCTCTGGTTCCTGGGTATTGAGGACCCAGACATTGGATACAATACTATTCAGTAAATTTAACCACAGGGCGCTGAGACCATGGCAGTGCCGGATGAGTTGGTCTCCTCTCCACAAATGAAGAGTGAGGACTGCTGTCTTGATCCATGCTCTGATTTGGTCTCTAAAGTGGATAAACATGAGTTCAAGTTAGAGCGCGGCGATATGGAAAAAAATACATATCGCGATAAATTGATGGAATTATCACGATAACTATAAGTTGATCGATAAGTGTGTAAAATTAAACATTTGGTATTTTGTAGCTCAGTTGGTAGAGCATGGTGCTAGTAATGCTAGGGTAGTGGGTTTGATTCCTGGACCATCCATACGTAAAGTTTATGCATGCAGGACTGTAATTCGTGTTGGATAAAAGTGTCTGCTAAATGGCGTGTACAGTTTGTTCGGAAAGTATTCAGATCCCTTGACTTTTTCCACATTTTGTTACGTTACAGTCTTATTCTAAAATGGATTCAATTGTTTTGTTTCCTTATCAATCTACACAAAATACACTATAATGACAAAGCAAAAACAGTTTTTTGTACATTTTTGCAAATTTTACCCCCTTTTCTCCCCAATTTCGTGATATCCAATTGGTAGTTACAGTCCCATCTCTGCAACTTCCCTACGGACTTGGGAGAGGCGAAGGTCGGGAGCCAAGTGTCCTCTGAAACACGACCCTGCCAAGCCGCACTACTTCTTGACACACTGCTCGCTTAACCCGGAAGCCTGCTGCACCAATGTGTCGGAGGAAACACCGTCCAGCTGGCGACCGGGTCAGCTTGCAGGCTCCCGGCCCCCCACAAGGAGTCGCTACAGCGAGATGGGACAAGGACACAGCCTGGCATCGAACTTGGGTCTGTAGTGACGCCTCAAGCAATGTGATTCAGTGCATTAGACCGCTGCGTCACTCGGGAGAGTGTCGTGGTAATTTCCTGTATTACTAAATAAAGAGAGAGAGAGAGCCAACCACACACAAGTCAGAGTTAAATTATATATTCCATCTTTAATATATATACAAGCTTCACCTCTAGCCCTTTAATGACTCTCAGATCAATTCAGTGTCTATAAATGAATTCTCTGAGAGTGTCTACAAAACAATTCTTAGTTTCATTTATAGCCAAGATACACCCCTCTCAACTTACAAAGAATCCTTTACCCGAAAGAAGAGTATCCTATCGCTAGACAGCATCAGCTATAAATCATCGTTCAGTTTGATCTCCCAAGACCAGGTTTAAATCTCATGCTTGATACTTTACTGTCTACCAAAACATTACCTCATCCAATGGCATATATCAATTGTCATTTCTAGATACTCCCAAACCTGGACAAACTCAAAATCAGACAGTGAGCCCCTTAGGTCAAATACTAGGTCAAGATAAGGGCAACCTCAGAGGGGACATACAATGGTTCCAAACACGGCCAAACTCCTTCCCCCTATGAGAAAAGTAGGGAGTGACTGGCGTACAGACATTGTATGAGATAACTAACTGGTTCCCCAATTAATAACTCCATCCCGTCACATGGTTTAACATATACATTGACATATGAAGACAAGCCTGACCTCTCCCCTCTCTGGCCCCATTCTAATGACAAGTATCTCACAAGCATATGATGAAAATAACATCTTATCTATCTATGTTACTTAGCTAAATCTGATTCTGCCACGACAAGAGTCAACGTTGGTTTTAGATCACAATATTGATCAGTTCTGAGAGAGAATGGCTGAGTGTATGGTCAGGGTAAAATGATGTAGGCCTACAGTATATGCTGCTGTCATAATCTCCAATGGATAGTGTTACACTTTGCTTTTATTTGCCCCAGCTACAGGATAGCACACATAGGGCCTCAGAAAGAGAGCAAGTCATTTCTTCTCAGACCAGCCACTCTTTGGCAGTTTGAGTGCATTTGTCAGGAATGTGCCTCTCCTGGTTCCCTGTGTAGGTGAATTCCTCAGTTTCACTGCTATTGAGAGCTGTTCTCATGGCCCTCATCTTACATGTTCCCATCAACCTCATCTACTAGCACATAGCCTCCACAGGGAGGCTGTGCTGAAGAGACACATAGCCTCCACTTGGCTCCACAGGGAGGCTGTGCTAAAGAGACATATAGCCTCCACTTGGCTCTACAGGGAGGCTGTGCTGAAGAGACACATAGCCTCCACTTGGCTCCACAGGGAGGCTGTGCTGAAGAGACATATAGCCTCTACTTGGCTCCACAGGGAGGCTGTGCTGAAGAGACACATTTAGATTTGACATTTTAGTCATTTAGCTGACGCTCTTATCCAGAGTGACTTACAGGAGCAATCAGGGTTAAGTGCTTTGCTCAAGGGCACATCAACAGATCTTTCACTGGAATTCGAACCAGCGACCTTTCGGTTACTGGCCCAACGCGCTTAACCACTAGACACGTGCCCGCACTCAGAGAGTTCCAGACCACTCAGAGAGTTCCAGACCACTCAGAGAGCTCCCAGACCACTCAGAGAGTTCTCAGACCACTCAGAGAGCTCCCAGACCACTCAGAGAGTTCCAGACCACTCAGAGAGTTCCAGACCACTCAGAGAGCTCCCAGACCACTAAGAGAGTTCCAGACCACTCAGAGAGCTCCCAGACCACTCAGAGAGCTCCCAGACTACTCAGAGAGCTCCCAGACCACTCAGAGAGTTCTCAGACCACTCATCGAGCTCCCAGACCACTCAGTTCCCAGACCACTCAGAGAGTTCCCAGACCACTCAGAGAGTTCCAGACCACTCAGAGAGTTCCAGACCACTCAGAGAGTTCCCAGACCACTCAGAGAATTCCCAGACCACTCAGAGAGTTCCAGACCACTCAGAGAGTTCCCAGACCACTCAGAGAGCTCCCAGACCACTCAGACAGCTCCCAGACCACTCGGATAGTTCCCAGACCACTCAGAGAGTTCCCAGACCACTCAGATAGCTCCCAGACCACTCAGAGAGTTCCAGACCACTCAGAGAGTTCCAGACCACTCAGAGAGTTCCAGACCACTCAGAGAGTTCCCAGACCACTCAGAGAGTTCCCAGACCACTCAGATAGCTCCCAGACCACTCAGAGAGCTCCCAGACCACTCAGAGAGCTCCCAGACCACTCAGAGAGTTCCCAGACCACTCAGAGAGCTCCCAGACCACTCAGAGAGTTCCAGACCACTCAGAGAGTTCCCAGACCACTCAGAGAGCTCCCAGACCACCCAGAGAGCTCCCAGATGGGAGGGAGCCAGTGAGAGAGGAGGCTGGCCTGGAGGAGAGGGCGAGATACTGTTTCATTAGGATGCAGGTTTTCTGTATGTGCTCCACTTCATCCCTGGTTACATAATGATAATGAATTAAGGAAAAGGCTAATTGCCCTTTAAATGTCCCTTTCCTGCTTATAACATTTTATTATCATACTTTCAGTGTTGGTGCTTTATACATAAACCTGCCTGGTTGTTGGGTATATTGCAGATTTCTTTTGAATGTTATCCGTATGCATCGAGTTGACTTTATTTTTATATACAGATGCTGACGTGCAATAATACTTCTGTGTTCCTGCAGAGTTGGTTACGCCAAGGTTACCTGTTCTCTGAATAGCTCTTTTGTTTTAAGTGATGTCAATAAGATGACATATCTTGAAAAACCCTCTTCAGTAAACTTCTCATGTCATCAAATGACTCTCAGGTTAGGCTGAAGGGGGAATGGATTCCTCATGACAATAACAAGTAACAAGCAAACTAGTCACTCTGTGGTGGTTTCTCTTCTTCTTCTGTCAGAAAGGGGTCATGTGTGTCTACCACTCAAAGATCTGAGGTCAGAAGATAATACGTTATTTATAGCATTTTTCTATGTTGTGTAACTGTTGCTGTTATCGATAGCTTCTACACTCTGTAGGCCAGGTGCTGCAACCCTCTTTGTTTGTCATGTTATGAAATCCAGATGGTGTCACTGTCTTTGGTGAACCGGTCTTGATTACTGCACACGTTTTAGAATCATTTCAGAATCAGTGTTGTTAAGGATCAATTAGCCTAATCTTCTAGCAATTTGTTGCAATACTATCTAGGTCATTGTGGCTGGTTTTCAATTGTGTGCTTGGATTAGAAATGACTAGTGTATCGCATGCATCTGCAGATGTATCTCTTGGCACACAGCAGTCACCATCATGGCAAGTATCAGTGTCAATATGGTAAATAAGCATTTAGGATTACATTCGGCACACTGCAAACTCCTCGGTTTATAAGGAAGAATTTATTGTAGATAAAACCGTAGTTTCACTGACAAGGACAGTAAGGGTAGTTAGTCCTTTCATATAGGCTAGTAAATTGACCAGTTGTCTTCCCTAATGTCTACATTGGTCCAACTCCAATCTGTGGTCAAGATTGTAATCTAGTGTGGATTGTTCCAACTCATTAGCAGCCATGCAGCTGTTCACATTCACGTCTGCTGTCTGCCAATGTATAAATCAGGGAAACAAAGACGCAATAATCAATGTTTTAACAATCAGCCATTACATTAAGTGAAATGATTGCTTCTAGAAATTATTCAAACATTTAGAGACATGGAAACATCCTCCTCGTGTCAGCATTATTTGCATTTAATGTTATTGGAGATGTTTAATAGCTAACTGGTGCCAATGTCATTATTCTTAGAAATGGTGCTTTTGCAGCTGTGACTAGGCAGTAATTGAAAAACCGTATGCCTAACTGAGTACGAAAATATAGCCAAAAAGAAGGCGAAATAGAATCTAGAATCTAATAATACAAGATTTCTGATGGTCAGAGGTACAATATTGTGATGGGATATTACAAGTCACAAGGGTCAATTCCTTTGGATGTTTTCTATGGAATACTTTGTATAGGCGTTGTTGTGGAGCACAGATCATGTGAGGTGGTTCAAGGTGAGTGTGAGACGATAGGGATGTTCTGTTGAAGCTTCTGTGTAAATTAAATGGCCTCTCTGTGGGTTTGACCAGAAAGGTGGTATTTCTGGAGTCTAACATTTTAAAGCCCTTGTAATTAGAAATTAAAATCCTCAAATAAAGGCCTTTAGTCTCTGACAGTTCTGTCAGGCCGGGACTCTGGCTCTGTACACACCGGTATTGTCACAAGGTTATTGGGAATATAGTCCATTGCAAACAGACCAAATGTCACCACTATGTTCTGACCAGAAAAGCAATAACGGGATTAGGTGAATGTCCATCTTAGTCTTGCTTACCACACCGACTAGATTTCTGTTTTTCGCCACAGCACATAGAAGCCGAAGCCATGGTATTTCATAGTCTTCTAGGCACAATATAAAGGCAAGGCTCCAGACTGGCCTCTCGTGATCAACTCTGACCCATGGTGGAATGTAAAGGGAGCTGGGTTGTATTGTTAGTCATGTGAGGGTCTGTGTTTGTGAGGTCAAAAACAAGAAGGTACGGAAGCATGTTCTGCTGTGTGGCTTCACACTGGGTTAAGCACCTTCGCTCCCTAGGACTGGGAGAAATTGGTATTAATTAGAAAGCCTTTCTCCTTGCCCATAAACTGGAACCATGTTTCAGGAAATTGGAAAAGTGAGAAAGCAGCAGTGATTTTATGGTCGGAATAATAGAGTGCATTTGTTGAATCTATGTGCAGAATGAAACAAAACCTGCTTTGTTATTTTTTCCCCATTAGGTATCAAATCAAAAGTTATTTGTCACATGGACCGAATACAAGAAGTTTAGACCTTGCTGTGAAATGCTTACTTACAAGCCCTTAACCAATAGTGCATTTCAAGAAATAGAGTTAATACAATATTTACTAAATAAACTAATGTAAAAAATAAAATAAAAAAAATAAAAGTAACACAATAAAATTGCATAACAATAACGAGGCTATATACAGGGGGTACCGGTACCGAGTCAATGCGCAGGGGTACAGGTTAGTCGAGGTAATTTGGGGAGGGAGGGGTCAATGTAAATAGTCTGGGTGGCCATTTGATTAATTGTTCAGCAGTCTTATGGCTTGGGGGTAGAAGCTGTTAAGGAGCCTTTTGGACCTAGACTTGGCGCGCCGGTACCGCTTGCCGTGCGGTAGCAGAGAGAACAGTCTATGACTTGGGTGACTGGAGTCTTTGACAATTTTTTGGGCCTTCCTCTGATACCGTCTAGTATATAGGTCCTGGATAGCAGGAAGTTTGGCCCCAGTGATGTACTGGGTCGTACGCACAACCCTCTGTAGCGCCTTACAGTCGGATGCCGAGCAGTTGTCATACCAGGAGGTGATGTCGCATGTATGGCACATGTTGTAATCCTTATATACCTCTGAAGTATTTTAATATGTCATGTTCCTGTTATGTTAAAATGACAAGGCATTAAGTACAGTTGAAGTCGGAAGTTTACATACACTTAGGTTGGAGTCATTAAAACTCGTTTTTCAACCACTCCACAAATTTCTTGTTAACAAACTATAGTTTTGGCATGTCGGTTAGGACATCTACTTTGTGCATGACACAAGTCATTTTTCCAACAATTGTTTACAGACAGATTATTTCACTTATAATTCACTGTATCACAATTCCAATGGGTCAGAAGTTTACATACACTAAGTTGACTGTGCCTTTAAACAGCTTGGAAAATTCCATAAAATTATGTCATGGCTTTAGAAGCTTCTGATAGGCTAATGGACATCATTTGAGTCAAATGGAGGTGTACCTGTAGATGTATTTCAAGGCCTACCTTCAAACTCAGTGCCTATTTGCTTGACATCATGGGAAAATCTAAAGAAATCAGCCAAGACCTCAGAAAACAAATTGTAGACCTCCACAAGTCCGGTTCATCCTTGGAAGCAATTTCCAAACGCTTGAAGTTACCATGTTCATCTATACAAACAATAGTACGCAAGTATAAACACCATGGGACCATGCAGCCGCCATACTGCTCAGGAAGGAGATGCGTTCTGTCTCCTAGAGATGAACGTACTTTGGTGCGAAAAGTGCAAATCAATCCCAGGACAACAGCAAAGGACCTTGTGAAGATGCTGGAGAAAACAGGTACAAAAGTATCTATATCCACTGTCATGATGTGGCCCTCCTTTGGGTATAGCGTGTACCTTCCCCCTCTCTCTCCCTCTCCTACTTTATCTCAGGTCAGAAATTCCTGGAGGAGACTCTCTCCCCCTGGCCAGGCAGTATAGAGAGAGAGAGAGTTTCACAGTAGAACAAAGGAACTTCTTCTACACCACAGAACTTGAGAACTGAACAATATCCATGTTTTGGAGAATGTGTAAACGGTCGGTGGAGTAGCCTGCTCCGACGCGGTCCGTTTTGTTTCAGGCTGTGACCTCATGAAAGACAATACAGCCACATTACCATAACTCTGTTTATACAGGAGCCTCCGTTATGAGGGTTGCGTCTAATTATTGTATAAAATGAATGAGTAAAGATGAAACTATTTGTGAAATTTTGTAATGTGATTTTAAACCGTTAATGTGAGAGAATTGTATTCCCTTTAAAGTTTAACTAAGTCATTGGCCTGCCCCCATGGACACAGACATGATCTGACTCATGGGACAGCCCTTTTCTACTGTTCCGAATAAAACCCCCACCTGAAGAAACCCACTTGAGACCATGCATACATCGGTCAGGTTGGAGTAGAGACCACAAAAACCTCAGTATAAGCTAAGGTTGTAATGGTTGCTGAATTCTTAACCATACCACGGGGTTAAACTCTTGAGACTATTGATCCGACAGAATAAGAGCAACTCTTCGATACTAAGTACTAGTCTGCAGCTAGAAATTATGTACCAATGAATGCGAAGACCGACAACCGCTGAAACATCTATTCTATAAGAACAATTCTGAATGGGACTCTGAAGTATCCATTCTAACAACGAGAGACTTCATGGGAGCAGAGAGAGACGGGCGGATGAACTTTCCAACAGAATCACGGACGATTCCAACAGAGATCACGACGACACACTGAGCGTAAATATGTATTGATTGCAATTATTCCCGAATGAGTGAGCGTCCATGTGCAAAGGATTAGCATTTCAATCAATATAATTATCAACTGTGTAGTGACTCTTGTAATTCCCGCCCTTCTCAGTCCACACCCACTTCCCTTTGTCCACCAAGCCGTCATATCGGCTTAGCCCACTAGGGAACCTATAATTTCCTTGTAACCATATCTACTGTTTGTTTGTTTATGCATTTCTGTGATTATTTAGTTAGTTAGTAAATAAATGATTAAGACAATTGATGTATGGATGATTCATAGTAAAGGCTGGGTTCGTGCAGATAACCAACGATTTCCGACGTTCGGAATGAGACTAACGTGAGGTAAAGAATAGTTCATTAATTAGAAGACTAATTGATCAGATATTATAATATCTGAAGAGTTATATTAGGAAAAGTATAATTTTGCAATCTGAAGATTTTCCTTGGTTTCCCCCGACTTCCTAGTTAATTACATTTACATGATTAGTTTAATCATGTAATAATAATTACAGAGAATTGATTTGATAAAATAACAGTTCAATTTAATGATGCCAAAGACACGACACCACAGTAAAACGAGTCCTATATTGACATAACCTGAAAGGCCGCTCAGCAAGGAAGAATCCACTGCTCCAAAAGCACCATAAAAAAGCCAGACTACGGTTTGCAACTGCACATGGGGACAAAGATCGTACTTTTTGGAGAAATGTCCTCTGGTCTGATGAAACAAAAATAGAACTGTTTGGCCATAATGACCATCGTTATGTTTGGAGGAAAAAGGGGGATGCTTGCAAGCCGAAGAACCCCATCCCAACCGTGAAGCACGGGGGTGGCAGCATCATATTGTGGGGGTGCTTTGCTGCAGGAGGAACTGGTGCAATTCACAAAATAGATGGCATCATGAGGATGGAAAATGATGTGGATATTTTGAAGCAACATCTCAAGACATCAGTCAGGAAGTTAAAGCTTGGTCGCAAATGGGTCTTCCAAATGGACAATGACCCCAAGCATACTTCCAAAGTTGTGGCAAAATGGCTTAAGGACAACAAAGTCAAGGCATTGGAGTGGCCATCACAAAGCCCTGACCTCAATCCTATAGAAAATGTGTGGGTAGAACTGAAAAAGTGTTTGCGGGCAAGGAGGCCTACAAACCTGACTCAGTTATACAAGTTCTGTCAGGAGGAATGGGCCAAAATTCACCCTACTTATTGTGGGAAGCTTGTGGAAGGCTACCCGAAATGTTTGACCCAAGTTAAACAATTTAAAGGCAGTGCTACCAAATACTAATTGAGCATGTGTAAACTTCTGACCCACTGGGAATGTGATGAAAGAAATAAAAGCTGAAATAAATCATTATCTCTACTATTATTCTGACATTTCACATTCTTAAAATAAGGTGGTGATCCTAACTGACCAAAGACAGGGAATTGATACTAGGATTAAATGTCAGGAATTGTGAAGAACTGAGTTTAAATGTATTTGGTTAAGGTGTATGTAAACTTCCGACTTCAACTTTATGTTCCGTAAGGGTTATCCATTTAGTTGTGCATTACAAGTTATTGTCTGAACTGTTACACAATAACAACAGTTTTGTTAGCTCGCATTATGCAGAATTGCAATGACTCCAGGCACTACTCCTTTAAATAATGCTGGGTCCAGATCACAAGACCGCTAGGACAAGCCAGTGTGTGTGTTAGTGGTTGTGTCATAGGGTTATTCATCCAGTGGAGACAAGGACAGTAAATGAGCCCTGGCTCCCAGTAAGACAGTTAAAGGAAAAACACATTTCTCTCACAATTGACTGTCAGCCAAGGAGGAGCAGGGCAACGGAATTACACAGCGGAGGGATTGTCCTTGTTTAACAGCCCAAAATGAGATTATGTCATAACTGACCATCGCAAATGGCTCTGAAAACAATTGAGAGATGAGAGTTAGGTCCAGGAAATTCCTTACTGCTGACTTGCTGCTACAGCGAACTTGCCTCAGTGTGTGTTGTGTTGTGTAACCTTGCTATAGCTGCATAGAGCCTCCATGCACAATGCCTATCTATTGACCACCATGGAAAAATGAGTGTCTCAGCCAAAATGTCATGTTTTGGGGATTTTACTATCTGCCTGATTTAGAAAATCCATTGAGATATAGTCATGGTCATTTGAAATGGTTGGCTACAGAACATGGGTGATGTTTCTGATTGGGTTGTATGAAATTGTACTGTGTATTGCCCATACTTTCTCGATCATCCAGTTGGTTGTAGGGCCTGACGGCTAGTTAGGTCAACCAGGCTGACATTAGTAGAGAGCTGAGAAGGACAGATATAGTTTCTCTCTGTTGTGGACAGGGAGGCTGGGAATTCTCAAATACTTGTGTTTCTGGAAAATGTCTGCCTTTCCATTCCATCTCATTCTCACACACCAGTTTATTCCCTCTACCAGATTGTATTGAACATGGAGGAATAGGACAATCTGTTTTTCTGAAACACGTTGGTCGTTTTTTTCCCTTCTCCTTATGGCGTGTTAGCGTAGCTGGTTGCCATTCTGCCTTGGATATGCTAACAAGCAGACAACATGGAGGCATCATCATCCTTAGACATGAGATGGCCAGATGTCCACCAGCCGGTCTGTTATTTGTCAATCTGAATGATTTGATATTCCTGGCCTGGTGCCTGTTGGTTGGAACACTGCCTCAAGCCAAACAACACATACAGGTCTCCCAGTAGTTCCATATGTATTCTCAACAGCAACGGGTGCCACTGATAAACAACAATGGATGCCACTTCTTCGATGCTAGCTGCATGCTTGCAGTAGATTGCTTGTTTATTGCATATCAATGGTGATAATGGCACTAATATTTACTGTGCTTGATTCATCTTTGAATAAGTAATGATGCTTTGTTCTCCTCCAGGAATAGACTAGGGCTTTGCGAGTGTGAGGCATACTTGCGTTACACAAATTCACTCAAGTGTTTCTGTTGCTGAGGATGTAATATCCGTTCAGTGTATGAAATTCACATATTGAATTATTCAAACATTAGTAGCTCTGAAGCGTACATTAACTTTGTCCCCTCGCGGGACTGGCAGGCTTATTTCAGCAAACAAGATAAGCGCTGGTGTATGGCGGAAGTGGAGAAACACCAGTGCTGTTCCCATGGGAACCTTCTACTCCTGAACAGATGTTGTTACAGCCAACCAAACGTGATAAACCACAATATGGCCAGTACAGTACTCCACATATGTATATCCTGTACTGCACAGACAGAGTATTCAGGCTGTTTCAAAAGGCAGTATTTTATTAATTTCATACATTTTGAAATGGTCTTTGTTTGAATATTATCTAAAGAATGTGAACTCAACATACACTACCGTTCAAAAGATTGGGGGTCACTTGGAAATGTCCTTGTTTTTTAAAGAAAAGCAAATTATTTTGTCCATTAAAATAACATAAAATTGATCAGAAATACAGTGAAGACATTGTTAATGTTGTAAATTACTATTGTAGCTGGAAACGGCGGATGTTTTATGGAATATCTACATAGGCGTGGAGGCCCATTATCAGCAACCATCACTCATGTGTTCCAATGGCAGGTTGTGTTAGCTAATCCAAGTTTATCATTTTAAAAGGCTAATTGATCATTAAAAAAACCTTTTTCAATTATGTTAGCACAGCTGAACATTTTTGTTTTGATTAAAAAAGCAATAAAACTGGCCTTCTTTAGACTAGTTGAGTATCTGGAGCATCAGCATTTGTGGGTTCGATTACAGGTTCAAAATGGCCAGAAACAAAAAACTTTCTTCTGAAACTCGTCAGTTTATTCTTGTTCTGAGAAATGTAGGCTATTCCATGCGAGAAATCGCCAAGAAACTGAAGATCTCGTACAACGCTGTGTACTACTCCCTTCACAGAACAGCACAAACTGGCCCTAACCAGAATAGAAAGAGGAGTGGGAGGCCCCGGTGCACAACTGAGCAAGAGGACAAGTACATTAGAGTGTCTAGTTTGGGAAACAGACGCCTCACAAGTCCTCAACTGGCAGCTTCATTAAATAGTACCCGCAAAACACCAGTCTCAACGTCAACAGTGAAGAGGCGACTGAGAAAAAGAAAAAGAATAGTCCATATCTCAGACTGGCCAATAAAACGAAAATATTAAGATGGGAAAAATAACACAGACACTGGACAGAGGAAGATTGGGGAAAAGTGTTATGGACAGACAAATCTAAGTTTTAGGTGTTCGGATCACAAAGAAAAACATTCGTGAGACGCAGAAAAAATGAAAAGATGCTGGAGGAGTGCTTGACGCTATCTGTCAAGCATGTTGGAGGCAATGTGATGGTCTGGGGGTGCTTTGTTGGTAGTAAAGTGTGAGATTTGTACAGGGTAAAATGGATCTTAAAGAAGGACGGCTATCACTCCATTTTGCAACGCCATGCCATACCCTGTGGATGGCGCTTAATTGGAGCCGATTTCCACCTACAACAGGACAATGACACAAAGCAATTCAAATCAAATCACATTTTATTTGTCACATACACATGGTTAGCAGATGTTAATGCGAGTGTAGCGAAATACTTGTGCTTCTAGTTCCGACCATGCAGTAATATCTAACAAGTAATCTAACAACTTCACAACAACTGGTATACACACAAGTGTAAAGGAATGAATAAGAATATGTACATCAAAATATATGGATGAGCGATGGCCGAACGGCATAGGCAAGATGCAGTAGATGGTATAGAGTACAGTATATACATATGAGATGAATAATGTAGGGTATGTAAACATTATATAAAGTGTCATTGTTTAAAGTGGCTCGTGATACATTTATTACATCCAATTTTTAATTATTAAAGTGGCTAGAGATTTGAGTCACTATGTTGGCAGCAGCCACTCAATGTTGTTTAACAGTCTGATGGCCTTGAGATAGAAGATGTTTTCAGTCTCTCGGTCCCAGATTTAATGCACCTGTACTGACCTCGCCTTCTGGATGATAGCGGGGTGAACAGGCAGTGGCTCGGGTGGTTGTTGTCCTTGATGATCTTTTTGGCCTTCCTGTGACATCAGGTGGTGTAGGTGTCCTGGAGGGCAGGTAGTTTGCCCCCGGTGATGCGTTGTGCAGACCTCACTACCCTCTGGAGAGCATTACGGTTGTGGGCGGAGCAGTTGCCGTACCAGGCGGTGATACAGCCCGACAGGATGCTCTCGATTGTGCATCTGTAAAAGTTTGAGTGTTTTTGGTGACAAGCCAAATTTCTTCAGCCTCTTGAGGTTGAAGAGGCACTGCTGCGCCTTCTTCACCACACTGTCTGTGTGGGTGGACCATTTCAGTTTGTCCGTGATGTGTACGCCGAGGAACTTAAAACTTTCCACCTTCTCCACTACTGTCCCGTCGATGTGGATAGGGGGCTGCTCCCTCTGCTGTTTCCTGAAGTCCATGATCATCTCCTTTGTTTTGTTGACATTGAGTGTGAGGTTATTTTCCTGACACCACACTCCGAGGGCCCTCACCTCCTCCCTGTAGGCCATCTCGTCATTGTTGGTAATCAAGCCTACCACTGTAGTGTCGTCTGCAAACTTGATGATTGAGTTGGAGGCGTGCATGGCCATGCAGTCATGGGTGAACAGGGAGTACAGGAGAGGGCTCAGAACGCACCCTTGTGGGGCCCCAGTGTTGAGGATCAGCGGGGTGGAGATGTTGTTTACTACCCTCACCCCCTGGGGGTGGCCCGTCAGGAAGTCCAGGACCCAGTTGCACAGGGCGGGGTCGAGACCCAGGGTCTCGAGTTTGGAGGGTACTGTGGTGTTAAATGCTGAGCTGTAGTCAATGAACAGCATTCTTACATAGGTATTCCTCTTGCCCAGATGAGTTAGGGCAGTGTGCAGTGTGATTGCGATTGCGTCGTCTGTGGACCTATTGGGGCGGTAAGCAAATTGGAGTGGGTCTAGGGTGTCAGGTAGGGTGGAGGTGATATGGTCCTTGACTAGTCTCTCAAAGCACTTCATGATGACGGAAGTGAGTGCTACGGGGCGATAGTCATTTAGCTCAGTTACCTTAGCTTTCTTGGGAACAGGAACAATGGTGGCCCTCTTGAAGCATGTGGGAACAGCAGACTGGTTTTTAGGCTTCCGGCGCCGACAGAGATGGCCGCCTCGCTTCGCGTTCCTTGGAAACTATGCAGTATTTAGTTTCTTTATGTATTATTTCTTACATTGTTACCCCAGGTAATCTTAAGTTTTATTACATACAGCCGGGAGGAACTATTGGATATAAGAGCAATGTCAACTTACCAACATTACGACCAGGAATACGACTTTCCTGAACCGGATCCTCTGTTTGGTCAACCACCCAGGACAATGGATCGGATCCCAGCCGGCGACCCAAAACAACGGCGTCGCAGAAGGGGCAGATGGAGCAGTCTTCTGGTCAGGCTCCGTAGACGGGCACATCGCGTACCACTCCCGAGTATACTACTCGCCAATGTCCAGTCTCTTGACAAAAAGGTAGACAAAATCCGAGCAAGGGTTGCCTTCCAGAGAGACATCAGAGATTGTAACGTTATTTGTTTCACGGAAACATGGCTCACTCGGGATACGTTATCAGAGTTGGTACAGCCACCTGGTTTCTTCACGCATCGCGCCGACAGAAACAAACATCTCTCTGGTAAGAAGAAGGGTGGGGGTGTATGCCTTATGATAAACAGACGTGGTGTGATCATAACAACATACAGGAACTCAAGTCCTTTTGTTCACCTGACCTAGAATTCCTTACAATCAAATGCCGACCGCATTATCTACCAAGATAATTCTCTTCGATTATAATCACAGTCGTGTATATCCCCCACCCCCCCCCCCCAAGCAGACACATCGACGGCCCTGAAACAACTTCATTGGACTATGTAAACTGGAAACCACATATCCTGAGGCTGCATTTATTGTAGCTGGGGATTTTAACAAGGCTAATCTGAAAACAAGGCTCCCTAAATTTTATCAGCATATCGAATGCGCGACCCGGGCTGGCAAAAACCTGGATTATTGTTACTCTAATTTCCGCGACGCATACAAAGCCCTCCCCCGCCCTCCTTTCGGAAAATCTGACCACGACTCCATTTAGTTGCTCCCAGCCTATAGACAGAAACTAAAACAGGAAACGCCCGTACTCAGGTCTGCACAGCTCCAAACTATGCAATAACTATTTAGGGAAGAAGCAGTCAGCTGGTATTCTGTCTATAATGGAGTGGCCAGCACAGTCACCGGATCTCAACCCTATTGAGCTGTTGTGGGAGCAGCATGACCGTATGGTATGTAAGAAGTTCCCATCAAGCCAGTCTAATTTGTGGGAGGTGCTTCAGGAGGCATGGGGTGAAATCTCTTCAGATTACCTCAACAAATTGACAACTAGAATGCCAAAGGTCTGCATGGCTGTAATTGCTGCAAATGGAGAATACTTTGACGAAAGCAAAGTTTGAACGACACAATTATTATTTCAATTAAAAATCATTATTTATAACCTTGTCAACATCTTGACTATATTTCCTATTCATTTTGCAACTCATTTCATGTATGTTTTCATGGAAAACAAGGACATTTCTTAGTGACCCCAATCTTTTGAACGGTAGTGTTGTCACGTTCCTGACCTGTTTTCTTTTGTCTTGTATTTATTTAGTTGGTCAGGGCGTGAGTTGGGTGGGTTTGTCTATGTGTGATTTTCTATGTTGGGATTTTGTGTTCGGCCTGGTATGATTCTCAATCAGAGGCAGCTGTCAATCGTTGTCCCTGATTGAGAATCATACTAAGGCAGCCGGGGTTTCACGTGTGTTTTGTGGGTGTTTGTTCCTGTGTCAGTGTTTGTGCCACACAGGACTGTTTCGGTTTTGTCACGTTTGTTGGTTGTTTTGTATTTTGAAGTGTTTTGTTGACTTTCATTAAATAATGAACACTAACCACTCTGCGTTTTGGTCCTCTCCTTCTGTCAGCGAGGACAGCCGTTACAGAAACACCCATCACCAAAGGACCAAGCAGAGTGGAAAAGGGCAGTGACAGCAGCAGCAGCAGCGCAAAAGGGAGAATTGGACATGGGAGGACGTTTTGGACGGCAAGGGTTGCTACACATGGGAGGAGATCCTGGCTGGAAAGGATCGCCTCCCATGGGAACAGCTGGAGGCAGCTCGGAGAGCAGAGGCAACCGGAGAGAGGAACCGGCGGTATGAAGGTACGCGGCTAGCACGGAAGCCCGAGAGTCAGACCCAAAATGTCTTGGGGGGGGGGGGGGGGGGGCACACGCGGAGTGTGGCAAAGCCGGGTGGGAGACCTGAGCCAACTCCCCGTGCTTACCGTGGAGTGAGAGGGCGTCGTACTGGTCAGACACCGTGTTATGCGGTGGAGCGCACGGTGTCCCCAGTATGCGTGCTTAGCCCAGTGCGGGCTATTCCACCTCGCCGCACTGGTAGGGCTAGGTTGGGCATCGAGCCGGGTGTCATGAAGCCGGCCCAACGCATCTGGCCTTCAGTGCGTCTCCTCGGGCCGGCGTACATGGCACCAGCCTTACAAATGGTGTCCCCGGTTCGCCAGCATAGCCCAGTGCGGGCTATTCCACCTCGCCACACTGGCAGGGCTACGGGGACCATTCAACCTGGTAAGGTTGGGCAGGCTCGGTGCTCAAGAGCGCGTGTCCTCCTTCACGGTCCGGTAATTCCGGTGCCACCTCCACGTACCAGTCCTCCGGTGGCAGCCCCCCGCACCAGGCTGTCTCTCCGTCTTCTCTCTCCAGTTGCTCCCACCTGTCCAGCGCTGTCAGAGCCTTCCTCCTCTCCAGCGCAGCCAGTGTCTGAGCTGCCTGCCTGCCCAGCGCTATCTGAACTGTCTGCCTGCCCAGCGCTGTCTGAGCTGCCTGCCTGCACAGCACCGTCAGAGCTGTCCGTCTGTCCCGAGCCGTCAGAGCTGTCCGTCTGTCCCGAGCTGTCCGTCTGTCCCGAGCCGTCAGAGCTGTCCGTCTGTCCCGAGCCGTCAGAGCTGTCCGTCTGTCCCGAGCCGTCAGAGCTGTCCGTCTGTCCCGAGCCGTCAGAGCTGCCCGTCTGTCCCGAGCCGTCAGAGCTGCCCGTCTGTCCCGAGCCGTCAGAGCTTCCCGTCTGTCCCGAGCAGCCAGAGCCGTCCGCCAGACAGGAGCAGCCAGAGCCGTCCGCCAGACAGGAGCAGCCAGAGCCGTCCGCCAGACAGGAGCAGCCAGAGCCGTCCGCCAGACAGGAGCAGCCAGAGCCGTCCGCCAGACAGGAGCAGCCAGAGCCGTCCAGCCAGGACCCGCCAGAGCCGTCCAGCCAGGATCCGCCAGAGCCGGCCAGCCAGGATCCGCCAGAGCCGGCCAGCCAGGATCCGCCAGAGCCAGCCAGCCAGGATCCGCCAGAGCCGTCCAGCCAGGATCCGCCAGAGCCGTCCAGCCAGGATCCGCCAGAGCCGTCCAGCCAGGATCCGCCAGAGCCGTCCAGCCAGGATCCGCCAGAGCCGTCCAGCCAGGATCCGCCAGAGCCAGCCAGCCAGGATCCGCCAGAGCCAGCCAGCCAGGATCCGTCCCTCAGTCCGGTGCTGCCCCTCAGTCCGGTGCTGCCCCTCATTCCGGTGCTGCCCCTCATTCCGGTGTTGCCCCTCATTCCGGTGTTGCCCCTCATTCCGGTGTTGCCCCTCATTCCGGTGTTGCCCCTCATTCCGGTGTTGCCCCTTAGTCCGGTGCTGCCCCTTAGTCCGGTGCTGCCCCTTAATCTAGTGGGGTTAATTTGGAGGAGGCTACGGAAGAGGGGATTGACTATGGTGGGGTGGGGACCACGACCAGCGCCAGAGCCGCCACCGTGGACAGACGCCCACCCAGACCCTCCCCTAGAGTTTATGCTGGTGCGCCCGGAGTTCGCACCTTAAGGGGGGGGGTTATGTCACGTTCCTGACCTGTTTTCTTTTGTCTTGTATTTATTTAGTTGGTCAGGGCGTGAGTTGGGTGGGTTTGTCTATGTGTGATTTTCTATGTTGGGATTTTGTGTTCGGCCTGGTATGATTCTCAATCAGAGGCAGCTGTCAATCGTTGTCCCTGATTGAGAATCATACTAAGGTAGCCGGGGTTTCACGTGTGTTTTGTGGGTGTTTGTTCCTGTGTCAGTGTTTGTGCCACACAGGACTGTTTCGGTTTTGTCACGTTTGTTGGTTGTTTTGTATTTTGAAGTGTTTTGTTGACTTTCATTAAATAATGAACACTAACCACTCTGCGTTTTGGTCCTCTCCTTCTGTCAGCGAGGACAGCCGTTACAAGTGTACTATATATATATTTATTGTGATTATAGATTATATAGTGATGGGCAATTCCAGGGTAACGGAATTAGGCTTTGACTCTGATTTTTCACTTTAAAATATATGCCAAACAAAAAACATTGATTTAAAAGTTTGACAAACCATACAACTCTATGCTCAAGGACTACTGAAATGTACACCGAAAATTTCACAGAAACACATTTACTGGAAGAAATGTGCAGATGCAAAGTTTGGTAACAGAATTACAGTAAAATTTCATTCCCTTTTTTATGTGAACACGTTTTCCAAAAACTCTGCTCCAAATTAAGATTCAAAGATGTCTGCAGAAAGAATCGGGTGTCAGCTATGACATGACAAAAATCTATTTTGGTTATTGAACTACAGTAGGTGAAGTGGATTTAAATCCGGTAACGGAATTACGATAACAGAAAGGGGGATACCTAGTCAGTTGTCCAACTGAATGTATTCAACTGAAATGTGTCTTCCGCATTTAACCCAACCCCTCTGAATCAGAGCAACCTTCCGGTTACTGGCCCAACGCTCTAACCACAAGGCTACCTGAAGCCCATCATGGGTCCCTGATCTGTACTACACAGAAATGAATAATGATGGATATGAATATCATTCTATTCATGGTGATGTATCCTGAATAGATACACAAAGGTAGAAATATGCAATATCCTTCTTTTGCATGTTTGGGTATTATTCTACACACTGGCTATTATTGTAATGCTCTCCGCCCCCAAACAAGACAACATTTGGTTGGTCCAGGCCAGACCAAATCTGAAACAATCCTAGACGTCTATATTTCACAGAGCAGTACAGCACAGTAAAGCACAATAGAGTACAGTACAGCACAGTAGAGTTCAGATATGTAGAGTACAGTAGAGTACAATATAGTACATTATACTGTACTCTTGAGTGCTCTACTGTACTGAACTCTACTGTACAGTACAATATAATACTGTACTGTACTCTACTTAATTGTACTGTTCTGTACTGTACTATAGTGTTCTCTACTGTACTGTACCATGCTGTCTAAACTTGTGAAACATAGACGTCTTTGATTGATTCAGATTTGGTCCGGCCAGGGCGGACTGACCAAATTTAAACTAAGTCTCAACGTCCATGGACAACACAACGTCTGGTGTCGGTCGGTGCTTAGTGGGTGAGGATGCTTGTTACAGTAAATGGAAAGAGTGTAGATGGTAGGTGTCAGTAAGAGCCAGGAGAAGTGACATTAATTGGAGAGAGAGAGAGAAGAAAGAGCGGGCAGAAGAGGAAGAGGGAGAGTGAGAGGGAGGAGTTGTCCAGACTGTTTTCACACTCTTGCTTTGAAGACCAGACGACAGAAAGAGAGAAAAAAACAGTTATGAGCTGAACATAACAGTATGTAAGTGGAAGGGAGGACAGTAGCAGGTGACCCAACTGTGACCCAACTGTTTGTTACTACTATGATTTCCCATTGTAGCAAATTCAATTGCAGTAATTATGTTACAGATTTGTTTTACTTTACTTCAACATTATTGTGTTTTGATGTACTTCTAATACTGTTTAAGACTTTTTCTGGTAAGTATTGTTGTCACATGTGCTCCCTCTCCGGCCTCTAGGTCACCAGGCTGCTCGTTATTGTGCACACCTGTCACCATCGTTACGTGCATTATGACACTCACCTCCTTGATTACCTGCCCTATATATGTCACTCCCTTTGGTTTCTTCCCCATGCGTCATTGTTTCTGTTTCATGTGTGTGTGTGCTGTTAGTGTTTCTTGTTTTGTATTAAGTTCCGTTTATTTTATTAAAACACTCACTCCCTGAACTTGCTTCCCGACTCTCAGCGCACATCGTTACAATTGTCTAAGACTCCTTTTCCATCTGTTTGACCAGAAATCAAAGCATTTGCTTATTCCTCATTTTTAGCATAGATAATGTTTGAAAAATGTATATATGCATTAATTTAATTTAAAAAAAAAAATAGATATATCCTCTTAGCTTTCATTTGACACCAAATTTGATGTGCTCCTATGAACTTCACATGTTGGTTCTCATGGGTCCTTTTACATGGAAATTACTTGGTGCTCATGGGTCCTTTTACATGGACATCCCCTGATTCATCCCGTCCCTTCCTAGCTTTGAGTTGGTGAGCTTTCTGATTCTTTACAATTAAATGCACATCTTTGTCTTTATGTGAAAATGGCCATGCAGCCTACAGAAGCACTGTCAGCGCTATCGCTTATGAAATATTCCGCTTATGAAACATTTCTTGTAACTTTAATGCGCAGGGAGCTGCAGCTGTGAGGACTTCTCTCTGGTCATGCGGGGGAGTGTTACAGAGGTAGCAAGGTTGCATAACCACAGAACACTGAGAGAGATGGACAGAGTGGTCGCAACAAATGCAGGTATTAATACTAGGCCGCTGTGTGCTGTATGATCTGTGAACTTCTCAACCAACGCTCTCTGTAATCCCTCCCTGCTATCCTTCATCAGTTTCATGAAGAGAAATCAAAAGGCAGGAGAGTTTATCTGATAACTGGGATTAGATAAGTGTAAATCTGTGGACAATGTATTTGATTGCTTTTTGGAGAGGATTAATGTTGCTAGCGTATGCTGATCGTCATCCGTTGTTCAGTCAGAGACAGAGCATCGTTGTCCTAATATTAGACATGGATAAAGATAGTAGACGTTTAACCAGAGAATGGTCAGTCTGAGTTTACATTTGCTGGTTATTTAACATATTTAATGAGATCGACAAGTCATTCTTATCAAGGTTGACTGGTACAGTTTCTCTAATATAGCTAAATGAGCATGTGTTTCGAGTTGATGAAAGGTCATCGTTTGTTCAGGAGAGAGATACTGTATTACCCTATACCCCACATACCAGTGTAGTGTGGATTAACACACAGTACAGTACCTATGCATCCCATAAGCTGCGTGGATGTGTCCTTGTATAACCCTCCTGTGTGGAATCCACTGTGGATGGCAAAGTGGGATAGCAGCACAGCATACATCACTGTCGAGGCAACAGCCAAAATCACAGCCAGGTAATGTTTTTGTCTCGGAGAAATACGGTGTGAATGGTTTCTCTTTTTTGCTAGGCAAGCAAAAATTGTGAGATTTTCAGCAACAGTACCATTTCCCGGGGAAAGGTTGCCCAAGCCACAGCTGTAATAATATCAATAAACTGTAGTCTTCCCCTCTATGGAAGTTCTCAATGACATGTGGAGGGATGCGTAATGAGCAGGTACAGTAGGGATGGTACCATTCTGTTGCCAGATTTCAGTGGATTGTTCTCTTGCCCCTCAGTCAATTAGCCATTAGGCCATAGTTGATTCCAGCCATCACAGTTCCTATGAGGACATTAGTTATGAAAAAATTGATAAGCCCCAATTTAGAGTCTGTTTAGCTATCATTGCACTCATGTCATGATTAACACTCTTTGCCATATTTAATTTAGCTAGGCATGTCATTTAAGAACAAATTCTTATTTACAATGACGGCCTACCCCGGCCAAACCCTAACCCAGACGGCGCTGGGCCAATTGTGCACTGCCCTATGGGACTCCCAATCACAGCCGGTTGTGATACAGCCTGGAATCAAACCAGGGTCTGTAGTGACACGTCTAGCACTGAGATGCAGTGCCTTAGACCGCTGCGCCACTCAGAAGCCCAACATATCACATGGAGTACAAGGAGTGGAATGTTACCTAAACAGACTGTTCCCCCAGCCTGGTCTCATAGACTAGACATAACATAGTAAATGTAAATCACGGACACTCAAATTAGTATGATATGTTACGTTTGGTATGGTTACCTAAGACATACAAGTATGGTTACTTAAGGCAAAAATGAAAGTAAGGTCGTTGGTCGGGGTGGATGGGTGGGCATATAACACTAACGTCAAGCAACGGAAAAGTTGGTAGTTCAAATCTCATCAGACAACTTTAGCAAATTAGCAACTACTTAGCATGTTATCTCACCTTAACCCTTTAACCTAACTCCTGAACTTAAGCCTAACCTTAACCCTAACCCCAACACCTAGCCTAGCTAATGTTGTCAACCTAGCCACATAGCTAGAATTCGTAACATATCATACGTTTAGCAAATTCATAACATATTGTACGTTTTACATATTGTATGTTTAGCAATTTCCTAAACTATAATACAACTAGTAACATACTGTATCATATGAAAAATTATGATAGACATCCACAAATTAATACATGCCATACAAAACTTAACATATCATACTAAATGGAGTGTCTGGGATTTACGTACTAAATAATACGAAGTTGTCACGTCCACTCCCACTCCCCCTCCAGCAATCGATGTTGCTGGTCTACTAACCACTGTCCTGGCAACCCATCCTGATGCACACCTGGCAAGCTTCATTACGCAGACCTGCGCCTCATTAGGACTTCATCACCTCCCTGATTACTTCCCCTTTATACAGTGCCTTCGGAAATACTTTTTCTACATGTTGTTACATCTCAGAAATCTACACCCTATAATGAAAAAGCGAAAACAGGTTTTTAGAAATTTTTGCAAATTTAGAAAGAATGAAAGAAATACCTTGTTTACATAAGTATTCAGACCCTTTGCTATGAGACTCAAAATGAAGCTCAGGTGCATCCTGTTTCCATTGATCATCCTTGAGTTGTTTCTACAACTTGATTGGAGTAAACCTGTGGTAAATGCAATTGATTGGACATGATTTGGAAAGGCACACACCTGTCTATATAAGGTCCCACAGTTGACAGTGCATGTCAGAGCAAAAACCAAGCCATGAGGTCAAAGGAATTGTCTGTAGAGCTCAGAGACAGGATTGTGTCGAGGCACAGATCTGGGGAAGGGTACCAAAAAATGTCTGCAGCATTGAAGGTCCCCAAGAACACATTGGCCTTCATCATTCATAAATGGAAGAAGTTTGGAACCACCAAGACTCTTCCTAGATTTGGCCGCTCGGCCAAACTGAGCAATTGGGGGAGAAAGGCCTTGGTCAGGGAGGCGACCAAGAACCCGATGGTCACTCTGACAGAGCTCTAGAGTTCCTCTGTGGAGATGGGAGAACATTCCAGAAGGACAACCATCTCTGCAGCACTCCACCATTCAGGCTTTTATGGTAGTGTCCAGACGGAAGCCAATCCTCAGTAAAAGGTGCATGACAGCCCGCTTGGAGTTTGCCAAAAGGCACCTAAAGAGTCACAGACCATGAGAAACAAGATTCTCTGGTCTGATGAAATCAAGATTGAACTCTTTGACCTGAATGCCAAGCGTCACGTCTGGAGGAAACCTGGCACCATACCTACGGTGAAGCATGGTGGTGGCAGCATCATGCTGTGTGGATGTTTTCAGCAGCAGGGACTGGGAGACTAGTCAGGATCGAGGCAAAGATGAATGGAGCGAAGTACAGAGAGATCCTTGATGAAAACCTGCCCCAGAGCGCTCAGGACCTCAGACTGGGGTGAAGGTTCACAGCCAAAGGTGCTTCAACAAAGTACTGAGTAAAGGGTCTGAATACTTATGTAAATGTCATATTTAAGTTTTATTTAAATAAATTAGCAAAAATGTATAAAAACCTGTTTTTGCTTTGTCGTTATGGGGTATTGTGTAGGTTTATGAGAAAAAAAAACAATTTAATACATTTTAGAAAAAGTCTGTAAAGTAACCAAATGTGGAAAAAGTCAAGGGGTCTGAATACTTTCCGAATGCACCGTATAGCACTCTGTCGTTATCACCCACCAGGCAATATTGTTTGTGTTTCCATGTTCAGACGCTGTTCTTGTTTTGTATCGTTCAATGTTCTTCGTCATTAAACTCACTAACCACATTTGCTTCATGACACTCTGCGTCTACGTGACAGAAATGCTCCGAGACCAGGTTGGGTTCCCAGGCCAGAGTGGTACAGCTCTTTATGAAACACTGTATTGAGAACTGTGGACTATCAGACATCCACTCCCTTTGGGTTGTCAGGACCTCCTTTAAATGTTGAGCCTCTTCTTTTTATTTTTTGGACATTTGGGAAATTCTGGACTGCCCTAGTTATTATGGGATCAATCTACTGACCTCACAAAGAGCCTTTTCACAATCCATTATTAGAATGATCCTGCTCTTCTGATTAGAACATGATTATGTATCACAGATTAAGTCATCTGTTATGTAACGCTCCGAATGATCTTTGGTTCTGTTCAAGGCTGAGAAGAGATGTACAATTGTTCTCTCAGCCTCCTCCTTGTATCAGCCTCCCCCTAGTGTGAATCCATCCTTCTACTGCCAGCACCACTCCTCCTCCTCATTTACATACAGTAATACCTTTTTTTAAGAACATACTTAACAAGTATCTAGAATATTAACTCTGCTAAAATGATATTTTTTTTAGCAATGGAGTTAACCCCTAATCTATACTCCCAAAGTAAGACATTTATTTCCCAGTTTATAGTCTATGTAGTTGTACCCAGTAAGAGTTTATGACCTGAACATGAGAGAGAAACCCTGTCCACTTTAATGGCCAATTTGTGATGGTGCTAGGCCATAGAAATGCATTAAGAAAACATTACATTATATGACAATCTTGCTGTCCGCCACATATTACTTTTATTACTGAACCTCTATCCCAACTCGCAAATAATTTAGCCCTCATTTTGTGAAGAGAATATTACGAAAGATAAGATTAAGAAACATGTTTGTCTGTACATTTGTATTAGTGCAACAGAAATTCCAAAAGAGTTTCAATGCAACAGAAATGTATTTTCTATTTGCGTGAAATGTATTTCTAGAAACTCCACACAAAATGCTTGTTGTTGGATGGTTGTAAAGAAATCTTGTCTAGGACACATCAGAGACATGGCAGGTGCATTGGGAGACAAATGAACCCAGATGCCCAAACTTGCCCAGATGGACACGTGTCTAGGTGGAGAAGCAAAAGGTATTAAGGTAACTGCTTTTGCATCCATCCTTTCTTGAAGAGGTCCAACTTGGGACATGTTTGAGAAACAAGTCCCGTCAATCAGTGTCAATTAGAGGAGCGTTCAAAGTAAGGCCACATCCTGGGTGTCAGATGCTCTCTCCATACCTAACAGCAGGCTACATAATTACTGTGCACAGCCTCCTAAAGAACCCAGGGTCTGTGAGTGTGGACGGCTGCATATGAAAGGGCTGCCTTTCATCCGCCTCTTACATGTAACTATCTACCTCCTGAAGAGAGAAGGTTCCACAGTGTGGAAGAGGAGCTCTCCATTGGAAGTCTCTGTTTCATGTCCAACCTAAGTCCCTTTCAGTTATGCACACAGCAGTTATGCAATGCCATCATACCTGCAGTGATCTTCAAAGCCAGCTCGTCTCTAGCAGCTCTCATTTTGCCCCATCTCTCTGTGTTGGGGGATACACACACCATCAATAAGCTCTTCCTTTATTGATTGCATGAAGAGTGAGTCTATGTGCACTCATACTGGGCTACTCCACCTCCAGTCTCTTTTAAGAGGTGTTAGGTTGGCTTTCTAACTAACAACTGAGCCCAAACCAGCCTCTGGGATTGGGGAGTATAATCACATTTGACTCGCTGTGTGGATTGTAGCAGGTTTCAGATCATTCCAACGTGGCACTTTAATTGTGCTCTGTATGTGATGCAGGATTTGCATACCATCCGTGCTGGCATCAGTAATAGAATAAATGAGCACAATTTCAGACAGAATCCTACTGACAGAGAGACTCAATTAATGTTTTCCTCTTCCATTTCTCATTATAGTAATTAAGAAATATCATACAAGTCGTCAGATTTTTTTTATTTTATAAAAAATGAAAAACTAGACTACAGTATCTATGAATTTTGGTATTAGAGAAATGTACATTTTTTCAGTATAATTCTGTGATTAATGTTTCAATATTCAGCGCATTATTTTTCCATAGCCGATATTTGAAAAATAAACGATATTGCTCTTCAACAGAATTTCGATGAAAGTATTTCATGATTTCATTTATTGACATATTACTTTAATCTGTTTATGTATTTGAAGCCAGGAAACAAAACAAAGCTCGAAGGTACCCCAAGGAGCTTGTAATTGTGTGGGATGGGCACATCTGGGTTAATTCTCTCTGGGTTGTCTGCATGGTGACTGAAATATAAGCTTGCAGGCAGACTATTGCAGTTGAAAAACATGGCCTTGCATCACCTCTCCCTATTCATAGCGTTTCCAACTAAATTATTCATATTTTTTGTGAATTTTATTTAGTGAAAATGCATGTGTTTTAAATGTTTCATGTGCTATAAATTCATGTGGTTTAAACATGTATCGAAAAAGATTCTAGCTGAAAATATGAGATGTTTATTTGTTTTTCCTGTATATCATTTTGGAGTGTGGGGACAGGTCTCTGTGGTCCCTGGAACAGGAAATGGTTGGTAACCAGATTTTGAAAATAACCCTTTCTCCAACAGCCCACCTCTGTCGTTAGCTGTGAGCAGTGGCAGCTCATTGATGATGCGTGACTCATTCATTGCTCATTATCAGCCCACGCTCACTCTGACTCTTCCGACACAAGCTCTCCTGCTTTGGATCTGAAAGGGGGATTGTAGAGGGCGGGGAAACGGCAACGATGAAGCATAAGCAGCCTCCTGCCTCACTGTGATTGGCCAGTGCGATCCATCTAATCTGTTGTGACTACTCCTCTTTCCCCTCACTCTGGTAATGCTGGCAGCATCCATCCACAGTACACACTGTGCTGTCTCTGTTCCAGAGAGAATATATCAGTTCTGCACAGGGAGGAGAGGATTAACACAACATCAGCTCATCTGCGTAAACATTCAGGGAACAAATGAGCACCCAAGGCTTCTTCTCTTTTCTATCCAACTCCAACCATCACAGGACTTGAGACTCTCGTCGTTGGAGCATCGTTCATGCAATTCTTACTGTGGTGAGAGGATTTAAAGGAGGACACATTTTTTGCGTATTGGATTTTGCGATTTGTGTGTGCTGTTTTTGTTCACTTAGTTGAAAATTGTCAAATTGGAACAATGCAATTAATATTACATCGTTTAAACTAGCTCTAAGCATCCAGTTTTTTCCAGGGGGCCTCTAACTTTTTGGACTGCGCTAGAAGGTTTGCTGCTTGTTCATCTGATTTGGCCAACCTGAGTGTCAGAATGCCATCCAGGGAGTCTTACGAGGTCCGGAAGGGAGAGAAGTCCCTGGTGCAGAAGGCCAAGCAAGAGGCCAACCAGCAGGACATACTGGCAGCTGCTCTGGGGATGAGGATCTCAGGACCCCAGAAACCTCCAGCCACAATCTGGCAGCCTCTCAAACTGTTTGCCTATTCACAGCTCACCTCGCTGGTCCGCAAAGCCACGCTGAAGGACAACAGCCTGCCACACAAGTACGAAAAAGTCCACAACTTCAAGGTGAGACAGATCGCCACAGGAACAGTAGTTCTGTTGCACCTCTTCATACCATTCCACTCTAAAATATGGCTTGTATTTCAGCATGTTGTAGACAGGCTGTGTTTTTTTGTAGTATGCTGCTGTGGTGGCAGTTGGCCACCAGAAGGTCTGTTTGGGGGGTTATGGGGCAAGAGAAAGCCTGAGAAAACAGGACTGTTTTTGGATCTGTCCACTGAGTGTTTTTCAAAAGGAAATCTGTTGGGCGGTCTGTAGTCCACTGTTGTGGGTTCGGGCACCAGATGGGGAGATTAGGCGATGGAAGGGGGGGTGGAAGAGTGGAAGAGTGGTATCCCCATTAGGCTCCAGTCAGCAGACTTAGCCCCTGCTCTGCTCTGACTGTTTGGGTTAGTTAATGAAGTTGGGAGCTGGGGGAGAAACATTCCCTCAAAGGTTCTAGAACTGCTGACACTTACAGGACTCCTGCTTCCCTCTTCCCTTATTTATTTATTACTCTGCCATGCAGTCCATGCTGAATGCGCCGTTAAATCATTTGAAGGGTCTGTCACACATTTAACTGTTTCAAGATCCCTTCACAACAGGAAGCAGTCTGGGCTGATATGGTTAGGGTGTAATAGTTATTGACAGAGCATTAAAATGAATAATCATCCTAAACCTTCTGTACAACCAAGATATCTCTTTGAAGTTATGATTACAAAATATGATTTAAAAAAATGAACATTGGAGACAAATTTAACCAAATAGGCCAGACATAACAACCAGTGGTAAGTTTTATGGGTTAATTAAATGTTCTGGTTTTTCCACACACACACAAAAAAAAACGTGTTTTATTGTCACATACACCAGATAGGTGCAGTGAGATGTGTTGTTTTACAGGGTCTGCCATAGTAGTACGGTGCCCCTGGAGCAAATTAGGCTGAAGTGCCTTGCTCAAGGGCACATCGACAGATTTTCCACCTTGTCAGCTCAGGTATTCCAACCAAATAGAATAAGGTTTTCTTTCCCTCTAAACCATGGATCACAAAATAGATTCTAACCATCCTGCAAATAGTATAGTCTGATGAACTCAGTTCATCAGACTTGATATCATCTTCACCATTGTATACCGTGGCGGATTGTTTTACTGCTAATCCTCTCATGCTTTCCCTGCTCCCATAGTGAGTTTACACAGTGTATTGGTGAGGGCGCTCTCACCTCATATCAAAGGGGCCGTTATTGCCTCCGTTGTGTAGGAAAACACCTCAGAGGGTGGCAGCACTGCCTCCTCCCCAGAGGTCTGGATCAGGCACTCCTGATTGGCTGAGCTGTTGTTATGTTGCCTGGCGGAGTGGGAGCTCCCTTCCCTGCGTGAGAATCCTTTAACCGTTGCCGTAGCACATTTCCATGACAACATTCCCTCCTCAAACTGGCACCGGGTCAACGGTGCCCACCCATCCTCCCCCGTTCTGCATCACCATCACATCACCACCACCACTATTCAGCCTGGCCACTCATTAATGGTTAGCATGGACTAGACATCCTGTCAGATTTGACTGGGCTCTAAACACCCCTAATCTACAACACACGCACAGATAATCCCTTTATTTAACTAGTTTAAGACGCCGGCATTGTGGTTTTCTCCGTGGCAACCTGGGGAAGGTATGGTACCTGTGCAGTACATGACTGCAGCTTCTGACTGCCAGCTCTCTTTCTCTCTCTCTCGCTCTCTTTCTCGCTCTCTCTCTCTCTTTCTATCCTCCAGGTCCACACGTTCCGGGGACCTCACTGGTGTGAATACTGTGCCAACTTCATGTGGGGGCTGAAGGCTCAGGGAGTCAAGTGTGCAGGTACGTACTGTGCTATACTTAACAGTAGACAGCCACTATACAGCTGCTGCTCCTGGCTGCTCTTACTTAACAACACGCTGTTCTCTATTTATAATGGACTTTGATGTTCTCACCCGCAGTATGTGGGTAACCTGGTTTTTAATGTGAGTGTTTGTAAGTATAACCTTGTATAATAGAGTGAAATAAGAACTCAATATCAAGCATTTACTCAGTGTGATGTAATCCATACTCCCACTAATGTGAAAGCCGTGCTTTAAGAGCAGATTGTGTGTTACTGTACTAATGAATGAGAGGTCAAGTTGATGAGTTTGCTTATGGCTACCATTCCACTGTTCAAATGACAAGCTATAATGAAAATATTCCCATATTCTCACGTAATGTTCAAAGCAGTTGTTTTCCACTCAACGTCAGACTAATAGTGTACTTATATGCACTCTATATGCACTCTATATCCTGTCATATTGATCAGTCCATTATCATAATGTACAGTGGCGTTCGGACTCAGACTGTCTCTCTCTCTCTCGCCCTCTCTCCCTTCTCTCTTCGCGCTCTCGCTCTCTCTCTCTCTCTCTCTGTGCTCCAGTTGCAGGGGAAGTGGGGGGTTGAGAATGCCTCTGTGGATTCATGCGGAAATACTCACTTGATGGTCTCTGAATAGATTCACAATGTTCTAACACGTGTACGCCTAGGCCTATTTATCCAATCAGGGTTGATATTACTAGTTGAGTGATTTTGCTTCCTTTTGAACAATAACCAGTAGCTGATGTTTTGGAGCCATTTACAAGATGTACAGTATAGTCATGAGATTCCTTTGTTGCCATCTAAGTGTTTTAAAAATGTTTTTTGAATGTATTATAGTGATTTCATATCATTTTTAATATCACAGGATATTAGGTAACAAGCCATTTTATAATGCTAGGATAACGTAAAAATGTGGCATAATTGTGGCATCCCATGAATGTCGTGTAAAAAATGGGATCATATTTCTGCAGTGAATGCATACTTTGCCATTGTAAAGGTCCCTAAAAAGGATTAACTAATTAGCTTGAGAGCAAAAGTTTTTGGAACACACCACCCTTACAAAAAAACAAAACATGTCAAATTTGCAGTTTCACATGTGGAAATCGTATTTTCACATGTGAAATCGCACTTTCACATATGAAATACAGTATCTGTTTTCACATGTTGAGCTTAAACTTCCTTCATTTGTGAAACCATATTTTCATATGTATTACGTTTAGAGTTCACATGTTAACACCACCTTTTAACATGTGAGGAATTGCGAATTGCAGTTTCGCATAACATTTGTGGTTTCACATGTTAACTTTCATGTGGGAATTGGATATGCAGTTTCACATGTGAAAAACAATCACATGTAAAAATCTAATTTGCAGTTTCATATGTGAAAAACTTTCACGTGATTGTTTCACATGTAAGAAAACTTGACACTTGACATTTGTTTAAACAAACTTGACATTTGTTTAAACAAACATGTTTAAAACGAAAATGTTGATATCATGGATGGTTAGTCCATGCATTCTTAGCATAATCTATGGATTTAAGAGTGGTTGCATTTCTCCAGCCCCATCCCTCAGCTTTTTACCGAAACTGTGGTGAGGAGTACACTTTGTTAATGTTTAAATTAAGGATTGCGGCTTTAAACACCTTCAATAGAGTAATTGTGTCATTATATGGTGTAATCCTCTATTAAGTGAGTTACTTTTGCGCCATTAATATCAAGCAAAACTTCTGAAGTCGAGAACAACATTCTTCGAATTGCCAACAAAAATAATGATATTGAAAGCAAAACATAAACCCCAAAGTATTAATAGCAAAACCAAATATTGCAAGGAAATCCTTTTTAAATGCGAGGGTAAAAAAATAGTATTCAGTGATAATTAAAAAAATTATAATGATAACGCAATTAAATATAACGCCTCCCTCTTTTCTGCAATTTTTTGTTGTTACCCTGGCTTTTGCTTTCGCTGCCTTTTTGAAGTTTTGGCACATTCATTCCAGCAACATATCACCCTGCATCCCACTTCTGGTTTGCCTCTGAAGCTAAGCAGCGTTGGTTCTGGTTGGTCCCTGGATGGGAGACCAGATGTAGCTGGAAGTGGTGAACATAATCATGTGAAAAATGAATGTAATGTGGGGAGAAAACAAGTGAGAAATTCACGTGTCCGAAAACCATGTGTCTGATTTCACATGTACGAAACTAAGTCATTTCTTTTTTTGTATGGGATTTTTTTTGCATTGTTTTTTGATAAACAGAAGATCCCAGGTGTTGATAATTCCTCAATAAGGTATTAACGTGGACTGATGTGTGTGTTTAATATATTATTGATGGGTCACAGTGAGCCACACATATGTCTGTGGAAGCTGAGCCATGAATAATTTATGCGCTGCCTTAGAAAGCAGCTGACAA
This sequence comes from Salvelinus namaycush, assembly GCF_016432855.1. Lineage (NCBI taxonomy): Eukaryota > Metazoa > Chordata > Actinopteri > Salmoniformes > Salmonidae > Salvelinus > Salvelinus namaycush. Next base: position 13,594,237 of record NC_052319.1, on the reverse strand, counting down.
TCGAATGAAAAGCGCCTATTTTTGTAGATTCTCTATAGAGTTTTTTGCCATTCCTTCAGACTAAACCCATGGCGACCAGAATCTAGGACAGTGAAGTCTTATGTGACGTTTGAATTTGCATTCCAAAAATGTGCTCCCCCTTTCTTTCTGTATGTGTTTTTGGGCAAGCGCCAGGAAGCCAGACCCTGCCAGTGCTTGTTGTGCCACATTTCCTCATCAGAGGACGCCCCCCAGTCTCATACCATCATGCCCATGAAGAAAACAAAGCTCTGGGCTCTGAGCACTGGGAAGGAACTCCATTTCCACCCGCATTAAAAACCAGAGAGCTAGGTCACACAGCCCATTCTCTATTCATCCCCAATCTATGCAACTACAATGGCGCCGGAGGGGAGGGCTGCCGTCTTATCGGCTCTTAACCAAGCATGCTATTTTGTTTGTTTTTTCGCGTTGTTCGTAACTTGTTTTGTACATAATGTTGCTGCTACCGTCTCTTATGGCCAAAAATCAGAACTGCGATTGCTCACCTCAAACTGGACAAAGAGTTCTTCTTCAATGAGTCGGACGGGAGGGATATAATACAGACACCCGACCAGGCCCAGATCCCCGTTATTCACTGGAGAAGGAAACGCAGATTTCACGGAAAGAGATCAGGGTGCCTTGCGAGGATCAGGCAACGAGTGGCTAATCTGCCCTTGCCTTCTGTCCTGCTAGCTAGTGTTCAATCGCTGGAAAACAAATGGGACTAGCTGAAAGCACGTATATCCTACCAACGGGACATTAAAAACTGTAATATCTTATGTTTCACCGAGTTGTGGCTGAACGACGAAATTAAGAACATACAGCTGGTGGGTTATACACTCCATCGGCAGGACAGAACAGCAGACTCTGGTAAGACACGGGGCGGGGGCCTATGCATATATGTGAACAACAGCTGGTGCACGATATCTAAGGAAGTCTCGATGGTTTTGCTCGCCTGAGGTAGAGTATCCCATGATAAGCTGTAGGCCACACTATCTACCTAGAGAGTCTTCATCTGTATTTTTCGTAGCTGTCTATGTACCACCACAGACAGATGGCACTAAAACCGCGCTCAATGAGCTGTATACCGCCATAAGCAAACAGGAAAACGCTCATCCAGAGGCGGCGCTCCAAGTGGCCGAGAACTTTAATGCAGGGAAACTTAAATCAGTTTTACCTAATTTAAACCAGCATGTTAAATGTGCAACCAGAGGAAAACAAATTCTTGACCACCTTTACTCCACACACAGAAACACGTACAAAGCTCTCCCTTGCTCTCCATTTGGCAAATCATAAATCTATCCTCCTGATTCCTGCTTATAAGCCAAAATTAAAGCCGGAAGCACCAGTGACTCGGTCTATAAAAAAGTGGTCAGATGAAGCAGATGCTAAACTACAGGACTGCCTTGCTAGCACAGACTGGAATATGTTCCGGGATTCTTATAATACCAACATGTTTCAAGCAGACCACCAAAGTCCCTGTGCCCAAGAACACTAAGGCAACCTGCCTAAATGACTACTGACCCGTAGCACTCACGTCTGTAGCCATGAAATGCTTTGAAAGGCTGGTCATGGCTCACATCAACATCATTATCCCAGAAACCCTAGACCTACTCCAATTTGCATACCGCACCAACAGATCCACAGATGATGCAATCTCTATTGCACTCCACACTGCCCTTTCCCACATGGACAAAAGGAACACCTATGTGAGAATGCTATTCATTGACTACAGCTCAGCGTTCAACACCATAGTGCTCTCAAAGCTCAACACTAAGCTAAGGACCCTAGGACTAAACACCTCTCTCTGCAACTAGATCCTAGACTTCCTGACGGGCCGCTCCCAGGTGGTAAGGGTAGGTAACAACACATCCGCCACGCTGATCCTCAACACGAGGGCCCCTCAGGGGTGCGTGCTCAGCCCCCTCCTGTACTCCCTGTTCACTCATGACTGCATGGCCAGGCACGACTCCAACACCATCATTTAAGTTTGCTGATGACACAACAGTGGTAGGCCTGATCACCGACAACGATGAGACAGTCTATAGGGAGGAGGTCAGAGACCTGACCGTGTGGTGCGAGGACAACAACCTCTCGCTCAACATGATCAAGACAAAGGAGATGATTGTGGACTACAGGAAAAGGAGGACCGAGCATGCCACCATTCTCACCGACGGGGCTGTAGTGGAGCAGGTTGAGAGCTTGGCGTCCACATCACCAACAAACTAACATGGTCCAAGCACACCAAGACAGTCGTGAAGAGGGCACGACAAAACCTATTCTCCCGCAGGAGACTGAAAAGATTTGGCATCCTCAAAAGGTTTTACAGCTGCACCATCGAGAGCATCCTGACGGGTTGCATTACTACCTAGTACGGCAACTGTTCGGCCTCCGACCGCAAGGCACTACAGAGGTTAGTGCGTACGGCCCAGTGCATCACTGGGGCCAAGCTTCGTGCCATCCAGGACCTCCATACCATGCGGTGTCAGAGGAAGGCCCTAAAAATTGTCAAAGACCCCAGCCACCCTAGCCATAGACTGTTCTCTCTGTTACCCCATGGCAAGCTGTACCGGAAGCGCCAAGTCTAGGTCCAAGAGGCTCCTAAATAGCTTCTACCCTAAGCCATAAGTCTCCAGAATAGGTAATCAAATGGCTACCCAGACTATTTGCATTGCCCCCCCCCCCCCCCCCCCCCCCCCCCCGAACGCTGCTGCTACTCTCAGTTATTATTTATGCATAGTCCCTTTAATAACTCTACATACATGTACATATTACCTCGACACCGGTGCCCTCACACATTGACATTGACTCTGTACCGGTACGCCCTGTATATAGCCTCGCTATTGTTATTTACTGCTGCTCTTACTATTTTTTTAACATTTCTTTTTGGTATTTTCTTAAAACTGCATTGTTGGTTAAGAGCTTGTAAGTCAGCATTTCACTGTAAGGTCAACACCTGTTGTATTTGGCGCATGTGACAAATAAAATTTGATTTGATGATGGAAAACTACATATAGTATTATATATGCTGCTGCCACTAGAGATGGTGTATTATGCTGTGGCATTAGAGATGGTGTATTATGCTGCTGTCATTAGAGATGGTGTATTATGCTGTGGCATTAGAGATGGTGTATTATGCTGCTGCCATTAGAGATGGTGTATTATGCTGTGGCATTAGAGATCGTGAGATAGAGAACCATTGGGGATCCCAGGCACGGTAAAGGTTAAACTACATGATAATGTGTTGATTGGCTACCAGCGGGACTGGCCCCTTACCTCTTTCCCCACCTCCAGTGTCAAACCCTTTTAGCCATATCAGAGCAGAGCTTATCCTCACTGGAGTGTCTTCTCCTTGCCATGGCAACAGAGCTGACTTTGCAGTAAAGCAGCGTCTTTCTGCAGGCTCCTAGGCTCCCTTGGGGCTCTCCCACCACATCATTGTGTGTGTGTGTGTGTGTGTGTGTGTGTGTGTGTGTGTGTGTGTGTGTGTGTGTGTGTGTGTGTGTGTGTGTGTGTGTGTGTGTGTGTGTGTGCGTGTGTGTGTGCTCACATGCACAACACCAGTTCAGCAGCCTTGTGCCTGGTGAGAGGCTGCCCTCTATTACACTGCCTGTCTCATACCCTTAAGAGAATCATCTCTTAAAGGTAATTACATTTCTGCATCAATGCACATGAATAAAGCCTGGTTAAATATTAAAGCCTGGGCCCATATTAATCAAAATATGTATAGTTATACCAGTAGATCATAGTCTTTTTGTGATTTTTAAATTATTGATATTTGAGGAGCAAAAATGATGACATATTTCCTCTGAATCTAGGTCTGATGTTGTCCGCTGCGGCTGAATTTCTGCCTGCACGGCCATTGTGTGCGAGCCCAGATTCTGGAGGAGAATGGAGCATGCATGTCCGACTCTCCCTCCTCCAGGCCACGTTGTTTTCAGTGGCATCTAATTCCTTCTAAGAGCCTCTGTTACAAAGCGGCGCAGGGGTCGCTCTGCGTCTGTTCTCTGTAGGCTGCTGTGCTGTGCTCAGTGTGCTGTGCTCCCTACAACCTGAAACCTGCTCTGATTCTGAGGCAGGCAGTTGCACCTCAGGCCCCAATCACTAGTACTGAAGACCAAAGCAGCGTGGGATGCTCATTAAAACTACATATTCACTGCTTAGAAGAGCATAAATGAGGAGCATGTTGAGCTACAAATTATTTTTGTGTGTAAAAATGACAAAACAAACCAAGCCACATAGGAAAATCTAGAATAAATTTGTTAGCTATAAATGTGTTAGCTATAAGATCAAACTTTGTGGAATTTGTTATGAATAATTTTTATGCATGAATGGCACACTGTCTGAATGAGGGATTGTTTGTGGACCTGTGTTCCACTCCGGTGCTCAAGGTGACTCCAATAACACCCCTGGCAGCTGACCAGTGAGTGAAGTCAACAATAGAACAGAATTCTCCAGTGGTCCAATGACTTGCTGACGGCAAATATTGATCAAGAAGATGTTGGCCTTAGCAAGCAAAAACAAAACAAGCCAGTCAACTAAAATGAAATGAGCAATTTGGGGGGTGCAGGCTAATCATTTTGGTACACTTCAATGCTCAATCAGGTCTATTATTTCTCTGGAAGATAGTATCATTGGAAGATATCCCTCTTAGGGTCGTCCACTCTGACTCTCCTCTTCCTCTTTTCTTTCAGATTGTGGTTTGAACGTCCACAAGCAGTGCTCCACTATGGTACCCTGCAACTGCGTGCCAGACCTGAAACATGTCAAGAAAGTATACAGCTGTGAGCTCACAACTCTGGTGAAAGCTCACAACACCAAGCGACCCATGGTAGTGGACATGTGCATACAGGAAATTGAATCAAGAGGTGGGCAGAAGATAGATGGCCATGGCTCTATGAAAATACTTTGAAATTACACCATTCACTCCCTCTTTCCTTTTCAGGAAATGTTATATTTTGAGAATTGTAAAGGAATTGTAATGTAATGTGATGGACTTGCACACAAACCCAATTCAGTGTAGGTAGTAGAAGGTGAAGGACTAATGATTGTAATGTTGGTCCTATCCATTAATATGACTTGGAGAGCTGATGGGAGGCCTGGTAATTGTACATGTGTAATGGAGAATAGTTTACTGTGTTGCTGCTGCTGCCTCAGTTGATTGCATTCCAGTTGAATCACTCAACGATGTAAAACCCTCATTTCTACCTCATTGTCTAGCCCGGTAATCTACGTCTGTAACTAATGCTATGTTTGATTTATGTCTTTATTATTTTGTCCAATGGTGCGGAAAACTATTTGCATCTGCCCATGTTATTCCCTGTGTGCTATTGTAGACATTATTAATTTCTCATGCATATTGAAGAGCTGTTAATGACATTCTCTATGTTGCCCAAGGTGACCGCTGAAGGTGAATTTGCCTCTATTTATTTTGCTCTTGGATGCCCGCTTCAGTGTTATGTTATGTAAATGCAGAATTTTTCATGAATCCCTCTCTATCCCTCTGTCATAGGTCTGAAGTCTGAAGGGCTCTACAGAATGTCTGGATTCAGCGATTCAGTCGAAGATGTCAAGTCGGCATTTGACAGAGGTATGTCTTCTTTTGACACCCTATCCTTCTGTTCGGGTGTTAACAAACCCCTCGGGTGCCTCTCACAGTAGCATTCTTGTCAGCTCTTAGCGCCTCCATGTGTGTTCAATGTGATGGGTTAAATTTAACTAATCTTTGAGTTAAATGTTGGCAATGCGATGTGTTTGCATATTTGTGATTAATGGGAAAGTGACACATTTGCGGAGGGATTAATCTCCATCTGGAGAGCATGGCTTGTCCTGACACGGTCCACTCACAGGATTTACAGACAGGGCCATGGGCCAGCTCTGGGGATGGCAAATTATTGGACTAGTCCAAAGGCCGTTATTGGACTAGTCCAAAGGCTGTAGCTGACCGAAATGTAATTCACCGTAGTATTAAACCTCCAACTTCATTTATCTACTCCAGTTAAAGAGGTAGTTAGTCCGCCTCGTTCTCTGCCCAGTGCAGAATGAGTTTAGAAATGGATTGGGGGGAACCCTGGAGCTATGGGCTAAACCTTAGCTAGACCAGTGTATGGGAGATCACCTATGACAAGAGTGTCATTCCAGCTCACAACACTGTGATATGTAGACCCTCAGAATTAGGCCATGGCCTGCTCTGGATACTGTGTAGGACTCAGGAACAGTCGGAGTAAAGCAGGCCAGGCGAGTCAAAGCAGAGGACCAGCCTAGATTTCATCCCCCACAGTGACACAATCCCTTTAGTCCTCACCTTACACTACACCACAAGCACACCATGCTGATTGAACTCAATTTCCTTGAGTTCAATCAGCAAGACAAATGTAATGCAATGTCTTATGCACATCCAGACAGTTTTTCCCTCTTTTCTAACAAATGTGTTATATCTCTTCACAGATGGTGAGAAGACAGACATCTCTGCAAACGCTTATGAAGATATCAACATCATCACGGGAGCACTTAAACTGTACCTCAGGGATTTACCCATTCCTGTCATCTCATACGACGCCTACCCCAGGTTCATTGAGGTTGCAAGTGAGTTCAACAAAAGCAGCTTTTTCCTCTTCTCTGCTGGTTAAAACGATGTATAATTGTTTCAGTCACGCACCAGCACCATGGAAAATGTACCATGCAAGAACTACCATTGGTGTGCCTTTTCATATCTGTGGTTGAATTATGTAAATCCCTCAACATTAAAGCCATGATGCATTCAGTGAACATTTATTCAGGTCTTCCTTTTTGCTCTGTGAGTGTTCAGAAATGATTCTGCAAAATAGATCATGATGTTTTTGAGTTTTCGTTGTTGTGCTTTACTGAATGTCCACTAATTATGTATCATTATTAACAATCCTGGGCATTCAGTGGAGAATGTAATGTACTTTCATGCAGTCCACATCAAATGAGCATCAGGTGCTTCTCTCCCTTTGCAGTTGTTATGGTTCTGTTTTAGAAAATGACTCTTGTGTGGTAGTCAGTCTTGAGTGCACTCTGATGTGAAGGGGAAAACCCTCGTTCCATGTCATTTCGCCAAGCCATGACACCCACCAACTCAGATTGTTCTGAAATTCTTTCTGTAGTTAGAAACAGGTAAGATTCACATTCCTGAAACATTCTTTTGTTGAAATGAAACGTTATCTCAGAGAAATTAAGCTAATTGATTGCACCCAAATTGGCCATTTTTATTTATATGATTCAGATAATATTCAATAAATATAGTACCCAACATCAGATTTGGACCAAACTTCTTCCTACCAATGAGTAACACACGATGAATCCAAAATAATAGTCAAAAGCCACCCACTGACGCCCACACCCCACGCCAACCCCACCCCAACAACCAGTATACAGTATCAGTTCTCTATGTTTGACAAGTAGTATAAAGCCGCGGTTTGGAGTATTGCTTCTCCATACTATGAAATGTATTCTCTGTGAATCTGGTGATGTTTTTTTCCCTTGTTCAGAGAAATTAGTAATTGAATTCACTCGCATTATTTACCATAAAGTAGTGTGAAAATACCAGGTTTTGACCACTAGATGCCACTGTACCTGCTATACCACCACACTCTTTTATCCAAATACTGGTCTCATTTGTTTTATTCAATAGTTCACAACATTGCCTTTGCAACTTTGGGTAGAAAACCAATAGATTTGGCTCATGATTAAAATAAATTGTGTGGTCATCCTCACAATTCAAGCCAGTCCTCCATGAAAGCAAATCAGTTTGTTCTTCTTTTAAGCTTTAACCTGTGTCCAGGAAATGGCCCCTTCAAAAAAGGTCTGGATTAGTTACTGTTAGACCATTCCTGGGTGAACAAGCAAACCATTAGGCTACAGCAGTTCTAATGATTTCAATGTTATGGTCTCTAATAGTCGTCAATGGTAAAAGGCCCAAACACACACTGTATAGTGTTTTGCAATTGTAATGGAATTGGGTTGCGTTGGGTTTAATGGTAAATGTCACTAATCACAATACATATAGAGCCACAGCTTCAGCTATAAATTCAAATGGCCAATTTGGGTGCAATCAATTAGCTTAATTTCTCAGAGATCAAATTATATTTCAGCAAAATTATATTTCAGGAATGCTTATCTTATCTGTTTCTAACTACAGAAACAATTTCAGAACAATCTGAGATGGTGAGTTTCAAAATCGTCTTTCTTGTGCGTTTTGAGGTGGAACGACCCACATGATAGTAAATAATTTCAGTGAGAACCATTGAGCACGGATATTTCTATGGGAGGTTTTGAGAGTGTCTTGTGAGAGTCTGTAGACAGAGAGACTGCTCTGCTTTGACCCCGTGCTTCTGTTTGCTTCTCAGAGCTGGAAGACCCAGAGAAGCAGCAAGAGGCCTTCCGTGAGGCTCTGGAACTGCTGCCTGCAGCACACAGTGAAACCCTGAGGTACCTCATGGTCCATTTAAAGAGGTGAGTTATTGACACCATCTAGCTTCTCTACAAAGCAATTCGTTACCCTGGTGATTTGTAAGAGCATGTTTGTTTATCTGAGACACATGGTTATAATTGAATGCTCAGATTGTTAATTGCCTCTCCTTGATGTGCCTCTTCTACAGGGTAACGTTGAATGAGAAGGACAACCTGATGAATGCCGAGAACCTGGGCATTGTTTTCGGGCCCACCCTCCTGCGTGCCCCAAACCTGGATGCCATGACGGCACTCAACGACATCCGTTACCAACGGCGGGTGGTGGAGTTCCTCATAAAAAATGAAGACATCCTCTTCTGAAAACATACATCCATTCTGCTGAGATATGGAAGGAAAGAGCCACATTTTTTTGTAAAACAGCTTGATGCTGCCTAATCACTTTTTTTGTGCCAGGACTTGAATAGTAAGGAATCTTTGTATTACATTTGTTATATATCCATTTCCACTTCTAGTGGATTAGTGCTGAACCACACTTTTTCTTCCCCTGTAACGGGTGTGGATGATGATGTACCTTAAACTTGCATGTCTGTCTCCCCATTTTTGTCGGGGCTTGTGTAGAACACTGATGGACCAGACTTGGCCGTGTCTTTATTTTGTATAGCTTTGTAGAAGTAACCCAGCATGTGGTAAAGATTGTGAAACATTGTTACTCTGCTATTATTTGTCCTGTAGATTTACAGTATCTCCCGCCCGGTTGCCTATTAGGCAATTGTTTTTGTGAACATTGTATACCTGGATGTGAAATAGACTACTGTATCTTCTCTGAACCTTTGTAATGATCTTTGACTGATCCTGTCTTTTTTGCATTTTCAGCTGTTTTATATGCAAGTCTTCTTTAGGGGAAATTCAAAGCCTCTTTCAATCAGAAAACAAGTAATCAGTGTACTTTTAAGTGTTCTGTTACATTTCCTAACAGTCAAAACTTTATTGCATTCAAACTACTACATTTGTGCAGTTAATGTTTTTTTATTGTAATATTTGTTTACTTAATTTGCTCATGTACATTTTTATTTATTAAACCTTGCTTTCTGAAAATGCACTGGTATGGCCTGAGTCATCTCAATTGTTCCAGTAACAATGAAGCTGTTGAATAAGCATTTATTGCAGTGCATGTTCATTTTAGAATATGGTAAAATATGTCCAGACACCAGACATTGAGGTACATGGCATGCTACATTTGCAAAATGACCTTGATAAAGGGGGCTGTTCCTCTCAATCTGCATATTGAAATGAACAGGCAGTGCTATAGACGGCCCAGGGCCCACATGACCGTGTGCAGCGTCCCCTCAAACTATGCGTCAATCACAATGATTCGCTCTGAGATTAAAACAAAACCCACAATACCTTTAGGCACGGCCTTCTCTCCATCCAGATTTTTAATTGCTGGATACATATGCAAACATTGTCACTTGGGGTTTATGCATTTTAGGTTTAATTAACCCACAAGCAATTTCTTTCCACACATTTTCCAAAAGCCAGTGATGTCTTATCTTCCTTACCCGCGGCTCATTATAAGATCAAAGTGTACCCTTGCATTTGTGCTGCCAGTGAACTAAAGCTGTTGTTATTTTGGTTCATGTGTTTTTCCTGATTGAGTTTCCAACACTTTCCGCTGAGGGGTATACTATAAAATAGGATCAATGAGTTAGCCAGCTAACTTTAATAAGCAACCATAAAAAACCTTTGATTTTCTGGCTAATTAAGAAGGCTAAACAGTCAGGTCCATGATTATTGGCAACCTTGATAAAGATGTACAAAAATGACTGTATAAAATAAATTATACAAATACCGAGCTATATTGTATGCAAAAAAAGCGGCATGAAATTAGAGCTCTTTGGCCATGCACACCAGTGGTGGGTTTGGCGTTGAAAAATAGAAGCATATGAAGAAAAGTATCTCATACCTACAGTAAAATATGGTGGTGGATCTTTGATGTTATGGGGCCATTGTTAATGTCAACTTTACTAAGTAACAGGACATTTTTGCCAAAAACCTGGTGCCTCTGCCAGGAGGCTGACACTTGGCTGCAAGTGGTTCTTCCAGCAAGACAATAACCCCAAGCGCTAATCAAAATCCACAAAGAAATGGTTAATTGACCACAAAATCAACATTTTACAATGGCCCTCTCAGTCACTGAGCTTGAACCCCATTGAATTGATGGGGTGGTTTGAATTGATGAGGGCAGTCCATAAGACCAGACGATGGATATCAAGGATCTGGAAATATTCTGTATAGAGGAATGGTCTAACATCCCTCCCAACGTGTTCTCCAATCTCATAAAGCATTTCAGAAAAAGGCTCAGTGTCGTTATCCTTGCAAGGGAAGGGTGCTAGAGTATTGAAAACAGGGGTGCCAATAATTTTGACACCTATCTCTTTTAGCACATTATTTATTACTTGTTAAACAAATCTTCTTTCACAGAGCAATTGTATTAGTATAAAATAATATAATTTCCCAAACAATTTTTGCATTCAATATTCCTCAGTATTTATATTATTTATTTTATAAAGTAATTATTGCTCATCTTTATCAAGGGTGCCAATAATTATGGACCTGACTATATATGAGTTTTTGGTTGTTGAGTCAATTAGAGCATGCCCATTTTAAGCTTAACTTTCTTTAAAAGTAAAAGTTCATTCGAAAATATTTAGTCAAGTTAGCTGGCTAATTCCTTGATCCTGCTTTGTAGTATACCCCTAAGGAGATCTCACTGGCCATGGTTTCTTGGTGGAGAACCACAGCCATCCTGAATGACAGCATATGAAATCCCATTTGAAATCCCATGATGTGAAATCCCATTAAATGCTCTGCCATTGTTCTCGTAGTGGAAACACTACGCTTTTAGGTTGGATTATTTAAAACGATCAAATTGAACCTGCCCCAAGCTTTTCTGTGTTTAGCACCTCATGCTTTTTTATTCTTTCCCATTTTGTACTCAAATCTTTGTGGCTACTGTATTCATGCTTCAGTATGATCTATACCTGTTCAGGAATTCTTGACATCTTTATCGCTGGGGTTTATCATTTACATTAGGTTTGAATTAATGGTGAAATAATGCAGCTCTAGTTTTGGTCAACAAAATTGTAATTTCTTGTTATTCTATTTAATTTCAGCTATTTATTATGCATCTCTATTAGCTGCAGCCAGTAGTAGACCAAACCAAGAAACCCATGTAAATGTTCAGACTACTGCTGTGATAATGTTATGACAGACCTAGCTTCATGCAGATCAAATAGAATTTGCTAAATATACCATGGGATGGCTGATTCATATTCACATTAATGAATCTAAGTGTTTTAGTGCTTCTGATCCATGAGATAACTGTCTTCTCTCTGTTGATTGGATGAAGCTGTGTGACATTTTGTCCTGCATAGGCTGACCTACATTTCCAAATGCTAAAATATGCTGAAATATTGAGTTCAGCCATGTGAAGTGAAAATGTATGTAATGCTTGTCCCAGATACGGTAGTCGTATATTGAGTTCTCAATGTGGACATTTACTATATTTTTCTATAGCCTATGTCACTATCATATTGTAGAAATTTGGGGACATTTTTAAATTGCATAGGCCTACATTAAATAAAATTGCATCACCAAATACAAATATCCCGTACTATACAGCCATTGCAACCCTTCCCCCACCCATCATACCCATAAAACAAAATGTACATGAAACAATTGACCTACTGTAAAATACCCTTACAACATCAAAGAGCTCTTAGAATATCTTTAATTGTAATTCATGTTAAATTATAGAATACATTGATTGTAAATATAATTTATCTTCAGAACATAAACAATACACGTAAAACTAAACTGCTATTTTTTGGGTTAAATATTGTGTCAAAATATCCCAGTAACACACTCCATGGAAAGTGTAATCCACATAATCTCGTAGGGAGCAGAAACAGGCAGCGGGAGATGCTCAATGCACTGCCATGCCGAGCAGATGTTCCACAGACACCACATGACTATTATTCAGATTAAGAGAGTGTTTTAATCACATGTAGAAAAGAGACTAAAAGAGGTCTGACTGAGAGAAACTCCCGCCGGGCTATATAAGGGCCGACTCCTGCTGAAAGAATGAACTGGTTCTCAACCGCAATGATAGGATGACACAGTCCCACTGCCTGATCACGGTGAGGTTGAATGAGCAGATTCAATGGGTTTCTCCAGGGTCACATGGGTTGGGTCCAGGCAGGAGGTACTTAGAGGTTGTAGGATTCAGGTGGTCTATGATTGGTATGGGGAGGGTGGAGGGGCGAGAGAGACAGATCTCTCTTGATTCAGACATTGACAAAATTGCAATTTGCCACTAAATAAGATGAATGATGCGGCTGGTTGAGTGACTGGCTGATTGAACAGGTGGAGGCTGTAGGGAAATGGATTTGCCTGGTCCCATCATTGCCTTGGTGGGGAGGGGCAGGTGTACAGCGGAGGTGGGGTGTTGGGGTGTGATGCTTGGCCATCTGGAAACTCATTGCAGTAGCTAGATGGGGTCGATGTTGTGGATATGTTGGTCCAACATTAGCCTCAGAGGGAGACAAAACCTCTTTATTAGAGATCAAACAGGACAATTTTGGTGACAGTTTGATTACTGTATTTGACATGTAAAATCATTGTGTTTTTCTCAAACTAATCGTATAGGATTCCCAAATAATTATTCTGGAAAGGACATTATAATGTAACACAAGTTAACCAGTGGGACCCGTATCAAATATCCTGATAGCCTGATTGTCAATATATCACAACAAATGGCATGATTTAGGAAAGCAGCCATATGCTATTACTGTCTAATAATATGGGAAGTATTGCACTGTGAGATATTTCAGTGCCAGATTAGCCAGCCATGTAGAGCTTATAACATGTGAAGGATGACAAAGAATGTGACCCTCTCAAATGACAGCTATTGGTGGTGGCTCATAACATGTGGTGTCAGCGAACAACAATACTGTTCCCCATTACAGAACATGAAGCAGCAAGTCAGCGTTGCCATTAATTAGACCACGTTTTAAAGTAGACAGAAATCAATGTTGTCACTTTACTAGCTGCTTACCCTCTATTCGAAGACTCAGGACATTGGATACCCCAGATTTGATGGGAAAATAACACAAAAATGAATCGCCTGCTTTTTGTTTCTCATCTTCTTATCATTCTGGCAGGTAAGGCATATTCTAACCATGCCTGTTGGCTGACTGACTGTTCTTCTGTCGACTATAACATACCTTTGCCAGGATATTTTAGGTGGTAATCTATCCTAAACCAATATTTGAATATCTCACAAATCTAGTTCATTCATGGGATATCTACATCAGATAATTTCTCATTGATTCTTGGTAATGCTTTATCCTTTAGTTAACTATAAGATTTCAAATCTTACTTGAGGTATATCTTAGCTACGATAGTGACTGTTGGATATGCTGGAATAGTTTAAAAGGCATCCCGCATTAGACTCTGTTGATTGACAGGGGCATGTGTGCTCTATCTATCTGTGTTTGGCTCCACAAGTCGATTGTTTTGTGAAATACACTGTATATTTGTAGCCAATTTTCATAGATTTACCGTTTTGAATATCTCAAAACGTCTTTCAAGCTCTCGGGGTATGTTCTTGCGCAAAATAGGTTTAATTTCAAGGGCAGGCAGGAAAATGAAATGGGATACCGCTCCGGCATGGGTCAAATATGTAGCGGAAATAGCGGATGTCATGTCTGAAACACTATCTGTATTGACAGAGCTCTCATCTCTATCACCTCCAGCATCCCACGATGATAGTATACCACTGGTCTATAACAGTGTATGATTCAAAGTAATTAAGGAAGGAAGGAATGAGGGAAGGAAGGAGGGAAGCCCTTTAATAATAAATATACTATTTGCACTTACATTAACCACTGCCTATCAGTCTTCTGAGGCTGTAAACCCCAAACTGTACCATGCGAGCCGTACGCCAAGCTGTCTCTGTGTTCCTTGTAGGTTCTGCCTGGGGCTCTGAGGATGAGACCCGTCTGGTGAAAACCCTGTTCACTGGCTACAACAAGGTGGTGCGTCCTGTCGCTCACTTCAAGGACCCAGTGGTGGTTACAGTTGGCCTGCAGCTCATTCAACTCATCAGTGTGGTAAGAAAGATATCATACCATCCCATATCAATCAATATTTATCATGCAATTCACATCACTGTCAAACACTATGTAGAAACTAAAATCAATAAAATTTCTCTGCAGGATGAGGTCAACCAGATTGTTAACAGCAACGTTCGACTGAAACAGGTTTGTTTCTGCCATTTCCTGTATCAACACAGCAATATAAATATGAGATTAAAGTATTTTTCTTTCTGGCTATTTTGTAAGAGAGTAATGATAAGGAAGTTGTAAGTATGGGTAATTAATAGAAGGAATTCCAGAATTATTTCATAAGAAACAGTAAACAATCCCTATAAACCGTTGATTTATATCAATTTTAAAGAAATTGTAACAAAACATTATCTGGAAAAATTCCATGTTGAAATGATCACTCTTTGTCAATTTCATCTGAATCAGACTTAATTTCAGGAACTTCAAATAGTCTATCTGAAATTTTCTTTGTATGCTCTTTGTACCTTGCACTGTCATTTTCCAGCAATGGAAGGACGTGAACTTGCAATGGAATCCTGAGGATTATGGTGGAATCAAAAAGATAAGAGTGCCTTCCACTGACATTTGGCGTCCTGACCTCGTTCTCTATAACAAGTAAGATTCGGGCCATATTTGCATCAAATGTCTTTCTTTTTTACCATTCTTCCACTGTGATAAAATGTCACCAGACAGACAGACTGGATGTTATGATGTTTCCCATCTTTCCCTGTGCATAGTGGGTAAGAGCTCACATAGCATCGGGCTAAATCTGGCTTCTATATCACAGGTTCCCCCCACACCATATGCTGCGTCTGACACACTGCTGTTTCTCCCTGACAACCAGCTCCTATGCCACAGCAACCTGTACCAGTCTCAGCTCTGGTTGGTTGGCCTGTGTGGATGCTGTGATGGCAGGGCCATGCCAAGCCCTAGGCAGTGACGTCACTCTGTGTTAACATTATCTCCCGTGCTGATGCCCGTGTTTGTGTGTGCCCACAGTGCTGATGGTGACTTTGCCATCGTTCACGAGACCAAAGTGCTGCTGGAGCACACTGGCATGATCACGTGGAACCCCCCTGCCATCTTCAGGAGCTACTGTGAGATCATCGTATTGCACTTCCCCTTCGACCTGCAGAACTGCAGCATGAAGCTGGGTACCTGGACCTATGATGGCAACTTGGTTGTCGTCAATCCCGTAATAATCATAATCACTATTTTGTCATATTTCTCTAATTGATCCCCTGTGTATCTCCTGTGATACAGCTGTGTATACACATACAGCCCAGTGCTGATTTTACATATTGTTCTAAGTCCCAATACAAAACACCCCACGTCCTAAAACCTTCCAATAAGGTTGTGCCGTCTCTGGTCAGTTGCTTCCTTATTACATTTTTATTACCTGTCTCCACCAGGACAGCGACCGTCCTGACCTGAGTAACTTCATGGAGAGTGGAGAGTGGGTGATGAAGGACTACCGCAGCTGGAAACACTGGGTGTACTATGCCTGCTGCCCAGACACGCCCTACCTGGACATCACCTACCACTTCCTGATGCTGCGGCTGCCCCTCTACTTCATCGTCAACGTCATCATCCCCTGCATGCTCTTCTCATTCCTCACTGGCCTCGTCTTCTATCTGCCCACTGACTCTGGTTGGTATTGCATCACTTCAATCATTTCAGTTCTAAATCTCTTTTATATTTCAAGTGGCTGAAGATGAGCTGAAATACATGTTGTCATCATAGCTGCGACATTGATAATTTATGTAGTGGTTGTGAAGTACCTGTATCAGCTGGTACAACTACACCCTTGTCCTCCTAACTGTCTCTGGGCGTCAGAAGTTCCTAGTAGCTACATTAGCTGTAACAGTGATGTGTCTCAGCTAGCATCTGGCCCTGTTCCCAGTGTTGAGGCCTGCCTCATTACCCAGAGACCCTGTGTGCTGCCATGTCCGTGAGCAGGCCTTTCCTTTAATGTATAATACATCTCCGGCTGCCTAACTCGGATAGGGCTGCTGCTACAGTATGATGCAGTGGAGGGGCTGAGATGCAAAATGGAAATCCTCTTGGTTTACTGATTTGACTGAACAGCAAAAACAACACATAGTTCACATTCCACAGTAGAATCTCTGTGAATAAGTTTTGGACACACACCCCAGCAGACGTGTGAAGAATAGCAGGAAATTGGCTTCTGGTTGTGAAGGTGCTCAACTAAAAAATAACACATACTAGAAATTCTATTGTCTGTGTGCCTGTGTTTCTGTTTGCTTACCTGAGGTTGTTTGTGTGTAAGCCTATGTGTAAGGAAGGCTACATGGGATGGGACAAATTAAACAACTAATTGCTTTACTCCTGCTTGCAGCTATGGTATAGGCAATATTGTTCAGGCTCCAACTCACAGTTCTTTTTTATAAGCAGAATTCCTACCCATCTAGTGGAGGACTGAAAGAGAGGTTGGAGGAGCTCAATTGGACCAAGCCTATAAGAGTTGTGACAGAGGCTACTCCTCCCTGTGGTCAGAATGAGTTAGTGCCCTAAAGGGTGTGATGCCACTGACAGTCTCTTGCTATCAGTCTCTCTCTGAAGCTGCAGTGTGCAGCGATGCAGAAGATCAATTATCATAATGATCACTTCACTCACTTCACACCCTCTTGTAATTAATCTGAGAGAAGGCGACCAACCAGAGGAGGGATTAGCTCCCCGAATCCTGAGACCAAATGACTATTTATTGATTTTTTTTTTTCAATTAAATTGTAAAGGGTGTCACAGTTGAGTTGCACTGGAGCAATGCTGTGACTGTAGTATTTGCTTTACCCATTGTTACCTCGTTATTAACTGCTCTCACAGTGTTCAACAACAGTTAGATGTTATGAAGCTCAGTTGTCTCCCTATGAGCATATGTTCAGTCTCTGTTATGAGCCTGGATTCTCCACTGAACTGTTCAAAGCTGTCTGCGTGCTGTATGAATGACTGATTTAGTATGTGACAATTGTAATTGTGAAAATGATAACCTTATGTCACAACGGAACATAGTTTGCATTCATCGCAAACTCCAATTGTGCCTTTCTTCATAGATGAATGCTTCTGTATGCGTCTGCTTTTGCAGACCTGAGTGTTGTGAACATGTGTGTCCTCAGGTGAGAAGATGACTCTGAGTATCTCTGTCCTGCTGTCTCTGACTGTGTTCCTGCTGGTCATCGTTGAGCTCATCCCCTCCACATCCAGTGCTGTGCCGCTCATCGGGAAGTACATGCTCTTCACCATGGTTTTCGTCATTGCCTCCATCATCATCACTGTCATCGTCATCAACACCCACCACCGTTCCCCCAGCACTCACACCATGTCCCCATGGGTTCGCAAGGTGGGAACAGCTGGTACATTTCTAACAATTCGTTTTTGAAATCTAAAAAACATATGAACGGTCTTAGAGTGTCTTAAGTTAAATGGATAAGAGCGTCTGCTAAATGACTAAAATGTAAATAATAAGTTTGAATAGCATGGTGCTTTGCTAACAATAACATTTGGGTTCATTTGCAATGTGTAAATGGCATGACACAGCCAAAGGATGACTTGTGCATCCGATTTGTGAATCTTATGAGTGTGTGAGAGTTTAGAAATGTATCTATTTTTAAGCATACAGTATTCACAAATTGGTCATGAAACAACATGGCAGACACACTGTGGTATCAAGTCTTCATAATAGTACCAACAAAAAAAAGTGCCCTCCCCAGTACTGCCATCTAGTGACAGAATATAGATGACTGAAGTTGTTTACTGTATAACTGTATAGTTGACTGTATTTTCTGATTTGACCATGATATTGTTAAATTGAGGAGCCAGATAAGTGTCTGAATTTGGCACATTGTAGGTATTTTACCTGTCTCAGTATAACTTCTGTTCTTATTTTTTCTTCACAGATTTTCATTGACACCATTCCCAACCTCATGTTTTTCTCAACAATGAAACGTCCTGCAAAGGAGAGACAGGATAAAAACATCTATGGTGCTGACTTTGACATCTCAGACATCTCAGGCAAGCCCACCCCTACTGCAGTCACCTACCAGTCCCCCATCACCAAGAACCCAGACGTACGCAGTGCTATTGAGGGGGTGAAGTACATCGCTGAGACCATGAAATCTGATGAGGAGTCCAACAGTGTAAGACTCTGGAATTAATTTCCATCCTTCCCACAGATTTCTCCTTAAAGATATCCGTTTACGTGTTTCTAATTGTTCTCCTCTTTTCCCAGGCTGCTGAAGAGTGGAAGTTTGTAGCCATGGTGCTGGATCACATTCTGCTGTGTGTGTTCATGGCAGTGTGTATCATTGGCACACTGGGGGTGTTCGCAGGCCGTCTCATTGAGCTGAGCATGACACCCTAGAGGTCTGCGGTGTGTCATGTATAGTGCCAGACGTTTTTATTGACCTGACCAGGAAAAACTCTGGGCCCAAGTGACTCTAAAAGTCAAATATTGCTGTGTGAAGACTTGCTTGCTGCTGTTTTTGACCCTCATGTTAACAGTATAAACATTAATTATTATTGGGTGGTTTGCAATTTGTCACACCCTGATCTGTTTCACCTGTCTTTGTGATTGTCTTATACCTGTGTTCTCTGTTTGTCTGTTGCCAGTTTGTTTTGTTTTGTCAAGCTTACCAGCGGTTTTCCCTCTGCTCCTGTCTCTCGATTGTTCCTGTTTCCTAGTTTTCCCGGTGTTGACCATTCTGCCTGCCCTGACCCTGACCCTGCCTGCCGTCCTGTATCTTTGCCCCACCTATCTGGATTACTGACCTCTGCCTGCCCTTGACCTGCCTTTTGACTGCCCCTGTTCTATTAATAAACTGTTGTTACTTCGACTTTGTCTGCATCTGGGTCTTACCTGAAACATACAATTAGCTCAGATTGCTGGGTGCATGCATGTTTATCCATATTTTCACTAATGTGTATTAATTATAGAGCAGTTGATCCACATTCTAATCAAGTTTATTGTAATCAAGTTCTAGTTCCTCAATGTATTTTGTTATATGTTTTCATTAATCTATAATTCAGTATTTAAATAAAGTTTATACTTGACCCTGGTAGTCAATTTTCTATATCTGTTTACTAAGTTGAATTTTGTGCATATTTTGGAAAAAAGAAAATCCTTATTGACAAGTGAAAGAACAATCAATGCTATCAAAAATGAAATAGTATCTCAACAGTACTGCTGCATGTGAAACATTGTGGAACGTTGAGGTCTGAATACTACAAAAGACTGAATTTTGACCACGTGATAGGCCCATGTGCAAAATTCGGCTAAATTGTTTCCCCCCGGCCCCCCATGTAGTCTAATGTGATTGGTGAAGTAGTTTGCTGTCAGAACAAGAAGGAAATTGCGGGGTGTTGTGACATAGAGAGATACCGGTAAGTTGTCTTGTCTTTTTTTACAGTCACTTGTCGACTAGTCTAAATAGCACCCCGTATATTGGCATTTGGCAAACTAGCGTGTCATGTTGTCACCTATTTATAAATATCGCACGTACTAACTGGCTAGAGTTAGGTGAATTGGCTAGCTAGCTAGGTAATTTAGTTAGCCAACCCTCTCGAACTCCATGCCTTGATTGTCTGTAGGTACTGGTAGCTAGCTACGTTAGTTGTCTTTTTAAAGAATGGCGCTCTATTTTTCATCAAGCTAATAGCAATGCTAGCCATTTTTTTTAACCATACATTAATTAGCTCAGATTGCTGGGTGCATGCATGTTTATCAATATTTTCACTAACGTGTATTATAGAACAGTTGATCGATTATTATTTTTTTGTAATTGATACGTTGTATCTAACATTTTACATTGTGAGAAGGATATATCGCTACAAAGTAGCTACTGTAATAGACTGTTTACGAGTGTGCCTAATATTGACGTTACAGCAAAAAAAAAAACTGTAAATGGTGGTTATAACTTCGCTTCAGGACTCAACTTCGTGAGTCTGTTGGGACATTCATTGGGCTGAAAGGTTTACCTATGTAACTACCATGTATAAATGGTTCAAATCGAAATCTAATCAAATGTTGTTTGTCACATGTGCCGAATACAACAGTGCTTACTAAGTTACGAGCCCTTTTCCAACGATGCAGTTTTAGAGACGCCAAATTGAAATTGTAGTTTGACTGTTCTCCAAGTATAGATTTTCAGTAACTGGTAGTGACACCAGCAACCCCATCAGCGTGGCCAGGCATGAGAGCTGATATCTGAGGATTTAAACCACCAGCGCCACAATGGAGGTCCCTGCCATCAGTAACAACCTCAACCTTTCAAATGGGGACTTGGATCCCTCTGACACCCCTCCCACCATGTCCATTGACAAGCTCTTCCCAGCACTCTTGGAGTGTTTTGGGATCATCTTGTGTGGCTATATTGCTGGTCGAGCAAACATCATCACATCCACACAGGCCAAAGGATTGGGGAACTTTGTGTCCAAGTTTGCCCTCCCAGCATTGCTCTTTAAGAACATGGTACTCTTGGACTTTGGGAATGTCATCTGGCCATTTTTGTGGAGTATTCTCATCGCCAAGGTGTCTGTGTTTTTCATTGTGTGTGTGATTACACTACTGGTTGCCAGTCCTGACACTCGCTTCAGCAAAGCTGGCCTATTCTCCATCTTTGCTACTCAAAGCAATGACTTTGCTTTGGGATACCCGATTGGTGAGTGTTGTATTAGTCTTTCCATCCTTTCAGTTTCAGTCCTTTTAAAATTGATAACCTCCTGGCAGAATCTCAGAACAAAGGAAATATGTCTTTATGTCATTCTTTAAAATCTTGTTGGTTTGTGACAAAAAGTTTGATTCACTCTGCTCTCCTCCCTAAAAGGGAACTTCCTGAACTGTACCTTTCTTCACAGTTGAGGCCTTGTACAAGAACACACACCCAGAGTATCTACAGTACATTTACCTGGTAGCACCAGTGTCCCTCATGCTTCTCAACCCCATTGGGTTTGCCTTCTGTGAGATCCAGAAGTGGAGGGATCAGAGAGACCGGCAGCAGCGCAAACTCCAGATAGTGGGTGTGGTCATCCTGCAGGTTCTGAAGAACCCCATGGTCTTCATGGTTGTTATTGGCATTATCTTCCACTTCATCCTGGATCAGAAGATCCCTGCTTTCATGGAGCAGTTTGTGGATGGCCTGGCCAACTCTTTTGGAGGAGCAGCTCTGTTCTACTTGGGCCTCTCCATGGTGGGCCAGTTGGGGAAGCTCACCAGGTCCACGGTTGTAGCCCTTATCCTGCTCATCACAGCAAAACTGTGAGTGTTTACGGGGATTTATGATGGATTGTTTTGAGTTTAAGAATGTTAAGTTAGATTATTATACATGTAGGCTTCTATTATTTAATATTAATAATGACCTACACTTCATACACATTCATACTGCACATAAAAACACACTGTAGACATAGTGTCAGGACATGAGACCACATCTCCTTGTAATTAAGTGTTAGGTGTTCTGTGTACTGTTATTGACTCCGAGCTAACTGTGGACTCGTATTGGTCTGCTGCACACCAGGCAACCTTGGCACATGACTACCATTTTTGTTTTGTGTAATACAAACATTCTTGAATACATCCACGTTTCAGTATTTTTGACCTTGAAACCTTTATTTATTCTCATGCAATCTTGAAGGGGGAATCTGCATTTCAAACGGTAACAAAGCGGAAACCCCACCACTGTTTTGGTAAACGGCTGAGGGATGTCTAGACTGTCTCAAAATGGGCAGCCTAAAGAGAACAAGAGAAAATAAACAGTCCTAAATGAAAAGCTGCTCTCTGTGTTTTACTAGCATCGTGATGCCTTGAAGACGTTAAACTGAGGCAACATTATAGGAGGAAGTAAGCCTCAAGTCCATGACAATGGAGTAGGCTAAAGCACAAATAGATCTGGGACCAGGCTACGAGCCAGACCCTTGAAAATATAGTCTCTTCCTTCTTACCTGATGATTCCTTGTGAATGAATCAGGCATTTATCTTGTAACATTTCGCAACCGCAACATTACAATGAAACTTTACGTGTTTGATCTTCCGGAGGTTGGTGATGCCGTTGATCTGTCGAGAGACGGTGGAGCTGCTGGACGCTGACAACACCAGCTCTAATCTCGAACACTCCAGCCTCTCCAACTATGCCTTCCTCTATGGTGTCTTCCCTAGTGCCCCCAGTGTGGCCATCTATGCTGCTCACTATAACATGGAGCTACAAGTTGTAAGTCATCTACTCTCTCCTATATGGATAGAAGTGTATGTCATATGAAGACATGGACAGTGTCACATTTTTTTTGTGTATTGTTTTCTAACAGGTTACCTCAGGGATGGTAGTAAGCACATTTCTCTCAGCTCCCATTATGTATGTTTCTGCTTGGTTGCTGACAATACCATGGATGGACCCTAAGCCATTGATGGATTCTCTGCAGAATGTCAGCTTTAATGTCAGCATCATCAGCTTAGTTGCACTGGTGAGTTTTCCCCCTGCCTCCCATCATTATCAAAGAACTATTATTAACTGTAATCTTTACTTTTCAACTGGCTTTGTGCTGGTTATTTATTTTATTTCAGGCAGGGTGGTCGGACGTCAGGAAATTATAACCTACAAGCAGGTGTTTATTGTACTAAAGCTTCTATTCACATTATCCCATTCATATTGTGTTATTTGGGGGCAGTTTTGGGGACAGTAGTTGAGGGGGGGTATCAGGTGATACTGTTAGATGATACTGTCTAGACTAGGCTACGTTGATTCAGTATTGAAAATGGAAACAATGATATTGAAAAGCTTAGAGCAGGAAGTCTATGAACAGTAGGGGTGGAGATATGACTTGCAACCAGGCAGTTCAAAGTCATAAGCAGGATGTCTCTGTCTGGTGCCAATGATATGATACTTGAGGCTTACTTCCTCCTATAATGTTGCCTCAGTTTAACTTCAAGGCAACACAACGCGAGTAAAACACAGAGAGCAGCTTTTCATTTAGGATGGTTTATTTTCTCTTGTTCTCTCTAGGATGCCCATTTTTTGACAGTCTAGACTGGTCATATGACCTTTCTTATAACCTGTGATGTAGTTTCACTGAATGTTACTGCTCTAGAATGCATGTGGTGTTTATTGGGACCGGATATGATGAAATTGCCATTGCAGTTTACATAAGTATGCTATCCTTTTCTGTATGGTATGTGTAGACAAGCATATCTAATGTTGAGATCTCTTATCTCTTTGTTACAGGCTTGGACAGTTACTGTCATGTTCCTGAGTAAGAAATTTAAGAGACTACCTCACATGTTCACTGTCAACCTGTTCTTGGCACAGGCAAGGCTTGCCTTTTTGAATATCTGTTAGTTTTCACAAAACATCCATCCCATATGCATATTGTATCAGTATGTCCATTGAATAATGTTGTACATATCATATTGTCCATAGTACAAAGCCAAATTAGCAATATCACTGTCTAAATGTCGTTTTAGGATCGCTTGCTGCTGTCTATTGACGTTTTGCCTCTCCGTGCGTCCAGATTCTAGCTTGTGTTAGCATGATCATGTGGAACTTTGTCGTGAGACAAGACCGCTTCATTGGACACGTGTTGACATTCACACTGTTGTACGGCTCACTGTACAGTACTTATGTATGGCCAGGTATGTCTGTCACACACACAACCATCAGCATTTATAATACCACCATTTTCTCTTATAGTATGCTTTTGTGTTGTATGTATAAAGTATGTTAACATACTGTGATTTTTAAAATGTGAATGGTGTGGTGTCTAGCAATGATTCTCTCACCATAGAGTCCATGTTGCTTTGTTTTAGGTCTGATAGCACTTTCCCTTGTGTTGATGAAGAGAGGTGGTGAGCTGAAGGTTGCGCCAGGCTTCCTGGTGATTGCAGGCTGGGGGTGAGTCATGAGCTTTCCACTGAATAATTGAATTATTGGAAACCAAGGGACCTTTTTTGTTGAATCTGCTGCTCAAACACAGTTCGTATCTTATGTCAACAGAGTCCCAGCCCTTGTGGCAGCAGTGCTCCTCGTAACTGGGGAGAGGATGCCTGACACCATCGATTCGGCTTTCTTTTATGGAAGACCCCAGGTGAGACAGACTGAGGAAAGAAGACGGCGTCTCTCATAGAACTTGACCTCATCATCCTGACCTTCTGTCTTTGTGTTTTCTGCAGATCATCTGCACCTCAGTTGTGCTTGCCTTCAGCATAGTGCTGGGCGGTTGCTCTTTGGTGGGCCTCCGTCGAGGCACGTGGGACTCAAAGTACCATGTCCTGGAGAGAGACTCTATGCTAGGCACTACTGAGGATCTGAGGCCCCAGACTGGCCCAGATACCCAAACTATCCCAGATATCCGTGACATGTTTGAGTCAGCCGGAACTGGAAGCATCAACATAGGTATATGTTAGCTGGATTTATGTCATGTGTATATAATACTAGTTAATCAAGTGTATGATGCGGATTACATTTTTTCTTATGGGGTATTGTGTGTAGATTGATGAGGAACATTTTTAGTTAATCAATTTTAGTATAAGGCTGTAACGTAACAAAAATGTGGAAAAGGGAAGTGGTCTGAATACTTTCCGAATGCACTGTAAATACAAAAGTATGTGGACACCCCTTCAAATTAGAGGATTTGGCTATTTCATCCACACCCGTTGCTGACAGGTGTATAAAATCGAGCACACCGCCATGCGATCTGCATAGACAAACATTGGCAGTAGAATGGCCTTACTGAAGAGCTCGGTGACTTTCAAAGTGGTATCGTTATAGGATGACACCTTTCCAAAAAGTCTGTTAGTCAAATTTCTGCCCTGCTAGAGCGGCCCTGGTCAACTGTAAGTGCTGTTATTATGAAGTGGAAACGTCTAGGAGCAACAACAGCTCAGAGGCGAAGTGGTAGGCCAGACAAGCTCACAGAACGGGACAGCTGAAGCGCTCGGCGCGTAAAAATCGTCTGCCCTCGGTTGCAACCCTCACTACCAAGTTCCATAATGCCTCTGGAAGTAACGTCAGCACAAGAACTGTTTGTCGGGAGCTTCATGAAATGGGTTTCCGTGGCCAAGCTGCCGCACACAAGTCTATGATCACCATGCGCAATGCCAAGTGTCGGCTTGAGTGGTGTAAAGCTCGCCACCATTGGACTCTGGATCAGTGGAAATACTTTCTCTGGAGTGATTAATCATGCTTCACCATGTGGCAGTCCGACAGACGAATCTGGGTTTGCGGATACAAGGAGAACACTACCATAGTGCCAGCTTGAAAGTTTGGTGGAGGAATAATGGTCTGGGGGTGTTTTTCATGGTTTGGGCAAGGCCCCTTAGTTCCAGCTACAGCATACACGATTCTGTGCTTCCAACTTTGTGGCAACAGTTTGAGGATGGCCCTTTCCTGTTTCAGCATGCCCCTGTGCACAAAGCGAGGTCCATACATAATTGATTTGTCGTAATCGGTGTGGAAGAACTTGACTGGCCTGCACAGGGCCCTGACCTCAACACCATCGAACACTTTTGGGATGAATTGGAACAACGACTGCGAGCCAGGCCTAATCGCCCAACAGCAGTGCCTGACCTCACTAATGCTCTTGTGGCTGAATGGAAGCAAGTCCCCGCAGCAATGTGGTGGCCTGTGGGGCGGCAGGTAGCCTAGTGGTTAGAGCGTCGGGCCAGTAACCACATACCACATACAGGTGTCCACATACTTTTGTTATCAGTCATCACCCTGTGGGTCACTAACAGTGTGTCTGCTCTGTGGTCTCCCTCAGGTCAGTGTGAGACTGGCTGTGAGTCGCCAGGCTGTCTACTGGCCCAGGAGGAACAGCAGAGGCAGGTGGCAGACAGACAGGTGGCCCGCCATGTGCTCTTATGCCTGCTACTGACCGTCAGCCTACTAGCTGTGAGTGACTGACTCACTATTACAGAATGACGCTGAGACTGTTACTAAACCCTATTGTACTGTACTTTACTGACCTCTAATCTTCTTTACTGTAATGTGCTGTTCAATTTTGTGAAACAGAGAGGTCTTTGATTGGTTCAGATTTGGACTGACAAAATGTCAACTACTTTTTGACGTCCATGGACATCCGGTGTCCGTCTGTGCTCAGTGGGTGAGGACGCTGGTTACAGTAAATGGAAAGCGAGGGGCCTCGTGGATGTGTGTCAGTAAGAGCCGGGACAGGTGACATTAACCCAATGAGTCCCACTGCCATGCCAACACGATTTGGACTTCTAACCCCTTTTAAACATTGGGTGTTAGAACTACAGACTTCTTGGTTGTACAATTTGGATTCATCCATTAATCTGTGATTTTTTTATTACAAAAATGTTTGTAGAGTCCGAATGGTTTCAGATACAAATTTATTAAAAGCTATCTATGAAAAGCTGAGGCTCTCAAACACGCATGTATTTTACTCTATAACAATCAAGCTACACAAGAGTCATCAGAAGCTATGGGGTTCTTCTAGAAGATCATAGGAAATCCAAGGACAGTGTCTGTAATACTGTAATAAGCTCACATAGTTGCTGTCACGAACTCCAATCTCCACACAGTTGTCATTGACTAGTTTGATATTAATTTCCCACTGACCAAACAATTTCTGTACTTAAGAGCAATCATATAAATTCATTTTTGATCAGGTTTTTGCTTTGCCGGACCTTTAATTTTTAACTTTTTTTAACCTTTATTTAGGATGAATGGTTGGAAAATGTATATGCCTTCATTTCTCAAAAACATCCTCATTTGACACCAAATTTGTTGTGCTCCTATGAACTTCACATGTTGGTGCTCATGGGTCCTTTTACATGGAAATGGCCTTGTGCGACAGAACCTGTATGTTGAGTTGTTTTACGGCTGTCCTGTCCTTCAGTTTTGGGCGAGTGTGACAATCCCTGTTTCAATCTCTCTCCCCTGTTTTAGAACCTGTCCAGCTGCCTGTGGTGGCTCTTTAGTCGAGTTCCTGGGAGACTTTACTTAGAGCTGCAGTTCTTCTGTGCTGTGGTCAACTATGGACAGGTACCGTACATATAGGTCTCCATAGACACATTGGGATTTGGAGCCACTGTATTTACTCAATGGTGGTGGTGTTTACATATCTGTGTTTTGCTGTTCTCAGGGCTTCATCTCGTTCGGGCTTTTTGGGCTGGACAAACATTTGATAATACTGCCATTTAAAAAGAAGTAAGAGGCTCACTGACATGCATTTCATATGATCGAGTAGTGAGCTGTGTATTGAATAAGAAGCCTTGAGAATACTTTTTTTGGACCTGTGCCCAGGATATCCTGTCTGTGGCATAGAAGGAAGCCAGAGGAGCAGCCTCAACTGGTTGTATCTGATGACATCATGATGACCTGCACTCAGTTCATCAGATACCACAAAGAGCAGTGTGTCCGGGACATTGTCCAGAATAAGAGGTGAGGGGTCAATTAGTCACCTTACAGGGCTGCTCTGTTCAGGGATTCAATAGACCCCCTGCTTTTACTGTGCACCCACTGTGCATTTCCTAAAACGGCTCACAGTATATATGAAACCTCCCATATTATGCAGTAATTCACAACTTTGCTTACGATTTGACAGTCTGACACAGTTTGTGTAACAACTGCATTATACCCATTGATCATCCCTAATATGAATATTTTTTTTGCATGGGTTGTGTTGAGCACTTCTCTCTTGCGTTTGTTTCGGTGTGCCATCCTAGCTACAGTTCCTATAGAAAGTATTCACATTTCACATCCCTTTTTCCACATTTTGTTTTGTTACAGCCTGAATGTAAAATGGATTATATTGAGATTTGGTTTTTTTGTCACTGGTCTACACCCCAAGACCCCATAATGTCAAGGTGAAATTTTAGTATTACATTTATTAATTAAAAAAGATAATGTCTTGAGTCAATAAGTATTCAAACCCTTTTATGGAAAGCCTAAATAAGTTCAGGAGTGAACATCTGCTTAACAAGTTACATAAGTTGCATGGACTCACTCTGTGTGCAATAATAGTGTTTAACATGATTTTTAAATTACTACCTCATCGCTGTACCCCACACATACAATTATTAAGGTCCCTGTCGAGCAGTGAATTTCAAACACAGGTTCAACCACAAAGACCAGGAAGGTTTTCCAATGCCCTGCAAAGAAGGGCACCTATTGGTAAATGGGTAAAAAAGAAAGAAAAAAGAAGCAGACATTGAATATCCCTTTGAGGATGGTGAACTACAAAGATTCAGGTGTCCTTCCTAACTCAGTTGCCGGAGAGGAAGAAAACCGCTCAGCAATTTCACCATGAGGCCAATGTTGACTTTAAAACAGTTAGTTTAATGGCTTTGACAGGAGAACTGAGGATGGATCAACAACATTGTAGTTACTCCACAATACTAACCTAAATGACAAAGTGAAAAGAAGGAAGCCTGTACAGAATAAAAAATATTCAAAAACATGCATCCTGTTTGCAACAAGGCACTAAAGTAATACTGCAAAAAGTGTGGCAAAGCAATTAACTTTTTGTCCTGAATACAAAGTGTTATGTCTTGGACAAATACAATACAACAGATTACCGTACTTAGTACCACTCTCCATATTTTCAAGCATAGTGGTGGCTGCATCATGTTATGGATTTGCTTGTAATCATTTAGGACTCTGGATTTCTTTCAGGATAAAAAATAAACTGAATGGCACTAAGCACAGGCAAAATCCTTAATACTTATCTAATCAAGATAGTGTTTTATTTTGCATTAATTGTTTTACAAATTCCACTTTGACATTTTAGTATTTTGTGTCGATCTTGACAGAAAATGACAAAATCAATTTGAATCCCATTTTAATACAACAAAATGTGAAAGGGTGTGTGAATACTTTCTGAAGGCACTCTATCTGCTCCCTCTCTCTCTCTCTCTCATTCCTCTTGGACCTGTCAGCTGTGGGGAGTGCCTAACTGGCCCGTTGGTGAATCCTTCCTCTGACACACAGGTGTGGGGAGAGGACAGTGGCGAACACTTTTCTTGGCAGTGAGCTGGTAGAGTGGCTGTTGCAGGTGGGTCTGTCACAGGACCGAGGAGAGGCGCTGCTCTACGGGATCCGGCTGCAGCAGGGTGGGGTGCTCCAGCACATCACCCAGGAGTATGGCTTCAAAGATGACAACCTGCACTACTGCTTCACAGCATAAGGTGGGCCCTGGTTAGGCCCAGTCTCTGTTTTCCAGAGGCACAGGATGAAAAAGAGATCAGCTATCTACCAGACCTGAATCCAGGTCGCTACCTACATAGCACTAGCAGTATTGGTTGACTTGAAGAGTCTGCTGATTAAAAAAATATATATATTGTTTTGTTTTGCACATGGAAATATGCATCATAACAAGCATTGAGCACTTGTTAGTTTTCTTTTAAACTGCCTATTTTTTGTGGGTTTTGTATGGTACTGTATGCATAACGAGATTTAACAGTTGTCAAAGAGGCAGAGGTAATAATGATCGGCCCAAATCATGGATGTCAAATAGCTTGCGTTATCGTCTCATGTTATACAGACCAGCTTGTATCCCCTTGATGACACTCGTATACCGTAAGGCTCAGATTTTTATTTATTTAGTTTGGATCACAAGAATGGTATTTGTCAGGTATTGAAAATGTAAGTCTGTAATGGGCCTCTCGAGTGGCGCAGAGTTCTAATGCACTGCATTACAGTGCTAGAGGTGTCACTACAGACCCGGGTTCGATCCCGGGCTCTATCATAACCGGCCGTGATCGGGAGTCCCATAGGGCGGCGCACAATTGGCCCAGCGTCGTCCGGGTTAGGGGGGAGTTTGGCCGGGGGGGCTTTACAAGTGGGCCGTCATTGTAAATAAGAATTTGTTCTTAACTGACTTGTCTAGTTAAATAAAACATGTAAATGCATGCTGCTGTGTATTATAAATACCCTTAATTTGGCCATAATTTATAACTTAAAATACATATGGCAGCTAGATCTATTTTTAATATATTTGAATAATGTCAAATTTTAGGGACGCAGAATTGTATTGTTTGATATCTCCGTCCGTTCGGACATTATTAGTCACACGCGATATCTCGGACACTATTGGGTGATTTTGACGAAACTTGGATGAATGATGCATCTTGCCATAGAGACCCAGCGTTTACAAAATTACACTAATTGGCCCAAGGGGGGAGCTGTAGTCATTAACTGAGAACTTTGAACAAGCATATCTCCTGTCCCGTCATTTTGTACATGCAGTGCCTTCGGAAAGTATTCAGACCCCTTGATTTTTTCCACATTTTGTTAAGTTACAGCCTTATTCTACAATGAACTAAATAAAACAATTTCCTCAGCAATCTACACACAGTACCCCATAATGACTAAGCAAAAACAGTTATTTTTTGAAAATGTATTCAAATTAAACAAATACCTTATTTACATAAGTATTTAGACCCTTTGCTATCAGACTCGAAATTGAGCTCAGATGCATCCTGTTTCTATTGTTCATCCTTGAGATACTTCTACAACTTGATCGGAGTCCACCTGTGGTAAATTCAATTGATTGGACATGATTTGGAAATACATACACCTGTCTATATAAGGTCCCACAGTTGACAGTGCATGTCAGAGCAAACTGAGCAATAGGGGGAGAAGGGCCTTGGTCAGGGAGGTGACCAATAACCCAATGGTCACTGACAGAGCTCTAGAGTTCCTCTGTGGAGATGGGAGAACCTTCCAGAAGGACAACCGTCTCTGCAGCACTCCACCAATCAGGCCTTTATGGTAGAGTGGCCAGACGGAAGCCACTCCTCAGTAAAAGACACATGACAACCCGCTTAAGAGTTTGCCAAAAGGCACCTAAAGGACTCTCAGACCATGAGAAACAATATTCTCTGGTCAGAAGGAAACCATGATTGAACTCTTTGGCCTGAATGCCAAGCGTCACGTCTGGAAGAAACCTACCACCATCCCTACGGTGAAGCATGGTGGTGGCAGCATCATGCTGTGGGGATATTTTTCAGCGGCAGGGACTGGGAGACTAGTCAGGATCGAGGCAAAGATGAACGGAGCAAAGTACAGAGAAATCCTTGATGAAACCTGCTCCAGGACATCTGACTGGGTTGAAGGTTCACCTTCCAACAGGACAATGACCCTAAGCACTCAACCAAGACAATGCAGGAGTGGCTTCGGGACAAGTCTCTGAATGTCCTTGAGTAGCCCAGCCAGAGCCTGGACTTGAACCCGATCGAACATCACTTTAGAGACCTGAAAATAGCTGTACTGCAACGCTCCCCATCCAACCTGACAGAGCTTGAGAGGATCTGCAGAGAAGACTCAGAGAAACTCTCCAAATACAGGTGTGCCAAGCTTGTAGTGTCATACCCAAAAATACTTTAGGCTGTAATCGCTGCCATAGGTGCTTCAACAAAGTATTGAGTAAAGGGTCTGAATACTTATTTAAATTATATTTAAGGGTTTTATTTTTTATAAATTAGCAAACATTTCTAAACAGTTTTTTTTATTTGTCATTATGGGGTATTGTCTGTAGATTGATTGAGGGGGAAAGAACTACTTCACAATTTTAGAATAAGGCTGTAACGTAACAAAATGTGGAAAAAGTCAAGGGGTCTGAATACTTTCTGAAGGCACTGTTTATGCAGACCCTCATGAGCAACACGTTTCCCGTAAAGACCTAAACTCAGCAAAAAAATAAATGTCCTCTCACTGTCAACTGCGTTTATTTTCAGCAAACTTAACAAGATTCAACAACTGAGACCATAAAATGAACAAGTTCCACAGACATTGAATAATGTGTCCCTGAACAAAAAATCAAAAGTAACAGTTCGTATCTGGTGTGGCCACCAGCTGCATTAAGTACTGCAGTGCATCTCCTCGTGGACTGTACAAGATTTGCCAGTTCTTGCTGTGAGTTGTTACCCCACTCTTCCACCAAGGCACCTGCAAGTTCCCGGACATTTCTGGGGAGGAATGGCCCTAGCCCTCACCCTCTGATTCAACAGGTCCCAGACGTGCTCAATGGGATTGAGATCCGGGCTCTTCGCTGGCCATGGCAGAACACTGACATTCCTGTCTTGCAGGAAATCACGCACAGAACGAGCAGTATGGCTGGTGGCATTGTCATGCTGGAGGGTCATGTCAGGATGAGCCTGCAGGAAGGGTACCACATGAGGAAGGAGGAAGTCTTCCCTGTAACACACAGCGTTGAGATTGCCTGCAATGACAACAAGCTCAGTCCGATGATGCTGAGACACACCGCCCCAGACCATGACGGCCCCTCCACCTCCAAATTGATCCCGCTCCAGAGTACAGGCCTCGACGTAACGCTCATTCCTTCGATGATAAACGCAAATCTGACCATCACCCCTGAGACAAAACCGCGACTCGTCAGTGAAGACCACTTTTTGCCAGTCCTGTCTGGTCCAGCGACAGTGGGTTTGTGCCCGTAGGCAACGTTGTTGCCGGTGATGTCTGGTGAGGACCTCCCTTACAACAGGCCTACAAGCCCTCAGTCCAGCCTCTCTCAGCCTATTGCGGACAGTCTGAGCACTGATGGAGCGATTGTGCGTTCCTGGTGTGTTCCTGGTGTAACTCGGGCAGTTGTTGTTGCCATCCTGTACCTGTCCCGCAGGTGTGATGTTCGGATGTAACGATCCTTTGCATGTGTTGTTACACGTGGTCTGCCACTACGAGGACGATCAGCTGTCTGTTCTGTTTCCCTGTAGCACTGTCTTAGGCGTCTCACAGTACCGACATTGTAATTTATTGCCCTGGCCACATCTGCAGTCCTCATGCCTCCTTGCAGCATGCCTAAGGCACGTTCACGCAGATGAGCAGGGACCCTGGGCATCTTTCTTTTGGTGTTTTTCAGAGTCAGTAGAAAGGCCTCTTTTTAGTGTCCTTAGTTTTCATAACTGTGACCTTAATTGCCTACCGTCTGTAAGCTGTTAGTGTCTTAACGACCGTTCCACAGGTGCATGTTCATTTATTTGTTTATGGTTCATTGAACAAGCATGGGAAACAGTGTTTAAACCCTTTACAATGAAGATCTGTGAAGTTATTTGGATTTTTACGAATTATCTTTGAAAGACCGGGTCCTGAAAAAGTTTACGTTTATAAGCTCCGCCCATTCAATATTTTTTTATTTCTGCATCATTCATGGGGGACAACATGTTTACTGATGCCTTGTTAACTTATTTTAATGATTCTTGGCTCAAAGAATATATATATATTTTTTTAATACACAACTATAATTCCAGTTTGTTTTGGTTTTAGGTTTGTTGAGAGAAAAAGAGTACAAAACCGAATGTGCCAGATGAAATGCAATATTCTTTATTACTGGAGTTATTTTGGAGTCAAGTTACTTTTTCCTTAATGGGATTGTGCTTATTACGGTAATTGAGCCATGTATTCACCTTGTTTGGCATTATGAATGTTTGAATGATGGTTTGTCTTTACATTTTTTCATGTCACTTGACTAAAAGAGAATGTACGGTATCATGCACTTTGAAGCTAACTAATGCGGCATGTTCTTCTATGATTCCCAGCCTGTTTTTTTTTTACAAATAAACTGCTGTATTGCACCTCTGGCTTATTCGATTCCTTTTATACTGGGTTAAAACAGAACTGATGGATACATGTTGTGGTAAAGTGTGTGTGTGGCTCTTCCTGCAGGGCCTTTCAGGGTGGAACAGGATGCCTGAAGACAGATTTTGACAATGAAAAGATGTCCTGTCTTTTTACTTCAAATAAACCTATACAAATCACTCAGTAAATTGCTCAATGGTTAAACAAGGCCAAGCTCTTCCCTCCACTACTAATGTTTCGTATACTAAGTGTATTATTTTGCATAGTGGGACATGCAGGAGTTGGTCTTGAAACAACCACTGGCCATTTTAGATATTAAAGACCGATCTTAACTGTAAACCAGTGGCGGTCGGTGTCGTTTAAGATCAGAGATGACAATTTTTTTATGATCGTGGCCTTATTTATATCACAGCATATTGGATGACTCATTCATATTCCATTCACCCAGCTAAATATAACATTGATAGGTTTAGGTTACGACATGACACTCATTTTCCCAATACTCAACATGAGGTTGCTACAACCTAGCTTATGAATGAAAGTTTACAACGTAAGTGCACAGGTCCAGACAACAAATGTGAGTAATCAAGGTGACAATGACACATTCAATACAGCCTTGCACACTCTTGCCTGCATCTCGCTGATCTAGGGTTTAATTGTTAGTCCAACAGTTGCAAATGAGAGTTTATATTGGACATACAGTTGAAGTCGGAAGTTTACATACACCTTAGCCAAATACATTAAACTCAGTTTTTCACAATTCCTGACATTTAATCCTAGTATAAATTCCCTGTCTTAGGTCAGTTAGGATCACCACTTTATTTTAAGAATGTGAAATGTCAGAATAATAGTAGAGAGAATGATTTATTTCAGCTTTTATTTCTTTCATCAGATTCCCAGTGGGTCAGAAGTTTACATACACTCAATTAGTATTTGGTAGCATTGCCTTTAAATTGTTTAACTTGGGTCAAATGTGTTGGGTAGCCTTCCACAAGCTTCCCACAATAAGTTGGGTGAATTTTGGCCCATTCCTCCTGACAGAGCTGGTGTAACTGAGTCAGGTTTGTAGGCCTCATTGCTCGCACATGCTTTTTCAGTTCTTCCCACACATTTTCTATAGGAATGAGGTCAGGTCTTTGTGATGGCCACTCCAATACCTTGACTTTGTTGTCCTTAAGCCATTTTGCCACAACTTTGGAAGTATGCTTGGGGTTATTGTCCATTTGGAAGACCCATTTGCGACCAAGCTTTAACTTCCTGACTGATGTCTTGAGATGTTGCTTCAATATATCCACAGAATTTCCTCCCTCATGATGCCATCTATTTTGTGAAGTGCACCAGTCCCTCCTGCAGCAAAGCACCCCCACAACATGATGCTGCCACCCCCGTGCTTCACGGTTGGGATGGTGTTCTTCGACTTGCAAGCCTCCCCCTTTTTCCTCCAAACATAACAATGGTCATTATGTCCAAACAATTCTATTTTTGTTTCATCAGACCAGAGGACATTTCTCCAAAAAGTACGATCTTTGTCCCCATGTGCAGTTGCAAACCGTAGTCTGGCTTTTTTATGGTGGTTTTGGAGCAGTAGCTTCTTCCTTGCTGAGCGGCCTTTCAGGTTATGTCGATATAGGACTTGTTTTACTGTGGATATAGATACTTTTGTACCTGTTTCCTCCAGCATCTTCACAAGGTACCTTCAGGCGTTTGGAAATTGCTCCCAAGGATGAACCAGACTTGTAATGGTCTACAATTTTTTTCTGAGGTCTTGGCTGATTTCTTTAGATTTTCCCATGATGTCAAGCAAAGACGCACTGAGTTTGAAGGTAGGCCTTGAAATACATCCACAGGTACACCTCCGATTGACTCAAATGATGTCAATTAGCCTATCAGAAGCTTCTAAAGCCATGACATCATTTTCTGGAATTTTCCAAGCTGTTTAAAGGCACAGTCAACTTAGTGTATGTAAACTTCTGACCCACTGGAATTGTGATTAAGTGAGTTATAAGTGAAATAATCTGTCTGTAAACAATTGTTGGAAAAATTACTTGTGTCATGCACAAAGTAGATGTCCTAACCGACTTGCCAAAATTATAGTTTGTTAACAAGAAATGTGTGGTGTGGTTGAAAAACGAGTTTTAATGACTCCAACCTAAGTGTATGTAAACTTCCGACTTCAACTGTATACAGTTATGTTTATCCCGTTCCGTTTGCTTCCATTTAAGAAAGGTTTTTCAGTGGAATGAATACACCCCTGATCACATGCAAACACAGTTCAATGTTATAGCAGCCACATACAAACAGAATAATTTCTTCTCGCGTCTATGCGCTCTCTACCTCCCACCTTTTCCCTTTCTTGTGGACTTCCATACACAACACATGTGACCAGGCAAAAAAAACTTTCCAAGACCAACCTTCATATCATAACCACTACACACAGCCTACATTGTAGTCACCATATTAGCTAACGTCATGGTGAGAAAGGATCTTTAATTTACATACATTTGCATAAACTTGAAATGGTACAATAACATTGCTAGGTAGGGTGTGTGGCCAGCTCCATACTGTACCTCTCAGGGTCAGGAGTTCCAGTGATGCTGTGCACCCCCGGCAGGTTGGGGTCTGTTAGTACGACAGACACCATGCTTCCTGTTGTCATGACAATATCCTCCATGTTTATGCCACTCTCCTTGTCCCTTAGGATATCCATCATTGTCTCAGCAGTGATATGTCCTAAATACTCAGATTCATTATCAATAGTTCGCAAGCTATATGGATTCAATGCTGTTTCAAATTATCTCATCAAACTCAATTCTTCTACGCTTGACTCAAACAACTAAACCTAAAGACGTACATAATCTTCATATTTAACCAACTAACCTTTACTTTTCTCCAGTAGGTTCTGCACTTCGCAGTAAGGGCTGCCAGAGGTCTCTTCTGGCTGTAGTCATGAAAGAGTACGTCTCAGCGAAACTGAACTGGGCCTTCCCATCCCACCAGCCTTGGCTCTTGACATACTCCCAGGGTGTTCCTTGTCTATCTTGGTTGTTATTGAGTACTGATTGGAGATATTACGATATAAAGGATACAACATATTATCAACAACAAAACTCTTATTGCTCAGTCTGCAAGTTTTCAAGTTGGGAAAACTCAAACCCTGATAGCTAATAACCTTCCACTCTCTCTGCTGCCCAGTACTTCCCAGACATCTCAATCATCCAGGCCTCAGTCTTGTCTTAGATGAGGAAGCTATTGTGGTAGGCAAAGCCAGACTGGTCGTCCATGCGGTTTCCTCCATGCAATTTCTCCAGCAGCTCAGCCTTCTGAGCAGTCTCAGCTCTCTCCAGACCAAGTGTGCAAAGACATACCCATCACATTGATGAGTCCTCATTCTTTGCAACCTTGTCCCCATTATTTGCTTCATAGTGCAATGCATTTTTATTTTACAAGCAATAATTAACAAATACCGGAGCAATACTTAGTTGAAAAATGACAACTACAGACAGGAACATACACTGCACCGTATTTGTGTTGTTGTTTTGGCTCTGTACTCCCAACACTGAAATGATCATGACTATGAGGTTACATTTACACTTTAGTAATTTAGCAGATGCTCTTATCCAGAGCAATTGCATACATTTTCATTGTTGTTTTCCATACTGGTCCCCTGTGGGAATCGAACCCACAACCTTGGTGTTGCAAATGCCATGCTCTACCAACTGATTCACACGGGACAGGTTAAAGTGCAGACAAGCAGCTTTCATTTGAGGGTGTTTTCATCCATATCGGGTGAACTGTTTAGCAATTACAGCACTTTTTGTACATAGTCACCCCATTTTAGGGGACCAAAAGTATTGGGACAAATTCACTTAAATGTGTATTACAGTAGTCAAAAGGTTAATATTTGGTCTCATTTCATAGCACGCAATAACTACATCAAGCTTGTGACTACTAATTTGTTGGATGCATTTGCTGTTTCTTTTGGTTGTGTTTCAGATTATTTTGTGCCCAATAGAAATGAATGGTTAATAATGTATTGTGGCATTTTGAAGTCGCTTTTATTGTAAATAAGAATAGAATATGTTTCTAAACACTGCTACATTCATGTGGATGTAACCATGATTACTGATCATCCTGAATGAATCGTGAATGATGAAGAAAGTTACAGATGCAGAAAGTTACAGATGCAGAAATACCATACCCCCCCCGAAAAAAATGTTAACATCCCCTGTTATTGTTTCATGTGTAACTCTGTATTGTTGTTTGTGTCGCACTGCTTTGCTTTATCTTGGCCAGGTCGCAGTTGTAAATGAGAACTTGTTCTCAACTGTCCTACCTGGTT
The DNA here is from genome assembly GCF_016432855.1 of Salvelinus namaycush. Classification (NCBI taxonomy): domain Eukaryota; kingdom Metazoa; phylum Chordata; class Actinopteri; order Salmoniformes; family Salmonidae; genus Salvelinus; species Salvelinus namaycush. The sequence continues at coordinate 13,555,721 of NC_052319.1, read as the reverse complement.
AAAATAAAGGTTAAATAAAAAAATATATATTAAAAAAATATTGTAATGGTAAAGAGGTTACCGTGTCCTGAGGGTATGATATTTGTCTGTAACTCTCTCACTCATCATTATTCACAATTCATTCAGGATTATTCGTAATCATGGCAGAATCCACATAAATGTAGAAGTGTTTAGAAACATATTCTATTTTTATTTTAAAATAAAAGTGACACAGTACATTATTTACCATTACTTTCTATTGGGAACAAAATAATCTGAAACACAACCAAAACAAACAGCAAATGCATCCAACAAAAAATATAGTCACAAGCTTGATGTAATTTTTGGGTGCTATGAATATGGGACCAAATACTAAACTTTTGACTACTTTAACACACATGTAAGTCAATTTGCCCCAATACTTTTGGTCCCCTAAAATGGGGGGACTATGCACAAAAAGTGTTGTAATTTCTAAACGGTTCACCCGATATGTATGAAAATATCCTCAAATTAAATCTGACAGTCTGTCCTTTAGCTCCTCATAGTCATTGTATCATTTCAAATCCAAAGTGCTGAAGTACAGAGCCAAAACAACAACAAAAATCACTATCCCAATACTTTTGGAGCTCAGCTGGCAGATATTCACTTGTCAAAATCCATGCCAAGGGCCTCCTCGTCCTCGGCACTCTCTTCCCATACTCTCTGCCCCACACAAACAAACACATGACCATACACTGGACATTGCTTAACTGAGATTTCAATCCGAAATAATCTGTTGATTTCAGTTTGGTGCTTGTTACCTGTCGCTGCAGCCAAGTACTGGATCACAAATTGTAGACGACAATATATTTTTTACATGTCCCCCCGTTCGTTTTTACTTTCAGTTTATTTAGTTATTTACCAGAATTCACAAGTGCGCAATTAATGAATGTTGTGAACGCTTCAGTGTTGTTGGTGGTACGTCAGAGGTCACGCACAGAGCTGACCCGGAAAAAGATTTGAACCACGTTGTTTTGTTTTTGTCAGCGCCAGCTAGCCAACATTTCGCTTTGAATCCCCTAACTAATCATTCTTCAGCCATTGGGAAGTAATTTACTAATTGTAAGTGCATGAAAGATTTTCCATCCCGCATCGAAGTTAAATATAAAAAAAGTGGGTGGCTAAATATTTGTTCAAGCCTAGCCTTCCTCACAAACTGAAGTCAACAGATTATTTCGGATTGAAATCTCAGTTAAGCAATGTCCAGTGTATGGTCAAGTGTTTGTTTGTGTGGGGCAGAGAGTATGGGAAGAAATCTACAGTAGCTAGTTTAGCTAGCTAACAGTTGGTTGCAGATGTTCCAGATACATTTGATCTCCATTGTTCCATTTATGCCTTTACATAGGACTTTTTATTCGTCTCTCATTATTTCCCCACTGAAAGATATTGTAGCGAAAGGAGGCAAACTCGGGTCGCAGGAGTAAAAGGCAAACACCCAACGCATCGCGCCATTTAAGCTGGGTTAACCCACTTGTTGGGAATAATAATGTATATTATAAACTGGGTGGTTCGAGCCCTGAATTCTAATTGCCTGACAGCCGTAGTATATCAGAACGTATACCACGGGTATGACAAAACACTTATTTTTACTGCTCTAATTACGTTGGTAAACAGTTTTATAATAGCAATAAGGCACCTCTGGGGTTTGTGATATATGGCCAATATACCACGGCTAAGGGCTGTGTCCAGGTACTCCGTTTTGCGTGTTGCATAAGAACAGCCCTTGGCCGTGGTATATTGGCCATATACCACACCCCTTCGGGCCTTATTGCTAAAATATAATTAACTAGGATTGCTACACTGCCTCCTCCGAACGCGAACGCATGTCCCGTGCTTCGACCATATATTTTGTCGTGTGTAAAATCACAACTCTAATGTATCATATAACAGATATAACCATTGTCTGGCTTTTGTGTTGTTAAAACCTTTCTCATGGACTGTTGATGGGAGATGATCGTGTGAAGAATGGTCTCAACTTCATGTATGAAGCTCCATCTGGGGCAGACAAAGGTAACTACATCCATCTTGGTTCTGCATCTTTACCATACTGAATAATACAAATCAAACCATAATACTGCACTCCTTCCACCCACACTCTGCAGTCTACTGAGAAGGGGAGACCAAGGAGGTACAATGTTTAATAAGAGTCCCTCTCTTGTTCACAGTTGCATACTTGTTTCTCAAAGCAAGCATTGCTAGTTTGGTAAATGTTGTAGATTGAAAGGCATGTGTTAGTTTATTATTGTTCAAAATGTTACATTTTTATATTATTTTACAGGAAGGAGAATCAGAATACAAGTTTGAGTGGCAAAAGACGTCCCCTCGAAGTAAGTAGCTAATTGTGTTGATCAACATAAATATTCAGATGACTTGAGTCCTACTATTAGAGGTTACCTTTGCATTTGGTGATGCTTTCATCTTTTTAGGTATGCCAAGGATGTCATGGCTAGTAAACTTTTGCGTAAATTAATATTGTGCATTTTTCCCATTTATGTTGAATTAACTTATGACATACCTATTCATGACAATCTACTGTTACTTGTGATTACCCTCATTGCTAGGCTAATTATTGATAATACATGTGCTAAATATTGATAATACATGTGTTGGCATTTGACACTTGGTGGTGCTATAGTCAAAGGATGATCTCTAACTCGGGATAACGATGTGTTTATTTACATTATGGCAGGTGTCTGGGTAGTATATATGCATTGCTTGTTGTCATCGCAATTAGGTTGTATGGGAGGTGTTATAAGTGATGGAATGAATGGATTTAAGTCCAGTCTAATGACCTGTGATTCTCAGGTGCGCAATGTGAGATGCATCATGTGTCACAAATAGGGCCATGTGAATACAGACAGTGGCCTGTCTGGGATCAATGCCAGCGCTGCGCCCACAGAGAAAGCAGGTACAAATAACAATCTGACCTACCTGGATGAATAGAGGAAAAAAGTCGAATGGTAATTCAAAATAATATTTCACAGATGTAGCTAATGGTTTATTTTAAACTAAATGTTATCAAGTTTTTTTTCTTCATATTTTCATTCTCAACCATAAAATCCTCCTTTTTATTTTTGCACTGACTTTGAAATAATATGAATAAAGAACTTATGATGCAGCTATTGCAGACAAATTGCAATAATAATGTGTCCCAATAGAATGGGCATTCAGTATTACATTGGATATTTGTGGTAACTCTATACTTGTAGCAGTAGTTGCCATCACTCCTGGTGTCCTGTAGAACTTCCAGAGTAGAGCTGGTTCTGACTCCTACAATCAGGAAGTGAAGTAGTAAAGTAATGTTTACAGAGGGAGAGTCCTGCGCATGGAGTTGATGGTGGAGGGCGATAATGGAGCCCCTCCTGTGCTGGGAGAAAAATGCATTTATTGTGTATTCTGATTCCCCTAACCACTGCTTTGGGAGAATGATATTGTATGATTTGCTCAGCCTGAAGACGAGTGAGTTGATTTGGTGTCCCTTTCTGTTAACAAAGCCGGCCCTGAATTCCCCACTGTGGAAGCAGTGGCGGATGTGGACAGACGTCAATGGGACTTTGAGGCTATGATTTGTGTTAACAGGTCCGTCGATGCACCCCTCCGAGTTAATGGCAGAGATGTGAAACAGTGGGTTTGCCCTGAAGAAATGTGTCCTTGGAAGAAATTCTACTGTTTGTGATCCATCGCAGGTAATCTTCTGTTCTTCTTCCCCGCATGAAGAAAAAGACCAACAATATCCATGGCAGATCCCCGGTCTAAATGTGATTGCTGCAAAATGGCCAATTATCAGAGTAAACCACCGAGCTCTTCCAGTCGCTGCAAGTTTAGTCAATTGGGCAGATGTGATGAGACTAACTGCTAAAATTATAGGAGTGTTGCAACACCAGATGTAGCAGTATATAGTTTAACCCCCCCCCCCCCCCCCCCCCCCCCCCCAATAATCTCCCCTCAAACAGAAATCAGAGGTTATTCTGCTCTTACTTGCTTCACTTCTAACCATTTGTGATGTCTTTATTCATGTTTTGTTAGCGTTTGATGCATGCTTTTTAAAATGTTCATTGTTTGATTTATTACTAATTGTTTTTATGCTATAGGAGTATGTTGTCAATGAAGAAGAGGAGGATCCTGAGGTTGAATTCCTGAAGTCGTTGACCACTAAACAGAAAGAGAAGCTCCTCAGGTAGGAGAGCACCACCATTCATACGTTTAGTTGTTTTGAATATAATATGCTTATTGTAAAATAAGACAAAAGATGATTCTTGCAAAAAAATAAACATGAACTACGAATATAACAAATTGTTTTCATTTTAAAGGAAACTTGACCGTCTACAAAAGAAGAGTGAAGGGAATCAGAAGAAGAACTGTGATAGTAGTGACAGCTCTAGTGAAAGTAGCAGCAGTGACTGACTGACAGCTCTAGTGAAAGTAGCAGCAGTGACTCAGACTGACAGCTCTAGTGAAAGTAGCAGCAGTGACTCAGACTGACAGCTCTAGTGAAAGTAGCAGCAGTGACTGACTGACAGCTCTAGTGAAAGTAGCAGCAGTGACTCAGACTGACAGCTCTAGTGAAAGTAGCAGCAGTGACTCAGACTGACAGCTCTAGTGAAAGTAGCAGCAGTGACTGACTGACAGCTCTAGTGAAAGTAGCAGCAGTGACTGACTGACAGCTCTAGTGAAAATAGCAGCAGTGACTCAGACTGACAGCTCTAGTGAAAGTAGCAGCAGTGACTGACTGACAGCTCTAGTGAAAGTAGCAGCAGTGACAGACTGACAGCTCTAGTGAAAGTAGCAGCAGTGACTGACTGACAGCTTCAGTGAAAGTAGCAGCAGTGACTGACTGACAGCTCCAGTGAAAGTAGCAGCAGTGACTGACTGACAGCTCCAGTGAAAGTAGCAGCAGTGACTGACTGACAGCTCCAGTGAAAGTAGCAGCAGTGACTGACTGACAGCTCCAGTGAAAGTAGCAGCAGTGACTGACTGACAGCTTCAGTGAAAGTAGCAGCAGTGACTGACTGACAGCTCCAGTGAAAGTAGCAGCAGCAGTGACTAAGAGTCAGAAGAGAAAGAAGAAGGGCAAGAGAAAGGACTCCTGTCGTGATGACAACACTGAGAGTGATGGATGAGTCAAGAGTAAGACCAGGCCCAACCTCCAGACAGAAACAGCACAAAGATGATACCAGAGAGGAGAAAGAAACAGTAGAGATGAGACACGACAGCAGGGAGAGGCAGAGAACCAGCAGCAGCTCCCAGCCTGGCCCAGACAGAAGCAGAAGGAGAGAGATATAAAGACAAGGTTCACAGTAGAGATGAGGCAAACGGTAGAAGAGAGATGGATAGAAGTACTAGCAGAGATGGAGCAAAGAATAAAGCAGCCGCAAAGCGAGGAGTAGGATCCTCTATGGAGGGAGGGAGAGAGAGGGGAGGCAAAGGGAGGAGTAGGATCCTAGATGGGGGAGAGAGGGGAGGCAAAGGGAGGAGTAGGATCCTCTATGGAGGGAGGGAGAGAGAGGGGAGGCAAAGGGAGTAGGATCCTAGATGGAGGGAGGGGGAGAGAGGGGAGGCAAAGGGAGGAGTAGGATCCTAGATGGAGGGAGGGGAGAGAGGGGAGGCAAAGGGAGGAGTAGGATCCTAGATGGAGGGAGGGGGAGAGAGGGGAGGCAAAGGCAGGAGCAGAGGGAGGGAGAATGAGAAAAGAGCCAGAGGGAGATCTGAGAAAAAGCACTGAACTGTGAGAGTAGACAATCTTACAAAGTGGGCCAGTGATACCATTTTATTTTGCTGATGTAAACATTTTTGACACGAAAGTGTAATGTTTTGAAGGTTTTATGATGCTATTGTTAATATGTACATTTTTCTTGGTGGGCCCACTTATTAAACAAACACATAGAAACCAAAGTTTTAGTAACACCATGTTTTGGTGTTGCTTGCTAGTTGGCTGCCACGGTAAAGTGAGTGCAGGGGCGTATTCATTATGCCGATTCTGTTGCAAAATGTTGAGCAGAAGCAAACGGAATGAAACGGGAAGGGGCCTAGCTGAATTTGACCAATAGAAATTTTTCAAAATGTTCCATTTTGCTACTGTTAGGACTAGTGATTACACCCCTGCTCCTCAAATAGTTCTTATTTTCATCCACTAGAGGGCAGCAGTAGACCTAAAATAACTTGAACCACAGAAATATTTTGCATTTCTCAGATTATTGAACAAATGAATGTCTTGCATGCACTATTATTCATGGTTGTCACTTTACTCCAGAGAACCCTCTTCACAATACTATAAAAAAATATTATTGCAACTCGAACTTTAAAAATAGTAAACTGTGCTCACATGGTTGTGACCGTTCTTCATTAAATGTGTTACAAGTCTAGCTTAATTATGTAGGCTTGTTTCAAAGTGGTCTTCTGGAAGTGGCCTAAGCGGGAGCATGGTTGACTAATGACAATCAATCTATGATTGTTCATTATGCCATGCATACGATTATGTCTGCGTAAGTGATTAGTGTGGAGACATCAAGTTTGTTTCAAATATTTAATAATGAATACTTAATTCTGAATCGAGATCAATGCATGGAACTGTACTCTTTCTGCAAAACCCAGTGCATGATTTACGCAACATTGCGCGCCTATCGGCCTTTAGAGATTACTTGTTGCATTACTTGCATGACATTATCGTCATGATGGACAAAACAGAAGAAACGATGAGGTCATCGGGGTTCATTTGACATATTGAACTGTGTAACATACGACTTCCTATTTGTTTTGGAGCCATATATTTTATGGCAAAGAAATAACAATAACTCCTGTGTCGATATGATTTGTTAAGAATTCCTGATCAGGAAAATTAAAATCGAGAATTTCTTGCATGTTTTATTTTATTTCAGTCGCTTCAGATTTGTATGTTCTGTATAGACAGACCATTTAACCTTTTGCAATGATGCAGCGAGGTGTGCACCTAAATACTGTAGACCTATGCCAATTGGTTTGATTCATTGTTATTTTATCATTATCACAATACAAGTATTTTTTGTGACCTTCCATAGTGAGTGATGGACATTTTTTTAAATCCTGGAGACAAGAAGAGAGTCGCCCGAGGCCTTGAGCAGTGAGATGTTTTCCGTGTCCCGTAAAGTCTCACTGGTTCTCTTTGATTGTGGCTTGAAAACAAAGATGACTTCTGCCTAATGCTCAGCGAGAGGGCATTCCATGGAAAAGTAACAAAGCGATAAATGGCAGCACTTTACTGTCCGCAACCCCAAGCGTCTCTCTTCCCGAAGCATTTTGACACACTTAACTCGTGTTGAATTTAACGCCATTTTGTAGCCATAAAATAGCACACTATGCTCATGAATTACAGATTAATAGTTATTTCCGTCGTTATGAAAATGGATCGAATTTCAAATTCACTAAAGTGTAATGAAAATATTATATTTACCCACAAGAGAACTGTCATTTACTTAGTGTGCCTATGCGGCAAAATAACTAAAACATTTTTTCTGAAGAAAAAAAAGAACATAAAGTCACTGCAAATAAACCGCCATTTTATAAAAAAATAAACATACACTTTTAACTGAAGGTTGTATTAATTTATCATGAACGTTCGGTTATATAATAATAGCCCTGTTTTATTTTGCCTGTTGGCTTCATTTAAAAGTTCACATATTAAATGCAAAATATAGGCTATAATACGTTGTCTTTTCTAAGCTGTTTATTCTTAAACTCGAATTCGTGGTTATAGAAAAATTTACATTTTATTTTTTATCGTTATTTTCGTGATCTCAAAGCCAGCCACACAAAAGGAAATGAAAATAATTTTCCTCTATTGCCTTCTGGTCAATTTAACTTCCTCTTCAGAAAGAGGTTATCTAGATGAGATGCCTGTCCCTAACATATTCCCAGGCCTGGGCTCACGCTGTAATTATTCCCCGGGTTTTTCTTTGAGATCGGACGCTGCACTGGGTAAGCACAAAGAAGTCAGAGAGCATCCTTGAACCCTTTCAATACGGGGCCACTGATATTCAAATAACATGCAGGAACCATTTGACTGCGCCGCGACAAGAGCATTTCAAATTCATCATTTGCATATGGCTTTTTACCCCTTTTCCTTTTCAAAAGTTTAGAAACAGTTCCCATAACATCAAATCAAGTGTAGAGTTTCAAGGAAAGCTTAGAGATGCTTTATCCTTATTCTTGGACTGCCATCTTTCCGTTTGACATGCAAATTAAAGCAGTTAATTTGGACAATTAAAATAAATATTCAGGGGGCCTTTGTCATCAAAACCCCCTGGAAGCCCCCAGATAAAGTAAAGCTGAACAAATGATGTCTCGGAGATTAATTAGATATTTGATAAGACACGAATCCCTAATCGCAAATACAAGACACATGGGGTTGCGATGTGCTCCAAGTCATAATTAATACCATTTAACAAGATTTTCATTTGGGCATGAAATGTCTTTTCCGAGGCATTAACTATTGATTTATTCCTCAGAGAGAATGCACGTCAATGTGCGATTGCCTATATCAGCAATGTATGATTGATTTTATGTAAAGGAACACTCTTGCCTATCTACATTTTACGTTTGGCAATCGTTCATTTTTACCATTTATACCATCACATAAAATACCTTGGTTCATCATTTATTTTCATTTCGCATAATGAAAACAAGTATGGGACCCAATATAGTGAAACATTCCCATTCACACGACTACTGCCTCAGATTTTAGATCGTTTTAATTATGACAAAATGAAAGTCTTATACGTGTGACTTTATACAAGTAAACATTTATATATTTTTTTAGCAAAGAAATGAAATGGTTAACTGAATTTAAAAAGCTGTGTACATACATATCCACAAAGTGCGTTGAAAGTAAACTGCCTGAATTTCAGGATCCCAAACACGAATAAAACAATCATAATTCACATTTACATCAAAATAACACGTTGTTTGTTGTCAGTATGTACAATATGATGGCGACTCACATGGGCCAACCAAGTTCATTTGGGTTAGCTCGCCCCTTTTAAGCACTGATCGTAAAAAGTACCCCGCGGTTAATTTTTAAGTTGACAGCTTTATAGTTATGTCATTTTCACATAATATAGAATAATTCTGCTTTTCGTTTGATGGTGAATAACGAGTTGAACATATTCAATCAAGATGGTGTTAAGTTTTAATTATTTTTTGTTTTCAAATGCTTTGCGTAAAATCGTATTTTCCTCCAATACTATCTCTCAAAACCAGACCCGTTTTTAATACATGTACCAGTTTTGATAACCTACTGGTAATTTGCTTTATAAAGTTAGTTTCAAGGTCATTCAAATAACAGCCATTCAGTGCTCGTCATGAGGAGATGGATCCTTGATTCTGGGGTTTACCCCGTCTAAAATGAGTTCTGGGGACTCGGACCTGGGGGTCTCCAGGTTACTGGTGTCGGTGTCACTGTCGCTTCCCTTTTTGCCTTCACCACCACCGGCAGTGTGGGTTTTAATGTGCTTGCTCAAATGGTCGCTCCTCATAAAGCGCTTGTTGCATACTGGGCAAGCAAACCTTTTCTCACCGGTGTGGGTACGGAGGTGTCTCTGAAGTTCATCTGATCTTGTAAATCTTTTGCCACAAAAAAGCCAATTGCAGACAAATGGCCGCTCGCCAGTATGCCATCTCAAATGGGCTTTAAGGTGAGAGGTTTTGCCATACACCTTACCGCAGCCTGGAATGTGACAACTGTGAAGTCCTTTCCTCCGGAGGCTGGCCCCTGCAGGCCCCAGCCGCTCAGCCTCCTGACAGTTCGGACAGTCGCACGTGGCTCTGCCGGAGTACCTCCTGGATGACCTTGAGGAACCAGAACTGGAACCTGAAATCATAGCGTTAGCGGCAGAGGCGTCCGTGTATGTTGGAATGACTGTTTTGAATCCCTCTTGTGTTAACAGGTGTTGGCTAGTTGATAGGAGATGCGATGCCGTGGGACTTATACCGGTTGAGCTGAATGCCGAGTGTGTCAAAGTGGAGAAGTCAGGGTTATAGCCACTGAGCTGAGAGTGTATGGCTTGGGGGGTCCCGGAGTGCAGGGAGGTCTGCAGCGAGCTTGCAGGGTTTTGGACCTCGAGCCATGAGCCAGGGTTGGTATGAACGTCCCACCACGCGGACGCCCCATTAGTAACATCGCCCGAGATGGTTGAATGGAAACCAGACTTGTACCACGACTCATACGGATGTGCCATCCCTACCCTCGGGTACAAGGTTTCTGCTGATGTGTGGACTTTGGAAATGAAGGCTGATTGCCCAGACTCTTGAGACGAAATGCTCGCTGAGTTGGAAAACAGACTGCTGTACTCTGTGGAAAACGCAGAGGTGGTCGGGGAAGTGGAGGCTAAGCAGAACGCGCTGTTGCCTGTGCCAGTAGTTGATGTTAGTCCGGTCGATCCGCGGCTTGTTGCTACAGTGAATCCAGGGAGACTGGATCCCAAGTTGCAACTAGAGGATCTTTTCCAAGGATGAAATCCGCCTTTTGAAAAAGCACTGGAATCAGGTAGAGTGGTAAGGGGACTGGTATTGCCAATTTTGTTACAAGTAGCAGCCAGCATAGCTAGAGGTGTAGTTCCGAATCGTGGTTCTTCCTGCAAAGAGATAAATCACTGTACTTTAGAACATTGCAAGCAACATTTACCATTTTCTTTCTGTAAATAAGATGCATGCATTTGCTGTAAGTATGATTTGCGTCTGCCTATGTGGTCGTCCAACCGTTCGGTTGTTGTGCTTGTTTGGATAGCAATTAGTGCATAGGCTACACAATTATTTACCGTATTGGATTCAAACATACATTTAGTGAAAATGTTCATTCATAAAGAATGTATCGAAATGTGAACTAAATATCCACTGAACCAAATAAACAGACACAATCATGGAGGAAATACAGTAACGTCACTCAGTAGATAGTTTACTGCAGGTCTCGAAAGTTTGCTCATGTGGGTAGCCTATTATGAAAGTTGGCAAAAGCAAAGATTATTTTGATTGAGGAAAATTACAACATCTAAACAAGCACTTTCAATACCTACAGTAACAACAAAGCCTAACAATAAGAGAACAATGACCGAAAAGTAGCCTATACAATTTAGTAAGTGTGAACGTATAAAGCCTACTTCACACATGAAAACCAATATTTTGTCGGCTTACCCCAAGTATAGACGTAGCCATATCCAGGGTCTTTGCTATGTTGAATTGGTCACAATTCTGCAATAGTGTACTTTTCCAATTCGACTCAGACACTTTGCTTTTCCGTAGTCACACGATTTCTCTCTTGGCTCGGAGCTCCTACACTACCTAGTTGTAGAGAGCGCGTTCTTTGAAGTACAGCTGGCAAGAGGAAGCAGCCAATCTAAGCGCTGGATTCTTGGCAAGAGGACGACGTCAGCCAATGAGAGATTCGACTAAGGACAGAAACGCTAAAGCTTCATGTCAATCAATAACTCTTGTGCGGATTTGACTGTCAAGCAAGATACGATTTGGTATTTTTATACATGTTATGTATTCTCCCATCAAGGCTCAATGTGCTCTTTATTGTAGAATCGAGATCATTTTGGTTTAAGCTAGTTCTCTGCAAGAGGTAAGAATTTGATCTGATTTATTTAGAGGTATTTTGTTTCTGTTGCATTTCATAAAGCTTTCTGACCAATTGTCATTTTTTTCAACTGCAGGTTCTTGGTTTCTCTAGGCCTATATAGACATAATTGTAAAATATAATGTTCTGATGTATAGCTGCCTCTGCTTTTATCCCTCGTGGAGTCCCAAATTGTTTTTTGTTTCATGTCATGACATGAGGGGATTGGTGATTATTTAAAAAATATATATCTTTACGAATTGCGGTGCCTTCATATTTGTCAAAACTAAAGATGTCATGCACTTACAGGAATGGAGACGTCTTCATAGGCGCAGGGCATGTGCTTGCTTACACCATCCATGAAGTTAAGCAGAAGTTCCCATACACTCACCAGGGGGCCAGAAGTGCAATAAGCCGACCCATTATCAATAAATAATGGCTGACTAAAGTGAAGACGCTTACAATACAAGGTATGTCATACAACAGGTGAATTATCTTAAAAGTTTCCATAGGCTCAAGCGGTGTTGCCATGTGTGCGTTTCAGAGGCTATTGGGGACTTGTTTTTAATCTGTGTGTGTGTGTGTGCGCGTGTGCGTGGAGTGCGCTCGCGCCCGTCCCCCTGCCTGTCTGTGCCAATTTACGCGCGTGTGTTGAGGCTGTACAGTGGGGATTTTTTGGTTAATTAAAAAGTGACAATTAACTCGATGAGTGGTTGGTGTTCTAATTGCTACAGCCTGGAAACTAAAAATATTACAAAAATATTGCAGTCATAATCACGAGATGTTGTTTCCCTCATGTCAGCCTGGTGAATGCATTTCATTCAACGATGCAGGCTGTTTTAATATGGCACAATGAAACCATAGAGCATTCCACACTAAAGATTTAGGCTAACTGAATATAACGTTTGGAGATTCAATTGAACCATTGAAAAAACATGTGGAGCGCATCAACGTTAACCTTTTTTTCCGCCAAATTACTATATATTTTTTCTTCCTCTGGAATTTATAAATTTTTTAAAGATCGCAATGCAATATATGTCAACGTGTTTCACAGCTTGTTAAACATTTAGGGGTAATGACATAATGTAACAATGGCCTGCTTTGGTGTGACTCATCATCCCTTAAAAAGTTAAAGCAATTTTCCATAGAAAGGCTTCGCCAAAAGCTGTGTATTACAGTATTCAAAACGGGCGAATAATGCACCATTATTGAGCTTGAATTCTGCCAGTCAACCAAGCGCAATTTGTTCAAAGGCTTTCTCTGCTTTAAATCCCCACCTTTTGAACGGTGAATATAAAACAATTTCATCAAATCCAACGAACGGAGCCAAGAAAAGTGCTTCATTTTTGCAATCATTGCAATTTTAGTGGTGTGCTATTAGCACTATTAAATGTCGATTCTGCATTAACAAATTTGATTGCAATGCCAAAGTGTCTCGAACAGCGTGAGCGTGTAATTATTCTTTTATATTTTTCTTTTTTTTCAACTACAGTTCTAAATGTTTTGTAGTGTAATGCACCTTTGGTTAAAATGAGTACCATGTCATTCATTGTTGATTTTTATTTTGATTATTTTGCTATGTGTAATGGTATTCTGGTATTATCTGTCTCTTCGTGTTTTATTTCTATTTTATTGGTTCGAAAATAAAGATAAATGATTTATCAATGAACAAGGCGAAGATAAGGCCCTCGATGGAGTGCTCGTTTTTAATTAGAGTGTTTATCCCCACATTATTCAACATCTAACTGATTATTGAAACACTTCTGAAAATAAAATAAGTAAGGAAATGTATAACGAACAAAAACTTTAGAGGTGCAGGCAGATAGTAACAAAAGAGCACGAAAAAAAATAGGATTAGATTATCTTTCAAAATGACAGGTGTTGGTTCACATATGATTGCCAATACTCATTTTCAATTGTGTCGACTTTTTAGTCTTTTTGAATGCCATTGTAAATTGGAATTTCATCATGTAGGCCTACCATAATAACAATGTGATAGCCTGCGTAATAGTTGGTAGTAGGCCTACCCAATGCCAGCATCCTTGACGAAATCTTGTCATTAAAAATATTTGAACAGTGTCATTCAAGTGGGAATTTGGAGTTGAATCTCGCATGCAGGACTCCACCCGAGAGCACTTTTCTGTGGCAATTAGGAGCCTATTACAAGTCATTAGATTGATCAATGTACCTTAAACAATGAGAATGATTTATTTGGTAGAACAAAACGCTGTGCATCTATTGTGGTGAGGCTAAGTGACGGTGCATCCATCAAGGCGTTCAACGACAAAAGATAAATGATTAATCCAAACCTATTCATTTAAACTCTTGATACAAAAGGCCTTTGACTTGCTTCAAATCTAGATTATTAGAGGCTCGTTTTCTGCATGTTAAACGACTCAGGGTGCTGGATTAGACCAAGTTTTCGTGTTGGTCCCTGCAGGGATTTATTTGCTTTGGCTTTGAGGAAAGTTTATTTGTGAACAATTAACTAATCGGTGTAATCTCATGGTCGAGAGTGGTGGAGGTCCACAGGCCTACACCTGTTTCTGTCTAAGAGGGGAAACAATTTAGGGGCAATGATGTCATGCTTCAATTCTAAGTAGTTTTATATGTTAATTGATATCATTATCTGAAAACAGGTGTATGATAGTCTATTAAATCCGACAGAAATGTTCAATCAAGTAGGCCTAGCCTACAAGCTTGTTTGGGTCATGGTGATTGGTAGCCTCTAAGATAGAAAACTATATTTTCTCATTAACTCGCGTTTTTATTATATTGTAAAAACTATAACATATCTCTTTTTATAAGATTTGTAGACTAACGCACGAGATCATCGACGTGAGTCTATTTTGCGTATGCAAAGACTTGCATGCCATGCTGTTTTCCATTAATTGTCAATGTACAGTATTCAACCTGTTCCTCAGCCGTGTCTGCCCGGCTCTTGCACAGTAAGTATTGTTGGACACCTTTTACATTTTGCATCCGATGTTTGTAATTTTTCTGGTTGTCAAGGGAGTAAAAAAAAAACATATGCGGGAAGACTTGTATTCACTATATAATGGTGCATAACAGGAAGATATAGAATTAAATTCCTGTTCAGTATGAAATATAATTTTATTGGGGAGAGAGATAAACCGGAGCGACAATCCAGTCTGTTGCAAGGAGTAGCCTAGAAGATTCACCTTCAGGGGCGGAATGGAACCAGAAATCGGCCCTGACATGTCAAACACACCAGCCCATTTTTTTCCCTTGAGGTCCCCACAAAATGGACTAGCACATCTGGCATTTGCCCAAAATGCCAGATGGCCGCTCTGCCCCTGTTCGCCTTGTTAAAGGCACTATAATCCCACAGCTGCTTACTTGCACTGATTTAACCCTCCCTGATAAGAGGTGCAGCCTAACCAGCACTCCCTGCCACTGTCATATTGTGTGTGAGGGACTGTCATTTTGGTTACATGCCTGACACTTGCATAGGCACCTGTAATAACTCCTATAGTTACCGATATTGGCTTGTACATATGTTGTCTATGTTCTGTGGTGAAGCTTGGCTCAGCTCACAAGTACAGTAGGCCTAACATTAACAAGTGTCTGCTAAATTTAGAAACATGGGTCAGCTACCAGTGTCATCTTTCATTTAGACCAGACGCATGTCCTAGTTTGAGAGTGAGGCGTTAGCCAGTAGTGTGAGTGAGGTCGACTGAACTTGCTGTTAGCTAGACCGCTATTAGCTTCTTCTCTAGAGCTTACATTACCAGCAATATATGTTTTTTTTTCACTCTAAGTTGTGAGTAGATTTAGTAGGCAGTGAAAACTGAAGAAAAGGACATGGCTCCCAAGAAGGTGTGTTTTGTGTATACTATAGTAGCTCAGGCCAAAGCTGAATGTGTAGCCTCGATTACATAATGCCACGAGGTCTGACTCGCTATGGACATTGACACGTTGTTTTTGTTAGCAGAAGGGAGGTGATGGACAGCAGCCACCACCACTGATTGGACGGTTTGGGACTTCTTTGAAAATAGGAATCGTCGGATTGCCCAATGTAGGGTATGTCTATAGTCGTAACATGTAAACTGGAAATATACATTTGACTGCTTAACAACATGGCCTATGCATTTTTAAGTACAGTACTAAATGTATTCATATGGCTCCCATGAGCCAGTGTAAATGTATTCTGGTCATTCATTGACTAGTTCATTACAGGCCACATGCCATTAGGCTTTCACTAGACTAGTGGACACAGGTCGTGGAGTTCATGCAATTCACTGTACACGTGAAGCTAAAGGTCGCAAACGCTGCACCAGTCATTTAATTTGCCTAATGTCATTCAATAAATCATAATATTGACTCACTCTCAAACGTAAAAGATTAGAACAAACAGACACAAAATGCTTTGGATTGATACATGGGAATTATAAGATCCTACTCAGATAAAGACATACAACAAATGATACCATGGTGTATAATCCGAAAGCCTACCAAGCAGCAACAGCTCTCACACTATGGTGTTCTGCTATTTCCTGTCATTTCCACTGTACAGGGATCAGGATGGTAGCATGAGTGTTCTTTGGAGATCATTTCTCCCGTATGAAATAATAGCAGGCGTGTGGCTTCAACATGATCACTGTCCTCACCCTGCTCCCCACCCTGCATAGCCCCCACTGCTGTTGACCTGGCCTCATGCACTGTGACAGGCTGATGAATAGCGACATGAGAGCTGATTGAAGTGACATGTTTTTGTCCACCACTGTAGGCAGAATAACAAATGTAAATCTAAAGCAGATTGTATTTTTCTGAGGGTGATCTAAAACATCCTTGAAATATATGATAACGGAACAATCCTGCGATTATAAGATGAATCCATGCTGTATCACAGCAATATCCGGGCAATTCCAGTCCTGTAGGTTTTGGAGTCTAAACCAACCAATCCTTGAAATGTGGAGCGCACCAGGTGAGGGATAAAGATAGAAACGTCCAGGATTATATTTAACTGCCTTGCCATTATTACACTTGCATTCATTGAGTAGTCAGTGCAACCTGAAGCACTCTTGAGGTGCTTGTGCTGTGGAACAGAAACCTCTCAGTGAGCACGACATGGGGCTATGTTTGGCTGTACCCGATCAACAGCTCAGATCTGTCAGGAACGTAATTTTCCCCTGGATTCCAAGCACAATTGATCTATTATGGGATTATCTGACCTTGTAATTGGGCTTAGTGTTTCACAATCAGGCCGTTTATGATTCTGAAGATCAAACGTTCAATATATTAGATTGACTTCTTTCTCATAGTGGAGAATGAAATGGTCTTTCGGCCTTGCAGGCTTTGCTTAGGTCTTTGAATAAACCAACATCATACTCTCAACCCATCAGGATCCACCAACAGTTTCTGGGATGCGTTGACCTCTGTGCTGTTTTTATTTCTAGGAAGTCAACCTTTTTCAACGTACTGACAAAGAGTCAAGCTGCAGCTGAGAATTTCCCCTTCTGCACCATTGACCCAAATGAAAGCAGAGTGCCCATTCCAGATGAACGCTACGATTTCCTGTGCCAATTCCACAAGCCCGTCAGGTATGGGGTCTCACTGTTCACGTATTATTCACACTTCAGACTTGGGATCTCTGCCAAATATGTATAGGCCACCGCAAGTATACACCTCAGCGACATGAGAAGATACAGAAATGTTGTTGACATTAAGTTGCCAGTCCTTTACTCTACATATAATGATAACTGCAGTTTTTCGTGTTATTTGTTTTTTTTTAAGTAAGAGGCCATGGCATTTATGTGTCAGTGGCTGCCTATCGTATTCCATTATGAGCGAGGTTAGACCAGCCTATTGGTTTAATGTGAGAGACTCATAAATCACAGCAGTGAACCAATGTCTCGCTGTCTCTGGGGTTGACGGTAGTGCAATATAACATGTTCAGCGCTGAACAATGTGAAACGTTTCATTATGACTCTGCTACGACTTTTCCATGAGCAGTATGACATAAACACCATCACCCTTTAGTCATAGCTCTTGTGTCTCAAACCATACATTCCAGGGTATAGGTGCCTGATGATGAAATCAAGGTATGGCACCACTACCGACCTCTGTTGTTGTAGTAGAAGTATAATCGCGAGGTGTAGAAACAGTCTTAGTGTACAGGCTTCTGCTGGGTTTTATTCTCATTTATCCACATTGAGTGGGAAGGCTGATAGAGACATGAGGCTCAAGGGCTACCACTTATTCTGATAGATAGCTAATACCCAGTAGCCAGAGAATTTAAAAAAAAACATTTTTTTTTATTGTTATGTATGTTGTGTATTTTTCATAGAAATCTTAGAAACTGTTTGACCACCAATAATCTACCCTGGTAGTGTTGATCCATATCCAAAAACGTAAGAAAGACTGATTCACAAACTGTGGGCTTGTCTCTGTATTATGTTATACTAGACGTTAGACATTAGCTGACTTATATAACCCCTGTTTCCTTTCCACTGCCTTAACCCCACTGCCTGTTCTGCAGCAAGGTGCCAGCCTTTCTGAATGTGGTGGACATAGCAGGACTGGTGAAGGGAGCTCATGCTGGCCAGGGCCTGGGCAACGCCTTCCTCTCTCACATCAGTGCCTGCGATGGCATCTTCCACATGACACGTGAGTCCCACCTGTCAGACTATAGAACACTGCATATCACTCTGTAAAATGACCCGCTTTTCATCTGGTTAAAGAACAATTACTGAAAATGTACTTCATACCTCCCTGTAGGATGTTGTTGAAAGCAGTTGACAGAGCTTTTCTACTGAGGCCTATATGGTTCTGTCTGCTGGGTTCCAAGATAAACACAAAATTCAGGGATAGTGCAGGTGAAGCCAGACTCAAAACTCACATTCCTATCCAGAGTTTTTCCCTGAATTGGAATCAGAGAAAAGGGAATGAAAGGAGCCGTGTCTGGTTTGGTAGACTCACTGCACACAATCGGTAGCATACTCTGAGGTTGGGAAATAAAACTTGACTCAGAGGGATGTCTTTAGTGGCGTCCTGTGACCACAGATTATTGTAACTTGATCCCGAAATGTCACAATTGATTATGGTTGAGCACAAGAACGGTAAGTAGCCTATATGGCAAAAATACAGTAAGATTAAAGGTCCAATGCAGCCGTTTTCATCTCAATATCAAATCATTTCTGGGTTAACAATTAAATAACTTACTGTGATTGTTTTCAATTAAAATGGTCAAAAAGAAACAAAAATAGCTTCTTAGCAAACAGCAATTTCTTAAGCAATAATTTTGCTAGGATTGTAAAATAAAAACTAGCTGTTATTGGCAGAGAGGTTTGGAACTCTTTCTTATTGGTCGATTAACTAATTTACCGCCTGGAGATGTCACCAGAGGGGTATCCTGCGAAGCAAACCTTTTCTAAAGCGAACCAGCTTCAGTTAGCATCACATTCCAGCTCAGGATTCATCCGAACTACAGTACGTACTACGATGGTGGATATTGCTTGTCCGCCTGCCGCTAACTCTGGGAGGCTTGTAGCTGTGTGTGCATGTCGCTGTTCGAACACCGAACTCTTCATTGAGACAATGTTGAAACCGTCAATCCATGGGCCACAAGTTCCAAGATGGCATAGCAGTTCAGACGTCTTTTTTTGTCCTCGTATTGTCGTGTCCTGTATACATATATATTTACACCTTTCTTCGCATATCTTTATATATTTTATTATCCAAGAACTCAACTACAAAAGCTTTCCTGCAACCCGCCTCACCAATTACAAAAAAAAGTATTATTTACCTCAAATCTGAAAATCCACAGTGGTAGCTAGCCAGAGGCTAACCAGAAGCCGGCCGAAACTAGCCAGAAGCTAGCCGGAAGCTACCCAGAAGCTAACTAGAAGCTAGCCAGTAGCTGATCTGAAGCTGCCCAGAAGTTAGCCGGTTTGCTGGCTAGCGTTGGTGTTTCAGCTGCCCACGTTGTGGTCTTCAGCTATTCCTTCAGCTCGATAATCTATCGACACTTTTGTGCAACGCGACTCGGACCGGAGCATACCGGGCCTATTTTTCTCAGTGTCCCCGGATTTCAGCCGCAGGCTCTGGACGTTTGCACCTTGATTTCGCAGCTAGCTAGCTGCAAACCGTGTGACTATTGGCTTACGTCGATCCCGGAGCAAACTTAAATTATTCCAAAGCTAGCCAGCTGAGGAGTTCCATCAGCCATTCCTGGGCTACAGTCACCTATCCGGACCCGGTTTTTTTTGTTTGTTTGTTGTTGTTGTTGCTGCAGATGCGGAGCCCCATCGGGCCTTCACGACTGACTGCCGACATTATCTGCCCGAGGGAGTTATCCAACTGGCACCTCCGTCGCAACGTTACCTGAACGCTCATCTGGGGCCCGCTAATCGTTAGCTGTCTTATCGGCTGCTATCTGAATAAGTATATCGGACAATTTTTCTTGGGTCACTATATCTATTTTGCCAATTGGATTGATCCCCTCTACTACACGGAACCCCACTAATCTACCGACGGAAACGCACGAGGTGTCTAAAAAAAATAAATAAATAGACTTCCATCCTATGCTATCTTACTACCGATAGCCATCTACCCGGCCAGCTGTCTGGATCGCCGTGACCCCAACCAACCTCTACTCACTGGACCCTTATGATCACTCGATTAAGCATGCCTCTCCTTAATGTAAATATGCCTTGTCCATTGCTGTTCTGTTTAGTGTTTATTGGCTTATTTCACTGTAGAGCCTCTAGCCCTGTTCACTATACCATATCCAACCTTTCAGTTCCACCACCCACATATGCGATGACATCACCTGGTTTCAATGATGTTTCTAGAGACAATATCTCTCTCATCATCACTCAATACCTAGGTTTACCTCCACTGTATTCACATCCTGCCATACCTTTGTCTGTACATTATTCCTTGAAGCTATTTTATCGCCCCCAGAAACGTCCTTTTACTCTCTGTTCTAGACGTTCTAGACGACCAATTCTCATAGCTTTTAGCCGTACCCTTATCCTACTCCTCCTCTGTTCCTCTGGTGATGTAGAGGTGAACCCAGGCCCTGCAGTACCTAGCTCCACTCCTATTCCCCAGGCGCTCTCTTTTGATGACTTCTGTAACCGTAATAGCCTTGGTTTCATGCATGTTAACATTAGAAGCCTCCTCCCTAAGTTTGTTTTGTTCACTGCTTTAGCACACTCTGCCAACCCGGATGTTTTAGCCGTGTCTGAATCCTGGCTTAGGAAGACCACCAAAAATTCTGACATTTTCATCCCTAATTACAACATTTTCAGACAAGATAGAACGGCCAAAGGGGGCGGTGTTGCAATCTACTGCAAAGATTGCCTGCAGAGTTCTGTTTTACTATCCAGGTCTGTTCCCAAACAATTTGAACTTCTACTTTTAAAAATCCACCTCTCTAAAAACAAGTCTCTCACCGTTGCCGCCTGCTATAGACCACCCTCTGCCCCCAGCTGTGCTCTGGACACCATATGTGAACTGATTGCCCCCCATCTATCTTCAGAGCTCGTGCTGCTAGGCGACCTAAATTGGAACATGCTTAACACCCCAGCCATCCTACAATCTAAGCTTGATGCCCTCAATCTCACACAAATTATCAATGAACCTACCAGGTACCACCCCAATTCCGTAAACACGGGTACCCTCATAGATATCATCCTAACCAACTTGCCCTCCAAATACACCTCTGCTGTTTTCAACCAAGATCTCAGCGATCACTGCCTCATTGCCTGCATCCGTAATGGGTCAGCGGTCAAACGACCTCCACTCATCACTGTCAAACGCTCCCTGAAACACTTCAGCGAGCAGGCCTTTCTAATCGACCTGGCCGAGGTATCCTGGAAGGATATTGATCTTATCCCGTCAGTAGAGGATGCCTGGATATTTAAAAAAAATGCCTTCCTCACCATCTTGAATAAGCATGCCCCATTCAAGAAATTTAGAACCAGGAACAGATATAGCCCTTGGTTCTCTCCTGACCTGACTGCCCTTAACCAACAGAAAAACATCCTATGGCGTTCTGCATTAGCATCGAACAGCCCCCGTGATATGCAACTTTTCAGGGAAGCTAGGAACCAATATACACAGGCAGTTAGAAAAGCCAAGGCTAGCTTTTTCAAGCAGAAATTTGCTTCCTGCAACACAAACTCAAAAAAGTTCTGGGACACTGTAAAGTCCATGGAGAATAAGAACACCTCCTCCCAGCTTCCAACTGCACTGAAGATAGGAAACACTGTCACCACCGACAAATCCACTATAATTGAGAATTTCAATAAGCATTTTTCTACGGCTGGTCATGCTTTCCACCTGGCTACCCCTACCCCGGTCAACAGCACTGCACCCCCCACAGCAACTCGCCCAAGCCTTCCCCATTTCTCTTTCTCCCAAATACAGTCAGCTGATGTTCTGAAAGAGCTGCAAAATCTGGACCCTTACAAATCAGCCGGGCTAGATAATCTGGACCCTTTCTTTCTAAAACTATCTGCTGAAATTGTTGCCACCCCTATTACTAGCCTTTTCAACCTCTCTTTCGTGTCGTCTGAGATTCCCAAAGATTGGAAAGCAGCTGCGGTTATCCCCCTCTTCAAAGGGGGGGACACTCTTAACCCAAACAGCTACAGACCCATATCTATCCTACCCTGCCTTTCTAAGGTCTTCGAAAGCCAAGTTAACAAACAGATTACCGACCATTTCGAATCCCACCATACCTTCTCCGCTATGCAATCTGGTTTCAGAGCTGGTCATGGGTGCACCTCAGCCACGCTCAAGGTCATAAACGATATCTTAACCGCCATCGATAGGAAACAATACTGTGCAGCCGTATTCATTGACCTGGCCAAGGCTTTTGACTCTGTCAATCACCACATCCTCATCGGCAGACTCGACAGCCTTGGTTTCTCTAATGATTGCCTCGCCTGGTTCACCAACTACTTCTCTGATCGAGTTCAGTGTGTCAAATCGGAGGGTCTGTTGTCCGGGCCTCTGGCAGTCTCTATGGGGGTGCCACAGGGTTCAATTCTTGGACCGACTCTCTTCTCTGTATACATCAATGATGTCGCTCTTGCTGCTGGTGAGTCTCTGATCCACCTCTACGCAGACGACACTATTCTGTATACTTCTGGCCCTTCTTTTAACACTGTGTTAACAACCCTCCAGGCGAGCTTCAATGCCATACAACTCTCCTTCCGTGGCCTCCAATTGCTCTTAAATACAAGTAAAACTAAATGCATGCTCTTCAACCGATCGCTGCCTGCACCTGCCCGCCTGTCCAACATCACTACTCTAGACGGCTTTGACTTAGAATATGTGGACAACTACAAATACCTAGGTGTCTGGTTAGACTGTAAACTCTCCTTCCAGACTCACATCAAACATCTCCAATCCAAAGTTAAATCTAGAATTGGCTTCCTATTCCGCAACAAAGCATCCTTCACTCATGCTGCCAAACATACCCTTGTAAAACTGACCATCCTACCAATCCTCGACTTCGGTGATGTCATTTACAAAATAGCCTCCAATACCCTACTCAATAAATTGGATGCAGTCTATCACAGTGCCATCCGTTTTGTCACCAAAGCCCCTTACACTACCCACCACTGCGACCTGTACACTCTCGTTGGCTGGCCCTCGCTTCATACTCGTCGCCAAACCCACTGGCTCCAGGTCATCTACAAGACCCTGCTAGGTAAAGTCCCCCCTTATCTCAGCTCGCTGGTCACCATAGCAGCACCTACCTGTAGCACGCGCTCCAGCAGGTATATCTCTCTGGTCACCCCCAAAACCAATTCTTCCTTTGGCCGCCTCTCATTCCAGTTCTCTGCTGCCAATGACTGGAACGAACTACAAAAATCTCTGAAATTGGAAACACTTATCTCCCTCACTAGCTTTAAGCACCAGCTGTCAGAGCAGCTCATAGATTACTGCACCTGTACATAGCCTATCTATAATTTAGCCCAAACAACTACCTCTTTACCTACTGTATTCATTTATTTATTTTTGCTCCTTTGCACCCCATTATTTCTATCTCTACTTTGCACTTTCTTCCACTGCAAACCAACCATTCCAGTGTTTTTTTTACTTGCTATATTGTATTTACTTCGCCACCATGGCCTTTTTATATTTTTATTTATTTTTATATATATTTTGTTTGCCTTCACCTCCCTTATCTCACCTCACTTGCTCACATTGTATATAGACTTATTTTTTTCACTGTATTATTGACTGTATGTTTGTTCTACTCCATGTGTAACTATGTGTTGTTGTATGTATCGAACTGCTTTGCTTTATCTTGGCCAGGTCGCAATTGTAAATGAGAACGTGTTCTCAATTTGCCTACCTGGTTAAATAAAGGTGAAATAAATAAATAAAATAAAATAAATTTTCACTTGTGCCAAAATCAAAAAGAAGGAAAATGTATATTTGCAAATTCAGCTGGCTGTGGTGTGAAATAGGCTTTTAGAAATGCCATCTTTATTTTATTACTTATGGTTAATGCCATCTTTGATGTGCTTATCAATGCATGAGCAACTTTCATCACACTCCTATCGATAAAATAATGTTATTAAGTCATGCAAAAGTTTTTTTGTTTCAAATGCATTCTGTCATTACTAAATAATGTGATGGGTATTTTACCATTTTACTATTTTCTAACACACAAAAAAATTATTTGATTTAATAAAATATTTAATCAGTCGTCTTCCTCAGATGAAGGGGATGATGACGCAATCTTTGCAAGAGGGAGGGAATCTGATTTCATTTAGGGTAAGGGGAGTTAGCTGTGAGTTAGCCTGCCACGGTGCAGGTTAGTTCTGAAGGATTCATTGCCATAGAAATTTACCTGGCTAAAAGGTGAGACACTTTCGTATGACTGGTTATCCCAAGTTGAACTCAGAGTTGACCAAAGTTACCTCGCTAACTCCTCAAACCAGGTACGTAGGATACGCCTCATGCAGGCCAAAACAGACTGAAATTTCAGGTGGTCTTTTCAAACAGCTCTTACACCAAAAGGGCGTTATCATAATTTTCACATTTTCACACTATTATTCCAACCTCAGTGTGGAAATATACACTGACTATACCAAACATTAGAAACAACTGTTGAGCGTGAAAAACCCAGCAGTGGTGCAGTTCTAGACACAAACCGGTGCGCCTGGCATACCCCGTTCAAAGGCACTTAAATCTTTTGTCTTGCCCATTCAACCTCTGAATGACACACATACCCAATCCATGTCTCAATTGTCTCAAGGCTTAAAAATCCTTCTTTAACCTGTCTCCTCCCCGTCCTCTACACTGATTGAAGTGGATTTAACAAGGGATATCAATAAGGGATCATAGCTCACCTCAATTCACCTGGTCAATCTATAGTATGTAATGGAAAGAGGTGTTCTTAATGTTTTGTTTACTCCAGTGTATATAAAACACAGTAAAATCACATTTTTGATTGCACTGGGCCTTTAATATTTTTTTTCTGTTTTATATGAAATATCCTATAGATGATGCGAAATCAATGCAATACCAGCCTACATCACACTAAATATATTGAAACATTGCTGAGTTTTCCCTAATTTTTGTGCAGATAAATGGCTTTTTAGGGTTAGTTGGCGCTGTTCAGTGAAAGCTGAAAGGCCATTCTGTAATACAAGTACAATTCAGCATTGTTGCTTTCGGTTTATCATGCCCACTAACAGCCTTTTGTATTCTCAGTAAATACACAGATGTGAGTGCATTCGCAAAAGAACCCCCACAAAATACTTCTCACTTGTCTAGGTCAACGCCTGAAGTTCTTTTGTGCCTTCGACATCGTCTTTGTCTTACATAATTAAAGTGTTACACGCTAGAATAATTTAAATTGCTGCTACATAAATGTGGATGGAGGCTATAATAAAAATTGCTGAATTTGTTTACTGATTGTATGCAGCTATTGACTTTGCCATTATATGAAAAGAGCTCTGATTAGTGACTAGGCTGTGGCAGGCAGAGAGCAGTCAAATGGACAGGGTTAAAATACAGACCATTTTCTCATATTGTTCCCAGGTCATCTCTGCAAGGGATTTCTTGGTGGACAGTATAAGTGTGTCATTTCAGATCCGAGGCCATTTTCCAATAGCCTTTCAACTGACTTTGTGTGACAGACTGTACGTCGTGAACTACCTCAGGACTCTGATGAATATCTCAAATGTGTAGCTTGTGACATTTTCATATTTCTTCACAGCTGTGGAACGGATATCCCGCTGCCATTTGCTTTCTACATGGTTACTATTTCTCCTGTGATTAAGAAGGTATGAAGAAGGCATTAGGTTATATTCTCTTCAAATATACAGAAACACATCACAATGCAGCCTCCTTTCCTAGCTATTATAACAAACCATTGAAATATACTGTACAGTATCAAGTGGAGGCTGCGCCAGTGTACATTAAATTACTTTCATGAAAGGGTGTGTTGTGTATGGAAGGATATAGTTCCCTTAGACCACTGGTCTGAGAGGAGGTTGTCTGCTTTTGTTGATGCAATTGAGGACCACCCACTGTAACTAAGCTATAGCAATGATTTACTCACTAGGACAAAGTCATGTTAGATGAGATTTGCCTACGGAGGTAACCATTACTTTTGTGGACTCTCTCTGGGAAATCCCTGTTCTAGTGAGGTTGTACTGTTTTTAACAGGTATAACATGTACTATATAGACGTGACATCACTAGATAAATGTGTCCCCGGGCGCCGAAGACGTGGATGTCGATTAAGGAAGGAAGACACATTTCAGTTGAAGGCATTCAGTTGTACAACTGACTAGGTATCCCCCTCTCCCTCTCCCTTTCTATTCTGACTAAAGATACAGGTACAGTATGTTTCCTGTGATACTGTCTTCTGTCTGCAGTGGCCTCAGGGAGAAGCAACCATGTTAATATTGTTTCTAAACACTGTTTAGAGGCTTCCCAGAGGCTTATATTTATATCTACCTGAATGATTTTGTTTTGACATTGTACTTATGGATGCATTGAAATGTATTTCCAAGATGTTATTATTCGGTTTTGCGTCAAATGATATGTGCTTACGTACAGCCGCTAGTGAAAGTCTACACACACCTTGCACAGTCTTCACATTTTGCTGCCTCAGAGATGGAATCCGCAGTAGGGGGTAACAGCGCCACTGACCACCCCACCACCATTGTTATTGTTTTTGTTGCCGAGCTGAGGAGCATTGCGTAGCAACATATAGGCCCATGCACTGTTTTTGTCAAAGTTTTTCAAGCTCAGTCAATTTTGTCGATAATCATTGATGGACAGCAATATTCAAACATTTTCTCAGATTTCAAACAAATGTAAGCCAGAACTGAGACTGGACCACTCAGGAACACTCAACACCTCTTGGAAAGCCATTCTGGTGTGTCTTTGCCATTAAAATGTGTGTAATTGTCCTTGAGTTTTCAGAAGACTGAGGCAGGTTTTCCTCTAACTTTTTACCTGGGCTTTGCTCCTTTTATATGTTCTTTGATCTTGACAAACTCCCCAGTCCCTGCCAGTGACAAACATATCCATAACATGATGCTGCAACCACAATACTTGGAAATACAGAGGGTTTCACTCTGTTGTGTTGTATTGGATTTTAACCAAACCTTTCGTTTTTAATTTAGGCCAAAAAGTGCATTTTGCTGTGTTGTTTTGCAGTATTACTTAATGGGCTTGTTGCAAATATAATGGATGGTTTGGAATAGATTTTTTAACACCGGCTTCTTTTCACTTTGCCATACAGGCCAGTAATGTGGAGTGAATGCAATGTTGATCCTCTGTATTTAAGTATTGTGGTGGCAGCATCATGTTATGAGTATGCTTGTCATTGACAAGGGACTGGGGAGTTTGTCAGGATCAAAATAAAAATGAAAGCCTCAGTAAAAAGTTAGAGGAAACCCTGCCTCTGTCTTCTGAATACCTAACCCTGGGATGGAGTTATATTTTTCAGCAGGACAATTACACACATGTGAATGCAAAACACATACCAGAATGGCTTTCCAAGAGGTGTTGAGAAGTTGGAAAAATCGTATTCAAAATTATTCAGAACTGTAATGGCTGCCAAAAGCGCTTCCACCAAGTAGTACCTCTGGGGTGTGAGGACATGCACGATCAAGACTTCGTTTTTTTATTTGTATTAATTTGGACCATTATTATCATTTTTCTTTCACTTTGAAAGTGTGGAGTAGGTTATGCAGATCGCTCGGAAACTCCCCAATTTAAAAAATAAATGTTTATTTAATTTTAAGGCAGCAAAATGTGAAAGCTTTGCCAGGGATGTGTAGGCTTTCACTAGACACTGTATGTGCTTGCTTTTTTATTGACACAAAGAAGGAAGCAGATCCTCAAACCAAAACCAGTTCTGTTGTTTCTGTGTGTAGAAAACAGTCTTTCTAAATAGGGATGAAATTATGTGGATGCTTTTACTGGGACTTTACGACTATCTGTTTTGACATACCATTGTTTTCCCTCTGTGGACTCCTTAGAGACTAAGCGGTATGTTCCACAAGTTAACCATAAAACATTGCTGGTTTTGTTTTGCAATTACAGTACAGGCTGCAATATTCCAGGCACTTCTTTTATATTGCTTGATTATACGGTTGGGGTGAGCACACTTTTTCTTGTCTGGAACAGTATGTTTGTCTGAAAATTAGAAACGTGTTTCTCCAAACATCTTACAGAGCAGAGCACTAGCTGAGTGTCAGTGAAGTGCTTGTTAGTGCATGTGCCTGTGCCTGTGCCAAACTGGAGGACTGGTTGACCTGATTCTGATCCAATGAGGTGGAGGTTTGTGAAACCTCAGCCATACTGTACACTAGATCAGCTGTAAAACTGAACCCTTTTACTTTCGATTTATTCCCAATTACCATTATGGAAACCCTTTGTAAATGTAGGCCTATGTGCTATTGTTTCATTCATTTTCCTTGAATGACACTAGACACTACTTTTCCCTCCGCATTTCAATTCAATTATTGTCAAGGGTGATAGGTTCCTATTATGATTTGTTTTATAGTCAAACAACACTCTCTTGTTTATGTATATTTGTATCATTAACTTGTTGGCATATTGATGAAGTGCATGATTATATTCTAAACAGTGCATTCTCCGACTTTACATACCTCAGCTGGAGCCTTATTGAAGCCAGACAGTTGTCAAACAGGCTTTTCAGCCTGGTGTTGGAACTTTGAAGTCAAGTCAGACCAAGTTGCTCAATTCTCCCAGTAGTGTGCATGTTATGAACATTTTTCAACCCCTATGGTTTAAAAAAAAAAATGGTATAAACAGTGAATTTGCTTTTAACGTAACCTTCCAAAAACTATTAAGGGGCATTTTGGCATCCTGAAAGCTGATTCTATTGAATGCCTTAGTTTCCCATATTTCATAAGGGAATGGTTTGAAGGGTATGTGCTCCCAGTGCTTCTACAGTGACTGGAACACCGTTGGATCCTCTTCCTCAGACACGGACACGTTCTAGCTCGGCTGTTCTGTGTCCCTCACCAGCAACCATATGCTTCCTCACATGGCCTAATTCACACTGGTTTGATCTCCAACTATTTATTGAAGAAACAGGATGCTCACAGACTAGTCCCTAGTAGCTGCATGAGCAGGCCAAAGGCAGTATCAGAAATCTTATGCGTATGAATCTGTCGCCATAGCCTGATACTGTACATAGTTGTGAGTCGTTCTCATCCATGTGTATTAATTGCTCAATGTGCGTAGCCAAAGAAGTAGCAGACAATGTAGTACATTCATCCACAAAGACTGGATGTGGTCAATCAATTGGAAAACAGCAGTTTTTCTTGTCTCCCGCTCTTCTCACTCGAATGCCTTGAGCACCTGCATACTACTACGTTTAACCAAGATTCTTCTTAAACCAGCGGAAAAAGGCAGAGCAAAGCATTACTATACTATATCTTACATGTGGACATATTGAGAGAGTATTGAATCTTTAACAGTAATATCAAGTATTTCAGGGAGTGCTTGCTGTCTGTAATTTGATAAATAAAAACGTTGAACTTGAACATGTGAACTTAAGAAATTGCCAGTCAACAACCCAGATACTGGTAGTATTTACCTATTGCATTGATTTATCTGCCAAATTACGTCAAAGGGAGTCTGGGAATGAGACTGAATGCTGGCCTTCCTGTGTGGAGGCCCCTCTGGTGTTGGTTTGGAGGGTGATCATGTGACTCACAGAGAAGTTGTAGACAGGAACCTCTGGTGATGACAACTCACCCTGTTCCCCACTTCTGACCTTCAGGCACTTCTAGTGTCTGTGTCCCCTGGGTAAAAATATGACTGACAGAATCATCCACTGGTAACATTGTAAAATACTGTTTGTGATGGAAAGGAAACGACTGTGATGAAAGAATAATGAATTGGCAGCACTCTGTAGCGTCCTAGTAAATCAAATCAAAATGTGTTGGTCACAAAGACATATTTAGCAGATGTTATTGCGGGTGTAGCGAAATGCTTGTTGCGTAGTGAAATGCTTGTAGCTAGTCACACTGCATTCACAGATATTATTGTTCAGTTGGATAGCCACGAAATGCACAAATCGTTGTGTTTTACCTTTGTTTCCGTTACTAGAGAGGCACTTCATGTTGAACTAGTCTAAACTCATGTTTTGTATGTGTCACTGCTTTGTTGAGCAGTTTGAACATGGTGTGATTTGTACTCACTAGTCATTACAACATACTCCAAACTATTTCCAGTATTCAGAGAAATAGTATCTGAAATGACCCCAGCCCCATTTCCAAGTATTCTATGTATGTATATTCAATTATTACAGCATTTCCATAGTTGCATTTAGTCGGCAGAGCAAAGAAACGATGGGATAAGTTACTTCCTATTTATGTTCTGTAAGAGCGCAATCATTTATTTTTTAGAAATGCAGCCTATGTGCTGTTGTGTGTGTGTGTGTGTGTGTGTGTGTGTGTGTGTGTGTGTGTGTGTGTGTGTGTGTGTGTGTGTGTGTGTGTGTGTGTGTGTGTGTGTGTGTGTGTGTGTGTGTGTGTGTGCTCCTGCAATTATATCATCTGCTGTCTTACAGAGTGATGTGATTTCCTAGAGACACAGAGCGGATCCACGGCATTTTGCTCTATTTACCGGTGGAGACCATGAATCCTCCTCCAGCGTGTTTGTGGCCTGTGTTGATATATACTGTCTCACCGTTTAAATGAGCATTTGGATTCTGGCAGAATGAAGAGTTTTTGTCAGCCTCCACTCATCGTGGGTGATTAGACTAAAACGTCTACCCATCTTGACTGGAGATCACAGCAGCTCCAGATAACATGCTTGGTGATTGAAGGTCGAAATATTTTGAATTCTAATGGGGCTGGCGGATGAATTGCCTGAAATAGACTGTAGAATTTGTCTGCTTCCTCCTCCTGCCCCCCTTCCCTGTCTGCTGTGAAAAGAACCATTGGGAATGGCTGGGCCCGATGATCATAGAATTATTGGACGGTGATTCTAAACCCCTCAAAGAGGAGTTGCTATGGTGATCCCTTTCCAAACTGTAAAATGATTCACCTTTGAAAGGCTGGAGGGTCTGAAAGCCGAACACATCATTGTTCAGGTTGCGGTTGGTTAGGAAATTGCTGGTGCCTATGCAATCAGCACCGCTATGGTAGTTAAGAATCTAAAAAGGTTTGTTCTCTGAATGATGTGGGACAACAGTGATGTGCATATGATGGTTCCTTTCAATCAAGGCGCTCTCGGACCCACTGGCTTAAAAAAAATGACAGAGGGGACTTAAATGAAAAGGGAATGAACACCATTATTGTCTATCAGAGTTAATGAAAACTGGAGCCTCCCCAGTACATTCATTCTTCAACTGCATAAATATCCAACTAGACTGAGAGGTTATCTTCCCAGTCAGATGTCAGCTCTTCACTTTGGCACCTATTTTCAGTGACAAAAATATTGCTGAAAGGATACACATTTGATACATCGGTTTGTTTGGAAGTACTGCAATTGGCTTGAGATTATATTGGAATGGGAGATACCTTGAGGTAGCCGACTGATATTCATAGGATGAAACACTGTCATTTCTTTACAATCAATTCGGAAATATGGTATCTTGCCGGAAACATGAGGATGTCCTTTTAGATATACAAACATACAATTTCTGATGTCTTTAAACATTTATTTTTAGATACAGATGTATTTTCCATTTTTTCAATCCGTTGAGAAACTAAATAACCCAAAACAAGTGAGATGAGTCCTACATGTAAGTCTGCTATCAACATTTTTTTTCTTCATGATATATATAAAAAGAGCTCAACATAAATAATCCTGTCTACATTGCCAGTGTTTTGATGCAGGGAAGATGGCCATAATGGGCTTTTCCTGACAAACTCATAAAGTAGTTTTACTGCTTTGAATACCAGGAGAATTGCGGTATTAGATTTGTATAGAACATCTTAAAAGCGGAGCCAGGAATGCAAGCGCTTTAGATCTGCTCTTCCCCCTCTCGCATGTGAAAACATGCACAGGAAGTTAGCAGCCAGTGAATCAAATCAAATCAATAAACTGTTATTTGTCACATGCTTCTTAAACAACCGTGGTAGACTAATAGTGAAATGCTTACTTACGGGTCCCTTTCCAACAATGCAGAGGTAACAATAAAGATTTAAAAAATATAGAAATAGTGTCACGAGGAATAAATACATAGTGAATAACTATAACGACTTAAAGTAACGTGGCTATATACAGGAAGTACCAGTACCGAAGTCGATGTGCAGGGGTACGAGGTAATTGAAGTAGCTATATACATGTAGGTAGGGGTAAAGTGATTAGGCAACAGGATAGATAATAGACAGTAGCAGCAGCGTATGTGGTACGTGTGAATGAGTGTGTGTGGAGTCAGTATGCATGTGTGCACCTGCTATGTATGTGCGGGCATATGTAGTGTGTGTACAGATGTAGGATCTTAATTTGATCGCTCTTTTGTTGCTGAGAAATGCGAACTTTTAGTGTATTTGAGTTTTAAAATTTCAGACTCGATTTGACCGAATGAAAAATGTCCATTAATTATAATCCACATAATAATTCACATTTCCTGTTGCTGCAGGATTATTCTCCTGCTGTACCAAACTGGCTCAAATTTGAATCCTACATCTGTATGTGTGTGTTGGGATGTGCTTCCCTTTGTAGTCTGTAATAGTTTGCAAGCCCTGCCACATCCGACGAGCGTCGGAGCCGGTGTAGTACGATTCGATCTTAGTCTTATATTGACGCTTTGCCTGTTTGATGAGGAGGATAGAATTATGGTCAGATTTGCCAAATGGAGGGCGAGGGAGAGCTTTGTACGTGTTGTGTGTGGGGTAAAGGCGGTCTAGAGTTCTTTTCCCCTCTGGTTGCACATTTAACATGCTGGTGGAAATTTGGATAAACGGATTTAAGTTTACCTGCATTAAAGTCCCCAGCCACTAGGAGCACCGCCTCTGGATTAACATTTTCCTGTTTGCTTATGGGGGTATACAGCTCATTGAGTGTGGTCTTAGTGCCTGCATCGGTCTGTGGTGGTATGTATTCAGCTACGAAAAATTCAGATGAAAACTCTCTCGGTAGATAGTGTGGTCTACAGCTTATCATGAGATACTCTACCTCAGGCGAGCAAAACATCGAGACTTCCATAGATATCATGCACCAGCTGTTGTTTACAAATATACTTAGACCGCCCCCTCTTGTCTTACCAGAGGCTGCTGTTCTATCCTGCCGATACAGTGTAGAAACCGTCAGCTGTATGATGTTCATGTCGTCGTTCAGCCACGACTAGGTGAAACATAAGATATTCATTTTTAATGTCCCGTTGGCAGTTTAGTCTTGCTTTTAGGTCATTTATTTTATTTTCCAATGATTGCATGTTTGTCAATAGAACGGATGGCACTGGGGTTTTACTCGCTCGCCTACGAATTCTCAGAAGGCAGCCCGACCTCCACCCCCTTTTTCTCTGTCTTCTCTTCACGCAAATGACGTGGATTTGGGCCTGTTCCCGGGAATGCAGTATATCCTTCTCGTCGGACTCGTTAAAGGAAAAGCTTCTACCAGTTCGTGGTGAGTAATCGCTGTTCTGATGTCCAGAAGTTATTTTCGGTCACAAGAGACGGTAGCAGCAACATTATGTACAAAATAAGTAAAAAAATAAGTTACAAACAACGCAAAAAAATAAATATTATTAACACAATTCTATGGACCTTCCTCTGACACTGCCTGGTGTACGAGCGGCAGGGAGCTCGGCCCCAGCGATGATTGTAATTTGACTGAATTATGCTGACCACATAGCCTCTCCAGGTAGCAACATTATTTATAATTTTTTTATTTAACCTTTATTTAGCTTGGCAAGTCAGATTTTTATTTACATTGACAGCCTACTTATAAAGCCCCCCCGGCCAAACCCGGACGACGCTGGGCCAATCCCTATGGGACTCCCGATCATGGCCGGGATTGTGAAACAGCCAGGGATCGAACCCTGGTCTGTAGTGATGCCTCTAGCACTGTGATGCAGTGCCTTAAACCGCTGCGCCACTCAGGGAGGCCTAGAGGAGTCAGTTTGATCAGTATTTACTTGTGACATGTTTCTCCTGTCTCTCCTTGTCTTTGTACTTGACAGAAAAGTAATGACATCAGCCCCTTTAAACTAGCTGCATGTTTTCAAGTGTTTCACTTCTACGAACTGAAAATATATGGCCTCTTGAAACAGTTGTCACCCTGGTTCATTGAAAGCTCACATGTCAGCACCCCAGAGGAGGAACAAGCTGTAAAACCAAAAACAATCAATGAGCCCATTATTGTGCCAAATGATTTGAACTAGAGACGTAACAGACCTTGTTCAGTACCTATTTGTAATTTATTTTCTGTGAATTGTATTATATTTACTATGGGAATGGAATTCTACATTGCAGATGCTGTAAAAGGCAAAGTCAATCTATTGAGACATGCTAACAAAAGAGAAGGCAGTGCATGTTAGAGAGATAGGCACTGTTGCTCTGTTTCCCTAGTCCCTAGCTCCCACTGGTGCTGCTACTGGTGCTCCCACTGGTGCTCCCACTGGTGCTCCCACTGGTGCTCTCATTGGTGCTGCTACTGGTGCTCTCACTGGTGGTCTAACGTAAGAGTCCTATCCCATGACTTTGCTGAGGCAAGGCTTCCCCAGACTCCACTCCTTACGGCCATCCTCTGGTCAGAGCATTGTTGTGCCACTCGGGCCCTTAAAAGATAAAGCCCTTTGTTCTGTCAATAAAGGAACACCTGCTAATGGTCTCTTCAAAACATACCGTATTTGAAACAAAGCAGTAAAATGTTAATTGTAAGATAGACTTGACTCCTGAAACCAGGCTCTCTTCCCCCCCCTCTTCTTTTTTTTTTACTGTCTTCCTTGTGGCTTTGTGTGGCGCCGCAGTCTCATAAGTGCCGTCTTCACAGAGGCCTACCCAGACCCAGTCGTTAAAGGCCTAATTGTGGAGATTTACCTCCTCCGTTTTTTCTTCTTCTTCCCTCTTTCTCCTCATGCATAGATAGTAGCCCAGTTACTAAAAGGCCTGAATGGGCCTGGTGTGGTGTAAATGTGAAATTAGAGGAAATGAAAGTAAATGACTTTGGAATGTAGTGTTCAGTAAAGCCTGTTGGTAGATCACTGAAGGGGTGGTGGATCAGCTGTTCCTCAGCCTAGAGGTACAGCTTCTTCCTCACAATCCACTTCTCAATTCTGTGTGTGTAATAGTGAGTTATCCGTTTGTTGGGTGGGCTGTTATTTAGAAGATTAACAATGTCAAAATATGACTTATTGTTATGTCCAGCCTTTCCAACGAATATATATTAGAGATATAGCCTATAGAACAATTAACCCTCACACACATTCTTGTTTTATCTATCCCAAAAAAGAATGACAATCCTTTGTCAGTATATACATTTATGCCTCTCACAGATGATTCACATTGCGCTATTTTCACTTTAAGTTCATGAAGGGACCGTGCACACAATAGCACATTTTCATTCCAATCAGTGTAGAACTGGGAGCTGGCAAATTGGAGCAGCAAAACAATAATTCCACTGATTGGCCTCTTTCTGTGTGGCGTAAGTGAACTGTTTATACTGTGGAGTACCTCTGGAAGAGGAGAGGAACCAAAACAGCCTGATTAGGCAAAGTGTAATTGGATAAGTTCATTTTACCATGAGTATGACAACGACACGCATGATCATGACAGCTTGCACCAAGGTGTAGAGCTTCTGTTGACTCGAATGAGACTGGCAAATTTGATTTCATGTTAATCTGTCATTTTGTTGTTGATCTCATCACGCTATCAGAGTTCAAAATGATTGAATGGTGACGTAAGCAGTTGGATTTCCATAGATTGCTTGTTTTTTGTGTAATGTCAGAAGAAGAAGAAGCCAGTGTAACATGCACATAAAGAATAATATATATATTATTTTTAAAAGCTTTAGGGCCAACTTGAGGATTAAAGTAATGGATCCTGGGAAACGTAGTATTTCCCCCATATTTTTGGTTGTTGTGATTAATGAAAAATAATAACTTTGAATATTCGCATATAGGTTTTGTTTTCATTAATCATTCATTTTAATCATCATTCAAGAGTTTGTCCTGAAAATCTATTGTTTCATCAAATCAAATTTTATATATATATATATATATATATACTACCATTCAAAGGTTTGGGGTCACTTAGAAATGTCCTTGTTTTTTTAAAGAAAGCACATTTTTTGTCCATTAAAATAACATCAAATTGATCAGAAATACAGTGTAGACATTGTTAATGTTGTAAATGACTATTGTAGCTGGAAACGGCAGATTTTTTAATGGAATATCTACATAGGTGTACAGAGGCCCATTATCAGCAACCATCACTCCTGTGTTCCAATGGCACGTTGTGATAGCTAATCCAAGTTTATCATTTATAAAGGCTAATTGATCATGAGAAACCCCTTTTGCAATTATGTTAGCACAGCTGAAAACAGTTGTTCTGATTTAAAGAAGCAATAAAACTGGTCTTCTTTAGACTAGTTGAGTATCCAAATTCTTTGAACGGTAGTGTATATCAGACCGTATACCAGGGGTATGACCAAAAAATACTTTTTACTTTCTAATTACTTTGGTTGCCAGTTTATAATAGCAATAAGGCACCTCTGGGGTTTGTGTTATATAGCCAATATACAGTACCACGGCTAACGGCTGTATTCAGGCACTCCGCATTGCATCGTGCTTCAGAACAGCCCTTAGCCGTGATATATTTGACATATATTGGCCACCCTTGGGCCTTATTGCTTAAATATAACACAGCACATAACTCAATTAGTTAACCAGGGGAGAGGAAGTCTCAGGAAACTGCAGTGTTGTTGTAATACCTGTTAAAACACCCGTCCACGCCATGAATCATCAATATTTCCAACATGAATCATAGTTGAAACTTGTTCTAAATCAGAAGTATGACAGCCATGATAAGTGGCATGAATCAATCAAATGATGTACTTTCCTCACTGGGCCTCAACTGTCAACACTCCTCTCCACTGAGGTGTTAACACTTCAAGCGGGAGTGCTGTTCGAATAAAGTAACTCATCGCCAAAACACGCAGATGCCAAATGTATCATGCATCATCCATTAACACAGCAATGCTTTAACCTGAGCTTCAATGTCCTGACAGACACTACACTGCAGGGTTGTGCTCAATTCAGAATTTTGGAATTGACTCCCATTCAACTCACGATTTAAAATTCAAATTGAATTGGCCAAACCCCACATGATTTAGAATTTAATTCAGTGCAATTCAAATAAATTCCACTCAGTCATAGAACATGAGTTTCATTGAATCTGACAGGTCACTAGATAACAAATAGTATATCACTTTTCTCTGGAAACAATGTTTATATACTGTACTCTTTTAACGTTAGTGCTTAGAATAAGCAATTTTATGGCAACGAATCATTTAATTTGTTTGGCGTTTTTTTAAAAGCTTTAGGGCCAACTTGAGGATTAAAGTAATGGATCCTGGGAAACGTAGTATTTCCCCCATATTTTTGGTTGTTGTGATTAATGAAAAATAATAACTTTGAATATTCGCATATAGGTTTTGTTTTCATTAATCATTCATTTTAATCATCATTCAAGAGTTTGTCCTGAAAATCTATTGTTTCATCAAATCAAATTTTATTGGTCACATACACATGGTTAGCAGATGTTAATGCGAGTGTAGAGAAATGCTTGTGCTTCTAGTTCTGACCATGCAGTAATATCTAAAAAGAAATCTAACAATTTTACAACTACCTTATACACACAAGTGTAAAGGAATGAATAAGAACATGTACATATAAATATATGGATGAGCGATGCATGTATATAACGACACGTTTTATGTACAATGTGTATATTGTTATAGATTACACCTAATACAGAATAGGAGAGGCATTTGAGTTTTATTTTATTTCACTAAATTAAATTCTATTTCCTTTCATTCAAATTCAAATTGCAATTCTGTATCCTGTTTACGACAAATTTAATTAAACTTCTAGAATTTAATTGGAATTTCCGAGGCTTTCTCAATTAAATTTTGAATTTAGCGCAACCCTGCTACACAGGTGGATGATAAAGCTTCCTTTATCGTGAACATGTAAGGTTTAAGTGCAACTGATGATGTCAGTGTTTCAACTGATGATGTCAGTGTTTCAACTGATGATGTCAGTGTTTCAACTGATGATGTCAGGATTTTCAAAAAACTCATTGTTAATGCTTGTCAGGTAGAAGATGTGTAGGGTATGCTGCTAATGAGCTTAAACATACATAGAAACAACATCTTTGTGTTTAGTTACATGGTGTTTTACTCGTGGCTTAAAAGAAAGTAAAAGTTTCAGAAAACAAGTTAAAATATCAGCCGGATGTCCTAGAAGCCATAATTGATTCTTGTCACCTGCCAGTTGGGTGAATGTTATTGATCACTGTGCTGACACTAGTTAATGACATAGTAGATAGTGGGCCAGAGAGATGGCCATGACTGGTGTTAAAGGATATCAGTCCCTGTCTGACAGATGCCTCCCACACCCCACTACCCCTCCATTCCTGCCCCGTGGCCGGAACCCTGAGCCCTTCTCCAGAATCAGGAGGAGGACATCATCAGTGGCTGGCTAAATTGTGTGGTTAAGTGCTTCATTATCTAATCACCATCAAGACCATTGCAACTAGGCCATTGATTAGCAGAGGGAAGGCCCTGTTTTTATGTATTCATATTTACCGTAACATTTTACGTATGAATACATTTTATTTCCAGGTGGGCATTATTTAACTCTTTGTGTTTGGTTTATACCTCACCATTTTAAGAGGCTGTGCCAGACAGCCTCTTAGAA
This sequence comes from Salvelinus namaycush, assembly GCF_016432855.1. NCBI lineage: Eukaryota > Metazoa > Chordata > Actinopteri > Salmoniformes > Salmonidae > Salvelinus > Salvelinus namaycush. The sequence continues at coordinate 13,516,753 of NC_052319.1, read as the reverse complement.
ATTAACTAGCTACACACCATACAGATGTACATTCTGGCACAGGCACAGGTACAGAAAGTTGTCTTGTTTCTCAGCACAATAAAAAATAGAAACGCCTTTGGCTAAACTCACATATTGTGGTACCAAAGTTGGCAAAGAGTTCAGGTTTTCCATGTAAGTAAAAGGGGGAGCCCACAACTGTTAGAGGAATTTACCATGACACTGCAAGTTGAAGATTCATAGTGGTGCTTACAAAACGTGTGCTTGCTTACGGTATGTATTTTGTAGAATAGTCAAATGTATTGTGATTTGGCTATTACATTTACCATGGTTTTCTCCCACTGTGCTTTTTGAAGTGGATGCATTTATTTTTTCCAATTTTCCCCTGAGAATGTAATCATTGTTGGTGATCTCAGTACTCATAGTACAACTTGTGACCTGAGGAACAGTCGATGCCATTGATCCTGATGATGGTGTGTGTGTGTGTGTGCGTGCGCGTGTGTGCGTGCGCGTGTGTGTGTGTGTGTGTGTGTGTGTGTGTGTGTGTGTGTGTGTGTGTGTGTGTGTGTGTGCATGTATCAGTGGAGGCTGCGGAGGGGAGAACGGCTCATAATAATGGCCAGAACAGAGCAAATGGAATGGCATCAAACACATGGAAACCATATGTTTGATGTATTTGATAACATTCCACTGATTCCGCTCCAGTCATTACCACGAGCCCGTTCTCCACAATTAAGGTGCCACCAACCTCCTGTGATGTGTGCTTGTGTGTATTTCTGTACCTACAGCAAAGGTTCAAGTACTTGTGTATGTGGTAGTGTGTTACAGTGATGTGATCCTGTTGCTGTGTTCTAGGTGCGTTTGAGGATGAGGACATTGTCCACGTGGAGGGGAACGTGGACCCAGTGAGGGACATTGAGATCATCCATGAGGAGCTGAGGCTGAAGGATGAGGAGATGATCGGGCCCATTATGGAGAAGCTGGAGAAGGTGGCCGTGAGGGGAAGCGACAAGAAACTCAAACCTGAATACGTGAGTCAATGTCCCAGCATGTCCAATGCAGCTCCCACACAGCACGTGAGCACAAATAATAACCCAGCGTTCCACACACAGTGTCAATGAGGAAAAATGTATTTTTCTGTTCTCCCCCCCCATAGGGTCTCCTTCCTCTCTTCGCGCCATTCTCTCTCTTTTTCTGAGATTGAAAGTGATCGGGGGTCAGGGGTTTTCTGCTGTTGAAATCATGAATAGAGAGTTAGGTATTCAGCTGCTAACCCTGGGTCACAGTGCTGGGCTAATGAAAGTGTTTTCACAAGCCTCTTTTCATCTGAAGTAATACTCAAATCACAGCACAGCTCTCGCTAGCTCGCTCTCGCACCCACGGCAGTTTCTGGAAATTGGGTGAGGCCATACAATGGGTGACCCACAATCCCACATCCAGCTATGAATACAATAAATGTGCTTTGACAGAACATTCTTCGGTTCTCCGCAGTGATACACAGAATAGACTGTGTCAGATTAGAGGGCGTCGAAATATACTGTATATCATGTGGAAATGCATGCGGGGCCCAAACCTAAGTAATCATATTGATATATAATGAAGCTTTGCAGTATTTACTGCAGTAGTTCTGCTTCAGTTGTGATTGCATGATGTGCTCTGTGCAGGGCAGAGGGAGTGTGACCCAATGCAGAATGGGCGAGTAAGCGAGGTAATCTGGCCTTTCAGAGGGAGCGACGTGCTCAATTTCAGAACCCCTGCACATGGAGCCTCTGACCGCTCATTACACTAACGAGCGGGGCCATTTCACCTGCTGCAGGGGCCCCGGCCGGTCGGTCCCCCTCAGAGTAATCCCCCTTAGCAGCCCGGCAGACGGGCAGCCATTCAGGCCAGGCAGGTGGCCGCTGACGCACATAATTGCTGACAATTTTAGGCAATGAATAAAAATAATTTACATTACTTGTCAAAGGTTGTGTATGCCTTGCCAAGTGAAATCTATAGAAAGCTCCTTTAGAAGTGAGAGAATGGTCCTTATCAAAGGCTGCATTTCTTACAGGCTGAATTTGGTATTTGACACGTTCAGCTGAGTTTTATTTTGTTTTACTGAGAGCATCCTTCGTCCTTCTGTTTATGTCCAGGTTTAGGGTAGGCAGTACCTCTGCCACCGTATACCATGATTCTCCTTAATGTAAATAAATAAATGGTTTAGCAGTACGTCCTTTTATAGTGCCTTGAGTACCATAAAATAACCAGGTAAATACCATGTATTTGAATTTAAACGGTAATAATTAGCACTTACTGAGTAATTAACGAGAACGTAGAATGAAGCACTGATTTCTGTAGCTGCAGCGTGTTTTCCCAGAGCTCCTCACTTAGTCCTCTCTCTTTCGAAAATACGCCTGAATACTGAATTAACACGCATTTAAATACAGATATTTACATTTCTGTAGTGTGACATATTATACACGTTTCTATACAAAATGATGATGTTACTCAATATTCTATAGCTACCTACATGTGTTGGGTATTGATAGGTCTGAGACAAACATGGGGTGTTTTATAACTGATGCTGATTATTCCTGTTATAAAATAGACATGATATCTGCACTTGTTCAAAAGTGATTGAAACCATGCCATCTGCCTTTTTCTGAGAATACTCGGCCAATTGAACCATGCAGGTATTTATTCAGCATGAATTCAACTGGCTGATTGTGGGTTCACAAGCAAATATGTCTTTGTATATTGTGAAACACTGTATAGGCCTTATGTTGCAACATAATGGGCTATTCGAACTCATATTAAAAGATTGTTGTTATGATCACTTCAATCCATTTGAGATCATAATGTACATTGAACAAGGGCAATGTTTCATCCCAGAATTCCCTGTCCGTAACAAACAATAATATTCAGCAGCTAGGACCCCCAGCAGTGTTTCCTGGTGGCAGGCGTATGTGTTTGACCCCTGTGGGACCCATATGCCTTTTATTAACACCTGCCTGTTAGAGGAGCGCTGCACGGAGGCCCAGAGCTGATGAGGGAAACCTGGAGCGGCTTCAGCCTATGTCACTGGCCGTTTGCTGTTTCCATTTCACACATGATTAATCTCTCTGTGAAGACTTGGGCTGACGCGGGCGGACTGTGCGGTGCTCTTCCTGCTCTCTCTCCTGCTGGCTGCACTCTGGCTGCCTGACTAAAAGGCCTTTAGAATTCCTGCGGAGAGAGATGTGCAGAGTGTGAATGCAGCTGCCTGGGGGTCAGTGTGTGGAGCTTTTTCTGCCATTGTGTAATTGAGGCTCTGGCAAGCTCTTTTCCTCTGTTCTTTAAAGGGTTGTGTGATTGTGAAGTGCTGCGAGGGTTTGGGGAGGAAAGAGGAGGTAGGGGGAGTGTTGCAGGGGGTGGAGGAGTTTTTATATGAAGGGGGAGGTTAAGTTGAAAGGAACAAAAAGAATGTGTTCCGCTAATTTCTGTGGGGGCCGGATCAACAATAATAGGCTCAATTTCTTTATTACAAATTTTTATAACTGCCTCCCTCCCATGTTCCCACCCATTCCCGCTCCCAGATCCTGTCATGGCCCAGTCTTGCCTGTGGGTTCTCAACCAACAACTGCTTCAGTAATGAATATGGCAAACATTGCTGGAAAAGCCTAATATTTTCTCCAGGAGGAACAGTGTGTAATTAGTACCTGACTAGTGCATATTCAATGACTGCTCACTGCAGAGAGCCAGAGGGATTTAAAATAACACACACATTACTAACCAACTAGCCTTACCTTTTCTCTCTTTCTTACCCTTTCTTTCTCTCTTCATACTTTTATTATTGGATGGTCCTTATTGAATATAGCGTGTGCCAAACAGGTGAACTTAGTGCGACTCACTAGAGGGCATTTTATTCTGTTTTAAGAGAGCGAAGGGGGGGCCTTGTGCGTGCCATCCTTGTCAAAGCCCAGCCTCTCCTGTTTCAATACGAGCAGGCATTGTTCATTTGGTCATCAGGATGCCATGCATTTAGGAAATAATTACCCTGTACCCTGCTGGGTTTATATTCTTTTTCATCTCCTTTAATGGCTTCTTGTTCATTCTTTTTTAATCCCGAACAGGACGTAATGCTCAAAATCAAGAACTGGGTAGCGGATGAAAAGAAACATGTCCGCTACTGTCGCGATTGGACTGAGAAGGAGGTAAGACTTTGATGTTACACTCAAATGTATTAGTGCCATTTATCAGCTTTATCTTTTCATCTGGCCTGAAAGTCAGACTCCTGCTTTTGAGCCAAATGGGTCTGATATGCAAATCACAATTGAATGTGCATGCTGTCTTTTTGGGGGGTATTTCTATATTACTTTTTTAACAAACTAATGATCTAAACGCTTTATAGAGGCTCCCTGCAGAGTCCAGACAAGATCCTAATTTGATTTGGCTTCACTTTTTATTCCGCATCCTGCTCAAAGGCTACTTTGGAAAGTTTGGATCCTCAGTTCTTGTCCTCTCTCTCTCTTTCTTTCACAGATCGAAGTGTTGAACAAATACTTGTTTTTGACATCCAAGCCAATGATTTACCTCATTAACCTCTCAGAGAAAGACTACATCAGAAGAAAGAACAAATGGTGAGTCAGTGCTCAGAAATAGGGAGGAACCCCACTGACTTTACATCCAGCATGGACAACCATGGACCTTCCCTTTTACAAAATGTGTATTTTCCTATTAATTGTTGACTCCCTTACATCTCACCCATCCATAACCATGAATTGATGATTCTTATTTTCAGTTTATGTGATATCAGCTCAAACTGTGACATTTAACCAATGTTTTCCAAGGAACTTCCATTGTCAATTTCCAATATTCAATAACAGTTTTAAAGCGTGTTCCCCTTCTAACCAGTAACTGCAGATAGTTATGAGTGATGTTAGATACAATAGGCCTACAGTGCTCAGAGTAAAGTCCTATTGTGAAGCTTCTTTATTCTCCCCATGCTAAAGTGATCCCTCAGTCACTGTGGAGTTGGTTTGTCTACTACTACAGTACCCACGCTGCTCTACTGACTCCAGACCAATAAGATAGTCTCTCTGTGACAGGACTTGCCTGGGGGTGGCACTCAGCCCGCTCTGACACTCCAGTCACAGTCAACCCTGCAAAACCAAAGCAGCCCCCAAACTCTGCACTTCGTTAAGTATTAAGACCATCTGGTTTCCATTTTCCATGAGAAATGGCACATTTCCATACGATATCAAAGGGGGAAAGGCTTTAAATGACAACAAAAATGAACATTCATAGACTCATAGCCAAAATAGCAATGAATGTCGTATGGAGAGGGCCAATAAATCACAAGGATGGTTCTCTTTAAATATTATGATGTCTACAATTGTTTTCCCCCAAATGTTTGGTTTTGTCTGAAGAGTTCACTGTTTACATGTGTTTGCTCTTCTTCGAAAATATGAATACTTTATGTCTTACTGGGTTGAGTCGCCATCTCCAAATACATATTTTACATGGAATTCAAGTGAGATCAGAATGACACAGTGACTCACAAACATGTGCTTTCAACTACTGTATTTATTTCCTAGTAAACAGGTCAGTGGGGTTCTTGGTGTAATCAGGCGGTTCTATTTGACTTGTCATCTCAAGCCCTGCCTGACTTATCTCTGTCTCATAAACTCTAGAGGTGAACTCATACTAAATGAGATTGTGTCAGAATGTTTCCACATTTATTTGTTTAGCTCTGGTCTGGTAAACAGTGTTCTCCATGTCCCATTCATGCAGTACCTGATATATGGGCCATATGGTATAGCCGTGGCCTGTTGCAGAGTGCTAGTGTGTCCATAGGGATGATGAGAGCGGGCTTTTTCACTTGAGCACCTTGAGGAGAGTGGAGCTTCCCTGGCCACAGGGAGAGCAGAGTGGGAGATGGCCATTACAGGTGAAAGGGATACTTGTCTTATCTACGCAACAGTCACATACTGTCAATAACCGCTCACCTGTGGATTGGTATCGCACTTTTTCAATTGCACTCTAGGATTTGGTGTCAAACAGTTTGTTCCTGCGTTTGTTTATCTCTGCTTCGCTTGGCAGACACGTTCGATTCGGAGGGAAGTTGTTCAACTGATGACTGTCTGTTCAAAATGTTCCTGACATAACAGTCTGTCTGTCTGTCTGGCGGCGGGAGGAGGGAACGCTGCAACAGAAACACATAAATCTGATGAATCATGACGTTGTGGAACATCAGTCATGTGCAGGATTTTTTGTTACTGTGAGAAATGCAATAAATCTCGGGCGTTTTCAAATGGGCAAACAGTAGTGCCGTTGTGTCCTGAGGGCTCAGCGTGGAACAATGCAGACATCAAAGTGTTTCTGATTGACAAGTGATGGGCCACTTCCCTTGTCCAGAGTGGAGCCCACACCTGTACGGAGATGATTACAGGTAGATTTAGCTGCCCCTAAATGTATACTAAATGCTGCTCTCAGCCCTAATAGCAGGCAGTCTGCTGTGGCGACGCCAGACTGCCATTTGGCTGTCGCCATGCTCCCTTGTTTTCCCCCAGAACAGTTGAGATGATGATACGGTTAAAGACTATTCAAAGCAAACAGCAAGACAAATTGTAATCTCAGTTTTTAATGTGAACAGAGAAGAAAGAGGAGCGCGGTAGAAGGGTGTTCATTTACATAGTACAGTGTTTGCAATGTCTGTTAATCACATATTCACTTTCAGGCAGACTTTTCAGTTGTTATTGTTGATGGTATGTTCTCATATTTTTGTCACAAGCATACGTTTTGTCTACACACTTTCCTTTTCAATCATTTCCTGTTTGATCACCATGCTCAGATAGCGTTGCAAATGGAAAGGCCTTTTGTTGAGGAACAGACAGGCACGTGCACAGATAGGGCTCAACCAGTGCTCGAGCACCTGCCCTTTTGCCCTCCTATGAGAAAGTGCTTTCGCAGCTAGGTGGAATTATTTTATTTTGAATTTTATCTAAAAAAAAATGTATGTAACGAATTGCAAATCAAACTAGCTCATAAATCCTCCCCAGCCCTCCCGCATCAAGCGTGCACTCGCCTGACTTTTGCATGAAGTGCACTGTGCTTGCTACGGGCGCCGGGTGGATAGTTTGAAAAGGCCTACTGGTAGGCTACTTTTGAGTTGGACCTGTTATGTGTGTCTCTCACTGTTATGGACAGAGAATGGGCCAATTCAAGTGTTTGGTAGTAATAAGCAAATGTCATCAGCAGAACAAACTGACATCAAGTAAAATTGTTTGTTTTGACAACATCGCTAACTAGCTAGCTAACCAGCAGATTTACATCATCATCCATTATGGTCAGCTGGTAGACACTTTTCTGATGTCACTCATCTCATCTCTAGTTAGTAGCCTACTAGGAGTCATTGGCTCTAGCTTGCTTACAATGAGTGACGAATGTGATATTGCAGAAAATAAATAGGCCATAATATAAATGTTCTGATACAGAGACAATTTGTATTTTATGAATTCCGAGTAATGAATTAGGAAAGTAAGCGTTTTGGACCTGCCCCCCGAAAGGTCTGTGCACGGCCCTGACATATATAGGCCTACTATTGTAATGGTGTGTCTTTACATCAGCGAAATACTTCCATGTTATATAACGTAGGGAAAGAATTCTACCAGAGGAAAACACGTCCATTTGCTAGACCATCCCTGTTTGCACCCTGTTTGGAGTGCAGTGTTGTAACCTCTACATACCAAGCTGACCTCATTTCAACAAGAGTAAACCGTATTAGCGTTAGCAAGCAGCCATCATTAATGGTGGGATCAGAGAGGGAACAGGGCCCCCTTTCATCCCCAGGTTCTCTGCTGGAGACGGTACATCATTTACTGTAGAGAGGAGCACGTGGGTATAATTCCATACAGTACAGTACAGTGCATGTGTATGAGAATGTGTACATGTGCATGTTTGAAGTCTGTTGCCGAGGCGACTCCATGCTCATTTGGATTTTGGCGTAATTGCGGTGTGGAGATCAAAGGCCGGCTGGCCGAGTGATGTTCCAGAGGAGCCTTTACCACGCGGCCCTCTCCTCTGTGGAGCGGGGGCTGCCTGCTGCTCGCGCCGCTCCCCTCTCCCCTCCAGCCATGCGCTGCCCCCTGCACATCCCCGCTCGTAAAAAATGATTAAGGCTGCATTTGTCATGTGTTTATGACTGAGAGGCATTGCGTGATAGGGAATGGCATCTACAAGAGTCTACCAAGAGGCTTTCTCTTCCCTCGGCGTCAGTAGGCTGCCTGGAACACTTTTGTCTGTGTCACATAGTTTGTGTATTAGAGAGGGTCATTACTCCTCAGTTTATAATGTGGGTGTTTGTCTGCTGTTTGTATGTTTTCACTTGTCAAGGCACAAGCTGGTAATTTAAAAGCTCCTGGTCAGTGGAGTTTTCAACCTTTTTAATATTTTCATTAGCCTCAATATTATCAGATATTTAATCCAAGGTCCTTAGCAGACAACCAACTGCCATCGCATTTAGTAAACGCAAAGCTCCACTTGAGAGCCAGCCTGTTTTGCTGAAGAGTTTTTTTTTTTATCTCATAATGTGCTTTAAAGTAAATTGGAGCCTCTTAAGTAGGTGTGTTGACCTTTAAGAAAACCGGAAAGCGTGACCTCTCTGAGTGTGCAGCGTTTGTACCGTGAGCGGGGAGAGGAATGTCAGGGTAGTACGGCTCTTCACAGGGGGCTTTTACATGCAAGGGGTCTGTCTGTCTCTGTCTGCGTGTGTGTGTCTGGCACGTGTCTGTCTGTGGATTGGTCGTATGTTTATTGCTTTCTTCCTGCTTATGTTGTGTGTCTCCAGACATGTTACTTTGTTCTTACTGACTGTCTCTTCATTTCTCTCTTGATATGGAAAGTGAACCAGCAGGTATGTTTGCTTAGTGGACTACCCCAGCTAGCCTGTAGATGGTGCTTTGACAATTAAAGTAAAGGTACCTCTGCAGTGAATCGCAGCAGGGTGATGGTCTAGCCACGTTTACTTTTAAGATCCCACTGTCTGAGAGGATGTGCTCCGTTTGTCCCTCGGTTTCTCTCTACAACCTACTCATCCATGTTTTGTTCAGGTCTTCTATTCATTTGATTTCAGGATTGACTTTATGTTTAACTTTTATTTTGGTGCAGAGTAATGATAACTGTACATTTTCTATAATGTTAGAGGACTTGTTAATGAACTGGCAAGCGAGCACATCTTGGTCTCCATGAGATTTTGAGGCAGACTGTCACCGAGGGAAGGCATTGTTGTGGTCTGCTGAGAACCGTTACAGGAAAGCGGTGGCAGCAGCCCACTTCTGCTACGCCAAACCATAATTCCCGTAAACAGAATTTAACGTTTATTGAGTGCTAAACCACTGGCTCCATCCAAGTTTTAAGGAACTGCTGTCTAGGGAGTCACGGTTTGCCTTTCAAAAGCGATGTGGGAGATATATGACCAGTGGGTCCGCTTTCACTCTGTCCACAGCCATCCTCTCTCCCCTTATGTACTGTGGGATCCTGGAGAAAAAAAACGCGTTCCCGTGGTAGGAAGACATGTACCCTGCTGAAAATACACACTCCTAGTGGAAGCCTTCAGTTAGGCTTTTTAATGAGTGTGGATGACTTTGAGAGGCTCGGAGAGGAGTAAACCATATCCAGATGGTCTTTAATAAAGGTCCCGGAGCATCAGTTCACTTGGCTTTGTTATTGACCGTCCCTGGTCTGTCTGCCTGGTCTATCACACTGTTGTTGTTCACCATGTTGGATTAGTAGAAGACATTGGGTAGCCTGGCTGCCTTTGTTGTGGTCTGGTCTGGTGAGGTCTGATGGGGCTTGTTGGGGAAGACATGCAGGCAGGGACGGCTCTGTTCGGTTGTTGTTATCACTAATGAGATCCTAACGGTGAGTGTCACAGCCTTCCTTCCTGGCCATAGGAACAAAGCAGACACTCATTTGTTCTCTGTTGACCTCACAAGACAGCGACTTGTTCCCCAAAACGGTCCCCTTGTGTAATAAAGATTGGGACAATGCCAAGTGGGTGAACCGGGCTACATACTTGACCAGAGGGAATAGCTTCAGGTTAGATACTGATCAGAAGTCCCATTTAACTGAGTAAAGCTCGCTTACCTCTTGCTCTTGACCCGCTCATAGGACACATAATGATTATTGTGTCACTACTTTTTGCCATACTTTCTGTGTTACTAACTAGATCAACTGTTGTGACAACACTGGATTTGGTTTGAATCCGTGTGTCAGCATATAATACATCATCACACCCTCATTCAGTTCAGTCCCTGTTCTTTTGATAAGAACAGCCATTTCTGTTGTAACACAATATGCTAACCTCTTCCAAAGCATTCAGATGCAGCTCTGTGGTGGGAAAAAAAGAAGCCCTCGGAAGCATTCTTTGTGCTATTGAGAGCATAAGAATCTCTGTGTGTTTTAAGTCAGGCTAATGATATATTTTGATAGCTTTGGCTGTGGCAAGTTGTGCTGTTTATTATCTTTGCGATAAGGTTTAAAACAAAACACACATGTCACAGCAAGTGTCCTGCAGCTTGGCAGCTTTAATGAGATAAATTAATGAATTTAGTGTTGCCACATACAGCTCCTGAAAGCTTGTTATCAGAGTGATTGTTGAACTGTTATGAATGGAAAAAGGAAACGGAGGGGGAAAAAAGGATGGGGGGGCATGATTGGCTGATGTTCCATATGTCCTTGATTACCTTCCCTCTGCTTTTATTCTAATAAGTGCCATTCTTTGTACTCCCTTGGACGGGTAGACAGTCTGACACAAGATGAGAATAAATATTGCATGTGGTACACATTAAGCTGTCATCCAGGAAGAGAGAGGGAGAGATGGAGAAATCCACCGCTTTACATTCTGCTGCCTGCTCTTGTCACAATTGTCACATCTTGATGACTTTCTCCCCCCTCGTGTTCTTGCTCGCAGTCAATTGCAATGAATGACAGCCCTGCTGTCCCGTATAGAGAATTATTTAGGGTGATGTAGTATGTACTCCTGGGAGTTACTGTTTGAATTTCTGATCGTGATATTCGTGTTTTTTTTTAATTGAGTGTTTGTTCATTCAATAAAGCCAAATTCACTATGGATTTCATCTATGTTTGTTTTCAAGTATTTGTACTTCACGAAGGAAAGTTGTTAGCGAAGAAACAATCAAAAAAGCCTGTTGTTAGCATGGCCTTGTTGTGCAGCTTGAGAAAAGAGAGCAAGAGGATGCTCTTAATTAAGCCTCTTCCCATTGTACCGGTACCGCTCTGCTTCCCTTAGCCGTGAAGAGGGAAACAAGTTCACAATATTGGCTGTGATGTGAGGAAAGTAGTGAGAGAGGCTGAGGTTCTGTGCTGGCTGCTTGCCTCTCAGGACTGTATGTATTGCCTCTCTTCGCCTCTTCATCCAGCCGTGGCCACGAGGAGCAGAGAGCTTCTGCACTCATGTCCTCACAGGAGCGCACCACTGGGAAGATGAAAAGCGTCCCACAGAGCCCCTGACTTCCCAGCCTCAAACGGCACCGTGAGCTCATACCTCTCATTTCCCCCCTCCACTGAGGGAGGAGGGGTGGAGAGCTGGTCGAGATGCTGTGTGCTCCCGAGCGTTCAGCGGGAACTGGGAAACAGAGAGGGGGGGATAAAGCCTCTGGGTTGTTATTGTATTAGTTGGTGCATGGCATGCAAGCCAGCAGCGGCAACAGCAGACAGATGGGGAATCCTTCAGCAGCACGTGTGTGTGTGTGTGTGTGTGTGTGTGTGTGTGTGTGTGTGTGTGTGTGTGTGTGTGTGTGTGTGTGTGTGTGTGTGTGTGTGTGTGTGTGTGTGTGTGTGTGTGTGTGTGTGTGTGTGTGTGTGTGTGTGTGTGTGCCTGCGTGCGTGCGTGTGTGCGTGATATCCAGGTTCAAGTGCTGAGGAGCTTTGTTTGGCTGTGTGTCTGTCCACCTGTGGGTGGGTCAGTAATGAAGTAGTGGAGAGGGAGAGATTGTTAGAGGATTACTTCTCAGTCCTGTCAGCATTCAATTGCATCTGAAAGGAGGCACTCTGGGCCTAGGTGCTGGGTCCCTTTGTCCCCACCTTTTACAGGCTTACCTGACTAAGCAGTGATAATGAATCCGGTCCGTATGAATGCACGGCAGACACAGGCCCAGGTCACAGGCCCAGGTAGCTGCACCTGTACTTTAGGAGCTCCCATTGTGTCCTCCCTCCTGAGTCGTTTAAGCAGATCAAAGCTGTGACAAAGCCCAGGGCAGCCCCAGGCAGGCGGAAACACAGGAATTATTCCCCCTTCAGGATTCTCTCACAGAACAAGACAAATAGACAAGGCACCCCTGTGGGAAGTGTTCATTCCAGCCTACTGTGTGTTGGAAGTTCTTTTGTTTTTAGTAGGTTGTCATTACTTTACCATAGGTTGTTCCGTTGAATAGACAGACGTATTGTAATTGCTGCAGGCATGTATTGTAGAGCTAATAACCTGTGTTAATGTAGGTGTAGGTATTGTTGGCTTATTGTGGAATAAAATATGTAGGCGACACAAAAAGGCTATTAGGGTATCGAATAACAGCATGTTTAGGATGTGGTTGTTTTGAATAATCTAAACACCATGACCGCAAGAAATTACCGTTAGAGTATTATGAAGACATACCAGAAATATGCATCATTTGATGAATATATATATTAGGTTGAATAGAGATTAAAATAAATACATTTAGAAATAGAAATCGTTGAAGAGGCCGGTTTTAAAGAAAATATTGATATATTATATTTGCTTTTAAATGATTATATACTGGATATATATACATACTTTTTTTAGGAGACTAGCAGGAAAAGCAGCAGAAACCTGGCTCGTTCCCCAGTCTTCTTTGAGGCTTTTAGGCCGGTGAGTGATTAGCAGAAATAATGTCCCTGTCACCCTTAATCATATTAAAACGTGGTTAACATTTAATTTTTCCTACTTGATATGCAAAAATTTCCACTAGATTTGCAGCGAAGGCCATTGAAATTCCATTATAAAAAGAATAAAAATTTCAGGCGTCATTTGTTCAGAGAAGGAGATCTAGATTTGAAAGTGCTGAATCTTTCTATTAGCAGAGCTGTGAGAGATGGCACTCTATACTGAGGCATAATGGGACAGTGACAAGACACACACAAGCACGCACGCACGCACGCACGCACGCACGCACGCACGCACGCACGCACGCACGCACGCACGCACGCACACACACACACACACACACACAGTGTCTTTTCTTTCATAGTCTTTTGTTCTCTCTCCCAGTAATGTATTGTATCTACTTTGATATTTTGGCATCTTTGACAGTGGTCACCCTGCTTTTACAAACAACACATTTGAACTCTCAATTGCACAGCATGTTAAGGAACATATTTTTTTCTCAAATAGTACGGGTACTTTGAAGCATTCTTGGATTGAGTCAACATTGTGTAAACTGTATACTGAAAGTGAAACATTTCGACAACAGAATATACATTTTATTTGCCAGTTTCTGATGAATTAAGCTCGGCATTGCTTAGATTGTAGAATGCATAGTTGAGACAGATGGCCCAGACTCAGTATCAAATTGTCAGCACATTAAGATACAGGACATAGACCCATCTGAGTGCAGACGACTTTTCACTTATTAACTGCATGGTCCGACTTTGACATGACGGACTGACATCACATGACACTTTGTACGTCATTATTTACCAATGTATGCGTGATGGAATATCCTCTTGGAGAGAAGCAATATTTTTGATGTTTTGGCATGAACATTTACCCGATTCATTTGTCAAGATGCGTTCTCACACAAATAATTGGAGAGGATGTAAATACTACTGTAAAGTGGCGTGACTAGACAGTGGTGAAGTTCCTGAAATTGGTTGGAGAAGTCATGTTGACAGAACATCAAATCTCTTAATTGACAGTGCTGCGTTGCCTCTGTTGGGAGAAGGGGGTGTACCTTGTTCCTGTGGCAAGGTGTTTGTCTGCTCCTGTGTCACTCGATGCGAGGACCCAGGGACCCTCGTGCTCATTTGGCGCTCACATTCTCCATCTCGGCATCCGCATTATTAAAATCATCCCTCAGCGCTCCACCAAGAGCCTCTTTGTTACTTGGCTGGCGAAGCTCGCTTCTGTCAAGTCTTCACCAATTACAGTCGCAGGTACAATGGTCTATTCACAGGATCACAGCCCTTGACTGGTGTGGGGAGAGTGATTTGTGAATCATTATTCGGCTGCCTGTAGAGAATGCGATACCTGAGGAATGCAAATAATCTGCCAGCGAATAGACGGCTGGGCTCCTAAAAGTGACAGGCTACAGCTGTTATTATCCCAGATTGGATTCTTTTCCCCTCTTGGAGAGGCAGTCATCTCCTTGGCTTTCAAGCTGGAGGTTTCCACTAAATGTTATTTCTTTCCCTTCATGAGAAGTGGTGGCCAGCTCATAGTGGCGGCTGTCAAATCCTCAACTCTAGTTTAAGCGCATCACAGCCTCACTCTTAGCAGGAAGGGAAATATTAGGCGATGGTTCTAGATAGATAGTTATGTTTACTGCAGAGAGAATCCATTGATGGTGTAAGAAGCGCTTTTGGCATCACTCAGTAAGATAAATCAAATGATCAAAAAAGCATCCAAGCAACCGCCGCTATGACGCTGCTATGACATTTCCCTGAAGTTGTCATTCTTTTCCCATATTTAGCATTGATTGTATTGTTCAGCTGTAAGCGGTAGAAATACACTAGATTTGATTGACTGAACCAGTGATCCAATAGCTAGATGATAAACGGTTGACATTGTTATTGGAATAGCTGTGGCATTGAGGTTGTGCGGTAACTCCCTGCCTTTGATTTCTTATAGGTTTTTAAACAGGAAAGTAGGATTACAGATAATGACGGGCCTTTAGAATCAATCCAGAAGCCTGGGAGCTCTCTCTGTCGGGCCCGATGTGTGAAAATGGGTCTGTGTGATGCTGCTCGTTGGGTTTCGTCCAATCCCAGGCCAGGCTGAAAGCATGTGGGGCTAATCTCATAATTATCCGACCCCCCTCCCCACACATTGTTCTGGCAGAGAGTTACCATTAACTGTGAGGATATCTTTGTCCTGCAATGTCAGGTGTCCCGCTGAGTCACAGGGCAGAAAAACCTCTTAAAAGGGCTTTAAGGGAAGTGAATGACTAAGACGTTCATAAGTGGGAACACTATACTTACATCCATCCTCCAGGCCTTAGAGCAATTATTGGACTGGGTGCTAACGGTTTGAAATAAATCTACTTGTCCTTTACAGTAAAGATTCAACCTACAGTAAGGATGGATTTGGGGTAAAGCATTGCCATTTTAACTATATAATTGTCAACAATCTGCTTTTTCTTAATGGGATGTCATTGCATGTATTCTTTCATACCTACACATGACATGTCACATAAATGTAGTCCTGAACTGGGAACTTGTTAATAACCGAAACTTAGCAACAAAGTGAAACTGTGCAATCGCAGGGCGACCTTGGCAGGGCAATGTTCCGAAACGGCATGGTAAACAGGCCGGGCTGTTCTCTCATGAATATGCATAGGCCAGCCGACGGATAACAAACGCTACTCTGTTCTGTCAGTCAACACCAACACCACGAAGCTCCATCCTGCCTGTGTTGTTGTTGTGTCTACCATCCAGGTTGGTGAAAATCAAGGAGTGGGTGGACAGTCACGACCCCGGGGCGCTGGTCATCCCCTTCAGCGGAGGAGTGGAGAGTGTCCTGCAGGACATGAGTGAAGAGGAGATTCAGAAGTACTGCACCGAGCACAAGGCTCAGAGGTTAATTAGCATTCAGTCTCCCCACACTTTATTATCAACTGTGCCCTCCACGCACTCCTTTAATTGCATGCGCTGATAGAATAATAAATGGGAGAGTAATTACCATTATAAAGCAAGGATCCCTCTCTTAACGGGAACAACTCAGTCAAAGGGTTTTCTTCTAAATTAAGTTTTTAACTGTCATCTGTCATCTACAGGTATAATTATAACTTGGGCATTTTGGGTGTATTGTTCGTATGTGGAAACCTCTATGGAGGAAGAGAAATTGTGACAGCAGATTTTTTTTTCTCCCGAGCTCTGAGAGACGTTGGGATGAATTCTTAAAGGTGCTAAATGAGACGGCAAGCGTGCCAATTAATCCCCAAAAAATCACTGGAGAATTAAATGCTCTATGTTAAACGAAGTGATCCTATTTTATTTATTTAATGAGTTTATATGCTGGGATTGATGTGGTCTTGCCAGAGAGGTGGCTACGAATCAAAGCAATACTAAAATACCCTAAATGACCTAGCATTTACAGCACCGTGAACAACATGAAAATTGATATTGCTTTCACCCTGCTTATTCTGACAGCGTTCTGACAAGGATCATCAAGGCTGGCTATGGAGCCCTACAGTTGGAGTACTTCTTCACAGCTGGACCAGACGAGGTCCGTGCGTGGACCATCCGGGTAAGACCCTGTCCCAGCGGCTGGCCGCGCCGCGCACCGTTCCACCCTGCTGGCATCCAGCCTGATATCAGCCACTTTCAACTTTGTCATGGTCCTGCTTTAGCTAGTCATTACAGGCCAAGGATAACTTCAATTACTGGTGAGCTGCTGAACAGTGAAAGTGGGGGGCTACATTGATTGAGGAGGGCAACAATTGATTTTGCCCATTACGTCCTGAGAATGTTTCCATCCAGCGCAGATCTGCCTGCCCTCCTCCTGCCGCGGGAGATAAGGGGCCCTAGCATTGTGCCTGCCTAATCTGTGTGACGGGGTTGTCTGTGCTGAAATTGATGTGGCTTTTCATTTGACCATTTGTGGGCCCTACTGGGGGCTCCTCCTCCCTGTGTCTCAGTTTACTGAGCCCGCCGAGAGCCTGGGTGACACTGAATCACAGGAGGATTGACATCGATACAGATGTTGGCTCGGCACACTGGTATTGTGCAAATGTTTTAGAGGGAATAAAAGGATTAAGGGCCGTCCTAATAATGTATTCTACCTCTCAGGAGTAGCATACCGATGCATTGGTCAATCCTAATCACATGTAAGTAACGTGAGCAGTATTTAAGACAACTAACTCAACTGAAAGTATGTACAGTATGTTCTTAAGAAAAAGACCACTTTGAGCTTAAAGTTTTAGATGGACAATAAACGCAACATTTTATTTGGGAGACATAGTGGTTAAATATATGAGCCACCTCCTCCCAGCCATGAGTGATGTCCTCAGTGTGTTTAGGAAAGTAACAGAAGTCCTCCAAGCCTTTCTCTCCTATGGGCTTGTCTCTTTTGACATAACTGATTACAGCTAGCCTTGATTGTGTGTGAGAGGCATTTAGTCTGGTAAGCATCAGTGAGTAGCTATATTAACCCAATACATCTTACATTGTAAAAACTACACTCTGTAACGTGGTGCTGCTAAGCCCTTTAGCATGCTTTATTAGGCAGCCTCGAGGTGACCATTATCTATCAGGCTGCTCTGCATAGCTGTTAACTACTATGATGTGTACCTCTTGTAGTGTGGCATAGGACAAAATCATCCCCTAATCTATTTTTCTCCACCTAGACAAACCTTGATGCTGATTAATGGTAGTTAAACTTACAAGCACTCCGTCAATGAGATTGCATAGGGATGGTAATGTATTGGAGTCATTAAATACACATCATTCTTTTGGCATGAAATATGTTGACCCCAACCTGATTATATACATAATTAAAGGTGCTCAACAGTTTCGAGGCACAGTGCTACAGAGCAGAGAGAGAGAGGGAGAGCAGGTCGACAGGCACAAGTCATAATGATGCAGAGCAGGGATGTCACTTATTTGGGTCATTTGTCAATTTCCCCCAGCTTTATTTCAATGCATATAAATTGCGTATTTTATCAGAGACAGTTGTGACTTCTAGTGCTAAATGGGATTTAATGTAGAAAGAATTTATAAAACAGTTAGGGAAAACAGTTGTTTTTGGTTCTCGGAATGGACATCTAAAACAACCAATTTGATATTTTCCATGGTTATTCCATTATAATGTAAGTTCCGTTTAAATTCAAATGTATATTCCATAAAGGGAACTTTTACATTTCCTTTCAATCATCTGCTGTGCTATGAAAACATTTTGAAGAAGTTCAAACACGACAAAGGGGAGGACGGTATAATATTCTACAAATACATATGCAGATAGTATACACTGTATATAAAATATAGTGAACGTTTCTATTTCAAAATGGTCAGGTATGATACAGCCAGGTCAATATAGTGTCTCTCCCACTGCAACACGGCCTCTCTCGCTCTCTGATGACCTGAGGCCAGAGTAGCAACCCACAATGAGGCAAGATTGCTTGGACAGAAATCAATAGCACCCTGGAATGGGAATCAGAAATTGCTGGTGGGCATTGATAGCAGCTCTGACTCCTTATCGGCCTCAAGGCTGCTCTACCAATGCACAACTGTGTGTAGTGCTATCCAAAAATCAGGAGCGAGGTAAGAATAACCCCCAACACACCCCCTAGCCATGCTCACTACACCATCCCCCTATCAAACAGCATGTCAGTCCTGTGCTGTAATCCATCTTCTCCAAAACAATTAATTTACCTTGTGTGTCCTTTCTCTTTCTTCCTCCTGACAGAAAGGAACCAAGGCTCCACAGGCAGCCGGCAAGATCCACACGGACTTTGAGAAGGGCTTCATTATGGCTGAAGTAATGAAATTTGAGGATTTTAAAGAGGGAGGCAGTGAGAACGCTGTCAAGGTGAGCCGTCGGGGTGCGCCAGGAGATGAGGGAAGTCTCCTGTGATCAGTGGAGCTGACAGTCACCACACTGCTCGCACTGCAAATGCTCTTCACCTTTACTCAGGGGAAGAAATTACTGCACACACTCCGCCAGCGCACCTGACAAGCCAACTGATTCCGTCTCTAAACACTGCAATTCTACTCCTGCTGCGCATATCTTTATCCCAATCTGCTCTAACAGGCTCATGGTAGGCCTTTCTTATACCTCAGACCAGCGGCTCAGAGGAAGCTCTCTGTACCCCACCAGGCGTTAACCAGCCACATCTATAGAGCGGACCGTTAGCTTTACACTCTTTGCCGCCAAATCCCCAAGCCACTGTAGCAGCACTGTTACAGCGATATAAAGGGGCAAGTTAAATAAAGTGTGACATTTTTTACATAAGGACTGTTTCACGGATGAACAGCACATAAGTGTGGCCTGCATATCTTCTTTTATAACTGCCAATGTTTGTTTTGACCTTTTTACTGGAATGTGGCTTTTAAATGGGCTCTGCTCTGTCAAATATAATCACTGTACTTCATGGTGAATTTGTGAAGACAATAGCTCTGCGATAAATACAGCAGGTTATGTCGCTGAGCGCATAAAGGCCCAGTGCAGTCAAAAACTTGATTTGCCTGTGGTTGTATATACTTCCACACTATGAGGTTGGAATAATACTGTGAAAATGATGATAATGCCCTTTTAGTGTAAGAGCTGTTTGAAAAGACTGCCTGAAATCTCAGCCTGTTTTGTTAGGATTGAGTTTTGGCCTGCCTGGTAACATCACCAGGCGGTAAATTGGTTAATAGACCAATAAGAAAGAGTTCCAAATCTCTCTGCCAATAACAGCTAGTTTTGAGTTTGCCCCTCCCCACTCAGACCACTCCCCAACAGTCCTAGCTATTTTTGTTTCTTTTTGTCCATTTTAATTGAAAACAATCACAGTAAGATACTTAATTGTTACCCAGAAATGATTTGATATTGAGATAAAAATGGCTGCATTGGATCTTTAAACGTTTTTATTCTCAGTCTATGAGTGTGTGGAAATGCTCAGGGTAACTGTAAGACATTGGCCTCATCTACAACACCTCTCATCCGCCTGGTTGAGTTAATGCTATTGGGTCTTGCGTTTTCTTTTTTCAGAAGAAAGCTCGGGGCAAGGAACAACATTCCAAAGTGTTCCATGTCACACAATGGATTGTAGCAATTTCCCGACACCCACCGTGACTAGTGTGTCTGATGCTGTTGGTTTGTCTTGTATGGTCCTGCCCTTGACACAGCAGGACATGAATCTGTCCGTGTCAGTGGTTAGCACGTGTCTGGAGGAAGTGCCTCTATTGGTTTACCTCCAGAACCTTGACTGGCATCTGTTATTAGTGGGTACAAAGCCCTTCACAGTCCTATTATGTAGATAGTCGTGGTACTTAAGCTTCAAACACGATCAAACTTGACCACCAGCCAATAGCTGTTGATGACATCAAACCATGTGGTAATTGGATACTTTTTAACCTGAAATTGGCCTGGGTTCTGTTTAAAATGCAGCAGGTCTAAAAGTAACAGTAAGTATTTGTTTCACCAATGGAATATATGGATTAAACAATTAGGGATGTGGACAATGTGGAGATCACAGAGTTTCTAGATGAGTATCAGACAGTAATCCCTCCTAAATCCCGTGCAGGAGATGTGTGATTAGCACTGGCAAGTAGTGAGAGCTTGGCATACTGACTCCTAATGTCACCCAGTAGATCTCCAAATCCTCTGTCTGGCAGATATTCATGCACTACATTACTAGCCCTATAGGGATCTGGAAATGACCAAAACATTTGAATAATTCAATAATATTTCACCTCAACTCTTTGTAAAATGTGTATAAATCCTCTGTCATGTATTGCTGGTTACTAGTTCCTAAAGTGTCAGTAGAGGGTGAAATGTGCAGGGCTCTAGGGGTTTGAACATGATTGTTATAGAAGCCTGACATCAGAGCCTCAGGTCCTGTTGCATGCTCTCTTTCCAATCCCCGTTCCCTCGTGTATATATGGACACGGAGCATTTTTGACTGCAGCATTAAGGCCAATGCTAGTTCATGTCAGTTGTGGGAACGGGCTGTTTGAATAGGCCAGCGTACAGGGATATCACATTATTAGGAATCATATCTGCTTAAGCCAAGCCTGCTCCTCCAGATGGCTGCTTTCAAGTGCAAATGAACCAGTTAGACGTGTCTGGTTTAATACATACTCTGGAATCACAAATAGCCATTGATTCCCCCCCCCCCCCCCCCCCCCCCTGTCTCCCTCTCCAAGCAGTGTTTCTGGTGCTATAGAGTCTGGATTAAATGGTCTCCTGAGCCTTTAAAGGGACATTGATTCTTCTAATTAATTGTGCCTTGTGCAGAACCAGAATGCATAAACCCGTCCGTATTAGCACTTCAAGTCAATTATTTTGAGTTTGCCCGGGAAGGGGAACAAACAGATCTAATGTATACAAAAGAAATGTTGGAACTTATTTTGTTTCCTTGAGAAGTTTGAGGTTGCTATAATGAAGAGCGTTATTAACATTTTACTTGTACATATGAATGGAAATTGACAGCGAAGAGGGTTATTCACTCAGTGGGAATCTAGTCACCCCATGAATAAAACATGACTGTGTGTGTGTATGCTGTTTTCAGGAAAGAGTGAGATGATCACGTGTGTTCATTGCTAATTTGCTATTTATAGCTATTTCTTGTTTTTCATTACTGTCATTAATTAGGTGTTGTGTTTCTCTGTTTTACAGGCAGCGGGGAAATACAGACAACAGGGAAAAACCTACGTTGTGGAGGACGGAGACGTCATCTTTTTCAAATTCAACACGCCGAACCAGCCCAAGACTAAGAAGTGACTCAGTCACAGTCTGTTGGCTACCAGAATGGACTGTGCCGTTAGATAATTCGTCTTCTTTGTTTTAGACAGAATGAAGCTGGAGATTGTGATTGATACCTGCCAGGTCGGCTCAGTCCTACCTACTGCCCACTCTGCCACATTATCCCTGTTTGTTTTTGGTTCAGGAGAATTCCATACAGTCCCCCTTGCCAAAGAACAGGTCCACTAAACGTTGACAGCTTTTGGTAGGAGCATTTGAAGAAGCGTATTACTCTCTTGATACTTCATTAATCTCCATCACTGGTGCCATGCCTGACACAGCTGACAGCAGGGACAATGCGACCTGCTCCTCTCCCCCTTCCAGAGATAATGCATGTTTTACAGTAGCCCAGATGTCTATACTCAATAAAACATTTGACAAAAACCAGCCTGTGTGTGTTTGGGGATGTCTGTATTGACTGGCGTGCGGGTTGCAGACGGCGATAGTGGGTCCTGCTGGCAACTGATTACAGAATTAAAAGACACAGTTGACAGTGGCTCTGGCAGAGAGAGGACAACCATAATTGTATCTGTAAAGCGATTCTTATTGTAGAGGCCTAAGTGTGGGATATTGATTATTTCATACAAGAGAATTGGTCAGGTGAAATTGTTTGAATGAACCTTTCCTCTCCATGGTTAGTCCTGATATTCTGAGATGTTCTGTATTTAAAGAGACTGCTTATAAATGTGCACCCCATTATTAATGAGAGTGCCATTATCATTAGACTTAGGTATGCCTGAAGGCTGTTTTTGTAATAATTCCTCTGTGTCGCCATTCTACTGAATGACCGGGAAAACGCAACAACTAAACCAAAACAATTTCCATTCGAATAGTCTTCACAGAGGTCTTTATTTATATTAAATTCTGAAAAGAAAATAGAAGTCACAATTCAGGAGCACAAAAAAACAAAAAAAAAACATTCCTAGTCCCACTGAAGTAGTGTTTTTCTCACCTGTATACTTTGTGTGTAAGTGTTTTTGAGGCATTTATGCTGATGGAATGGTATGGCTGGAGCTGCGGATGGTGCTGCAAAGTGAAATTGTCTGCTCCACAGGAGTGAGAACACAGAGCGGATCAAGCTCCTTCGCTGAATATCTTGCCTCTATAAATACCCCTCTCTGCAGAGAACAAAATGGCCTTCTCATGGAGGCACAAAGATTGAATAAAAATTGTCATTTCTCTGCAAGTGCATTGCATGCACTAGCTTAAAGAAATTGTGTGTTGACCAAACAAAGACTGCACAAACCCTACAAAGCATAGTGTTTGGCATTGAAATAAAGTTGTATTACTGTCTTCAAGATATAATCAAAAATGGAATCATGACCAAAAACTAGGATCATGTTTGATGGGGGATGTTGAGGGCGGCGGAAAACGGATGGCCTGACATTCTCCTGTAGAATTCTCTGATACAGAGCAGAATTCATGGTTCCTTCTATTAAGGCAAGTTGTCCAGGTCCTGAGGCAGCAAAGCATCCCCAAATTATCACACTGCCACCACCATGCGTGACCGTTGGTATGAGGTTCTTACTGTGGAATGCAGTGTTTGGTTTTCGCCAGGCATAATGGGACCCTTGTCCAAAAAGTTGACTAAATTTAGCTAAAAAAACACCTAGAAGATCACCAATACTCTTGGAAGAATGTTCTATGGACAGATGAGTCAAAAGTATAACTTTTTGGATGACATGGGTCCCATTTTTCCTGTGGAAAACCAAACATTGCATTCCACAGTAAGAACCTCATACCAACGGTCAAGCATGGTGGTGGTAGTCTGATGGTTTGGGGATGCTTTGCTGCCTCAGGACCTGGACGACTTGCCTTAATAGAAGGAACCATGAATTCTGCTCTGTATCAGATAATTCTACAGGAGAATATCAGCTATTCATCTGTGAGCTGAAGCTGAAGGGCAGCTGGGTCATACAGCAAGACAATGATCCAAAACACACAATCAAGTTTACATGAAAATGGCTAAAAAGCAACAATTCAATTTAGAATTTTTGGAATGGCCTAGTCAAAGTCCAGACCTAATCCCAAGATGTTGTGGCAGGACATGAAACGAGAAGTCCATGCTTGAAAACCCACAAATGTCACTGAGTTAAAGCAGTTCTGCATGCAAGAGTGGGCTGAAATTCCCCTCACAACGATGTGAGAGACTGATCAACAACTACAGGAATAACAACCACTTATTGAGTGTAAGGGGGCAATTACTTTTTCACACAGGGGAATTGGGTGTTGCATAACTGTGTTAATTAAATAAATAAAATAAGTATACTTTGTTTTTATTCTTTGTAAACTCAGGTTCCCTTTATCTAATATTAGGATTTGGTTGAAGATCTGATAACATTCAGTATCAAAAATAGAGAAAATCAGAAAGGGGGCAAATACTTTTTCACGGCATTGTAGGTCTTGCGGCATTACAAGTCTTCCTCCTACAGTAGCCCCATTAAGAACACTCAACTTTCACTAGCCATCATAGTTGCCATGTATGTTCTATATGCTTGTGTAAGTTAAGCTCCTGGGGGTATTTTAGGTTAATCATTGTGTGAGTGAAACCATGAAGTTTCTCCAGGGACTACAGCGGGGGCTAAAGACATTCTTTCACATTCTTTTTAGGCAAGAGTGGTGTTGTTGTTGTTAGCCAACCCCCAAACCCTACTTTGAGGCCCATTCATCTAGTGTAGTTTTAAGGGCCTTGGATTGACAAATTGTTCTCTGTGGTCTGCCTTCAGTGTTTTGTTTTTCATATAATGCAGTGACAGTAAATTTCTTAGGAAAGGTAATAAAGTTATTTAGAATCATACAGATGTACCCTTTAAGAAAAAACACCATAAAAGTATTCTGGTCTTTAATCATGTCATAAGTAGGCCATTTTAGTGTTTAATACCAACAAGCTTGCTATCAAAGAGCCAGAGCAGGACTAATTTGATCTCCTTTCTGTAAGGGAACTCCACATCTGCCTGTATATCATGTCTTGTTAAATAGTTTCCATTAGCAGAAGGCAAATAATTCAAGCTGTCTAATTTAGCTGTCTAATCCAGGCTGTATCACAACCGGCCGTGATTGGGAGTCCCATAGGGTGGCGCACAATTGGCCCAGCGTCGTCCGGGTTTGGCCGGTGTAGGCCATCATTGTAAATAAGAATTTGTTCTTAACTGACTTGCCTAGTTAAATAAAATAAAGGTTAAATAATATATTTATTTTTTTATTAAAAAAGTAAATGAATGTTTTTAGACTTTATTGGAGAACAGCTTTGATGTTACAGTGATCTCTCTGCTTGCTTTACTGTAAAATGATTCCCTTATTTCACACTTGGTTGAACAATTTGTGGTATCATATCTGACATTGAAATGATTTAATGTGTTGAAAGTAGTTATATTTTTAAGTCTAGATCAATTCCAATGAATTTACAGAATGAAGGACAGTAGTTGGATATAGGGACATCAACAACGATTAGTAGCTGTTAGGGCCCTCTCTGTCTATTGGTACAAACGTTCTGTCAGCATCATCAATCAAGTGGTGCCACTCCGCCCAGAGGCTAACCACAATGGCACCAAATCAAGAATGGCAGAGAGTAAAAAGCCAGTTCTAAAAAGTGCAGTCATGAAAGACCAAAGCCTGCTATTGTAAATCACCAGCCTGGTCTCATAGACTAGACATAACATAGTAAATGAAAATCTGGGACACTGAAATTAGTATGATATGTTACGTTTGGTACGGTTACATAAGACAGAAGGTTACTTATGACAAATAACATGAATGTCTAGCAAACCAATGCTTGCGTGTTTGAATCTCATCAAGGACAACTTTAGCATTTGAGCTAATTAGCAACTTTGAAACTACTTTTGAGATACTTTGCAACTAATTAGCATGTTAGTTAACCCTTCCCCTAGCCCTAACCATTTAACCTAACTCCTAACCCTAACCTTAAAGGACTCCCCGCAGAGGAAGTTGTCATCTCTATTTTGATGTAATTTCCTGTCATAGTGAGGAAACGCACATTTAGGTTCCCCCTCCGAAGAATGACGAAGGCTACTTATACATATTCACAAATCGGGTGTGAAAATTTCCACGTGGAATTGATTAACATCAACAAATAGGCCACTGACAGCTGTCAGTGTAGCTAGCTAGCATGCTAACCTTATCTAGCTAGCTATCTTGCTAACCTATCTTTTTTTATTTTTTTAATATTTTTTTTACTACACCGTATTCAAAAGATTAGACAGCTGGCTCTATGGCTGGTTCTGGAGCTGGATTTAAACAGATGGAAACCACTGGCCTATTTTAGACGTCACCATCTACTGTTATATCCAAAGTTTTGGTATCTTCCATTAATTGCGGCCACGAATCTGCCATAGAAATAGATGATGATGATCTATTTCTATGAGATGATGCTACGGTAATATGGATAACTGTTGAAAGATAGCTGATATGCGTTTTTCAACATTGTAATGGACACAGTGTAACCTTTGGTAGCTAGGCTGCTGGCAGGCTTCGGTACATCAAAGCCAGCCTGTGCTCATAGTTCTCACATGGGAAGTGAAATGATAGCCTACAATGACTTTGCTCACGATCATGCACGCCGCAAATGACTTGCAACTATAAGTTCCTTGAATTTTCTTGTGTGGGCGCCTTTACATTATCTGGATAGACACTTGTGGTTTCTAGCTAACGTTACACCAAACAAAGCAGTGAAGTGTGTAATGAAGAAATACTTTAGTGGCCAAAGCCATTCATCTTGGGGCAATGGGGGGAGTGGGTTGGCAATGCTATCATATCATGGAATTATACCATTTTACCCGCAAAAGACCAGTCTCAATGTCAACAGTGAAGAGGCGACTCCTGGATGCTGGCCTTCTAAGCAGAGTTCCTCTGTCCAGTGTCTGTGTTCTTCTGCCCATCTTAATCTTTTATTTCTATTGGCCAGTCTGAGATATGGCTTTTTCTTTGCAACTCTGCCTAGAAAGCCAGCATCCCGGAGTCACCTCTTCACTGTTGATGTTGAGACTGGTGTTTTGCAGGTACTATTTAATGAAGCTGCCAGTTGAGGACTTGTGAGGTGTCTGTTTCTCAAACTAGACACTCTAATATACTTGTCCTCTTGCTCAGTTGTGCACCGGGACCTCCCACTCCTCTTTCTATTCTGGTCAGAGCCAGTTTGCGCTGTTCTGTGAAGGGAGTAGTACACAGCGTTGTACGAGATCTTCAGTTTCTTGGCAATTTCTCGCATGGAATAGCCTTCATTTCTCAGAACAAGAATAGACTGACGAGTTTCAGAAGAAAGTTCTTTGTTTCTAACCATTTTGAGCCTGTAATCGAACCCACAAATGCTGATGCTCCAGATACTCAATTAGTCTAAAGAAGTTTTATTGCTTCTTTAATCAGAACAACAGTTTTCAGCTGTGCTAACATAATTGCAAAATGGGTTTCTAATGATCAATTAGCCTTTTAAAATTATAAATTGGATTAACTAACACAACATGCCATTCCAACACAGGAGTGATGGTTGCTGATAATGAGCCTCTGTACTCCTATGTAGATATTCCATACAAAATCTGCCATTTCCAGCTACAATAGTCATTTACAACGTTAACAACATCTACACTGTATTTCTGATCAATTTTATGTTATTTCAATGGACAAAAAATGTGCTTTTCTTTCAAAAACAAGGACATCTCTAAGTGACCCCAAACTTTTGAATGGTAGTATATACACTGCTCAAAACAATAAAGGGAACACATAAACAACACAATGTAACTCCAAGTCAATCACACTTCTGTGAAATCAAACTGTCCACTTAGGAAGCAACACTGACTGACAATAAATTTCACATGCTGTTGTGCAAATGGAATAGACAACAGGTGGAAATTATAGGCAATTAGCAAGACACCCCCAATAAAGGAGTGGTTCTGCAGGTAGTGACCACAGACCACTTCTCAGTTCCTATGCTTCCTGGCTGATGTTTTGGTCACTTTTGAATGCTGGCGGTGCTTTCACTCTAGTGGTAGCAGGAGACGGAGTCTACAACCCACACAAGTGGCTCAGGTAGTGCAGCTCATCCAGGATGGCACATCAATGCGAGCTGTGGCAAGAAGGTTTGCTGTGTCTGTCAGCGTAGTGTCCAGAGCATGGAGGCGCTACCAGGAGACAGGCCAGTACATCAGGAGACGTGGAGGAGGCCGTAGGAGGGCAACAACCCAGCAGCAGGACCGCTACCTCCGCCTTTGTGCAAGGAGGAGCACTGCCAGAGCCCTGCAAAATGACCTCCAGCAGGCCACAAATGTGCATGTGTCTGCTCAAACGGTCAGAAACAGACTCCATGAGGGTGGTATGAGGGCCTGACGTCCACAGGTGGGGGTTGTGCTTACAGCCCAACACCGTGCAGGACGTTTGGCATTTGCCAGAGAACACCAAGATTGGCAAATTCGCCACTGGCGCCCTGTGCTCTTCACAGATGAAAGCAGGTTCACACTGAGCACATGAGCACATGTGACAGACGTGACAGAGTCTGGAGATGCCGTGGAGAACGTTCTGCTGCCTGCAACATCCTCCAGCATGACCGGTTTGGCGATGGGTCAGTCATGGTGTGGGGTGGCATTTCTTTGGGGGGCCGCACAGCCCTCCATGTGCTCGCCAGAGGTAGCCTGACTGCCATTAGGTACCGAGATGAGATCCTCAGACCCCTTGTGAGACCATATGCTGGTGCGGTTGGCCCTGGGTTCCTCCTAATGCAAGACAATGCTAGACCTCATGTGGCTGGAGTGTGTCAGCAGTTCCTGCAAGAGGAAGGCATTGATGCTATGGACTGGCCCGCCCGTTCCCCAGACCTGAATCCAATTGAGCACATCTGGGACATCATGTCTCGCTCCATCCACCAACGCCACGTTGCACCACAGACTGTCCAGGAGTTGGCGGATGCTTTAGTCCAGGTCTGGGAGGAGATCCCTCAGGAGACCATCCGCCACCTCATCAGGAGCATGCCCAGGCGTTGTAGGGAGGTCATACAGGCACGTGGAGGCCACACACACTACTGAGCCTCATTTTGACTTGTTTTAAGGACATTACATCAAAGTTGGATCAGCCTGTAGTGTGGTTTTCCACTTTAATCTTGAGTGTGACTCCAAATCCAGACCTCCATGGGTTGATAAATTTGATTTCCATTGATAATTTTTGTGTGATTTTGTTGTCAGCACATTCAACTATGTAAAGAAAAAAGTATTTAATAAGAATATTTCATTCATTTAGATCTAGGATGTGTTATTTTAGTGTTCCCTTTATTTTTTTGAGCAGTGTATATATATATACACAGTACCAGTCAACATTTTAGACACACCTACTCATTCAAGGGTTTTTCTTTATCTTTGCTATTTTCTACATTGTAGATCAATAGTGAAGACATCAAAACTATGAAATAATACATATGGAATCATGTAGTAACCAAGAAAGTGAAACAAATCAAAATATATTTTATATTCTTCAAAGTAGCCACCCTTTGCTTTGATGACAGTTTTGCACACTCTTGGCATTCTCTCAACCAGCTTCATGAGGTAGTCACGTGGAATGCATTTCAATTAACAGGTGTGCATTGTTAAAAGTTAATTTGTGGAATTTCTTTCCTTCTTAATGCATTTGTGACAAGGTAGGGTTGGTATAGAGAAGATAGCCCTATTTGGTAAAAGACCAAGTCTATATTATGGTAAGAATAGCTCAAATAAGCAAAGAGAAACGACAGTCCATCATTACTTTAAGACATGAAGGTCAATCAATCTGGAAAGTTTTCAAGAATCAAGTGCAGTTGCAAAAATCATCAAACTGGCTCTCATGAGGACTGCCACAGGAAAGGAAGACCCAGAGTTACCTTTGCTGCAGAGCATAAGTTCAGTAGAGTTACCAGCCTCAGAAATTGCAGACTAAATAAATGCTTCACAGAGTTCAAGTAAAAGACACATCTCAACATCAACTGTTCAGAGGAGACTGCGTAAATCAGGCCTTCATGGTTGAATTGCTACAAAGAAACCACTACGAAAGGACACCAATAAGAAGAAGAGACTTGCTTGGGCCAAGAAACATGAGCAATGGACATTAGACCGGTGGGAAGTCTATCCTTTGGTCTGATGAGTCCAAATTTTAGATTTTTGGTTACAACCGCCGTGTCTTTGTGAGACGCAGAGTAGGTGAACGGATAATCTCCTCATGTGTGGTTCCCACCGTGAAGCATGAAGGAGGAGGTGTGATAGTGTGGGGGTGCTTTGCTGTTGACCCTGTCTTTGATTTATTTAGAATTCAAGGCACACTTGAGCAGTCTGCAGCGATACACCATCCCATCTGGTTTGCGCTTAGTGGGACTATCATTTCATTTTCAAAAGGACAATGACCCAACACACCTCCAGTCTGTGTAAGGGCTATTTGACCAAGGATGAGAGTGATGGAGTGCTGCATCAGATGACCTGGCCTCCACAATCACCCAACCTCAACCCAATTGAGATGGTTTGGGATAAGTTGGAACGCAGAGTGAAGGAAAAGCAGCCAACAAGTGCTTAGCATATGTGGGAACTCCTTCAAGACTGTTGGAAAAGCATTCCAGGTGAAGCTGGTTGAGAGAAAGCTATGAGTGTGCAAAGCTGTCATCAACGCAAAGGATGGCTACTTTGAAGAATCTCAAATATAAAATATATTTGGATTTGTTTAACACTTTTTTGGTTACTAGATGATTCCATATGTGTTATTTCATAATTTTGATGTCTTCACTATTATAATATTTTTTTCAGTGTTCTACTCCGCTAGCCAGCACCTCGCCTAAATAGGTGTGTGTTTATTTCGCCTCTAGATTCACTATTATTCTACAATGTATGTCAGTCTAGCTGGCTCCCGAGTGGCGCAGCGGTCTAAGGCACTGCATCTCAGTGCAAGAGGCGTCACTACAGTACCTGGTTTGAATCCAGGCTGAATCACATGATTGGGACTAGGCCGTGATTGGGAGTCCCATAGGGCGGCGCACAATTGGCCTAGCATTGTCTGGGTTTGGCCGGGGTAGGCCGTCATTGTAAATAAGAATTTGTTCTTAACTGACTTGCCTAGTTAAATAAAGGTAAAATAAATACATTTGAAACATTTACAAACTTTTGACAGATACTGTGTGTATATATATATATATATATTTTTTTTTTTACAGACTACCTTAAAAATAAGTGAAAATGTACAAATTATCCAATTAATTATTGTAATTTTCTGGTTAAAAACAGGAGGTGCAAAAACCACACCTTATTTTTATTTGCTCCCTGGCTCATGCCAGGACACAAGGCTGTTTGGCTCATCTCAGTCACAAAGAGGAAGAACTTTGCAGCTGTTTCTGATTAATAAACAACGCTGGTGGGTGGTAACATTCAAATAAAACCCAGACCTGAAACTAAATATAGGCTGAAAACTATTTGTATGTCATATCATAGGGAAAGATACGGCATTCACACGGATTTGCACGAATTGGGCAGTTCGGGTTTGGCATTCAAGCACAAATATATTCTACTTTGATTAAACAATGACTTATTGACTTAAATCGTAGTGCAACATCATGGGTAGGCTCTGGCCATCGTCTTTCAGCTCAGAAAAGTGGATTTCTACTGATTTGGACGTTTAACCCCTAGCCTAGCTAACGTTAGCCACCTAGCTAATGTTAGCATTAGCCACTTAGCTAACGTTAGCAACAACTAATTGTAATTGCAATAACATATTATGAATTGTAATTTGTAACATATCATATGAAATGGATGATGGACATCCCCAATTAATACAAACCATACCAAACGTAATATATCATGCTAATTTGGGTGTCCAGATTTGTATTTACTATGTTATATCTACCCCTGAGTCCAGGTTGCAGTCATAATAGTTCAGCCTTAACCCCAAAAGAATGAGAATTTACAAAGAATTTATGGGATGATAAATAAACACATAAATAACCTTGACATGTTGAGTACAAACAATGCACACACAAAGGATATGTGTTTGGAAATTCCATGGAGACTGTAAATGTAAATAGTCCGGGTGGCCATTTGATTCAGCACTCTTTTGGCTTGGGGGTAGAAGCTGTTAAGGAGCCTTTTGGTCCTAGACTTGGCGCTCCGATACCGCTTGCCGTGCGGTAGCAAAGAGAACAGTCTATGACTTGGGCTACTGGAGTCTTTGACAATGTTTTGGGCTTTCCTCTGACACCGTCTAGTATATAGGTCCTGGATGGCAGGAAGCTTGGCCCCAGTGATGTACTGGGCCGTATGCACTACCCTCTGTAGCACCTTACAGTCAGATGCCGAGCAGTTGTCATACCAGGCGGTGATGCAACCGGTCAAGATGCTCTCGATGGTGCAGCTGTAGAACTTTTTGAGGATCTGGGGATCCATGCCAAATCTTTTCAGTCTCCTGAGGGGACAAAATGTGTCTTGATGTGTTTGGACCATGATAGTTCGTTGGTGATGTTGACACAGAGGAACTTGAAACTCTCGACCTGCTCCACTACAGCCTCGTCGATGTTAATGGGGGCCTGTTCGTCCCACCTTTTCCTGTAGTCCACAATCCGTTTCTTTGTCTTGAGGGAGAGGTTGTTGTCCTGGCACCACACTGCCACGTCTCTGACCTTCTACCTATAGGCCGTTTCATCGTTGTCGGTAATCAGGCCTACCACTGTTGTGTTATCTGCAAACTTAATGATGGTGTTGGAGTCGTGTTTGGCCAAGCAGTCGTGGGTGAACAGGGAGTACAGGAGGGGACTAACCACGCACCCCTGAGGGGCCCCAGTGTTGAGGATCAGTTGGCAGACGTGTTGTTGACTACCCTTACCACCTGGGGGCGGCCCACCAGGAAGTCCAGGATCCAGCTGCAGAGGGAGATGTTTAGTCCCAGGGTCTTTAATTTAGTGATGAGCTTTGTGGGCACTATGGTGTTGAACGCTGAGATGTAGTCAATGAACAGCATTCTCATATAGGTGTTCCTTTTGTCACGGTGGGAAAGGACAATGTGGAGTGCGATTGATATTGCGTCATCTGTGGATCTATTGGGGCGGTATGCGAATTGGAGTGTGTCTAGGTTATCCGGAATGATGCTGTTGTCAAAGCCGGTGCACAGTAGCTTTCCATTTAGAAGTTGTTACAACAGGAAGAGCATAACTTAAAGTTGATTTATTACTGTCACCTTCAGGCTGAACAAACCTACAATAAAGTCAATGCCATTTTTTTACTCATTTTAAGAAATCATGTGGGGGAGTGTCCATGGCTTGCTGCAAGATGTTGACAGATCTAGCATTTCTATACATTTACCAAAACGGTTTGTTTATTGATAGACCCAAAGGTCACAGGCTGATCTGACAGATGGATTGGAATTCATTTGAATATGATTCTCCCCCAGAAAGTATGAAGTAACATTTTATACTCAAAATGGAAAGAAATATTATTTTTCCAAAGGGGCATCATTCCAGAATGTATCCCTTTTTCAAGTTCTGAGATGAGGCTGTTGTGTACATTGCAGGCCTGTGTTATTTGCCCTTGATATAGTAAACTGGGTTTCATTAGGCGTAAATGACGTTCAGGGAGTGACTTTCACTGAATACGTCCAACCTGCTACAATACAGGAGATAAGTGGGTACCTACACTTTGGACCTCCTGCTCCACAGCTGAACCCGAGTGACTCCTAGAAAACCAGAATAATGTTTCTGTGTCCGTATTCATGCCTTTTTCGAAGTTGTAATCCAGATCCATTTGGTATTCTACCCACAATTCTCCCTCCTTGCACCATTTTACATTTTCCCTCTGAGGCGCCATTTACAGTGTCCCACAAGGTGTCTCCAGCAGGGCAGTTTCTCCCCATGGGGTCACCTCTCTCTTGGACTGGCCCTCATGACACAACTGTCAATACGTTAATATGAGTTTTGATCCTGTTCTTTTCATCCTGGCTGACCAAGAACACGCTCTGCCTCAATGCTTAATTCTGGACAATGACAGATATTACAGGGGTTGTCTGCTTTAATTAATATGATTAATCTTATCCAGAATCGTTTAACCTTGTGCTTATCTCATTTTCCTTTTTAACCCACTGTAAGCTATTGTTGTTACTGAATACGCAATCAATTGCAGTGCTAAAATACAGTAGTACTGAAAGATGTGATGCCATTTAATTCAACTTACATTTGGTGTAAATATACTGTAATATTGAAAGATAAACTGAATATTGATGGAACTGTACAGAGCTATACAGACCATTGTATTGAACAGCTTGCTCGTTGTTGCATCAAAACTCCTACTGGGTAATTGCTATGAAAAGTTAGTCTACTCATGGCATTCTCATGTCTTCTAGGATATTGGATTAGATGTCTGCTCTTATTAGGATCTATATTTTACTTTCCCTTTTAACTTGGATTTCTTTGTTGAAATTGCTGATAACTTTCCTTGGACTGGAGTAAGACAGATAGACATAGCTGCAAGAATTTCTAAAGGCTGTTTCCGTAGGCCTGTGTTTACCTGACACTTGGATTGACAGCAGAGTGATTGGAAATATCCACCATTCACTGGCGTGAGCTCCTGAGTGCCAGAAAAGTGCTTTTGTAGTCTGCTTGTAATGGGCCAAGTTTGAATTGAAGGTTGAGAGAAATGGCCCCACTCTGGTCGCACTCTGTGAGGAACTGACACACCGCAAATAATGCTCTGGAGAAGAAGTGAGGGCCTTGCATCACAGACAGAGGAGAGGCAATACAACACAGTTATATTCAATTTCAACGCAATCTTGCCAATATTGCATTATATGTACAAGATAGTTAATGAAAAAATTAGATACATGCTATAACTCACTTTACAGGAAAGCACTAGCAGTAAACTGGATAGCAGCTGTTTAGTCATTGTACCCTTGCCTAATGCCCTACCAGTATTTTTGAAGGACCTCTGTGCTACCTTCCATGATAGAAACAAGGTGGAAATTACATTTCCTTAGGAATGATGACAAGTATGGTAGAATGTATTATTCTTACTGCAAGAAAGGTCACCTTTGGTGCATGAGCTCACCCCAGTGAGAATTCCAAAACCAACATTCAATATGAACATAAAATACCACAGCCATACTTCATTATATAAATGAACAGTTTACTTATTAGAGAAAGAAAAATATTAAATGTACATAGAGTATAACAGTGTACAATGATGTTTGACTACTTTTGGTGTTCCTAGCTTTGAGCATAGGGTCTGCTCTGTGCCAGAGTGCGCTCTGGGAGTTCGTAAATTCCGAGCGTTGTCAGATTGTCCGTTCGTAAATTTAGAGCGTTTCGGGCTCTCGGAGAGTACACTGAACGCTCTGGCAGAGGAATAGGGTTGATCCGAGCGTTCTGACCTCACAACGTTAGTCAAGCACCCAAGCTAACAGGCTAATATTGGCTAGCTACTTCCAGACATAAATGAGAGAACACATCACTGACCATTTTACTCGCTCTAGCAGAGCTGTTATCCAGAGCGTTGGTAACTGTGCTGCTGACGACAATTTATTTACACTGTTTTTCCGGCCGTTACTGACACCGGCCATATTCAACAGGTGTTGAGCGTTCGTAAATTAATCAACTATTCTGCGCTCTGGCACACTCAGACGAGTGCTCTGAAATCGGAGTAGATAGCCAGAGTGAATTTACGAACGCACCCATAATCTCAACTACTGGCAGACTTTCAAAATCACGGTGATGAACAGTTGACAATCGATACTATGATTAGTGAAAATTGACATCTAAATTGGGCCAATCTATTTTATTCAGCTGCCAACACAAGGGAAGTATCTAGCTACAAATGCAGCCATCACATCTTATTTTGAAAAACCAAGGGTCGACCTGCACTGAAATCTCCATGCAATGACAGATTAATTGGCTAATAGTTACACTAGCTGGCTTTAAATTTAGGCTAGGCATAAATCATCTAAATTGAGAGGTCAGTGAAATCAATTAAGAGTATGTTTAAAATCCACTGTGGCTGCAGAACGCTTGTATACATTAACGGTTATCAATGGACAGCATAGCTCCTGGCTCCATATTATTTTTTGTCACCATATTCTTGCTGAGAGAAAAATAAACAGGAAAGGAATTCGTCAGAAGATGACTGACATGTACACTGGCGAATGATAATGTAGGGAATAAAATACGGTAGCCAATTGGGTTTAAGAAGAACGGAGGGATTTCCTGTGCGTTACCCAATCTTGGAGACCCCACCCTTTGTGTTTCCCGCACCGTCAATCAAAATAGAAACAATTGACTAGAATCACGGATTGCAGCCAGCCTTCGAATACTGTAAGCATGTTTCGCTTGTGGTAATACAGAGATTCTGCGAAATAAAATAATTCACGCAATGACTGGTATGTAATGTTCAACCTAACCATCGGTATGTTTGCACCCTTTAGCTAAGCTAATGTTAGCTAGCTGTCTAATATTTTTCCAACAGCTTAGCCAACAGTGAACGTTAGCCTGCATGCTAGCCACAACTACAACATACGTAGCTAGCTAGCTAAGGCTTCAGACAGTTTGATCAACTCCACACCGCAGCTGTAATGGAGGTCAGTCCAGCATGAAGTGTTACGTTATAGCTAGTGGAATAGCTAGAAACAAATTTGCTGCCGTTTCCCGTGTGGAGATTGAATTTAACGCTGGTTTGTTTTGCTCCGTTTCCTTCATTCTGTACCTTGTAACGTTAGCCCCAGAACAGCCAGTGAAACAAGAGGAAATGGCTGCCTTGGACGTGGACAGCAATCAAAGCGAGTTTCTGCAGCAAGACTGTGGCACAGGAGATCAGGTAGCTAACGTTGCTATTTAGAAATTGCCCTCGTATGCTTCTCGGTTAGGGTTTCAGTAAGTGCGTGGTGTTTAGTGAAGTTCACACGTTTTAACATTTGTAGTAAAAGTCGAACTTCCTGTGTGGCACCGGACTAACGGCCACCCACTTTCTTCCTTTTAAACCCGCCCATTGTGGGTAGGACACTCAGTCGTCATCGCTCGCTCTGCTGGCAGCTACCTGCAGCAAGATCGAGTCGGCATCATCAGATGGGGGTAACGGTGCTGCCGCTGTAGTGGTAAGTCACCACCACTGGCTCTGCTAGAATGTGGACGACCCCAAAATGTAGTTATCTTTTATCAATAGAACGCGAGTTGTGTCGGCAGAGATATGCCCAAAGGCCATCATGTAGTGAGCTCATATTTGGTTCACACAATATGAATATGAAGTTAGGGTTCTCATGCACCTTCTAGGCAAACAATACTCTGGTCATTAAACACCTCTAAACCAATCTTCAAATATGTTGCTAAATCGTGTGAACAAGCAGCACCAAGCTCTTATTCCTATATTCTTCATGAATGGTAATAACTTTTTTAATGCACGTAGTTATTCATAACTAATCATGCTATGGCTTTTCCAACTGGCTGAATACAATAAATAATTGGCTTACTGTTTTTTTAATGTAAGTAATTATTTCACTGCTATCTCTAACATTACATACTTCATCTCAATGTTGCAATCTGCATCTTAATGAGGCACCTTCTATGCAAATGAATAGTTTTTATTCACCAAAACAAGATGTTTTATCCTGCAGACGACAGACCTAACATCCATCCAGTTAACAGGGAACCCAGATAGATGGGAGGTTTTGACCCCCACAACAACACGGAAGGAGGAACCTGGCGCGGTCCATATCCAGAGTCGGGGGATCGTGACATCAAACGGACAGTATGTTCTTCCTCTCCAGAACCTTCAGAGCCAACCTATCTTTGTGACATCAGGAAGCGACACATCCGCCAACACAGTGCCTAACATTCAGTACATTCAGACAGCTGATGGACAGCAACTGAGCTTCTCCACCTCCAGTGAGGAGGGGGCCACTCTGAGCCAAGATGCCACAGGGCAGATCCAGATCTTGCCTGACGGAACTCAGACTATAAGTGTGACTGGGGCTGGAGACATCCTTACTAATAACCAGAACCTCATATCACAGACTGGTCATGTCCAGCAGATCCAGGGTGTTTCTATCGGCAGCTCCACCTTTAACAACCAGGGACAGGTTGTCACTAATGTGCCTATGGGGTTGCCAGGGAACATCACCTTTGTCCCCATTAGCAGTGTGGACTTGGACTCCCTGGGCCTCTCTGGTGCTCAGACTATAGCAACAGGGGTCACTTCTGATGGCCAGCTCATCATGACCAGTCAGCGTGTGGACAGCTCTGAGAGTTTGGAGAAGACAGGTGATCAGCTCTCGCAAACACTGTCTGTAAATGACTCGAATGCTAATGCAGACATGTATGTGCCAACGTCCTCCGCCCAGCTGCCTGAGGCCATGGATGAGACGGGTGTTCTAACCCAAGCCCCAGAGCAGACAGACCCCTCTGGTCTCCAGGAGGGCTACATTCAGCAGAACCAGGTCCAGAACATCCAGGTGTCCTCAGGCCAGTCCATCATCCAGCTGCAACAGGTGCCAGTCCAGACCAGTGATGGTCAGGTGGTCCAGGCAGCAGGGGGACAGACCATGCAGAACGTTCAGCTCATCAACCCAGGGACCTTCATCATCCAGGCCCAGACCGTCACGGCCTCAGGGCAGATCCAGTGGCAGACCTTTCAGGTGCAGGGGGTCCAGAACCTCCAGAACCTCCAGCTGTCCACCAACCCAGCCCAGCAGATCACACTTGCCCCATTGCAAACCCTGTCTCTGGGCCAGGGAGAAGCGCAACAGATCCCCAACCTGCAGACTGTGACTGTCAACTCTTTGGTCCAGGCAGGGATTCAGTACCAGCAGGCAGAGGACACCAACAGCCCTGGAGGTATGGTCTCCCCCTGCATCATGTACACATCCAGCAGACATGCACACCATAATAGTTAGTAACACTGGTGGTTGTACAGCACATTTGAAAGTTTTCACACCCCTTGACTTTTTCCACATTTTGTTGTGC
Organism: Salvelinus namaycush; assembly: GCF_016432855.1. Classification (NCBI taxonomy): domain Eukaryota; kingdom Metazoa; phylum Chordata; class Actinopteri; order Salmoniformes; family Salmonidae; genus Salvelinus; species Salvelinus namaycush. The sequence continues at coordinate 13,478,180 of NC_052319.1, read as the reverse complement.
AACAGCCTGATTTTAAAATCGATTAAATGTAACTTTTTTTGTCACTGGCCTACACACAATACTACACACAATAATGTCAAATTGGAATGATGTTTTTTGAAATGTTAAAAAAGTTAATTAAAATGTTTTTAAAAAATGTCTTGAGTCAGTAAGTGTTCAACCCCTTTGTTATGGCAAGCCTAAGTAAGTTCAGGAGTAAAAATATGCTTAACAAGTCACATAATATGTTGCATGGACTCACTGTGTGTGCAACAGTGGGGGCTGGTGGGAGGTGCTATAGGAGGATGGGCTCATTATTATGGCTGAAATTGAATGGTATCAAACATATGGAAACCACATATTTGACACCGTTCCATTTATTCCATTCTAGCCGTTACAATGAGCCTGTCCTCCTATAGCTCCTTCCACCAGCCTCCACTGGTGTGCAATAATAGTGTTTAACATGATTTTTACTACCTCATCTCTGTACCTCACACATAAAATTATCTGTAAGGTCCCTCAGTCGAGCAGGGAATTTCAAACACAGATTCAACCAAAAAGACCAGGGAGGTTTTCCAATGCCTCGCAAAGAAGGGCACCTATTGGTAGATGGGTAAAACAATAAATTATATCCCTTTGAGCATTGTGAAGTTATTAATTATACTTTGGATGGTGTATCAATACACACAGTCACTACAAAGATACAGGTTTCTTTTCTAACTCAGTTGCTGGAGAGGAAGGAAACAGCTTAGGGATTTCACCATGAGGCAATGGTGACTTTAAAACAGTTACAGAGTTTATTGGCTGGTTAGGAGAACTGAGGATGGATCAACAACATTGTAGTTACTCCACAATACTAACCTAATTGCCAAAGTGAAAGGAATGAAGCCTGTACAGAATACAATTATTCTAAAACTTGCATCCTGTTTGCCACAAGGCACTAAAGTAATACTGCAAAACAATTGCAGCGCTATTCACTTTTTGTCCTGACTAAAGTGTTATGTTTTTGTGCAAATTCATTGCAACACATTACTGAGTACCACTCTCCATATTTTCAAGCATAGTGTGGGGGGGGGGGGCTGCATCAGGTTGTGGTATAACTGTAATCGTTAAGAAATGGGGAGTTTTTCAGGATAAAAAAAGAAACGGAATGGTGCTAAGCACAGGCAAAATCCTAGAGGAAAACCTGGTTCAGTCTGCTTTCCACCAGACACTGGGAAATTTAATTCACCTTTCAGCAGGACAATAACCTTAAACACAAGGCCAAATCTACACTGGAGATGCTTACAAAGAAGACAGTGAATGTTTCCGAGTTACAGTTTTGACTTAAATCGGCTTAAGTCTATGGCAAGACCTGAAACTGGTTGTCTAGCAATGATCAACAACCAATTTGACTGAGCTTGGAAGTATTTTTAAAAGAATAATGGGCATATGTTTTCTTAATCCAGGTGTGGAAAGCTCTTAGAGACTTACCCAGAAAGACTCACAACTTGCGGCCAAAGGTGATTCTAACATGTGTTGCCTCAGGGTTGGATACTTATCTAATCAAGATATATTAGTGTTTTATTTTTCATACAAAACAATGACAATTAAATCAATTTGAATCCCACTTTGTAACACAACAAAATGTGTAAAAAGTGAAGGGGTGTGAATACTTTCTGAAGGCACTGTATGTAGGAAACCACGGGGGTCTGAAAAAAATTATCCCCAAGAAGTAGACTATTTAATTATTGAGTCACCTGATATAAGCCTCCTGAGGCATCAGGCATGATTTGCGCTTCTCTGGTGAGGATTATTAGCTGTATATTCTTGTCAGATTTGCAAATATTTTCTTATACATTAACAACTTTGTTGTTTACTTTAAGAACACACATTTAACAACAGAACATGTGTGTGTAACAATAACATTTTCATCCGAATAGCTGAAAAATATGTCTGTGCCCTTGAGCAAAGCACTTAACCCTAATTGTTCCTGTAAGTTGCTCTGGATAAAATCGTCTGCTAAATGACAAATGTTACAATTTAAACAATTCTCTGACCATATAATCAACACTCTTTATAGATCTGTGAGATATAAACAATCGTATGATTAATTCTTTGAAGATTTGAAGGGTGTGTAAATCATCAAATGGTTTTGTGTCAAGCTGTCCATCCACACATTGTCAAGTTTGAACAGGGGTTTTGAATTTGTTCATAGCCAAACTGTCATGAAATCTTTTTAAAAGCATTTAGCGAAGAAGCACTTTTCACTGTGTGGCTTTTGCAGTCCATTTAGCATGCAATTGTTAAAGGTTGTGTTGATATTGATGTGTGGATTGATTGGTCTCCCTCCAGACGTCCAGATAAAGGAGGAGCCGGACTCAGAGGACTGGCAGCTGGGCAGTGACTCCACTCTGAACACCAGTGACCTTTCCCACCTGCGGGTCAGGCTAGAGGACGAGGAGGACCAGCTCGGCGAGGGGGGCAAGCGGCTACGCAGAGTGGCCTGCACCTGCCCCAATTGCAAAGAGGCTGGGGGGAGGTGAGTGAGCTCACCTGCTTATAGCGACTACGCTTACAGTGCTCAACAGCTTATAGTGGTCAGAAAAATACTTATGGTGTTTAGAATACTAGTTCTCAAGGTTTTGGGGTCTGAATGGGAAAGACAAATGTTTTCATACATGTTATATATTCTGTCTGGTTACTAACAGTCTTACTGTACCCCCCCCCCCCCCCCCCCCCCCCTCACCAGCATTGGTGCGCAAAGGCCCAAAAAACAGAGGAAGTACACATCTATAAGGCTGTATATGCAGTATATGAGTGTGTTTGTTTGTGTTCTCTCAGAGGATCCAACATGGGGAAGAAGAAGCAACACATCTGTCACATTCCGGGCTGTGGGAAGGTGTACGGGAAGACGTCCCACCTGCGCTGGCACTCAGGGGAGCGGCCCTTCGTCTGCAGCTGGATGTACTGTGGGAAGAGGTTCACACGCAGCGACGAACTGCAGAGACACAGAAGGACACATACAGGTGCACCCTCACCTCAACATTTGCATTACATTTTACATTTTGAAAACATACCTTGTAGGTTGCGCTTTTCACCAATGTAAAGTGTCCTCTTGTGTCTTTGGAAATATATCATTCAGTATAATAGCATTAGTTCAGTAAAACAGATGACATAATGAGTTCATAGTAGTGATGCAGAAGTGACATGGTTTGGTCTGTCCTACTGTTAAAACTTGTCTGGTTTCTCTCTCTCTCTGACAGGGGAGAAGAAGTTTGTCTGCCCGGAATGTTCCAAGCGCTTCATGCGGAGCGACCACCTGGCCAAGCACATTAAAACTCACCAGAACAAGAAAGGAGTCATGAACTCTGTGAGCAACGCGGTGGTGGGCTCCATGGAGTCCGCGGGCTCGTCAGACAGCATCATCACGGCGGGCGGCACCACCCTCATCCTCACCAACATCCAGCAGGGCTCCAGTAACTCCCAGGACATCCTGGCCAATGCTGAAATCCCACTACAACTGGTCACTGTAGCAACCGGAGAAGTCCTAGAGATGGCCGAGTCACAGTGACACTCACTTGCTCATCACTCATTTTCCCTGCTTGTTTTTTTATATACATGAATGAAATATATATATATATTATTTATTACCAGTCAAAAGTTTGGACACACCTACTCATTCCAGGTTTTTAAATTTAAACAAATATTTTCTACATCGTGGAATAATAGTGAAGACATCAAAACTATGAAATAACACATGGAATCATGTAGTAATATATATTTTATATTTGAGAATCATTGGAGTCTCAACCAGCTTCATGGGGTAGTCACCTGGAATGCATTTCAATTAACAGGTGTGCGCTGTTAAAAGTTTATTTGTTGAATTTCTTTCTTTAATACATTTGAGCCAATCAGTTCTGTTGTGACAAGGTAGGGTTGGTATACAGAATATAGCCCTATTTGGTAAAAGACCAAGTCTAAATTATGGCAAGAACAGATCAAATAAGCAAAGAGAAATGAAATTTCATCATTATTTTAAGACATGAAGGTCAGTCAATGCAGAACATTTCAAGAACTTTGAATGTTTCTTAAGTGCAGTCGCAAAAACCATCACGTAACAGACAAATCACAACATCAACTGTTCAGAGACTGTGAATCAGGCCTTCATGGTCGAATTGCTGCATAGAAACCACTGCTAAAGGACACCAATAAGAAGAGACCTGCTTGAGCCAAGAAACACATAGAAATGGACATTAGACCGGTGGAAATCTGTCCTTTGGTCTGATGAGTCCAAATTGGAGATTTTTGTTTCCAACCGCCATGTCTTTGTGAGACGCAGAGTAGGTGAACAGATGATCTCCGCATGTGTGGTTCCCACCATGAAGCATGGAGGAGGTGGTGTGGGCGTGCTTTGCTGGTGACACTGTGTGATTTATTTAGAATTCAAGGCACACTTAACCAGCATGGCTACCACAGCATTCTGCAGCGATATGCCATCCTATCTGATTTGAGCTTAGTGGGACTATCATTTGTTTTTCAACAGGACAATGACCCAACACACCTCCAGGCTGTGTAAGGGCTACTTGACCAAGAAGGAGAGTGATGGAGCGCTGCATCAGATGACCTGGCCTCCGCAATCACCTGACCTCAACCCAATTGAGATGGTTTAGGATGAGTTGGAACGCAGAGTGAGGGAAAAGCAGCACACAAGTGCTCAGCATATGTGGGAACTCCTTCAAGACCGTTGGAAAAGCATTCCTCATGAAGCTGGTTGAGAGAATGTCAAGAGTGCAATGCTGTCATCAAGGCAAAGGGTGGATACTTTGAAGAATCTATATTTTGATTTAACACTTTTTGCATACTACATGATTCCATATGTGTTATTTCATAGTTTTGATGTCTTCACTATATTATTAAATGGTAAAATAAAGAAAAACCCTTGAATGTGTAGGTGTGTCCAAACTTTTGACTAAATATATATATATATATATTAGAAGAGTAGTCAGTTGAAGTCTGTAAGCAGTCTTTTTACTGGGGTGGGGATGCAAAGAAAGCGTAAATGTGGTTCCAATACATACGCACTGAAATGCCTTATTTTCTATCATATTGTGGAGTTGAAAAGGGGGAACGGTGCATCGTTTTTAAGCTACTGTCAATTGTTTAAAGGTTTGAGTTAAATGTGTGTTTAAAAAAAAAATGGTACAGAAATTAAGCGATTGGCTATTGCCAGCCTAAAGCCCTTGTTATGTTTTTTAATGACAGCCATGGTTAGGTCTGTGTCACAATCCTTTAAACAAAACATTAGTACTGTCTTCCTGATTATGTTTGTGTCATATTTGTGCTTGCCTAAAACCATCAGCAAGCTTTATCCACATCCTGCTCAGTTGCATCCTGAATAATATTGCAGGTGGCAAATAGAAAACAATTGCATATTTGAAATGTTGTATAATAATTCCTATTGAACTTCTACAATTGATCGGATGTTGTAATATTCATTTCTTGCAAATCAAGTATTTTTAGTGAAGAACTATATCATCGTAAACTGGTTTTATGGTATCTCAAACTCCAAGCTCTTTTAAATGGCTTTTTAAATGTGTATAGTGTAATATTCAGATGTGTTTATTTTGTAAAAACATGATTTCTAAATGATTCGCAATTTAAAAAGTCGAGTCATTTTTAGAGAGAAAAAAAGCCATGCTAAGGGGTTGAATTGCCAAATTTGACTTTAATCTCAGGGTGACTTGGTCATGCACGGTAGAGCAATCCTCCCCTGTAGCCCCTAGAGATGTTGTGGGGTGTTGTGTAGAGATGTGTTATTCGATGGACCAAAAGCATAGTTGAATTATGCTGTCACCGTGTTACCTATGCTCTATAAACTGTATGTCAGGGTCCTTAGAGGACAACCCCCCTCCCTCCCCCTTACCGTTATGAAATAGTTCGGTAAAGAGATGCGTTCTGTGTCCGCGCCTCGCTCAATCAGCCCTCTAAGACAGAAGTGAAATGGTATCGCAGTAGGCAGTACTCTCTTAATAGCACTCTTCTCTTCATCTGTAGTTTGATAATTCTCTTTTTGTATAAACGTTTTTGTATACTGCCCATGTTGGTTATCATCTTTTATCTCTGTCAGTAAATGTTTCTGTCTCTGTCTTATTTCTTTTAATCGGAGTGTTATTTTGACTCCTTTTTCTGTAGTAATATATCTATGTTTTTATTCAGATGATGAAATGTAAGATTGAAGAAAGTGAATTGTGTGCGTTGTATCTGCTGTTGTAGTGACTGGTTCTGGGAAGTTGTTTTCAACTCAGAAGGCCCCCAGTGGCTTTAAGTCCACCATGATATCGTTGAAACGTATTATACCATGTGTGGTTATTAACAAAACACTATATTATACCTCACAGATTCACATTTAGAAGTGAACATGTCATTTTTACAATCTCAAAAAGTTTCAATCCAGATGTTTGTCATGAATCATTCTAAACATTTTTGTAACGTGGTATTCATTTCAATGATTTTATTCTGTTTTGCGGGAAACAATTGTACAATGTCCACTTTTTGAGGGCATCTTGTTATTTCATACAAAAATGACTAAACATTACCTGGTAGTACGTTGTCTTGTTATTATTGTACTATTATATTACTATGATGTTATGTTATACTATGAAGCGGTTAGTTCTGGGCACGCAATCTGATTGGTCAAAAATACGTTGCATATGTGGTGTTACGACTGCATTCAAGTGGCATAATTCTTAAACGAGAAATTCAGTATTTGTGAAATATGATAATGTTAAATATGATAATGTTGTTGGGGTAGTGCCAGAAGGGCCGGCAGTTCACATAGATTTTCTGCACGCTTTCATTGGTCTTCTAAAGTGTTGGCACCTCTCTGTTGGCAGTCCAGTCCAGTAGATGTCACTGCAGCCAAAGGAGCAGGAGACAAACTGACCCTCTGACCTTCCTAGAGCCCCCTGCCGTTTCACTCATCAAGCCACTGAACCCTACAGGAGGTAAAAAAGAGTTAATGTAATGTCCATGAATATGCCTTTCTTAGTATATGAATTCCAGTTTCCTGACTTTGATGTCTTTAACTCTATAGTGATTCCTCACGAAACAGGGAAGAGGGATTTTCACAAAATGTAATCCATAGAATTGTCCTTTGGAGGAAAGATTGTTGACATACATTTAACATTTGTATTTTAAAATTTCAATGAGAAATTATTTATCCAAGTAGGCAGATTTATTACATTTTGGGCTTACCCAGGCCTTTAAGACACCATAATGTTTCATCTGTAGGTGCTATAAAGCAACAATTGGTGTCATATGAAGCTTTACCTCTTGCTCTGTAATATGAGTAGTATTTTGATTTCAATAACTTGTTTAACATTTAGTTATGAATATTGAAAAATATAAACATGAATATTGAACATATGCCATTTTTGATTTGGCTCATTTTTCAATATATTGTTGAACATAATCTGCTCTACGGGCATATCAAAGTTCCAGAGTGGGATCTCTGCTACTTTTAGAATTATGATCCAATTTGCAAGCATTACCAACAGTGAATGTGAAAATGGACTCAAAATATTCGCCCTCTGCTGGTCTTTAGCAGGATGTGCAATGAAACAAGTAAAAGAAGGGCTGTGATTGGTTACGTTGCCTACTATGCCAATTTCTCTGTATAAAATGGGCCATAACTTTCTCAACGATCCCATTCTGGAACGTTGATATGCCCGTAGAGTATATTATTTTCAACATTATATTGAAACATTTACCAAACCAAAAATTGTATAATTTCTATATTCCTGTTTTATATTTTTCAATATTCATAAATGTATGGTGACATTTTTTTTATTGAAATCAAAATACTACTCATATTACAGAGCATTTTTTGCTGTGCAGCATCTACAGATGAAACATTATGGAGTCTTAAAGGAGGCCTGGCCAAAATGTCATAAAAAGGCCAACTTTGATTCATTATTTCTCAATTAGGCTTTTAGATACAAAGGTAAAATATATTTAAACAATCCTTCCTCCAGAAGAATATTGTATGGATTACATTTTGTGAAAATCCCCCAAATCATGGTATTTCTTTTGTCTGGGATTCTTGTGGAATCAATATAATAGGATAAAGGTTTGAAAGGTGTCCAAGAGGCGTTTGAAAGGTGTCCAATAGGCGTTTGAAAGGTGTCCAAGAGGCGTTTGAAAGGTGTCCAAGAGGCATTTGAAATGTGTCCAAGAGGCGTTTGAAAGGTGTCCAAGAGGCGTTTGAAAGGTGTCCAAGAGGCGTTTGAAATGTGTCCAAGAGGCGTTTGAAAGGTGTCCAAGAGGCGTTTGAAAGGTGTTCAATAGGCGTTTGAAAGGTGTCCAAGAGGCGTTTGAAAGGTGTCCAAGAGGCGTTTGAAAGGTGTCCAAGGTCCAAGAGGCGTTTGAAAGGTGTCCAAGAGGCGTTTGAAAGGTGTCCAAGAGGCGTTTGAAATGTGTCCAATAGGCGTTTGAAAGGTGTCCAATAGGCGTTTGAAAGGTGTCCAAGAGGCGTTTGAAATGTGTCCAAGAGGCGTTTGAAAGGTGTCCAAGAGGCGTTTGAAATGTGTCCAAGAGGTGTTTGAAAGGTGTCCAAGAGGCGTTTGAAAGGTGTCCAAGAGGCGTTTGAAAGGTGTCCAATAGGCGTTTGAAAGGTGTCCAATAGGCGTTTGAAAGGTGTTCAAGAGGTTTTTAAAAGGTGTCCAAGAGGCGTTTGAAAGGTGTCCAAGAGGCGTTTGAAAGGTGTCCAATAGGCGTTTGAAAGGTGTCCAAGAGGCGTTTGAAATGTGTCCGAGGCGTTTGAAATGTGTCCATGAGGCGTTTGAAAGGTGTCCAAGAGGCGTTTGAAAGGTGTCCAATAGGCGTTTGAAAGGTGTCCAATAGGCGTTTGAAAGGTGTTCAAGAGGTTTTTAAAAGGTGTCCAAGAGGCGTTTGAAAGGTGTCCAAGAGGCGTTTGAAAGGTGTCCAAGAGGCGTTTGAAAGGTGTCCAAGAGGCGTTTGAAAGGTGTCCAAGAGGCGTTTGAAATGTGTCCAAGAGGCGTTTGAAAGGTGTCCAAGAGGCGTTTGAAAGGTGTTCAATAGGCGTTTGAAAGGTGTCCAAGAGGCGTTTGAAAGGTGTCCAAGAGGCGTTTGAAAGGTGTCCAAGGTCCAAGAGGCGTTTGAAAGGTGTCCAAGAGGCGTTTGAAAGGTGTCCAAGAGGCGTTTGAAATGTGTCCAATAGGCGTTTGAAAGGTGTCCAAGAGGCGTTTGAAATGTGTCCAAGAGGCGTTTGAAAGGTGTCCAAGAGGCGTTTGAAAGGTGTTCAAGAGGCGTTTGAAAGGTGTCCAAGAGGCGTTTGAAAGGTGTTCAAGAGGCGTTTGAAAGGTGTCCAAGAGGCGTTTGAAATGTGTCCAAGAGGTGTTTGAAAGGTGTCCAAGAGGCGTTTGAAAGGTGTCCAAGAGGCGTTTGAAAGGTGTCCAAGAGGCGTTTGAAAGGTGTCCAATAGGCGTTTGAAAGGTGTCCAATAGGCGTTTGAAAGGTGTTCAAGAGGTTTTTAAAAGGTGTCCAAGAGGCGTTTGAAAGGTGTCCAAGAGGCGTTTGAAAGGTGTCCAATAGGCGTTTGAAAGGTGTCCAAGAGGCGTTTGAAATGTGTCCGAGGCGTTTGAAATGTGTCCATGAGGCGTTTGAAAGGTGTCCAAGAGGCGTTTGAAAGGTGTCCAATAGGCGTTTGAAAGGTGTTCAAGAGGTTTTTAAAAGGTGTCCAAGAGGCGTTTGAAAGGTGTCCAAGAGGCGTTTGAAAGGTGTCCAATAGGCGTTTGAAAGGTGTCCAAGAGGCGTTTGAAAGGTGTCCAAGAGGCGTTGAAAGGTGTCCAAGAGGCGTTTGAAAGGTGTCCAAGAGGCGTTTGAAAGGTGTCCAAGGTCCAATAGGCGTTTGAAAGGTGTCCAAGAGGCGTTTGAAAGGTGTCGAAGAGGCGTTTCAAAGGTGTCTAATAGGCATTTAAAAGAGGCTCACTTTAAAGACATGCTCCAAAACTTTGGCTACTACTAAGTATTTTTAAACTTCCCTTTGTCAGCTGGATGTGTCAATGTGTAGTTTGTACATGCATCTATACCTTAAGTAGCCACGAAATCCCTAGTTTGAAAGCGACTGTTTTTCTGTAGGCTGTGCTGTGCCATTTTCCCTACATTTTCCTCAACGTGGGCCAGTCCCTTAACAATTCGAGTTCTAGCCAATGAGCTTCAGCCCCTCACCATTTGAGTGACAGCTAGCAAGATGCACACAGCAGAGCGAGCGAGAGAGAGAGAGAGCAATGACATGGTGCACATATCTGCACATATGTGATGTAGTACGCAATTTTCGGGGACCACTCTTGTCTCTTGAGCGCTACTTTCAGAACTACTGGCTAAAAAGTATACAAAAGTACCAGAGAATATTTTCAATTTAACTCTGAAAGTATGCATTGTTTCAGTCACACTACACTGAGTATACAAAACATTAAGAACACATTGCATCGCCTGACCAGGTGAAAGCTATGATCTCTTATTGTCACTTGTTAAATTCATTTCAATCAGTGTAGTAGATGAAGGAGACCGGTTAAAGAAGGATCTTTAAGCCTTGAGACAATTAGGACATGGATTGTGTATGTGTGTGTGTGGGAGGGTGCAACTCAATATTAGTAAGGTGTTCCTAATTTTTTGTACAGTCAGTGTATATCTGTCATACCTCGACATGATTATTTTAGATTGCTCCACAATTTAAGGTTGTTTTGTAGTGGTTTGAATTTGAAACTTCTCGTGTGTGTGGAAAAGCTCTCCAGCATAGTGTTACAATCAAGCCTTTCCTCTGGAGCTGATAGAAAGCATATGCATTGTGTCTGGCCACAGTTATCTCACCACTGCATAGGAACATAACTGTATGAATGCCTATATTGGCAAATCAGAGTGAAAAGCACATATGATTTTAAACATTGAAAGGACACATCTATTTTGCGGTACCTTTCATTTGAATTTAATGAATTCAATACATTGTAATGCAACACCAAGTGCACCACGAACATAGAATGACAGTTTGAGTTAATGAAATGTGTCAACAGTATCATCATTTACTTGTATGTTAATTAGTCTAATTAATTTCCCCTGCTCAGTAATACGAATATTGTAATAATCTCTTGCTCCCCTGCAGGAATGAAATCTGCGATACACCGAGGTGTGGGGAGAGGACAATCTGCAATACACCGAGGTGTGGGGAGAGGACAATCTGCGATACACCGAGGTGTGGGGAGAGGACAATCTGCGATACACCGAGGTGTGGGGAGAGGACAATCTGCGATACACCGAGGTGTGGGGAGAGGACAATCTGCGATACACCGAGGTGTGGGGAGAGGACAATCTGCAATACACCGAGGTGTGGGGAGAGGACAATCTGCGATACACCGAGGTGTGGGGAGAGGACAATCTGCAATACACCGAGGTGTGGGGAGAGGACAATCTGCGATACACCGAGGTGTGGGGAGAGGACAATCTGCGATACACCGAGGTGTGGGGAGAGGACAATCTGCGATACACCGAGGTGTGGGGAGAGGACAATCTGCGATACACCGAGGTGTGGGGAGAGGACAATCTGCGATACACCGAGGTGTGGGGAGAGGACAATCTGCGATACACCGAGGTGTGGGGAGAGGACAATCTGCGATACACCGAGGTGTGGGGAGAGGACAATCTGCGATACACCGAGGTGTGGGGAGAGGACAATCTGCGATACACCGAGGTGTGGGGAGAGGACAATCTGCGATACACCGAGGTGTGGGGAGAGGACAATCTGCAATACACCGAGGTGTGGGGAGAGGACAATCTGCTCAGAGAATCATGGACTTTCCAGTCATGGCACACATCGTCTTGAAGATGTACCTATAGTATCCTTTATTATTGGTTGCAATTAAAGCATCCCTACGAAGTAATATAAAATACGTTTGCAGTTCGAAAATCTTGTAAAAGACGGGATGGTCATCCATTCACAAAAAATGACTAAGAGGAACTGGCTGGGTTTATGGTAAGTAGCCCAATATTGATCAGTTGAATTTGGACAATAATGTGGCATTTTATAAAAATCAGTGGTGTTGAGAGACTCGTCAGGTGCCATAAATAAGTTCTTCATTGTGTTCTGCACTCATTTGTCCTATGTGGGGGAGGTGGTGTAAACATTCACCCAAAACTAGTAGGTCTTCACCTGCGAGCACCTCAACACTGATAAGTAGAAGCGCTTCAGTGCAACCAAGGAGAAGACGTTTCTGCTGGACTTCCCAGATAAAAGCTGCCATCACCGAACGATCCTCCTCGGCAGCCCAGCCAGGAGGGTGAAGGAGGAGTAGAGATCGTTGCGTAGCTGAGCATGACACCGGACTATACTGGCATTCAGTTTCTACAGAAGCATTTACAGTCGTGTGAAAGTTCACTTAGTGTTCACTCGTCTTGCCTGAACCACTCATTTTATCACAGGAGTAGAAGTGTCTTGATTTACAAAAATGAATTGTGTGTGTGGTGGAAATATTGAGATTTTGTGGAGAGACAATACCTTTTTTCCTAACACAGTCTTGACCTTCATCCAAAGTTCATGAGCTATTCAAGGCTATATAAGCTGTATTTTGTAACTGTTTGACCTGAGCCATACAGGAACCATCAGGAAGGCGTGTGCTCCATCCACTGATTGTCTCAGGAGAGTTTTCAGTCCAGAGATGGCGCTGCCATTGAAGTACCTCTGTTGTTGTGAGTATATTTGAAAGCGTTGCACTTAAAGAGATGGGCACTTACTATCCTGTATCCTGAACATTTGGTGCAGGTAGGGCAATCTGCTGCTTGGATTGACTGTAGCAGACTGTAGCACCAAGTCACGAATAGGACACTTTCTCAGTGTAATACTGTAAATATCTTATGAAACATGACAATGCTATAGTGGAAAAAGTCTAAGAATCTGTGGACAAGGGAAATCTTAAGTAAAAGATGCATACTTGAAAGAGTAAAAGGAAAGATTTCCTAGCGGTTGCAATTTAGTCTGATTTAGGATATAAATATATGTGTTCATCCTTTAAGTTGTTTGTGGTTTGTAGGGCAAAATGGCTTTTCTATGATAGATTCCTCTACATGCCTACTCTATTTGAATTGCAATGTAATTGCACATGGTGCTCAACTTCAATCATTCCAATTCATGTGCAAAATACATAAATACAATAACTAGAAAGAAGGCATAGACCACATGCTATAATAATGTAATGACTTTTCCCACTGTATTTGTGATAGAATTTTGAAATACCATAGGGATTATGGATCTCTGCCACGGGGAAGGTAATGAGAACAGTTGGCAGAAATGACTTATTTCATTATTCCATCCAAAAGATACAGCACCCTTCAAAAAGAGGAGTGTTTCGTCTCTATCCATGACCCATTTTGACTAACTATGTCCCACGGTGTTGTTGAAAGATATGCCTGCAATTTGACACAATCACTACTATTCTGCTTTTCACAGGGAAGAATCAACAATGTCAAAGTACAGTGCCGAGAATCATCGAGGCACAACAGCTGTGCTCATTTTTAACGTATGCATATCTTGTTGAATTACTGTGCTGCGAACACACATAGCATTTAAAGTCCTTTTCTATTTGTTCTTTAAAAAATGTATAGGTATACGGCTGCTTTATGCTTTACATGCAATGTTGAGAGCTTGGGACTATTGGGTTCTATCTGCAATTTTGTCAAAGTCGAGTTATTGACAGAGCCCTGTTCTGTTTAATGTTCTCTACCTACAGTTGAAGTCGGAAGTTTACATACACTTAGGTTTGAGTCATTAAAACTCATTTTTCAACCACTCCACACATTTCTTGTTAACAAACTATAGTTTTGGCAAGTCGGTTAGGACGTCTACTTTGTGCATGACACAAGTCATTTTTCCAACAATTGTTTACAGACAGATTATTTGACTTATAATTCACTGTATCACAATTTCAGTGGGTCAGACGTTTACAAACACTAAGTTGACTGTGCCTTTAAACAGCTTGGAAAATTCCAGAAAATGATGTCATGGCTTTAGAAGCTTCTGATAGGCTAATTGACATCATTTGAGTCAATCGGAGGTGTACCTGTGGATGTATTTCAAGGCCTACCTTCAAACTCAGTGCGTCTTTGCTTGACATCATGGGAAAATCAAAAGAAATCAACCAAGACCTCAGAATTTTTTTTTGTAGACCTCCACAAGTCTCGTTCATCCTTGGGAGCAATTTCCAAGCCCCTGAAGGTACCACATTCATCTGTACAAACAATAGTATGCAAGTATAAACACCATGGGATCACGCAGCCGTCATACCGCTCAGGAAGGAGACGCGTTCTGTCTCCTAGAGATGAACGTACTTTGGTGCGAAAAGTGAAAATCAATCCCAGAACAGCAAAGGACCTTGTGAAGATGTTGGAGGAAACAGGTACAAAAGTATCTATATCTACAGTAAACCGAGTCCTATATCGACATAACCTGAAAGGCCGCTCAGCAAGGAAGAAGCCACTGCTCCAAAACCCCCATAAAAAAGCTAGACTACGGTTTGCAACTGCACATGGGGACAAAGATCATACTTTTTGGAGAAATGTCCTCTGGTCTGATGAAACAAAAATAGTACTGTTTGGCCATAATGACCATTGTTATGTTTGGAGGAAAAAGGGGGAGGCTTGCAAGCCGAAGAACACCATCCCAACAGTGGAGCACGGGGGTGGCAGCATCATGTTGTGGGGGTGCTTTGCTGCAGGAGGGACTGGTGCACTTCACAAAATAGATGGCATCATGAGGCAGGAAAATGATGTGGATATATATATATATGGAGATAAAGAGAGCAGAGCAGAGCAGAGGTCATGATCAGATGAGCTCCTGCATTTTTCAGCATTTTCTTAATAAAAGATAGATTTAGAGTTAGATAAACTTGGATTTTTTGTCAAGAACACATACAGGATGCTACCCTCTACAACATAACCCTCACTTCAAATCAAAACTCAAAACCTACAACCTGATTTTGGACGGAATTACGGAATCACCTGGAAGGTTCACATCTACCAAGGATTAATTATTCTATACAGCAAATTCTCTGGAAAACAACAGAAACCTGAAAACACCACCCAACCTGGAACTGAGTGAGTAATGTTTAGTCTGAAACTATATTCTATTTCCAAAAGCCAAGAAGAAAAATACATGACATTACTCTATAAGGACTGAATGGTAACATAATTCTGCCAAGCTTGATACAGCTTCAACTAGCACTTACGTGTCAAGTGAGAGGTGTCAAAGACCATTAGCCCAACAATGGCAGGAGAGTCGAATAGTCTACCCCAACCAAATGGAGAGGCCTTAGAAGCTCCCTCCTGCTGTTCAGAGGTAATTAAAATACAGTACCCTGTGTATGTAAAGAATGATAAGGCAAGAAAAGATCACAAAATGAAGCTCCTTATGGAAAATCAAGAGACACTTTTTGCTGACTATTACAAAAATGGGAACATCAGCAACCTTATCTTCCACACAAACCATCCCCTGGCATGGCACAGTGCTATATTAGCACACTACCCCTCTGTTAAGAGAGGGGGGGTTAACGAGGGGTGGAAACTCAGGATTCTTGACAACGAGGACGAGGAGTCAGCTAACATAAATCTTTATAAGTCTGGAACAGTAATGGTACAGGGCAACCCCAAACAGTTTCAGCTGGACTTTCACCTAATCAAAGAATTAGCCCAGCAGGAGAAGCTCTCCCTTGATAAAGATACCCCCACCCCAAGCGGGTCAGACCAGACCTCTTCATCAGGACCCACAGACGAGCAACCCTCAGCAGACAGTCAACCTCCCAGCACAGAGTACTTCTCCCTCATTGAAATGAAGGATAAATTCACCCAGCTGGAGGTAAGGCAGGTGGAGCTGGAACAGCAGGTGATTACACTCCAGTCAGCACAGACCCAGACAACAGTCCAGCACAACAACACCCCTTTAACCAGACCCGGTTTGCTGGAGGTGGAGAGAGACATATCTGCACTCTGGACAGTGGTGAGACAACTTCAACAGGAGAAAGAGCAGAAGCAGGAGCAGGAGCAGAACAGAGCACTAGAGGAGAGGATCAGACTGCTGGAGGAGAGGGAGAGGGGGATGGAGGAGAGGATCAGACTGCTGGAGGAGAGGTGGAGGGGGATGGCATGTGACAGAGAACAACCCACTAGGGAGGTGGCCATCCCCACAGAGACGCCAGCAGAACAGCCCACCTCAGCACCCGACAAAAGTCTCAATACCACAGCAGAACAGTCCACACCAGACCCTGACCATAGAGTCGACATCACAGCAGAACAGACAAAAGAAAAACCCCAAGCCCAGCAGCTCTCACCCCCTCTGAGCACCCCCCCTGTCAGCCACCCTGATAGCCCTCCTGACAACCCCCCCACACCCACTGAGGACAAACACAAGACACAGATTGTCCTCCTTATGGACTCAAATGGGAAATATATAGAAGAAAAAAACCTTTTTCCCAAACACAGTGTGTCTAAACTCTGGTGTCCAAACACCCAGCGCGCCCTAGACCTTCTGTCTGAGGACAAACTAGGCTCACCTAGCCACATAATAATACACACAGGCACAAACGACCTGAGAGCACAGCAGGAAAGGGTGGCCACAGCACTGAAGGGAGTGATTGAAAAAGCTTCTTCTACTTTCCCCAACGCACAAGTGGTTATCTCCACCCTGCTACCACGAAAAGACTACCACCCTGCTACAATACAGCGGGTAAACGCAAGCATTTCCCGTGACTGTGCCTCAAAACCAAATGTCTTTCTGGCCCACCACTCCACCCTGGACTTGAACAGCCTCTATGACCAGGTCCACCTCTACAAGGCAGCAGTGCCCACCTTTGCCCGGACTCTAAAGGACATCGCTCTCAAACGCAGCCCCAACACTTCACACAGGAGCAACAGATCAATAGACACCCCACCCAGACCAGCGAGACACCCTCCAAGACCTTCAGGACCCCCCCCCCCCTGGACCTACACATAGAGGACCCACGCCAAGAGGACTTACATCCAGACCACAGCACCCCCAGACACATCCACACCCCCACCCCAACCAATCAACACCCCCCCACATCAACCATGCCCACACCCAATTTAGGCCCCCTCAGATCAGACCTATGCCACTCCTGCCCACCCCATGCACCCCACCCCCGCAAAGAGGGCATCAACATGGAAGTCACACATACGCCCAGGTAGTGAGCGGGCAAACAGGCCCAACCCCCACTCTTACACTCGCCCAAGCCAACGGCATGTACCAGATGCTCAGCAGGCTCTGCTCACACTTACTGGCCTGAGGCCAAACCACGACCAACAACATTGGACACTTTATGGAACAAAAAGCCTTCACTATATCATCCTGGAATATCCAAGGCCTGAGGTCATCTGCCTTTGGCCTAAAGAGCAGGAACCCGGACTTCACCAAAGAAATCGGTAATGCAGACATTGTCATCCTGCAAGAAACATGGTATAGAGGAGACGGACCCACTGGTTGCCCTCTAGGTTACAGAGAGCTGGTAGTCCCATCCACCAAACTACCAGGTGTGAAACAGGGAAGGGACTCAGGGGGAATGCTAATTTGGTATAGAGCAGACCTAACTCACTCCATTAAATTAATCAAAACAGGAACATTTTACATTTGGCTAGAAATTCAAAAGGAAATTATCTTAACAGAGAAAAATGTCCTCCTGTGTGCTACCTATATCCCCCCACTAGAATCCCCATACTTTAATGAAGACAGCTTCTCCATCCTGGAGGGGGAAATCAATCATTTCCAGGCCCAGGGACATGTATTAGTCTGTGGCGACCTAAATGCCAGAACTGGACACGAACCTGACACCCTCAGCACACAGGGGGACAAACACCTGCCTGCAGGTGACAGCATTCCCTCCCCCATATGCCCCCCTAGACACAACTATGACAACATAACCAACAAAAACGGGTCACAACTCCTGCAGCTCTGTCGCACGCTGGGTATGTACATAGTCAATGGTAGGCTTCGAGGGGACTCCTATGGTAGGTACACCTATAGCTCATCTCTTGGCAGTAGCACTGTAGACTACTTTATCACTGACCTCAACCCAGAGTCTCTCAGAGCGTTCACAGTCAGCCCACTGACACCCCTATCAGATCACAGCAAAATTACAGTCTACTTGAACAGAGCAATACTCAATCATGAGGCATCAAAGCCAAAGGAACTGAGTAACATTAAGAAATGCTATAGATGGAAGGAATGCAGTTTGGAAACCTACCAAAAAACAATTAGGCAACAGCAAATCCAATCCCTTTTAGACAACTTCCTGGGTAAAACGTTCCACTGCAATAGTGAAGGTGTAAACTTGGCAGTAGAAAATCTTAACAGTATATTTGACCTCTCAGCTTCCCTATCAAATCTAAAAATCTCAAATAGAAAACCGAAGAAAATGAACAACAATGACAAATGGTTTGATGAAGAATGCAAAAATCTAAGAAATAAATTGAGAAACCTGTCCAACCAAAAACATAGAGACCCGGAAAACCTGAGTCTACGCCTTCACTATGGTGAATCACTAAAACAATACAGAAATACACTACGGAAAAAGAAGGAACAGCATGTCAGAAATCAGCTCAATGTAATTGAAGAATCCATAGACTCTAACCAATTCTGGGAAAATTGGAAAACACTAAACAAACAACAACACGAAGAATTATCTATCCAAAATGGAGATGTATGGGTAAACCACTTCTCCAATCTTTTTGGCTCTATAACAAAGAATAAAGAGCAAAAACATATACATGATCAAATACAAATCCTAGAATCAACTATTAAAGACTACCAGAACCCACTGGATTCTCCAATTACCTTGAATGAGTTACAGGACAAAATAAAAACCCTCCAACCCAAAAAGGCCTGTGGTGTTGATGGTATCCTTAATGAAATGATCAAATATACAGACAACAAATTCCAATTGGCTATACTAAAACTCTTTAACATCGTCCTTAGCTCTGGCATCTTCCCCAATATTTGGAACCAAGGACTGATCACCCCAATCCACAAAAGTGGAGACAAATTTGACCCCAATAACTACCGTGGAATATGCGTCAACAGTAACCTTGGTAAAATACTCTGCATTATCATTAACAGCAGACTCGTACATTTCCTCAATGAACACAATGTACTGAGCAAATGTCAAATTGGCTTTTTACCAAATTACCGTACAACAGACCATGTATTCACCCTACACACCCTAATTGACAACCAAACAAACCAAAACAAAGGCAAAGTCTTCTCATGCTTTGTTGATTTCAAAAAAGCCTTAGACTCAATTTGGCATGAGGGTCTGCTATACAAATTGATGGAAAGTGGTGTTGGGGGTAAAACATACGACATTATAAAATCCATGTACACAAACAACAAGTGTGCGGTTAAAATTGGCAAAAAACACACACATTTCTTCACACAGGGTCGTGGGGTGAGACAGGGATGCAGCTTAAGCCCCACCCTTTTCAACATATATATCAACGAATTGGCGCGGGTACTAGAACAGTCTGCAGCACCCGGTCTCACCCTACTAGAATCCGAAGTCAAATGTCTACTGTTTGCTGATGATCTGGTGCTTCTGTCACCAACCAAGGAGGGCCTACAGCAGCACCTAGATCTTCTGCACAGATTCTGTCAGACCTGGGCCCTGACAGTAAATCTCAGTAAGACCAAAATAATGGTGTTCCAAAAAAGGTCCAGTTGCCAGGACCACAAATTCCATCTAGACACCGTTGCCCTAGAGCACACAAAAAACTATACATACCTCGGCCTAAACATCAGCACCACAGGTAACTTCCACAAAGCTGTGAACGATCTGAGAGACAAGGCAAGAAGGGCATTCTATGCCATCAAAAGGAACATAAATTTCAACATACCAATTAGGATCTGGCTAAAAATACTTGAATCTGTCATAGAGCCCATTGCCCTTTATGGTTGTGAGGTCTGGGGTCCGCTCACCAACCAAGATTTCACAAAATGGGGCAAACACCAAATTGAGACTCTGCATGCAGAATTCTGCAAAAATATCCTCCGTGTACAACGTAGAACACCAAATAATGCATGCAGAGCAGAATTAGGCCGATACCCACTAATTATCAAAATCCAGAAAAGAGCCGTTAAATTCTACAACCACCTAAAAGGAAGCGATTCCCAAACCTTCCATAACAAAGCCATCACCTACAGAGAGATGAACCTGGAGAAGAGTCCCCTAAGCAAGCTGGTCCTAGGGCTCTGTTCACAAACACAAACACACCCCACAGAGCCCCAAGACAACAGCACAATTAGACCCAACCAAATCATGAGAAAACAAAAAGATAATTACTTGACACATTGGAAAGAATTAACAAAAAAACAGAGCAAACTAGAATGCTATTTGGCCCTAAACAGAGAGTACACAGTGGCAGAATACCTGACCACTGTGACTGACCCAAACTTAAGGAAAGCTTTGACTATGTACAGACTCAGTGAGCATAGCCTTGCTATTGAGAAAGGCCGCCGTAGGCAGACATGGCTCTCAAGAGAAGACAGGCTATGTGCTCACTGCCCACAAAATGAGGTGGAAACTGAGCTGCACTTCCTAACCTCCTGCCCAATGTATGACCATATTAGAGACACATATTTCCCTCAGATTACACAGATCCACAAAGAATTCGAAAACAAATCCAATTTTGATAAACTCCCATATCTACTGGGGGAAATTCCACAGTGTGCCATCACAGCAGCAAGATTTGTGACCTGTTGCCACAAGAAAAGGTCAACCAGTGAAGAACAAACAGCATTGTAAATACAACCCATATTTATGCTTATTTATTTTAACTTGTGTGCTTTAACCATTCGCACATTGTTACAACACTGTATATATATAATATGACATTTGTAATGTCTTTATTGTTTTGAAACTTCTGTATGTGTAATGTTTACTGTTAATTTGTATTGTTTGTTTCACTTTTGTGTATTGTCTACCTCACTTGCTTTGGCAATGTTAACACATGTTTCCCATGCCAATAAAGCCCCTTGAATTGAATTGAATTGAATATATTGAAGCAACATCTCAAAACATCAGTCAGGAAGTTAAAGCTTGGTCTCAAATGGGTCTTCCAAATGGACAATGACCCCAAGCATACTTCCAAAGTTGTGGCAAAATGGCTTAAGGACAACAAAGTCAAGGTATTGGAGTGGCCATCACAAAGCCCTGACCTCAATCCATTTGTGGGCTGAACTGAAAAAGCGTGTGCGTGCAAGGAGGCCTACAAACCTGACTCAGTTACACCAGCTCTGTCAGGAGCAATGGGCCAAAATTCACCCAACTTATTGTGGGAAGCTTGTGGAAGGCTACCCAAAACGTTTTACCTAAGTTAAACAATTTAACGGCAATGCTACCAAATACTAATTGAGTGTATGTAAACTTCTCTCATGAAAGAAATAAAGGCTGAAATAAATAATACTCTCTACTATTTTTCTGACATTTCACATTCTTAAAATAAAGTGGTGATCCTAACTGACCTAAGACAGGGAATTTTTACAAGGATAAAATGTCAGGACTTGTGAAAAACTGAGTTTAAATGTATTTGGCTAAGGTGTATGTAAACTTCCGACTTCAACTGTATATAGTACTCTAAATACCCCAATCCATGTTCTTAAGTTCAAAAGAATACAAGATAAAAAATCGCTGACACCATTCAAATCAATGAGTGCTCTGAACTTTAAAGCCAATTATCTCAGAACCATATTTTTGCAGATAGAACCTTATAGTCCCAAGATCTCAATGTGCTGCTCAATGTACCTCTTGTTCCGCTAGGGCACTCTGTTTCTGAGTCAGTTAGGAAAGTGAAAACTCTCTGAAAGTCTCCTGCTTGGTCTTTCTCCGTTCTACATTCCAGACACACTCTTGCCCTTGATCAGCTGCAAAAGGCAGCAGACAGTGGAGCAGATCATTTTCCCCTGGTAAGGAAACACAGCATGGATCGACTCAATAACCTGATATTCCCTGTCTACTGAATATGGCCAATTTTGCAGAAGGTCAGTGATTCTTTTTATTCCAGAGACAATTTGGTGACCTCCCTCTGGAGTCCCAGCAGCGCTATGGGAGAGAGTGGAGAGGTAGAGGAAGAGAGTGGCTGTGTTGACATTGTGTTTATGGCTGGCCTCCTCAAGGTGAACAGATACCTGTGGTTGGACAGGGGGGCTATTATGCAAACCTGATAGTGGCCACCAGCGGCGGCCATATTCTGCACTTTGTTTTGCTCCTGTTTCCTGCCATTATTTGTCATCAACGTTTATCTGAGGTGTCTGGGTGGATGTTAAATTGAAAGATGCAGACTGTGGAGGAGGGAAGGGGGTGGAGGGGGTTGTAGTTGTGGGGGGGAACAGCCCAGCTGCAATTGTTTCATCTAGCTTTCCCCAGCAGAGCGAGGTGTGTTATTCACAGGGTCTAATTAGGCGCTTTCTTGTTTCAGGAAAATTGCTGGTTTGCATCGCTGTTCTCTTACGGGAAGGAGGAATTTCAATGATATTATTCTTTGTCATCCTTGTTTGTTTAAGAGTTGTTAAGTGACATCTCACAAGTATTTTAAAGCTGTGCTTTGTGAGTGTTTTTAGTTTCTTACAGAATAGATTCTGAGAAATTTGTTATAGATTTGAATGTATTGTATTCCATGCCCCTTTAGTGTTGCCAGATGTCCTGTGGTTGGTGATGACCTTCTGTATTCTAGAGCTAAAGTATTCTTGATGCTGAAGATCAAGCATGAACATTTTTCAAATTGTGAATGCAGAGGAGCCCGCAAGCCCTCTATGTATGTGTTCTAGGTTCTCCACAAGTGGCAAGAGCTGAGCTTTAATAATATTCAGCTTGATGAAAACAATTTTAGTGTAGAACGGAACAGTTTCTTTCTGTGAAAATGTACATTAAACGGTGTCAACAATATCCCAGGGGTCAGCGTGGAGTCCCCATGGAGACAGATGGCGGCCGGGTGGCTCGGACTCAGGAGGCGGCGAGATTCGACACCCCTCTGAGTGGCGGAGCCGTGATGGCTCTCAGTATCTCTCGTCACGTCCCTGGCAGCTTTGACACAGGTAATATGCATGCAGTCTGACAGAGCCGGAGATGTGCACCGGCAACAATGATGTACATATCATTTTCCTCCCTGGCTGATTGAAGACTGTAATCTGTGCTGGACTTTCTCTCTGATTACACACGTCTCTGTCTCGGGGAGCAAAACAAGGACTCTGAACTGCCGATGGGCACCGGGCTCATCCTGGGCTTTCAGCCTTCGAGAGGACTGCTCTCTGCCTCTAAGGTGAGCTCAATTTTAGTCCCATTTACACTATTGTTACAAGTGGCGGATGGAACGCATTGCGGTGCATAGTGGTCAAACAGTGACTGTCTGCAGATGAAACAAGCACAGAGATGTATCTGACTCCCAAGGTCATCCCATTCTCTCTCATCATTACGTGTACTGCACATGCACACTCCCTCAAAGCAGCCACTCACGAGTAGGAAGAGACAGTGTAATGAATATTACATCCGTGACATTGTGTTTTGAACGGCTGAATGGTGGGTAGAGTTCTGTTCTGGGCCCACAGGCCAGAGAAAGATGACCCTGCCTCTGGCCAATAGACCAATCTACAAACAGCTGAAAAGGAGGTACAATCTCTTGCCTAATATTATGCTGATTTACTGTATTTGCAACACTGTCTTTGTTTGCCAGCAGACCTCTTCCTTTAATATGTAGTCTGAAGAAATTACAGAGGCCTGTGCCTAATATTTCATTTGTATGTAAACTACCGTACTTGGGAGCAAACTTCAGCTTTTTTCTACCATGTCTAACATGCACTTTACTGTCCCTGTAACCTTGTTTCTTACATTAGTCTCTTTAAAATGAAAGAGATTTCTCTGTTGACAATAGGTCACTCCTTTGCAGAAGGTACCTAGCACATTAGATGGTTAGTCTCCAGGGAGAAGTAATGGGTTCTGGGCAATTGACCAACCTGCCACGGTTTACTGCACCTGCACTGAGTTAGAGCTGTCATCATTACCACTTCCTCTAACGTTCCCACGGCAACCCGGGTCCTCCCACTTAAAGCCATGCAGAACAAAATGTAAAAGTATCGCAGCACTGTCGTTTTAATGCTCTCATTTGCTGCGAGCAATGCTCACCGGCCTTCTTCCTCAGGGTAGGTCTATGCTCCCTCCAAATGAGAAACAATCCAATTAACACATTGAAAGTTTATGACAAGATTTTTTTTCTACCCCCCCCCTTTAAATTGTGAAGCGTGAAAGAACAATGTACACCGGAGATTGTAAAAATGTGGTAAAAATGTGGTGCAGTTCTTATCTCTTCAGTGGCTGTCTAAATACATTTTTCTTGAAGGTAGCTAATTTGTACAGGACAAAGTGATGCCGTATTAAAGGCTTACCAGCTAACCTCATAGCATAGACATGTCAAAAATGTAAGAGAAGATTTTGGCCGACAGAGCGAGTTTGTAACTACTTCACTTTGACTTCCAGATGTCTTATATCAGTCTTTTCTGAATCCAAACGACCAGCTTGAAAGAGAAAGGAGAGGAACTTTACATTGTGCCAGAAAAGGAATAGAAAATTACGGGCAGTGTCAGATAATTGAGCTTGTCTTAAGAGACATGTTAATAACAGACGTAGACGCGGAAGACATGTCACTCCGTACCCCGGGTGACAGACTCTCTCTCCTGTTGATAAGCTGTTTAGAGGGGAAATTGTTCCACGCAAACACCATCGTTATTACAAGCTGGCAAGCTGCTTGCATGTGTACCCAATTCAGCTTGAACTGACAGAATCCAATTGACCGGCACATATTCATGCACTTTATTTTCTTTATTCTCACCAACAATGCAGATAATTACTGCACCAAGTAAAACTGAAAATAGAATTTCGCAGGGCACAAGAAAACAAAGCCGGAGCTGTCTCAGCAAGCCTCTTTTAATGTCTGCTGAAATTGCTGTGACTGGTATTCACGCTTGGTTGGGAGAAAGTATCAATCCAAGATGTTCTTGCCTAGTTAAAACATACACAACCAAATCAAATTCACAACTCCTATCATTTAGATAGCACATTATGGCGCACTAGGAAAGCATATTGATTGTAGAGGTTGAGCTGAGACAGCCAGAGACAGGCTTTAAACCAATAGCCGTACGATACAAGGCAAGTAGGGGTGGCAGGTAGCCTAGTGGTTAGACCGTTGGGCCAGTAACCGAAAGGTTGCTAGATCAAATCCCCGAGCTGACAAGGTAAACATCTGTCGTTCTGAACAAGGCAATTAACCCACTGTTCCTAGGGCGTCATTGTAAATAAGAATTTGTTCTTAACTGACTTGCCTAGTTAAATAAAGGTTAAATCAAAAATTCAAATCAAAAAGTACAGGGTTAGCATAACCCAAAATAAACAAGGGTGCACTTCCAACAAAGGCCTGAAAGACTGTGGGTCTATCTGACTGTGGGTTTTGGTGTAGTATGGTGTGAAGAAGTAATTGAATGATGTTTTTTATGACGGTTGCTAATACCATTAGGGACCAAGGGAATCAGCGGTTCTCCTGAGACAAACCTCTGTGTTACCATTGGCTCTTGTGATCCAGGCCTAATAGCATATCAAGCACCCGGCAGAGGGGAGCAGGTAACAGGCAGCGTGGGACCAGGACACTGCTGGCTTCATCTCTCTACCTCTCTTCCCCAAAGACAACTCATTCATTTGGAGAACACCTTCATGTTTTAAGTATACACCAAGTCTTGTTTTTGATGTATATAACCTTGGTCTTTTGCAACTTATTTGTTTGTCATGTTGTTCATGTCTCCCTTCCTCAGGTAATGGTGTCCGCCATACGGAGGTAGGCTGTCCAACAAGCCGTCTGTTATCAGAGGGAAATGTGTCCGTTCAGAGGTGAGGGGGGCTTTGTGCTCTCAACCAGGCCACCTCTCTGCCTTTGTCGTGGTAACAAGCTCAGCTCAGGCTCCATTGAAGCGAGAAATTGTAAACTCTCCAGAGAGGCCCAGTGGAGAGATAAGGGTTTAGTGTTTGCTGGCTGTGTGCTTGGGGATGAATCAGATAAGCTAGAGTCCCACGCCAGAATGGGAGTGATGATACCTCCCCTTCTGTGGAGTGTTATGTTTAATCCCTTTGCCAGTGTATTCACTTGCAAATCCTCCTGTCACCATTAATATGTATTAACACTCCTCAGACAGTGTTCAATACAGATTTATCAGACTCTTATTTTTTTCCTCTTGTTTCCACTGTCGTCTCACCCTCCTCTGTAACCGTGGAGCTTTCTTTTCAGTGCTAATATCGAGGCAACATGCTTTTGTTGTAAGATACCAGATATCACTGTGCACTCTCTCTCTCTATGGGGTTTCTTTGAACAGTCATTTCTTTCCTTTAAGTTCGGGTTTCTGTTCTACAGAAGACTTAAACTCCTAACATACTTTATTGCAGTACTGTATGAATATGTGGGATCCCTAAATCTCTGAAAGTATAGCATTGGCTCACTAATCAATGTTTGATTTGTTGATTATAAGGCTCAGTCACTTCACACAGAGCTAAAAACCTGTCTTTGAATTCCCCTCGGGTTGATACATTTCCACTGTATAATTAAGAAAAGCGGTGCATTAATCTATTTGATCCAATAAAATAAAGCATATTAGATAGGGATGTTTTAGGAGATTTTGTTTGCACCAATTTGTTTGGTGGCCTAATCCTCACAAAGCCCTGTGAAGCTCATTATGGCCCTGAGCCGCTAGTGGTACGGTACCGTTAGCATTAAAACAGCCCAGCAGCGCCACGGCCTGCATGCCTAGCTGTCAGCTCCCTGGCAGAGCGCAAATCAAGCTGTCAATTACCGGACGTGTTTATGGAAATTACATGTTTGTTAACATGCTGGAAAAATGTGCTTCTCGGCTCAAGCAGCGTGACTTCGGATAACAATTTAGCTCTGAAATCACCTTTTAGTCTGATATAGGTGATCCTCATCAGATCACAGACATGGCATTTTTAACACCGGCTAGCCACAGTAAGATGCATCACAAAGAGCCCTCGCATTGGATCTGCAGGCTCACTACTAACTAGGAGCTCCAGCCAAAACCGGAGCTCTGTAACAAACTGACACTCAGATACACTAATGTATTCATGTGTCTAGACAGCTATATCAACTGTCTGGATAAAAAATAAAAAATACAAGTTGTGGGGTTACTGCATAGAGAGCTTGGTGAAAGATGTTGTGTTGTGCTTCTACACAAGTATATACAGTATAGGCTAGTGTTACAAATACTCCACTATGTCAATTGTGTGATCATATGTGAGTATTTGGGACGCAACTGGACTTTCAGACACAACTGTCTGACATGTCATGCTTATTGTCGATTTCCCCCATTTACATCCTATTATTCTCTGACTGTAGAGCCCTTGATTTGAGGCCAGCAGATGCTCACGACATCGAGTCTATTGACATCCATGCCTCAGAGACGTGTGGCCAAGCTCATCACACAGAAGGTCATTTTGTCAGAGCAATTACCTGGCTAATGTATTCTACTGTCGGGGCATTTTCTGCTGCTTAGGTGAGCCGCTGACATGTTTTGATTTTTGAGAAATTGTGCCCTTCACTCTGAAAGAAGTCCCGTGTCTGTCTGGCTCTGTCTTTCTCCCTATGTATCTCCCCCGTGATGCTCCCGTATTTCACATAGCTGCTGCGGAGAAGTATACCTAATTAACTTATTGTATGTAGAAGTGCTGTATTGGAATGCCTTAGCATGTGCGGAGTGGAGTTGACAGAGCTGCAGATATGATGGGGAGTGTGTTTATGAAGGGAAGATTCCTGCTGTAAGATATACCTATTCCCAACTGCTGCATCACCTGTCAGGGATGATCACAATGTCCCAGAGAACACCACTGTGCAGTGAAACTGTCATCACACAATTACTCTCACCATTACTGCCCTACAGCTCCATGGAACGGCTGTGACACACTTTACAATTCAGATTGTATTCTCAGTCATTGGCACTTAAATGCTGCACTCCATTTTATAAAAATATAAAGATCTCTGTAATCTGCTGTGGCTCAACCAGCCCATGAAAGCTTGTCAGGCTGCATTTTGTCATTGGCTTGATGTTGTCAAACCTTGCAGCTTCACCCGTTGTTGGCCCTGTGTACATGTTTGTTTTTTGAGTGTGCTATTGTGTTGCTTGTTAATGTGATTGTACTGTCAGGACAGGAGTAAGACCTAGGCTCCTGTGTCTGCGACCACTTATCTATTTGATTCATTGTGAGGAACACAATGTATACTGCGCTATGCAGTAACCATAGTGAGGTACACTGCAAATCACAGTGAAGTACCAGGTGTCAGTGCACTTTCCTGAATCGGCTGTATGAGATCTTTCTTCGTTGTATTCAGTTCCTCACCTGGTGAAGTGGTATTTTGGTATCTCTTGGTCAAGGTTAACAGGTGATAGTCTGCTGGTTTCCACTTGGTGTAGACAGAATCTCTGGCACAAGCAAGCCTTAAGTTTTAATCCTCTTCGTCACCAGGTCTTCCAGTTGTCCTGCAGATGCAGAAGTGCTCATCGTAGACAGCAACGAAAAAAAAAAAAAACTGTGTGTGCAGGTAAGATAGCAGATTGAGTTTAACAAGCCAGATGGGTTGTAATCGTCGGATCAATCCAATGTTTGTGGGCTTTTATGCTTTTTATTATGGTTTGCTTTCCTTACGTGTAATTTCCTCTGATGATTAGTCTGCCCCTGGGTAGAGCTAGAGAGTTAATCTGCCCGGCCATCACTGCCTCTGCCAGGGTCAGGACCGTGACCTGCCCCCCTGGGCTGGTTCTGGCACTCTCTGGCTGGACTTCCAGTGGAGCAGCCCGGAGCCCCGTCCTCCATGCCTGTTGGCCATGCTGCTGCGGTTTTAATGCCCACCACAGAGAGCAACATCCAGCACCATATGGCTAATGTCCCCTCTGTCTCTGAAGCGGCTAGTTTTTGGGGCGTTTGTTTTTTCGGTCACTTTTTTAGTTCGGGAAGTTGGCCGCTCAGTCCCTGATACAGATGTTGTGAGACACAGATTGGCTTGGAGGCCAACTCATGTGTTTGGAATTGAATGCCACAAAGTAGTCAGATATCACTTCGTGACTGTGGTCTTGTGCATGTTATGGCGACACTGCGGCATAAGCTGGGAGCATAAGAGACTTGCAGATCTCACTGTGGGCTGACGTTTCAGAGGCAGCCTCCCTTGAAATAATATGATATGAGATACGGTTCTTCTTCACAGTCACACGTGAACCCTACAGGTGTCCAGCTATACAGGGGAAGGCGGGGAGAAGAACTTGACTTGAGTTGATCACTGAGAGGCAGAGACTGGCAGGTCTTCTAGGCATTGTTTGATCCTGGAACCTGTACCAGCATGCTTCCTTCTGAAATCATAGCACAAATGTTGTTCTCCTTACAGATGTGAAGGGGTTAATACTTCACTTTTAGAACCCACAGGCTGGCTTTGTCACTCCTGCTTTATCCCAGTAATTGAGTCACTTTAACAGCGCTTTTGTTTCTTTTCTTAGGTATGAAAGGAGCTGGATAGATACTCCACATGCTCAATCAGAAAGAGCTAATCTGACTATATTGTTTGACAAGTGTGTTCCTTACAGCTTGGAGTGACTGAGATGTAATCTAAAAACAATTATGTCAATTCCTGAGAACAGTATGGGGCAGGTAAGAAGCGTTTCAGCTTTCGTCAGGTTAAATGTAATGGCTTCACTCTAGCCCTCTTCAAGCCCTGAACTTCTCCGTTTGTGAATAAGGGTTGTGCTTGTGCCTGTTCAAAGTTGGTGAATTTCCGGCAACTTTTTCAAGTTGATTTTGGAGTGGATGGAATGAATTGCAGCCACTGCTGCTTCTGGAGACTGACAGCTAATGTGTGACCATTTCCTCCATCTCCTCACCCCTCCTGTGGGAGCTTGATATTTTAGGATCATGTGGATCCTTGAATCCTATCTGTGACAAGTGATCTGATCACTGTTATGTTGTCTCAGTCGTGACAGATGTTATTTTGTTGTACCACCCACGCACCCACACTATATAGTCTGCCATTACTTGACACAGCTTCCTCTACCACCATCCATCCACCATCATCTCCAGTATGTGAAGTTCATTCTAATTCTGCAGCACATCAGGTCCCTAATCTTTAAAAAAAAATGGCAAGCAAAAGGCCTTGGAGGTGCTTTGGCATTTCCGAGCTGGTGAAGTAAGAGAGAAGAAGTCAAGGTTGCAGAGGACTGCAGCCCACCTGAGCCGGCTCTTTTTAACCCCCGTTGGGCTTTTACATTTTTATCACTCCTGGTATTTGTTCTCAATGGCAAATTAACGGCCTTCCTTGTGTCGTTCAGTTTCTTTTCGGAAGACGAGGCTTAAATTTAGTCTAACTGCCTGAATTTACTACTATTCTATTATTCACACGGCACAATCAATACCAGGACTGAAGTAGAGAGGATAAAAATTTATGATATCTTGCAATTTAATGGTTGAAAAGATGCAATTTGAAAGATCATAAATTGTGAAGGAGCTTATGCTTCATTGCCCTTGATTCAGTGCTTGCTGTTAGAACTTGATTTGCGAGTGTCTGTAAAGTGTGATTAACGAGGCGATCAATGTGCGCCGCGGCACACTACGGCACTCCTAATGCTCTTCATTAGAATAAATAAAATGAATTGACTGCAGCTCTATGAAAACTCTGGAATGGTTAAAAATCAAAGAACGTCATCCTTCTCCTACGATCTAGCCCCTCTCGGCCTGTGTCCACCTTCATCACATTACTCCTGACAACCTTGTCCCCAAACCTGCAGGGGCCCCGGCGACATGCTCAGGGTGAGGGTAGTGGAAGTGGTGTCGACGGGGGTGAGAAGGGATTGTTTAGTTGACTGGTAATCATAAGTCGGGGGGGCTTTTTGCTCAGAAAACGTTGGGGGGAAGGCAGTTTGTGGAGTATTAATGAATGATAGTTGATAAACGGTTTACGGAGGGGTCTCTGTGCAGATTGCTCTTCTGCTTTGGTTTTTCATGGCCCAGGCCTATTCTCTGTAATCAGGGCCGTAACCAGGTTTTGAGTTTTAGTGATGTCCGAAAAGTCATTTACTGCATTTCTATACAATCTTTAAAAAACGTTAAAATGCTATTTGGAGAACAGGAAAAAACATGTAAAAACACCTTGGCTGCTGTAGGTTCATTCACCTCAGTCTACAAACACGTAGCCTATCAGCCGTACAATTGTAATGTCATACATCTGAAAGTGGCGTAATATGAGAAATGATTCACACTGACACTTAGCGTCTGTTCAGTTAATTGTAATGATGAATTCCAGAAAATCATCACCTCTTTACATAGATATCTCTTTTCTCAAATTACATAGCATTCACATTTGTATTCCTAGGGATTACTAATCAAGCTCCGCACAAACAGACATCAATGGAGCACACAGATGATGGTATTATCACATTCACATGAATTATAAAAAATATTCTTTCTCATTCTTTATTAATATCAGTGATCTAGTGGGGAATAAAGGTGGGTAATGGATAAGATGAGCAACCACCGATATAAACAAAAAACGTATGACATTTTTACAACTGGATTGTTTGCTACTTGATAGTATTTTAATGTAAGGCTCTATGGAAAATAGGCCCGGACCCCAAGTTTGGGAGCCGCTGTTCCCACCTCCCCCTCTCTCTCTCTCTCTCTCTCTCTGTATCCTCTGCTTCCTCCTGCATGCATTGCAGCCTGACTCAGCCTCACCACTGAGCGGCACATCACTGTCTGTCTCAGTACACTCATAGAAAAACATGTGTTACCTAGAACCCAAAAGGCTACACTCTTAGAAAAAAGGGTTCCAAAAGGGTTCTTTGGCTGTCTCCATAAGAGAACCCTTTGAAGAACCCTTTTTGGTTCCAGGTAGAACTTTTTCCACAGAGGGTTCTATATGAAACCCAAAAGGGTTCTACCTGGAACCAAAAAGGGTTCTCCTATGAGGTCAGCCAAAGAACCCTTTTGGAACCTTTTTTTCTAAGAGTGTAGCCTACTCCCTGTAAAGCAAAGTTATTATGAGAACTTAGTAGCCAATTGTTTTGCTCCTGTTGATGTAGGCTCTGTTTAACGTTAGCCAGCTAGAAGAATGAAGCAAGAAGCTAAGTAAAAATAGCCAGAGCCCTTCAACGTTACTGCAGTAGAAGTCTCTGCCGGAAGCTAGCCACCTGACTGACTGACATACAGTGGCAAGAAAAAGTATGTGAACCCTTTGGAATTACCTGGATTTCTGCATAAATTGGTCATCAAATGTGATCTGGTCTTCATCTAAGTCACAGCAATAGACAAACATAGTGTGCTTAAACTAATAACACATGATTTTATTGTTATTGTCTATATTTAATAAATAATTTAAACATTCACAGTGTAGGTTGGAAAAAGTATGTGAACTTTGCTGCCTCAGGGCAATGAATTCCCAAGTTTATCAAGACATTTTGTAGGAGAATGTTAGGCTATCTGTCCGCCAATTGAAGCTCAACAGAAGTTGGGTGATGCAGCAGGACAACGACCCAAAACACAGAAGTAAATCAACAACAGAATGGCTTCAACAGAAGAAAATACGCCTTCTGGAGTGGCCCAGTCAGAGTCCTGACCTCAACCCGATTGAGATGCTGTGGCATGACCTCAAGAGAGCAGTTCACACCAGACATCCCAAGAATATTGCTGAACTGAAACAGTTTTGTAAAGAGGAATGATCCAAAATTCCTCCTGACCATTGTGCAGGTCTGATCCGCAACTACAGAAAACGTTTGGGTGAGGTTATTGCTGCCAAAGGAGGGTCAACCAGTTATTAAATCCAAGGGTTCGTGTACTTTTTCCACCATGCACTGTGAATGTTTCAATCAAGACATGAAAACATATAATTGTTTGTGTTATTAGTTTAAGCACACTGTGTTTGCCTGTTTGTGACCAAAGCCACTCCTGAGTTGTCTTGGCTGTGTGCTTAGGGTTGTTGTCCTGTTGGAAGGTGAACCTTTGCCCCAGTCTGAGGACCTGAGCACTCTGGAGCAGGTTTATATAAAGGATCTCTCTGTACTTTGCTCTGTTCATCTTTCCCTCGATCCTGACTAGTCTCCCAGTCCCTGCCGCTGAAAAACATCCAAACGTCTTCCATTTAAGAATGATGGAGGCCACTGTGTTCTTGGGAACCTTCAATGCTGCAGAAATGTTTTGGTACCCAGATCTGTGCCTCAACACAATCCTGTCTCAGAGCTCTACGGACAATTCCTTCGACCTCATGGCTTGGTTTTTGCTCTGACATGCACTGTCAACTCTGGGACCTTGTATAGACACATTTTGTTATGTTAGTTTTTTTCTGAAATAGATTAAAGAAATTTTTTTTTAATCAATCTTCACACAATACCCAATAATGACAAAGCGAAAACAGAAATACCTTATTTACATAAGTATTCAGACCCTTAGCTATGAGACTCGAAATTGAGCTCAGGTGCATCCTGTTTCCATGGATCATCCAGATGTTTCTACAACTTGGAGTCCACCTGTGGTAAATTCAAATGATTGGACATGATTTGGAAAGGCACACACCTGTCTATATAAGGTCCAACAGGTGACAGTGCATGTTAGAGCAAAAACCAAGCCATGAGGTTAAAAATAGCTCTGCAGCGACGCTCCCCATCTAACCTGACAGAGCTTGAGAGGATCTGCAGAGAAGAATGGGAGAAACTCCCCAAATACGGATGTGCCAAACTTGAAGTGTCATAACCAAGAAGACTTGAGGCTGTAATTACTGCCAAAGGTGCTTCAACAAAGTACTGAGTAAAGGGTCTGAATACTTATGTAATATTTTCAGGGTTTTTCTGGTATAAATTTGCAAAAAAAAAAAAAAACTTGTTTTTGCTTTGTCATTATGTGTTATTGTGTGTAGATTGAAAACAATTTAATCCATCGTAGAATAAGGCTATAACATAACAAAATGTGAAAAAAGTCAAAGGGTCTGAGTATTTTCTTTTTAATTTTTAATTTATTGTTATTAAAAATGACAGAGATCCGGACTTCGGTGTCCTCATATGTATGTAGTTACTGCCATTTCTATAATAACATTTACCAGGGTATTTATTCTACTTAGGCTACTTGCCTCACGCTTTTTTAGTAAATACCCACTGAGCACACACTGGTTGAATCAAGGTTGTTTCCACATAATTTCAATTAAATTACTTTGAACCAACGTGGAATAGCCTTGAATTTACGTCAATGCCCAGTAGAAAGTGTTTAAAGTAGTCCTACTGACTCCTAGGATGGTGTTGAAGGAGGAAATGCTATTTCCTAGAAATAACTGTCATGATATTATGTTCTCTGTGCCGTTGTCTGTTGGACTTTCTGCCCTCTCCACTGGCTGACCGCATCTTCTCTGTATTACTTGAAGTCCTTCAATAGATTTTTAAAATACATTTTCCATTAGGTTGTTGAAATCAATTATCAATAAGTAATTTGACGCAGAATACAATTTTAAATTAGTTTCTATTGATATTTTCATTTTTCTCTATCAGTAGAATACCATTGACTAAGAGGTCGATAGGTCACATTGTCAACGGTGTGTCAGTGTCTTACCCTCGATTACTAAGAGGATATTAATCATACACCCACAAATCCATATTGCTGCATACTTGGTGATGACCCTGTAGGTCATGTCAAAACCAACAAGCATTTATTTGTGCTTAAGATAATGCCCCATTCATAAATGTATATCATAAGAGTAGTACAGGTTTTGTTGATTCATTGTTGATAGCTAATATAGCAAGTTAAACCCAGAGCTGTTATGCAGCGTCCTCCAGTTATTTAGCTAATAATGAACCCTTTCACATATTTTGCTCATGTAATTTCCAGACCTCCACAATGGAAAGAGCTTTATAATTTCAGAGCAGATGTATGAGGACCGGGGGTCCTGTCTTCCAAAGACCTGGTACAGCGATGGGAGATGATAAGGTGCCTAACCTGCACTGTGAGAGGGACTGCATGATGTCCACGGTCCCTTTCTGCCTGTGCGACACCTTTGCAGTGTTACAATATGGGTGACTCCCTCCCCTCCCGCCTTCGCCAACCTTTATTAGCTCTCTGCCCATTAAACCTGACCTGAGCGCTCATTCTGCATGGAGACACTTAATTGCATGCTGCCGTGGTGCCAGTCCTCCATTGGGTAACTAATAAGCGCTGGTTCCTGAGGAGACTATGCATGAACTGCATATGAACTGTAAAACTTTCCCTCTTTTTCCCTCCTCTCAGTTCCGCTCATTATCTTAATCACCTCAGAAATGATGCTCTCTGAATTAAACACACATCTGCCATCTGAAAACATTAGCCCTTGTGTAACTTTACAAATATGAATTAAAGATGAAACCATTCCTTCTTTATAAATTATTCCATTAAGTGTATGTTAAATGGTTTACAAATAATCAGTAATTACTTGATTTCAATTTTCAGAAATGTATAAATCTTTATGCGCAATCACACTTTGGGGAATTATTAAAATTGCTGGTTTTAGAAAATAGATAGACTTGAGATGTATTTCCAGTGTAATTGTTTTTCAACTTGTGCTTATTGAGTTTATTATTGAAGTTTGACATCCAAGGTAAAATATTGTGCTTGATGACATCTGTAGTTCTCTTTTGCAGATGGCCATACCCTGTTACTTTCAAATATGTTTCATACTGTTTCATAGATTCGGAATATGCCTTCTTACAGCATTAACCATTTAGTGGTCACCGGCTCCCATGCCTAAGCCTATACAGCTTACGTAAGTGATGATCCAGAATAGGGAATAGTTTGTTGGAGTAGTAGGACACCTCTGTCTAACACTTAGTGCGAAGTCTGTGTGTGTTAGTCATCTCTCTTGGGAAGAATGTGGCAGCCCACAATGGGAGTTGTTAATTTTGTCCCTTGTTTTGCCTGTGGCTTTCTTGGCACATTCAGGTCAGAACCCAGACATGGCAGCCTCACAGATATTCCATGAGAGAATATTGGATACACTAAAGTAATTATGGTAGCATCCATCTGAAAGAGGTTTTGTTCTCTTGATGATTTCCCTCGGTATTTCCTTTCAAATCCAGGACAATGTGTACAATTATTTGTTTGTTTTTCATCATCATTCAGAATGCAGTTAATAAACCATGCCCATTTTTTTGAATGGTTAACTGTAACTGGACACAGTCAAATGACCAGGTCAACATTTGAAACAAACAGATCAGGTTTATTTAGCAAATTGCCAAGCATGATAAACAGATGTTGGCTATGAAGGGAAGCCACAAACATCAATACAGGATGAACAGACTCTTTCCAAAGAGGTTTTCTGTTATGGATAATGTTACTCAACCCATTGTAGTCATTTCTGGTAATTAGTAACAATTAATGATATTCTGTAAAATGATATCACAGAATGTTGTGATGTATCCTGGTTGTTTGGAAGTTAGGTCCAGCCTGAGGGGATTTCAGGGATGGCACGTGACATTACATTTAAGTCATTTAGCAGACGCTCTTATCCAGAGCGACTTACAGGAGCAATTAGGGTTAAGTGCCTTGCTCATCGGCACAGACAGATTTTTCACCGGTTCAAAGCCCTGCAGGGCTTAGGGGAAGGGTTAGCTAACATGCTAAGTGGTTTCAAAGTAGTAAGTAGTTGCAAAGTTGCTAATTAGCTAAAATGCTAAAGTTGTCTGTGATGAGATTCAAACAAGCAGCATTTGGGTTGCTAGATGTTTGCATTGCTTTAAGTAATCTTCTGTCTTATGTAACCATTCCAAACATAACATACACTACATGACCAAAAGTATGTGGATACCTGCTCGTCGAACATCTCATTCCAAAATCATGGGCATTAATATGAAGTTGGTCCCCCCTTTGCTGTTACTCTTCTGGGAAGGCTTTCCACTAGATGTTGGAACATTGCTGCGGGTATTTGCTTCCATTCAGCCACAAGAGCATTAGTGAGGTTGGGTACTGATGTTGGGCGATTAGGCCTGGGTCGCAGTCGGCGTTCCAATTCATCCCAAAGGTGTTTGATGAGGTTGAGGTCAGGGCTCTATGCAGGCCAGTCAAGTTCTTCCACACCAATCTCGACAAACCATTTCTGTATGGACCTTGCTTTGTGCACGGGGACATTGTCATGTTGAAACAGGAAAGGGCCTTCCCCAAACTGTTGCCACAAAGCTGTAAGCACATCCATCTTGTAGCATTAAGATATCCCTTCACTGGAACTATGGGGAATAGCCCGAACCATGAAAAACAGCCCCAGACCATTATTCCTCCTCCACCAAACATTACAGTTGGCACTATGCACAGTGGCGGAACTAGAGTTTTATACATGGGGTGGCCAAGGCTACTTCAGAGGGTCCATAGACCATGACATAAAATGTGTGTGTAACCCTAACCTGGCATCTAAGGAGCATGAATGAATCCTATGATTGCTGATTAGAGGTAGAAGTGATAATTCACTTAACCCGGAGTTCTTCAATGTGGCAGATAGTGTGGTCCAAAAGGGTTACTTCACTAGAATTCTTTAACATACATACTATGAATAGTCAGTGTCTCTACCTCGGCTGCTCAATTTCTCTCTCTCTCTCTCT
This sequence comes from Salvelinus namaycush, assembly GCF_016432855.1. Taxonomy (NCBI): domain Eukaryota; kingdom Metazoa; phylum Chordata; class Actinopteri; order Salmoniformes; family Salmonidae; genus Salvelinus; species Salvelinus namaycush. Next base: position 13,440,481 of record NC_052319.1, on the reverse strand, counting down.
CTCTCTCTCTCTCTCTCTCTCTCTCTCTCTCTCTCTCTCTCTCTCTCTCTCTCTCTCTCTCTCTCTCTCTCTCTCTCTCTCTCTCTCTCTCTCTCTCTCTCTCTCTCTCTCTCTCTCTCTCTCTCTCTCTCTCTCTCTCTCTCTCTCTCTCTACACACTGTACTCACATACTGGAGAGACTTGGGTCACTCTGTTTTCATGAATATACACTGCTCAAATAAATAAAGGGAACACTAAAATAACACATCCTAGATCTGAATGAATCAACTATTCTTATTAAATACTTTTTTCTTTACATAGTTGAATGTGCTGACAACAAAATCACACAAAAATTAAGAACTGCTGACACACTCCAGCCACATGAGGTCTAGCATTGTCTTGCATTAGGAGGAACCCAGGGCCAACCGCACCAGCATATGGTCTCACAAGGGGTCTGAGGATCTCATCTCGGTACCTAATGGCAGTCAGGCTACCTCTGGCGAGGGCTGTGCGGCCCCCCAAAGAAATGCCACCCCACATCATGACTGACCCACCGCCAAACCGGTCATGCTGGAGGATGTTGCAGGCAGCAGAACGTTCTCCACGGCGTCTCCAGACTGTCACGTCTGTCACATGTGCTCAGTGTGAACCTGCTTTCATCTGTGAAGAGCACAGGGCGCCAGTGGCGAATTTGCCAATCTTGGTGTTCTCTGGTAAATGCCAAACGTCCTGCACGGTGTTGGGCTGTAAGCACAACCCCCACCTGTGGACGTCGGGCCCTCATACCACCCTCATGGAGTCTGTTTCTGACCGTTTGAGCAGACACATGCACATTTGTGGCCTGCTGGAGGTCATTTTGCAGGGCTCTGGCAGTGCTCCTCATGCTCCTCCTTGCACAAAGGCGGAGGTAACAACAAAATCACACAAAAATTAGGAACTGCTGACACACTCCAGCCACATGAGGTCTGGCATTGTCTTGCATTAGGAGGAACCCAGGGCCAACCGCACCAGCATATGGTCTCACAAGGGGTCTGAGGATCTCATCTCGGTACCTAATGGCAGTCAGGCTACCTCTGGCGAGCCCATGGAGGGCTGTGCGGCCCCCCAAAGAAATGCCACCCCACATCATGACTGACCCACCGCCAAACCGGTCATGCTGGAGGATGTTGCAGGCAGCAGAACGTTCTCCACGGCGTCTCCAGACTGTCACGTCTGTCACATGTGCTCAGTGTGAACCTGCTTTCATCTGTGAAGAGCACAGGGCGCCAGTGGCGAATTTGCCAATCTTGGTGTTCTCTGGCAAATGCCAAACGTCCTGCACGGTGTTGGGCTGTAAGCACAACCCCCACCTGTGGACGTCGGGCCCTCATACCACCCTCATGGAGTCTGTTTCTGACCGTTTGAGCAGACACATGCACATTTGTGCCTGCTGGAGGTCATTTTGCAGGGCTCTGGCAGTGCTCCTCATGCTCCTCCTTGCACAAAGGCGGAGGTAGCGGTCCTGCTGCTGGGTTGTTGCCCTTCTACGGCCTCCTCCACGTCTCCTGATGTACTGGCCTGTCTCCTGGTAGCGCCTCCATGCTCTGGACACTACGCTGACAGACACAGCAAACCTTCTTGCCACAGCTCGCATTGATGTGCCATCCTGGATGAGCTGCACTACCTGAGCCACTTGTGTGGGTTGTAGACTCCGTCTCATGCTACCACTAGAGTGAAAGCACCGCCAGCATTCAAAAGTGACCAAAACATCAGCCAGGAAGCATAGGAACTGAGAAGTGGTCTGTGGTCACCACCTGCAGAACCACTCCTTTATTGGGGGTGTCTTGCTAATTGCCTATAATTTCCACCTGTTGTCTATTCCATTTGCACAACAGCATGTGAAATTTATTGTCAATCAGTGTTGCTTCCTAAGTGGACAGTTTGATTTCACAGAAGTGTGATTGACTTGGAGTTACATTGTGTTGTTTAAGTGTTCCCTTTATTTTTTTGAGCAGTGTATAATCTGGGTCTATAAGTGTTGAACATCCAAAATATTTTCAGAAAATAAAGCTCAAGCACCAAGGAGATAAGATAGCATTTGTGTGTTACATAAATTGCATAGTTAATTTACAAAAAAGTACATTTACAAAAAAACACTGCAAGTCCTCATTTATGACATCTAACATTGATGAGTTGCTGTCAATAGACCTTTTATGCTGATTCCAAGCATACATAGCATTGATATGATGCTTACCTTCGAATCGAGCTTAAACCCAGAATCTTTGAACAGCGCCTTTTTTCAGTTACAAAAACCTGACTGTGATGTGAAGACAGATTCAGGTGTATTGGGCAGAGAAAAATGCCTACAGGCTTACAGAATATTAAAGCCATGAATTGTCCTTATACCACGAGCTGTTGAAAGCCCTTTTCCTAGTACCATGCTGAGTTCCGGGAAATGTTTTCAAACACAGCTGTACAGGACCCTTTTCTCTGGATCTTGAAATGTCTAAAATACACGTTAAATAATGTGTCATATCTCTATGGAAATGTATAATTTAAGGGATCCACAAGATTAGATACTAACAGCTGCAAACTAAAATGTGTAGTTTAAAGTATAGGCCTGGCCTACCATTGGGTCCTTTTGGAACAGAAGTCTGATATCTCTCCCTTTCTTTTCATGTTTAATCGATCCTATGCAAAAATACGAGAGTCTATGGTTACATCTAAGCATCCAATTACCCACATTTTAGTCCAATCTCAATCTTAATTACAAATCCCCTTTATCATAACTGTACCTTAAAATAAACTACCAGCCTAAGTTACTAGTTAGATCATGGCTAGCCCTACTTTGCAGTAAGTAACTTAGCTAGCTATAATTTCTCACACCTTTACGATAGCAAACAGGCTATCAGCAAATTGGGGTAATCTTTTGAGTAACGTTAACAGATTGATAATAACAATTGTTAGTTTTGAGTTCAAGTACGAAAATCTAACTGAGTTAATGGATTTCAAATTGCTGAATGTTAACTTGCTGAACACTGACAGCTGTAGCCTACTAGTTACCTCACATTAGCTAAACATTCGTATACTGTAACTTACGACACTACACTGTATATGCGTGTATTACTACCACAGATTTAAATATAATTTTAGGCTAAATTGGGAACCGATCTCTCTTATCTGATTAACTGTCTGTTAATGGAGCAAAAGGTCTAACGTTAACTTACATAGAGACTCAACTTTCGTAAAAGTTGTTCAGGAAACCTACACCCGATGCTAAACCTTAAAACTTACTTCAAATATGATGCTTTTGCCAATCGCGAAAAGAGCTTGTGAAGCTGTGGAAATATTCTCTCTTCTTCTTCTGTATGTTATTTTTATTCTTCTGTATCTCGCAACCAACATTAATATTCTCTCTTCCTCGTCCTTGATTTGAAAAATGCGCCTCCGAACGTCAAAAGAAATGTTTCTTTCAACAAGAGGTGAAATGAGATGTTCATCAGCATCAAACTGCCAGTAGCGAATTACATTTTGGGGTGGCACCCGGGGTGGCCAATCAGATGTCAGGGGTGTCCAGTGTCACCCCGGACACCCCTCTGGCTCCGCCCCTGACTATGCATTGGGGCAGGTAGCTTTCTCCTGGCATCCGCCAAACCCAAATTCATCCGTCGGACTGCCAGATGGTGAAGCGTGATTCATCACTCAAGAGAACGCGTTTCCACTGCTCCAGAGTCCAATGGCGTCGAGCTTTACACCACTGCAGCCAACACTTGATTGCGCATGGTGATCTTAGGCTTGTGTGCGGCTGCTCGGCCATGGAAAACCATTTCATGAAGCTCCTGACGAACAGTTATTGTGCTGAGGTTGCTTCCAGAGGCAGTTTGGAACTCGGTAGTGAGTGTTGCAACTGAGGACAGACGATTTTTCAAACCAAATCAAATGTATTTATAAATCCCTTTTTACATCAGCAGATGTCACAAAGTGCTTATAAAGAAACCCAGCCTAAAATCCCAAACAGCAAGCAATGCAAATGTAGAAGCACGGTGGCCTGGAAAAAAACCCTAGAAAGGCAGGAACCTCGGAAGAAACCTAGAGAGGAACCAGGCTATGAGTGGTGGCCAGTCCTCTTCTGGCTGTGCCGGGTGAATATTATAAGAGTACATGGCCATTAAGGCCAGATCGTTCTTCAAGATGTTCAAACATTCATAGTTGACCAGCAGGGTCAAATAGTAATCACAGTGGTTGTAGAGGGTGCAACATGTCAGCACCACAGGAGTAAATGTCAGTTGGATTTTCATAGCCGAGCATTTAGAGGTTGAGACAGCAGGTGCGGTAGAGAGAGAGAGAGGGAGGGAGAGAGATAGAGAGGGTCGAAAACAGCACGTCCGGGGCAAGGTAGCACGTCCGGTGAACAGGTCAGGGTACCAAAGCCGCAGGCAGAACAGTTGAAACTGGAACAGCAGCACAACAAGATAGCACGTCTGGTGAACAGGTCAGGGTTTCATAGCCCAGTGGCGATTTTATCATGTAAATCTTGGTGGGGCAAAAAATAAAAAATTGCCAACACAGCCCTTAACAATACATAAATTGAACCATAACGGTGACAAACGTTGCCCACAAACTGTTAGGGCCTACATAAAGCTGTCCCAACTGCAGAGCTTTCTTTTCAGGACCATGGAATGACTACCTCTACACCTGGCTATCAGCGGAGCCTTGTCTGGCAGCGAAACAGTTCATTCAGCCTCATTTACTGCCTTTTAAGAAAACATAGCTGATATGGCTGCCTTGCTTAAACAAATGGGGTTTCTACTGACAATTGAGATGCACAAACTATGGCATAAGGGAACGGCGAACGCATAAGAGGCAATCCGTAATTTTGTTTAAGACATTAATGAGCGAGCAAGGACGGACATAGTCAATATAACTATTTGTTCAGCACTTTCAGAATTCAGAAGAAGTCAGAACCGTAGGATAAAAAAGGGGGAATATAAGCAGACAATGAAAGCTCTTACAATATTAAATGATTACATTTCTCTCTACATGTGCACAACAAAGTCAGAACAGTAGGCTAAGTTATGAAGGGGAAAGGGACCAAATTATTAGAGTGAGGCACATGGGCTACTAACAGCTTACTACACAACATACACTTAGTATTACTTTCTTAGCTGCAGTATACTGTACATACCTCCCTAGCATATTACATAATTTATGCAGCAGCATACAAGACATTTTTGGACTCATCTTGTTGTGCAGTGCTCACTTGAACAGGAAGGTGGCGCGGTGGTCCTTCTTGTGGGCAAATTTTGTCATCAAACTTCGTCATCAAAGTCTGACATTCTCTGGATTATGGTGCTTTCAAGACAACTGGGAACTCTGAAAAAAACAAGGTCAAATCATGACGTCAGTGATCTTCAGGTCGCAGCTCTAGAAGGAGGCCTGAGTTCCCAACTTGGAATTCCTGAGTTGGATGACCATTCAAAACGTATTTTCCCAGTCAGAGCTCGTTTTTCCAAGTTTCCAGTTGTTTTGAATACGGCAGAAGTCATGCTGGATTGACAGCATGGACAATATATTCAACCTTTTCTGGCCCATGGTGTGTTGCTTGGAAAAGAGACCCTTAAACCCAGACTTGGACCACATACCCTCTCCACTGAATAGCAGGCTAGTGATTGCTTTGCAAAGCTTGAAGTTAGCCACTGATTCCTTCCAAACCACACATTGTTGAATTTACAATTTCCAACATTACACTTGTTGTGTAATGTTTATGTCCAATGGCCGATAAGCACTGATATGTTTTATCTATAATTTCTCTTCATATGACAAGGATTGAAAGGGTTTTGCCAGTAGATTGTCGACCTGATTCATGATGATGACTGCTTGCTAGCTAAGATTTTGAAACTATGATGTTGACATGATCAGTCCAATCAAAGCTGCAGTAGATATAACATGATTTGATGTCATTTTATCTGTGGCCAATGACCTTGAGCCTTCTTGGATGGGCACTTCTAATGTAAATCTATGGCAGCACCCAAGGGGCTTTGCATTTTGAGCTCTCCCTGTATATTTTGCAGTGATGCAGTGTCCCCATGAGTGACAGAACACTGAGCCAATAAAGGCACAACTAGAGAACATTACCAACCAGTACGCACCATATTTTCTGCTGGCTGCCCCACTAGCACAGAAAGCACTGAGCTGCCTTACTCAAGAAAGCAAAAAAGAGACCATGTTTGTATGCGGCTTTATTAACTCTATTATTATTATTTTTGACATTGTTTGCAAACTGATATGTGACGTGCATTAATGCCAAAATAATATGCAAAACAGGGGTCTCTGCCCCACCTGTCCTGAATGAAGGGTCGCTACTACCATAGCCACATGCAAAACAGCAGAAATTGGATCAGCAGCACGACCAGGTGGACTGGGGACAACCAGGAGTCATCAGGCCAGGTAGTCCTGAGGCATGGTCCTAGCGCATCCGACGATACCCCCGGATAGGGCCAACCAGACAGGTCCAACCAGGCAGGATAGAACCCCACCCACTTTGCCAATGCACAGCCCCCACACCACTAGAGGGATATCTACAGACCACAAACTTTCTACTTTGAGATAAGGCTGAGTATAGGCCATGAAGATCTCCTCCACCGCATGAGCCCAAGGGGGCGCTTCAGCACTCGGCTACGCGCTTCAGCACTCGGCAGTCCCGTTCTGTGAGCTTGTGTGGCCTACCACTTCACGGCTGAGCCGTTGTTGCTCCTAGACATTTCCACTTCACAATAACAGCACTTACAGTTGACCGGGAAGCTCTAGCAGGGCAGAAATTTGACGAACTGACTTGTTGGAAAGGTGGCATCTTATGATGGTGCCACGTTGAAAGTCACTGAGCTGTCCATTCTACTGCCAATTTTTGTCTATGGAGATTGCATGGCTGTGTGCTCAATTTTATACACTTGTCAGCAATGATGGGTGTGGCTGAAATAGCCGAATCCACTAATTTGAAGGTGTGTCCACATGCTTTTGTATATATAGTGTATCATACTAATTTCAGTGTCCCAAATTTTCGTTTTCTATGTTACATCTAGTCTATGAGACCAGCCTGGTACTACAGCCCCCTACACAGAGTCTACAAGTACCACCGTCCTCCTCCACACCGATGGCCAGAAGCAGCAGTGCCTAATCATTACTTCTCAGCACTCTGTAAAGCCATCTCCAGGTATGGGGGGGTGAGTGAAGGGTTGAGAAGGAGAAGGGGGGCTCTGGAATAATCACACCTCGTTTGAAAACTTTGACAAACACACTCCTCATCACAGTGAAGTGTGGGGAGCCGGGAGGGGGCACAGGTCAGTGGAGCTGTGAATAGGCCTCATCAGCGAGGGTGAGGGATCAGATCCTCATATTAGTTACACTGCAGTCACCCTCAGCGACCCAAGCCGCTTTACGCAATTATTTGCAATCAGCAAATGTGGGATTCATTATAAAATATTTTTTACCCTGACATAATTTGCTATTGTTCGTGTAAAAAAGCCACACAAAAGAACAGTTTTAAGTGTTATTGTGGAGAGCAGGACCTCTGTTTAAGACACTTTCACATTGCAGCTTTGAAAGTCTGATTAAACTTTCAAATTGTGAGCAAATTATGCACTGACCCTTGCTGAGAGAGAAAGTGGCAGGCTTCTTGAGCACCTGTTCTATTGGGCTGATTTGTAAATATAAGCTTTTGAAATATTGTACTGTACAAGCTCATGAATATTTCATTTTGTTGCGTCTCATGGTGCCATAGTAATCCTTTGCATCTTGTGTGTTAAGGATAGACAACACTGACCTAGCTAACTACAATCTCCATATATTCTATATTGATGGCAGGAAGAACTCAGTGTAGGCCTTAAACTGCTGCTGATACTCTCATAATGAGATATACTTTAGACTTCCAAATATAACCTGGATTCTAAGAGGCAATTAACCGCTCGAGGTGTTTGTCTGTACATCTGTGTTTGTCTTAGTTTCATTTGTTGACAGGAAATATATGGAGCCCAAACTCTTCAGCATGCTGCTATCTGTTTTGGTTGGACTGTGCTAGTTAGTAATGCCAAAGAAATATCAGTCTAATTAGCAATTTCCTCACGTTGCTATACGTTGTTTCGCTCTGCATATTTCTGCCTTCCAGATAGTAATGCAATTAGGCACACAAAAAAAATTCTCCCAACAAAATTGCTTAAGTAGATGTAATTACGAAGTACATGCAGTGATGAGGGGAACATAACTTAAAGAATATAGCCATAAACCTCTATAGTGTAGAATCTCCACATTAGAAAAAATCTCTCTTTTGTTTCGCAATTTGTTCTTTAATCCTCTAAAAATGTATTGTATGTTAGTATAATGCATAAGGTTATGGACACCCTGTTTATATGGATTTGGAGACATTTTTCAACATAGTCAATTGAGTTTCACACCAGCTTGAGAAATTCATTCTGAGTGAATGTGGGATAACTGTTGTCCACTAAATGTGAATTCCTATGTTTGAGAGTCAACCTCCTGGCTTGTCACAAAAAACCCCACAGCATATGGTATACCATTTCAAATTGGTTGTTTGACAAGAAGATAACTAATTATGTGATAGCATAGACTGCATTGTTTTCTATTGTTTAATTAACATTGTGTCGTGACCTAATCTCAGCGCCCAGAACCAAAACAGCTACTCAATGTTAATGCAGTTGTTGGAGACTAGTGACCAAACCACACCAGTTATTGCATGAAGTGTTTTTGTGTTTTGTACAAGTGGGAATACTCAATGAGCAAACAATTCACTCAGGTATGGAACGCCGTTTGGGTCTTTGCGTGTCAAAAACTATACATGTCAAATAACACTATTTGACACGTCAAATAAGCTTTTCATTTGACACGTCAAATAATACAATTATATTAATGCAGGGAAACTTAAATCCGTTTTACCTAATTTCTACCAGCATGTTAAATGTGCAACCAGAGGGGAAAAAAACTGTAGACCAGCTTTACTCCACACACAACGCCTACAAAGCTCTCCCTCAACCTCCATTTGGCAAATCTGGCCATAATTATATCCTCATAATTCCTGTTTACAAGCAAAAACTAGAGCAGGAAACACCAGTGACTCGGTCAATAAAGAAGTGGTCAGATGACGCAGCTGCTAAGCTACAGGACTGGAATATGTTCCGCGATGGCATTGAGGAGTACACCACATCAGTCACTGGCTTCATCAATAAGTGCATTGATGACGTCGTCCCCACAGTGAATGTACGTACATACCCCAACCAGAAGCCATGGATTACGGGCAACATCCGCACTGAACTAAAGGGTAGAGCTGCCGCTTTCAAGGAGCGGGATGATCAGAAATCAGAAATCCTGCTATGCCCTCCGACGAACCATCAAACAGGCAAAGCATCAATACAGGACTAAGATTGAATCGCACTAAACCAGCTCCGATGCTATTCGGATGTGGCAGGGCTTGCAAACTATTACAGAATACAAAGGGAAGCACAGCCGCGAGCTGCCCAGTGACACGAGCCTACCAGACGAGCTAAATTACTTCAATGCTCGCTTTGAGGCAAGCAACACTGAAGTATGCCTGAGAGCATCAGCTGTGTGATCACTCTCCCCGTGGCTGATGTGAGTAAGACCTTGAAACAGGTCAACATTCACAAGGCCGCGGGGCCAGATGGATTACCAGGACGTGTACTTTGAGCATGCGCTGACCAACTAGCAAGTGTCTTCACTGACATTTTCAACCTGTCCCTGACCGAGTCTGTAATACTCACATGTTTCAAGCATACCACCATAGTCCCTGTGCCCAAGAACACTAAGGTAACCTGCCTGAATGACTACCGACCCGTAGCACTCACGTCTGTAGCCATGAAGTGCTTTGAAGGGCTGGTCATGGCTCACATCAACACCATTATCCCAGAAACCATAGACACACTCCAATTTGCATAGTGCCCCAACAGATCCACAGATGATGCAATCTCTATTGCACTCCACACTGCCCTTTCCCACCTGGACAAAAAGAACACCTATGTGAGAATGCTATGCATTGACTACAGCTCAGTGTTCAACACCGTTGTGCCTTCAAAGCTCATCACTAAGCTAAGGACCCTGGGACTAAACACCTCCCTCTGCAACTGGATCCTGGACTTCCTGACGGGCCACCCCCAGGAGGTAAGGGTAGGTAACAACATATCTGCCACGCTGATCCTCAATACGGGGGCCCCTCAGGGGTGCGTGCTCAGTCCCCTCCTGTACTCCCTGTTCACTCATGATTGCATGGCCAGGCACAACTCCAACACCATCATTACGTTTGCAGACGACACAACAGTGGTAGGCCTGAGACAGGCTATAGGGAGGAGGTCAGAGACCTGGCCGTGTGGTGCCAGGAAAACAACCTCTCCCTCAACGTGATCAAAACAAAGGAGATGATTGTGGACTACAGGAAAAGGAGGACAGAGCATGCACCCATTCTCATCGACGGAGCTGTAGTGGAGCAGGTTGAGAGCTTCAAGTTCCTTGGTGTCCACATCACCAACAAACTATCATGGTCCAAACACACCAAAACAGTCGTGAAGAGGGCATGACAAAGCCTATTCCCCCTCGGGAGACTGAAAAGATTTGGCATGGGTCTTCAGATCCTCAAAAAGTTCTACAGCTGCACCTCTGAGAGCATCCTGACTGGTTGCATCACTGCCTGGTATGGCAACTGCTTGTCCTCCGACCGCAAGGCACTACAGAGGGTAGTGCGTACAGCCCAGTACATCACTGGGGCCAAGCTTAACTAGCTAGCTAGCTAGCTACTTAACCCTGTTGTCCAACAGATAGCGGCCAGATAGCTTCCTCTGGCTAGTGAGGATTGACCAGACCGGATATGTGTTGTGAAGCTAGCCACAACAAGGAATAACCACAATAGTAGAATTTGAGATCGGCCTTCAAAGTCCCTCTTTGTTTATTTATTTATGTAACTTTTATTTAACTAGGCAAGTCAGTTAAGAACAAATTCTTATTTACAATGACGGCCTACCCTGACCAAACCCTAACGCGGACGACGCTGGACCAATTGTGTGTTGCCCTATGGGACTCCTAATCACGGCCGGTTGTGATACAGCCTGGAATCAAACCAGGGTCTGTAGTGACACCTCTAGCACTGAGATGCAGTGCTGTAGGGCGCTGTGCCACTCGGGAGCCTTTGAAAGGGACGCAGAACATTACAATTGGTGGAATCATGCCATATTTAGACTAGATAATGTTAAACAAGGTTGGAGGGTTGTAATGTGGAGCAATGAAATGTGGTATCAGTCTGACACCCGCAGAACACAACTGTGAAGGGTTTACACAAATATTAGCGTCGTAGCTCTTATCAGGGACTTTGACTGAGGGAAATCACCTGCCCTGTCAGCCTATTGTGCGTACTGACAATCATACAGCACTGTACAGCCTTACCTAAGGATTGGGGATTAATGAAATGGGGGTATCAGTCTACTCAGTACCTAAGTGCTATTTTCCCAAAGTCCTCCTCAGAGTTATCAGGCTCCAAAACATCCATGTTGTATTGTTTTTCCTCTGGAATAGTGTTCAATACACATAGAAGGTTGACTGGTACAATAAAGGTTCTCTGGGTGTCACCGACAAGACTGATACCCCCATGTCATGGATCCACAATCCATAGCTAAGGCTGTACAATGAAATAAGTATGTGTCACGGATCCCTCTGGAACTTTAATTGCGCACACCTGGCCCCTATTCCCACTGATTGTATTTGTATATATGTGCCTTTTGTTCACCATGGTGCTGTCGATTATTGTTACATTGTCCGTTGGTGCATGTGAGTACCTGTGCTGTGTGTTTTGGCTTTCGTGCCATTGTAGATTGCGCAGATGATTACGGGTCTCGTCCCGTGTGTTAATCATTGTGCGCGTGTGTTATTTATTCGAGGTACTCCTCGCTCTTTTGTTTTGGGTTTCTACCCTGTGTTTTGTTACGTGTCTTCGTCCAGTGCCTTTACGTGGCACGCTGTAATTTGGGTACAATAAAAAAAACTATTACGCATTCCTGCACCTGTCTCCCGAATCATTCATGCCGACGTGACAGAATAATCGACCATTAAGGGAGACAGCGGGAATGGCCCGTTCGACGACGCCACTTCAGCAGCCACAACTGGCCCGTCCGTCGCCACTGCTACTGGTCCGTCCGACGCCGCCGCAACTTCGGCAGCGGCAACTGGCCGGTCCGACCACGACGCAACTGACGCAACTTCGGCAGCTGCATCGGGTCCTGATCGACCCGCACTGCGTTCCTGTGATCGTCCTCGAGGCCGGTGTCATTGCGCTGCTGGTCTTCGTCCCCGTGCCTTTACACGGCACGCCGTAATTTGGGTTCAATAAAAAAAACTATTACGCATTCCTGCACCTGTCTCCCGAATCATTTATGCCGACGTGACAGTATGCCCCCAATACAATTCTAAAGTATAATACATTTTATGTTTTATTAATTTAACTAGGCAAGTCAGTTAAGAACAAATGCTTATTTACAATGACGGCCTACCCCGGCCAAACCCTAACCCGGACGACGCTAGGCCAATTGTGCTGGAACTCTCAATCACGACCGGTTGTGATACAGCCTGGAATTCAACCAGGGTCTGTAGTGATGCCTCTAACACTGAGATGCAGTGCCTTAAACCGCTGTGCCACAATCCAGTGTGATTTCAAAAGATTTGTCAGATTAACAAAATTATTGTCTTTTGTTGAATTGATATAACAACATTCCAACCTCGTTTAGCATGATCTATTAAGTTATGGCATAAATCCACTATTTTTATTAATTTGCTTCACCGTCAATGACAGACTTTTATTTTGAAGGCGAGCCGCAAATTCCACTAGTGTGGCTAATCCTTCTTGTGGCTAGCTTTATATAGGTGAGTCCTTCCACCGTTAATCAAATAAGAACTGTCTTATAACTTAGGGGTATTTTAGATGACACCTAGCTATATAGTAAGCTAGTTAACTATAGCTACTGAAACAGATTATGTTGTTTTGCTATGTTTTTGGGAAAGAACATTGTTTGCATCCATCAACTTGCTAGCTTTTTTTTTTATAACCAGCACTGTAGGTGCGCGAGACAACTTGACCAGCATCATAGCATATGTATCGGTGAATCGTTGTGACATATGAAATACGAGTGATAGTGTAATGTGTAATAACGACGTAAAAAAATGAATGAACCTGTTAAATTATAATGTGACGTCCAGTCATATTCAGGTCCTCATTGGTCAACAAGCTTATTTGACGCATCAAATAGTGTTACTTGACGTGTATCTTTTTTGACACGCAAAGACCCATACGGCGTTCCATACTCAGGTTCTAAAACATAGCTCCCTCTGGTTCCCTTTCCCATATCATGCATAGTGAACTCCGAGGCATGCAGAGAGTTCATGAACATGTGTTGGCATGTGCATGCATCTGTGTGAAACCTGGGTGCCGCAGCAGGATACGTTACCATCGCCCATATATACGATCCGTTACAATGGAAATAAATAATTCATGACGGGGAAATTAGTCTAATTAGCAGGCAGTTTTGGGTCCTTTGATAAAGTTGAGGACTAATTCTGTGAAGGGCAGGAAGCTCTGTCATCAGTCAGCCCTGAACAGATTAGCATCTATTATGAATGAGGGACGAGCACCCTGGTGAAACCAAGTGTGTCCTAGAGACAAACTTAATAGCTCCTGCAATGGGACAAACTTCACCTCCCCCTTCCCTCCTCCCTCAGCCAGCTCCACACACACTAGTGAGTCCCCACAGGGCTATTGTGTGCAGGTAGGAGCATGCTGCTACTGTGGAATTCCCAGCCTCCCTGTCCATCATTTTGACAGCTGTGGAAATACATTTTCCAAGCAGTATTTAAAAGCATCCGCTGTGTTCAACAGCACTTTAAGCACAAAAGGAACCTATAATTCAAACTCTGCCCTTGGGGTAACTATGCATGTGTCCAATTTAAGAGTTTTGGCAATGGATTCTCCAGCATTTAAAATATTCGGGAAGGTGTTGTGATGTTTTGTAGTTCGTTTTTATTCCACAGGATGTTGGCACGTGTAAAGGCCTGATATTTAGTCGTAGTCCCGTGTGGCTCAGTTGGTAGAGCATGGCGCTTGCAACGCCAGGGTTGTGGGTTCATTCCCCACGGGGGGACCAGGATGAATATGTATGAACTTGTATTGAATTTGTAAGTCGCTCTGGATAAGAGCGTCTGCTAAATGACTTAAATGTAAATTTAATCTAAGAGTAGTGTATGTGATAAAGTGTGTTATTTTTGGTGAGAAGTAGAAGTAAAACTTTCTGAGCTGAGCGATGTCATATTTATTTTCTCTGATGAGAGCCCAACATAATGAGGGCCAATTAGAAGCTGGTGTCGTGGCGTGTGTGAGGTGCTGGGGACAAGTGAGGGCCCGGTGTCAGGGGGACACGGGTGGGCGTGGTATGCCTGTCAGGAGTGCATTGGGAAAGATAACAATAAATGGCTAGTAATGACACTTAATGAGCTTGATTAAGTTGATTTGTTACTGGAAAAAATGAAGTAGCAAAGGGTGGATGTAGGCGATGTAATAAGAGATTCATTTTAATAGATAGCAAATTCTGTAGGGCTTTGAAACACAATGGGACTGGAGGGGAAATTAGTGTAGGGTACAAAGGGATGCTAAATTAATTCTTACCAGACATATTTAAGATAATTACGAAAAATGAATATCATCTCTCATTTAGCTGAGCACACTAGCTCTGTTTATACCTGGTTCTAACATGTGGCCTTTGTCCTGATCTTGTCCTCATTCTGATTGTGCCCACATTTTTAGACAAGTGTAGAGAATCAAAAGACGCATTGTGACCTGATTGTGATCATATCAAATAAGTGTAAACAGACAGAATCAGGTCAAGATCAGGACAATGGACGGACGTTAACGGCAGGTATAAACAGGGCTGTTGACTGAGTTATGCTTTCAGGTGTACTTTTTCAACATATTTCATCGTATTTTCCAGATGTCCTTGGGTTTATTATTTTTAAACACATTTTTCTTGAGAGAACAAGTTGAACATTTTCCCATATGAATATATCATACTGCTATTATGGATATGCTGATGACTGTCAGGTAATTATCTCACCCACTCACAGTGTTGAAGGCTGTAGGATTCCTTTCATTCCATCTGATAATTGACTATGAATGGGTGGGAAATGTTATATACAGTTCATATAAGCTCACTTTCCCTTACACAATACCAGTGGAAATTATTACAGCCTATACACGTTTCTGAATGAATCTGTAAACAAAATGCCATATTATACAATGTTTTTCACTGCTTTTGAATATGCCTCTCCCAATTTTCCTTTGAAAGCGTCAGAAAGTCAGATGAAGGGAAGTTTAATTAAGTAAGAACCTGTTGAGGAAGATTTCCAATCATGGTCTTCAGAATGAGTGCATTCACCGTATTCATCTCCAGGCGATATCCTCTCTCTTTATCCAAGTGTGCGCTGGAGTTCTCTAGAGGGACCCCAGTTAATTGAATACATTAAAGGAGAGCGCCGGGAGCTTTATTTATTTTCTACTTTTCTTAGACTTGTTTAAATGAGACCAACTGCTGCTGTTTGGTCCCTTCTAGAGTCTAAAGGGTCTCTACACTGGGATTGGTGGGTAGCAGTGGCTAGAGCACAGGCTCAGTGGAATCCAAAGTGTTATTTATTCATGTTGGACCCCTGAGAAAGACTATCTCAATCATTTGGCAATCATTCAAAGATAGTAAGGCCATTGCCAAATGTCCCATATAGCTGCTGTATGAAGTGGTATGAGGTGTTGAAAACATTAGGCCTTATATTTGATCTGTCTGACCCTCTATACCTCTAAATTGCAAAGTTGTGTGGAACTTTTGTCAAGAATACACAGAGGTGAGTTGTTCTCCTCTTTGTCCTTTATGTTGATATATTGTTGGTATTATTCTCCTCTCTAGGACAAAGCTGAGCACCATCCATCTCCTCCTGGCCTGGTTGGCATAGCTGCCCTCTGTGGTTTCAGACAAAATGTAAGATTACTTGCGTAACCCCGGTTCTCTGATATTGTGAGTGAGATATGGAGGTTCACTAGGACCCCCCTCTCTCTCGGAAGGGGAAAGGTGATACCTAGTCAGTTGTACAACTAAATGCATTCAATTGAAATGTGTCTTACTCATTTAACCCAACCCCTCTGAATCAGAGAGATGCGGAGGGCTGCCTTAATCGACATCCATGTCTTTTGCACCCGGGGAACAGTGGGTTAACTGCCTTGCTCAGGGACAGAACGACAGATTATTACCATGTCAGCTCGGGGATTCAATCCAGCAACCTTTATGTTACTGGCCCAACGCTCCTACCCACCAGGCTACCGTCCGCCGTACCTTTCAAAAGAGTCTGTTGGATACAGACAGGTAGAGTGGTGAGTGGCGAATAAGGTGAGACCCTCACTTTCCAAACCTGTAAAATGTCATGTAAAAAAAATGTAGATTTCCGCCTAAATAGACATACCCAAAAGTATTGATTTATCATAAGAAAGCCATAAACAATACCCAGTAATGCTTATACTGCCAGAAATATTAAAATCTCACCTTTCTGGTAAATATAGTTAGCAATATATCTGCGGTGTAGTCACTTTTGAGGACACAAGCTCAAGTACACTGTACAAATATGATAAAATTATGAAAATATGAAAGATCTGCAACAAAAGTGGGGGAATACGGCTTGACATTATTTAAATGCTTTCTAAATATAGTAACTATCAAATCATAAACTACTTACTATAATATTTCACCTGTCTTATAACTGTAAAATAAATAGGATCATACTTAACAACATTTTCTGCCCAGGGTCCTGTGAGCGACACACAGATGCCATTCAAATGCCTGCTGACTTGTTACTACTTCAGCTTTAAGCACAAGTGGATGTCCTCCCTCTGTGACCAAGAGAAAGTGGTCTTGTTTAAATTCTACAAGATTGTTTTGTATTTCATTGTCACGGCCGTTGGAAAAAGAGGACCAAGGTGCAGCGTGGTGAGCGTACATACGTTTAATAGTAGATGTCGCCAACAAAACAATAAAAAATACCAAAACAAACCGTGAAGCTTAAGACAATGTGCCATCAAACAAAGTTAACTTCCCACAAAGACAGGTGGAAAAAAGGGCTACCTAAGTATGGTTCTCAATCAGAGACAACGATAGACAGCTGCCTCTGACTGAGAACCACACCCGGCCAAACACATAGAAATAAAGAAACTAGAATGCCCACCCTAGTCACACCCTGGCCTAACCAAAATAGAGAATAAAAGCCTCACTATGGCCAGGGCGTGACAGTACCCACCCCCAAAGGTGTGGACTCCGGCCGCAAAACCTGACTCTAAAGGGGAGGGTCCGGGTGGGCTTCCTTTACGGCGTCGGCTCTGGTGCGAGACGTAGACCCCCCTCCGCCTCTGGCTCCCCCCACTTTGGTGGCGCCTCTGGTGCAGGGACCCTCGCCGCCGACCCCGGACTGGGGACCCTCATAGCGGGCCTCGGACTGGGCACCCTCATAGCGGGCCTCAGACTGGGCACCCTCGTTGCGGGCCACGGACTGGGCACCCTCGTTGCGGGCCACGGACTGGGCACCCTCGTTGCGGGCCCCGGACTGGGAACCCTCGTTGCGGGCCCCAGACTGGGAACCCTCGTTGCGGGCCCCGGACTGGGAACCCTCGTTGCGGGCCCCGGACTGGGAACCCTCGTTGCGGGCCCCGGGCTGGGAACCCTCGTTGCGGGCCCCGGGCTGGGAACCCTCGTTGCGGGCCCCGGACTGGCAATCCTCGATGGCGACTCCGGACTGGAGGCCGTCGCTGGAGGCTCCGGACTGGAGAACATCGCTGGAGGCTCCGGGCTGGAGGCCTTCGTTCCATGACTCCTCACTGGAGGCTTCTTGCCATGGATCATCACTGGAGGCTTCTTGCCATGGATCATCACTGGAGGCTTCGTTCCATGACTCCTCACTGGAGGCTTCTTGCCATGGATCATCACTGGAGGCTTCTTGCCATGGATCATCACTGGAGGCTTCGTTCCATGACTCCTCACTGGAGGCTTCTTGCCATGGATCATCACTGGAGGCTTCTTGCCATGGATCATCACTGGAGGCTTCTTGCCATGGATCATCACTGGAGGCTTCGTGCCATGGATCATCACTGGAGGCTTCGTGTCATGGATCATCACTGGAGGGAGGAGATGTATGGGCAGTCTGGTACGTTGAGCTGCCACAGGGCTCACCAGGCTGGGGAGACATACGGGAGGATTAGTTCTAGGCGCAGGCACAGGACTCACCAGGCTGGAGAGACATACAGGAGGCCCTGTCCTAGGCAGAGGCACCGGATACACTGGGCCGTGGAGGCGCACTGGAGGTCTCGAGCTAGGAGCCTGCACAACCCGTCCTGGCTGGATGGTTACTTTCGCCCTGCAGATGCGGGGCGCAGGCACAGGATGCACTGGGCTGTGCAGACGCACCGGAGACACAGTGCGCAGAGCCGGCGCAGGATATCCCTGGCCGTAGAGACGTACTGGCGGCCAGATGCGCTGAGCTGGCATCCTCCGACCTGGCTGGGTGCCCACTCTAGCCCGGCTGATTCGGGGAGATGGAAGGTAGCGCACAGGGCTGTGCACGCGCACTGGAGACACCGTGCGCTCCACCGCATAACACGGTGCCTGACCAGTACAACGCTCGCCACGGTAAGCACGGGGAGTTGGCTCAGGTCTCCAACCTGACTAAGCCACACTCCCCGTGTGCCCCCCGAACATTTTTTGGGGAGCTGCCTCTCGGGCTTCCTTACTAGCCGTGTCCCTTCGTAACGCTGCAGCTCTGCTCTTGCTGCCTCTAGTTCCTCCCGTGGACGGCTATACTCCCCAGCCTGCCTCCAGGGTCCCTTACCGTTCAGGATCTCCTCCCAAGTCCAGGAATCCTGGACACGCTGCTCCTCCTTACCACGCTGCTTGGTCCGTTGTTGGTGGTGGGAAGTTCTGTCACGGCCGTTGGAAAAAGAGGACCAAGGTGCAGCCTGGTGAGCGTACATACTTTTAATAGTAGATGTCGCCAACAAAACAATAAACAATACCAAAACAAACCGTGAAGCTTAAGGCAATGTGCCATCAAACAAAGTTAACTTCCCACAAAGAGAGGTGGAAAAAAGGCTACCTAAGTATGGTTCTCAATCAGAGACAACGATAGACAGCTGCCTCTGACTGAGAACCACACCCGGCCAAACACATAGAAATAAAGAAACTAGAATGCCCACCCTAGTCACACCCTGGCCTAACCAAAATAGAGAATAAAAGCCTCTCTATGGCCAGGGCGTGACATTCATGTTGAGAGCTCTAAATCCTTCTGAGAACATTATGGCGAGATTAAACTTTTTTTCCTGCAATCGCTAGTCTCCCATTCATATGCCATATTGTAAGCCATATTGTAAGCCGAGCTGTGAGGTTGACAGACAGGGAAGGTCGATCTTTCATCTAAAATGCAGAACGTGACGTGTCGCTCCTTATGCAAATTAGGTTTTCGATTTTCCATAATGTATTTTAGATGAGAACGGCTTGCGAAGCGATCAGAGCTGTCACGGAGTGCACAGCAATTGATGTTGCTCCATTCACACAAACCTTTTAGTTGGAACAAGTCCCCCAAAAAGGACTATGTTTAAGTTAAAAGGACAACTCTCCCGCCTTCTGTTTATTATCAAGCATGGCTATCTTCTTCACGCTCTTGTGAGCAGGGGAATGCTGAGAGATACCTCACTCACAATATCAGAGAACCGGGGTTACGCAAGTAAGCTTAAGTTCTCTTCAATTTTACGTTTTGATATCTCACATGGGGGGATATGGCCAACTCCCGTATCGTAAGACATGCTCTCCGAAGCCAGGGTTGTCCCAACATCAGCATCCCTTAGAGGTCCCGAAACAAAGGGAGTACGCATCAAATGTTCTGAGACAACCCATCAGAAAACACCTCATTACAAAGTGAGGGGAAGCCCAATACAAGGTGCACACAATCTTAGTTTAATGAGATATGTCCCAAAAACAGTGCCCAAGAGGTAAATTCCTCTGTAGGATTGGGCCCTTCCAGTCCCCTCCGAAGGTTATCACCCTCTCGCCATTATAAATCAATATAATAGTCCCAATGATCCGGCAGGATAACGTCAAAAAGAGAAATGCCACCGTTGCCCAATGATCTAAGAGCATAATACCCTTGCACGAACACGCCTACAATCCAAGTAGATGTGCACTGCACGTACTTGACAACGACAGCCTTCTAGGGAAGGTGACAGCTGAAAAGCCTTAGGCTCCAAGGTGCAACAATAGGAAAAAGTTGACTCGGGCCAAAGATTGGGTTAGGTATATTAACCTGGGGGAAAAAAAACAACCAGGGCAACCTGTGGGCGTGACTAGTGGTTGGTAGAGCACAGTCCACACATACAGTTAGGGACGCCAAGGGCAGTAGCAAAGTGAAAGATCAAGGAATTTTACATGTTCCCACTTTTCAGCGGCTAGTAGCTGCTGAGAAAAGACCTTAAGCACAATAGACATGCTCCAGGACGAGCTAAATGCCTAGAGCAGGGTTCCCCAACTGGCGGTATACGTGATCGTATACAAATGTAAAAAGGGTTTGAAATTATTATGTTTTAGTCAAATTTGATATCTGTTTGGGCTTCTTGCGGTCAATTTGTAGTCTACAAATTATTTGGAATCATGTTCCGGCCCTCCACCCGTCTACTTAAGAAAAAATCAGCCCGCGGTTGAATCTAGATGATGATCCCTGGCTTAGAGACTGTTAAGGTCCTTTAGCCGCTTTTTCGGCCAGCAATGCCCCAGACAGTATTATGGTTTACCCGTAACTGTTGTGCCCCCTTAAGAGACAACACAACAGTTATGGGTAAACTGTATCACTGTCTGGTCCTATGCACCTTGCAGGATCACATCCTGGGATGTGTCTATTGTGCTTAAGATCTTTTCACAGCAGCTACTAGCCGCTGAAAAGCGTGGAAAGGTAATATTCCTTGATATTTCGCTTTGCTACAGCCCTTGGCGTTCCTAAGCGTATGTGTGGACTGTGCTCTACCAGCCACTGAGCAACAATGAACCTTCTCTCCGTCCAAAAGATCCTGCAAGGAGCATTGGACCATGGAAAAAGTGTAGGAAGAAGTGTAGGAAGAAACATAGTCACACCACTTTTCCACAAAAAAACACACCAACTAAAACAGAGAGTGTACATAATGGGCTGGCACTCTTTTCCAAGAGTCGTGGTCTTCTCTTTCTTTTTTTCTTTCTCTCTTACTGGCTATGCCCCGAAGGCTAAAGCATCCAGGTGAGGATAGAGAGTTGCTTCGTTCGCTAGGGTATAAGTCCTGCATGACGATAGCTGCCAGGACTGGTCGTAAGCAGGGTTGACTGGAAACCAAAATTTCCCTTGGTGTGTCAGCTCGTCCACCCCAAATGGCGTGGACCCTGTGTTTTGGGCCCTCATAGGGTCGTCACTTCTACCAGGCTGCAGCAAGTCAGTCTGGATAGATGCGGGACGCTGGCTGTCTCGGGACAAAGCAGCCAGCGCCATGACGTCAGACGTCAGGCAATACAGGACAGCAGTATTCCTAATCCTGGGCAGTAGGACAGCTACGTAACTAGTATGTCCTGGTCCTGCTCCGTGGAGGACTGCTGTCAAGAGCAAAGATAGTTCCTCAGCCGCTCGCTCCTCCATGGGGAGGCAGACCAGGCAGTGGTCTGGCTAAGTGAACCAATCGCAGTAAAACATGGGACGAGGAAAACCAAAGCTTTGTGGACTCAGGAGTACCAGATAGCTGTCTGGGGGTCTGATGCCTGATTAGGGAATTACTATACTTACTGATCTCTAGCTCAATGGAGAGTGTTCTCAAGAACAGAGCCAAGTTCCGCCACTCAGAATCCTAAAAAGAGCTGAGGCGGTTTCAGAGTGAGCCCTGGAAACCTGTCCTCCAGTAGAATAAGGGAGCGGAATGGTTATGTTTCCCCTGCCTTGTTGTATAAAGTAGCAGTGCCCTCTGGCAGGAAAACCGGAGTGGCGCACACAAGAACTTGCTTGACTGTGATAGCTTGCGCCATAGCAGTCAGAAGCAAAAGGCCATAGACACTGGGAAAATGGGCCACACTAGATGGCGAAAGACAGATTGCCGTCCTGCTCCATGTGTCTGTGGGACCGGAGGGAGGGCTAACATGCTGACTTCTGCCCCTGACTCAAAACCTGAGGGGAGAGCCTGAGGGAGGGAGGCATCCGGGGAAACAAAAAAGTGCATCTCCTCCAGGAGTAGCAACCGTTAAATCCGAAAAGAGAATGTAGGGGAGAGAGCCCTACTATTCTCCTCAGCCACCAGGGCTACGCCCTAGGTTAGCTGACCCGTCTTAACTCCCTTAAGAGGGTTAGAGGGGCACAAGACTGCTTCCCTACAAGTTTGGCCTGGTTCAGGGGCCTAACCTTGGTTTTGGCAGACTGCTGAGTCGCCGAGGATCTTAGTCCCCCAAGGCCAGCTTGTTGTCCCCTCCCTAAGGCTGGGGCGAGATGCAGAAACCAACAGGCTGTCACGGAGCAGGGATCTGCATGGCAGGCAGAAGATGAAGGCTTCGTCTTCTTTTTTGTTTGTCACACTTCTGCCGAATGGCAGCGACAGTCGGCCCAAACAACTTCTTGAGTGTCACTGGAGCATCCAGGAGGTCCACTTCTTCTTTGTCTGTTAAACTGGATGAGCTCATCCAAAGTGCCCTTTCTCCCACTCTCAGTAGGCTCATGGTACGTCCACATCCTTGGATGACACTATGGGAGGCATGGAGGTTCAGGTCTGTAATCCCACAGATCTCCTAAGCATCTGGGTCTAGGGTGTCGAAGTTCATTTGCTTCCCCACCACCTCCAGTAACTCAGCCTCATATGCCAACAATAAAGAGGTCACATTCAGAACTCTAATTGCTTGGGCTGAGGCCTTGTACATCTTCTGAAAAAACGGAGGCAGTAAAGTGCTTCCCCTTCCCAGGGATTGAGGCACTGGTGTCGTTAGCAAAATGGTACAAGGGGCTGAGGTGGTAAGAATCTTTCTAGTGAGGGTTTTTTCCCACAAGCTCCGAGCTTCCCTGAGGCAAGCTGGTACTGCTGGGAGTAGTTCCTAAAACGGAGCTGTATAGGACGGGAGTATTTTCCCGTCATATAGGTCTCTTGACAGGCCCTGAGCCCCTACAGGAGACGGCCACTCGATACCGATTCTTGCCACGGCTCGTTTGCATACATTAGGGAGCCCAAACTCCACTGGAGGAGGGGCAGCTCCCCATGTTCTCGGGACTGTCAGGCCTGCAGGCCTGAGAGGTTGGGAGAACGGGGTAGTCAGTCCCCATCTCTTGCCCTATCTCAAAGATATCCATGAGATTAATCCCATCATCATCCTTGTTATCCCTAACTAGCCTTCCCCTGACACTACATCGTCAGACAGTGAGGGGAGGGAGTCGAGGCTATCTATGACCTCGACCCAATTGGGCTCGGTTGCGGAGAGCTGAGCCTCAGCTTTCGCTGTTGGCTCTGAGGCAAGAGGGGCTATCGAGATATAAGCATGTATAAGCCTCCTCTTCAGACCTGCCCTCATCAGCAGTCTGCAGTGCTCACAGAACTCAGGGTCCTCGAGCGCCTCTAGGGCATGTACCTTAGCAAAGCAATTGATGCATAGAGGGTGGGAATCGTTCCCTGCAATCATGGAACCACAAGCACAAGAACGTGGGGATTAGAGTGCTGGGCTAGGCTCGTCCTGGGACGGGATAGCAGTAGCCATAGTGAGGAACAAGGCTTGCTAGGGGGACCGAACAATGCCTGTCGTAGGAACAACATGTAGACGGTGTATGTTGCAAAAAATGTGGCAAAGAAATTAATTTTATGTCCTGAATTCAAAGTGTTATGTTTGGGGCAAGTCCAACACATCACTGAGTAACACTCTTCATATTTTCAAGCATGGTGGTGGCTGCATCATGTTATGGGTATGCTTGTCATTGGCAAGGACTGGGAGTTTTTTAGGATAAATATAAATGGAATAGAGCTAAGCACAGGCATAATCCTAGAAGAAACCTGGTTCAGTCTGCTTTCCAACAGGCACTGGGAGACCAATTCACCTTTCAGCAGGACAATAACCTACAACAAAAATATACACTAGAGTTGCTTACCAAGACCACATTGAATGTTCCAGAGTAGCCTAGTTACAGTTTTGACTTAAATCAGCTGGAAAATCTATGGCAAGACTTGAAAATCGCTGTCTATCAACAACCAACTTGACAGAGTTTGAATAATTTTTTTAACAATAATGTGCGATTCAGGTGTGCAAAGCTCTTAGAGACTTACCCAGAAAGACTTGACGCAGTAATCACTGCCAAAGGTGATTCTAACATGTATTGACTCAGGGGGTTGAATACTTATGTAATCACTTAGCATTAGTGTTTTAGTTTTCATCATATTTTACAAATGTTAGAATTTTTCTTCCATTTTGACATTAGAGTATTTTGTGTAGATCGTTTACAAAAAAGGACAATTAAATCCATTTGAATCCCACCTTGTAACACAACAAAATGTGGATAAAGTCAATAAGTGTGAATACTTTCTGAAGGCACTGTATGCACATTAATAACACCACGCACAATTAATCTTACAAAAGCAAAATGATCTTCTCTCCTATTGCATAATTGTTCATTTTTGTCACTTGACTTTTGATTTTGCCCAATATTCTGTGTTCCTACCTTGCCACCAGATTTCAAAGGTCTATGCACAACAAGGACGTCATCATAAAATTGGTCCCATGTTTCATGAGCTGAAATAAAAGATCCCAGAAATGTTCCATATTCACAAAAAAAGCTTATTTCTCTCAAATGTTGTGCACAAATTAGTTTACATTCCTGTTAGTGAGCATGTCTCCTTTGCCAAGATAATCCATCCACCTGACAGGTGTGGCATATCAAGAAGCTGATTAAACAGCATGATCATTACACAGGTGCACCTCTAACATGTGCAGTTTTGTCACACAACTCAATGCCACAGATGTCTCAAGTTTTGAGAGAGCGTGCAATTGGCATGCTGACTGCAGGAATATCCACCAGAGCTGTTGCCAGAGAATTTAAGGTTAATTTCTCTACCATAAGCTTACTCCAACGTTGTTTTAGAGAATTTGGCTGTACGTTCAACCGTCCTCACAACCGCAGACCACGTGTAACCACGCCAGCCCAGGACTTCCACATCCGGCTTCTTCAGCTGCGCGATCGTCTGATACCAGCCACCCGGACAGCTGATGAAACGATTGGTTTGCACGTCCAAAGAATTTCTGAACAAACTGTCAGAAACCATCTCAGGGAAGCTCGTCTACGTGTTCATCGTCCTCACCAGGGTCTTGACCTGACTGCAGTTCAGCGTTGTAACCAACTTCAGTGGGCAAATGCTCACCTTCGATGGCCACTGGCACGCTGGAGTAGTGTGCTCTTCACGAAAGAATCTCGGTTTCAATTGTACCGGGCAGATGACAGACAACTGTGTTGTGAACAGAGTGCCCATCGTGGCGGTGCGGTTATGGTATGGGCAGGCATAAGTTACGGACAATGAGCGGAATTGCATTTTATCGATGGCAATCCGCTGCCATCACCTCTTGTTTCAGCATGATAATGCATAGTCCCATGTCGCAAGGATCTGTACACAATTCCTGGAAGCGGAAAATGTCCCAGTTCTTCCATAGCCTGCATACTCACCAGACATGTCACCCACTGAGGATGTTTTGGATGCTCTGGATTGTCGTGTACGACAGTGTGTTCCAATATCCAGCAACTTCGCACAGCCATTGAAGACGAGTGGTACAACACTCCACAGGACACAATCAACAGCCTGAGATGTGTTGCGCTGCATGAGGCAAATGGTGGCCACACCAGATACTGACTGGTTTTCTAATCCACGCCTCTACCTTTTTTAAATGTATCTGTGACCAACAGTTGCATATCTGCATTCCCAGTCATGTCAAATCCATAGATTAGGGCCTAATGAATTTATTTCCATTGACTGATTTCCTTATATGAACTGTAACTCAGTAAAATCTTTGAAATTGTTGCGTTTATATTTTTGTTCAATGTAATTATCCTTGAAACATTACTTTTAAACAAATCATATGTTTGTCTACTAATGTATTTAGTACCTTTTTTACTACCAAGTAAGTAAACTAAGCCTATAGGCATTAACAAGTAAAATATTCATCTTTGGCTGTTGAAAGATGTCTTTGAACATGAATCGACCTGGCCACAATTCCTCACTGAATATGTAAAACACTATAATTTGTGGATTGAGATCCCTTTTAATAAAGAGACTAAAGCAAAGATTTAAAATGAACATGATGATTAAGAGCAAATGTGCCAGGCATTTATATAGCAAGACTGCAAGATAATTAATAAAGATTCATGCTTTAGACCAAAATTTGAATTTTGAACAAAATGTGCCTGATGTGGGCAGCATTTAATCACCTTACTGACAGGAGTAACTGCTTTCATTTAACCTTGACTGAAGATCATGAATTCTAACGCGTTTAATTGGATACATCATTTAACAGAATGAACAGAGCAAATTTCCCCCAATTCAAAGGCTCTGATTGACAGACAGTGGCAGTAAGACCTGCTACAATTAAAGCTGATCTGTATTCACTGCCCCCGTCAACCAGCTCCATAAGTGATGTGACTCTGTTTGATCATCGCTGCAGAGAAACTTTGCTGAACTTCACCTTGTTTTGAAAGGGCTAGACGCTGAATGAAAGGGGAAGGTTGGGGGGGGGGGGCCCTCAAGGGTGGAGACACACACAAGCCCCTTGGGTGCCAGCGATGCCTCCCACCTCTGGCCCAACAGCAGTTACCCTCCTGATTCCTGGCAGTGACAATGACAGGACAAAAGACAAAACTGGAAGTCTCACACCATTATGTTTATTATCACCATCAGCAGCTTAATTGAAATGTTTCAAAATCAGGAAAATGACAATGCCATCTTTCCGAGACATTGGAAATAATGACTTTGTCTCATAGCCCTCTGCAGACAATTGCCCCAATGATGTGAAAACTGTGTTAAGTGGCATACAGTGAAATGTGTTGCAGACACTTAATTGTTTTCTTGCCTTTGACTCTAGAGAGAACAAATTTAATCTGTGAGCCAGACATTTCCTCAGCGACGAAGCCTAACCAGACAAAGCATGTTTGGTTAAGCAACCATGCTCCAGGGTTAAATTTCATATTTTGCAATTACAGGGTTTATTTTTTTCGAACAAAAATGTAATGCATTATTTAAATGATCATAGCTTTGGGATGTTTCAAGGATCATGCTTCCATGATGTTATATTAGGGAGCTTAAACTGTCAATATGTGAATCAGTGGCATATAGGCTACTGGCTAATGGATGTATAACCCTGTCAATTGAATTATTCATTTATTTTGACGTTTGTGTTGGAGAAAGACCCTTGGTATGGTGCTAAACCGTCTCTTGTTGTTGCAGCATGTGATACAAAACAGATGGATGTGTAACAGTGAATCTCTGAGTCAAAGTGAATGTTTAACTCACTGACTCATAGCTCCGAAACATGTACTACCTGATCTGATCAATGAGAGTGTGTGTTGTTTTGGAGATAAGCAAGGTTACGACATGTTATGTGGACAACAAATCTCTCACACTTGTTCTTGGGAACAATCGTTGGATGTTGCAATAGACTAACTGGGGGATGTTGACACAGTGGTTAGGCCAGCTGGGTCAGATCAACACTGATATTAAGGAACAGAAGACAAACATGTTAAAGGGGAAGCACATTTAGGGGATCAGATCCAGTCGAGTGTTGTTCATTCTGTTTCCCCACAATAATACAAACCATCTGTGCTGATTTTAAGTGGTGAGAATGATTTTAAGATTATTGAGTGGCTTCTGGTGCTAATTATCTAAGAGCTCTTTTCTTTCTCTCAACTTTAGACTGACTACCTAAAATGTTTTCGCTGTTTCTTTTGTCAACTGATAGCTTTGTGGAGATATTGTTTGAAAGTTGGCTAACAACCATGACAGATCCATTATTTCAGCATGTGTGGTGAAACAGATGTCACATGATGTTCTTCAAGGCAGCAGTTCTAAATACTTTGAAATGCAGAAACTTTAGACGCCTGTACTGTCTCTCCAGAAGTCTACAGACAGCCAATGCTTTATATTTGCTACTTTTACTACCACACATTATTTCAAGTCTGACTCTTTCCTCATTCTCCAGTATTAGACCATATACCAAGTCAAGCGTCAGATCCAACACTAGTAAGACTTGTATGTCCAGCTGTTGTACTTAGCGGTCAATCTACAAGGTCACGCCTGGGTGAATTTGAAAGTCACCCCCTATTGCTGCCCCGCCTCCACCCGTTTCCTCGGCGCTGTAAACCAGTATAGTCAACCACCATGGGTTAATAGAGACAGTAGATGTTACAGGGCAAAGAAGCATGCAGGTGCTTTCATGATTGATTGATATTGTTGGGTTTAAGACTATAAGACTATAATATTAAACAAATGGTCCATTGAAAAGTAGGAGGTGCCATGGCAATGATTGAAATCCTTGCTGAGGGAAAAGGGACCGCTAGATGTCAATAGATGTTTTAGAAACAGAAGAGTAAACCAAGAGAGCTCATGAGATACTTGACTTTGTGTGTCTTTCCGCTCTGCGCGTCCACAACGTTGAATAAACAGTGGTTCATACATGATTCATTCATTAATGTACTGCTTTTTCTCGGTCAAGGCAAGAGGGCCTTTTGACGAGAATGTCTATGATGAAATATTTTGACGTGGGAACAAGGGTCTGCAATTTATTGATGTAACGTCATCGTGACGCAATTTAGTTCACAAACATGCAGACTCCTCTGCCAATTATCAAAGTGTTTAACTTTTAAAAACATGGAAAATGACTTTTGCTCCATTTTAACCTCCACAGAACAAACGTACAGTAAATTACTGGATATCAATTCCAGACAGAATTTATGCTTAACTTCAGTCCCTAGACAAGTCCTGGGATTGTTTCTTAGCTTTTGTTTTTGGGTCCTCACAGCACTGCGGATATAAAGGAGCGTTCACAATATGATTTATTTGAGACATCATTATATCATTTCTGCAGTTTAATTTAAATGCTTCATTTAACTAGCTAGAGTAAAGAATGCTTTGTTTTTCAGACATGTTTTCCAAATGTGAAGACATTGATCAAATGTAGTGACCTAACTCATAAATACCAAATGCCTCTGAGGTTCTGTATTTTGCATGTGTTTGTGATTTATTTAGACTGTGTTAGTCAGTATATCCATTGCATTGTCTTGTATGTACAGTTGAAGTCGGAAGTTTACATACACTTAGGTTGGAGTCATTAAAACTCGTTTTTCAACCACTCCACAAATTTCTTGTTAACAAACTATAGTTTTGGCAAGTCGGTTAGGACATCTACTTGTGCATGACACAAGTCATTTTTCCAACAATTGTAAACAGACAGATTATGTCACTTATAATTCACTATATCACAATTTCAGTGGGTCAGAATTTTACATTCCTTAAGTTGGCTGTGCCTTTAAACAGCTTGGAAAATTCCAGAAATGATGTCATGGCTTTAGAAGCTTCTGATAGGCTAATTGACATAATTTGAGTCAATTGGAGGTGTACCCGTAGATGTATTTCAAGGCCTACCTTCAAACTCAGTGCCTATTTGCTTGACATCATGGGAAAATCTAAAGAAATCAGCCAAGACCTCAGAAAAGAAAATTGTAGACCTCCACAAGTCTGGTTCATCCTTGGGAGCAATTTCCAAACGCCTGAAGGTACCACGTTCATCTGTACAAACAATAGTACGCAAGTATAAACACCATGGGACCACGCAGCCATCATACCACTCAGGAAGGAGATGCGTTCTGTCTCCTAGTGATGAACGTACTTTGGTGCGAAAAGTGCAAATCAATCCTAGAACAACAGCAAAAGACCTTGTGAAGATGCTGGAGGAAACAGGTACAAAAGTATCTATATCCACAGTTAAACAAGTCCTATATTGACATAACCTGAAAGGCCGCTCAGCAATCCAGACTACGGTTTGCAACTGCACATTGGGACAAAGATCGTACTTTTTGGAGAAATGTCCTCTGGTCTGATGAAATAAAAATAGTACTGTTTGGCCATAATGACCATCGTTATGTTTGGAAGAAAAAGGGGGAGGCTTGCAAGCCGAAGAACACCATCCCAACCGTGTAGCACGGGGGTGGCAGCATCATGTTGTGGGGGTGCTTTGCTGCAGGATGGACTGGTGCACTTCACAAAATAAATGGCATCATGAGGAAGGACAATTATGTGGATATATTGAAGCAACATCTCAAGACATCAGTCAGGAAGTTAAAGCTTGGTTGCAAATGGGTCTTCCAAATGGACAATGACCCCAAGCATACTTGCAAAATGGCTTAAGGACAACAAAGTCCAAGGTATTGGAGTGGCCATCACAAAGCCCTGACCTCAATCCCATAGAAAATGTGTGGGCAGAACTGAAAAAGCATGTGCGAGCAAGGAGGCCAACAAACCTGACTCAGTTACACCAGCTCTGTCAGGAGGAAATGGCCAGAATTCACCCAACTTATTGTGGGAAGCTTGGGGAAGGCTACCCGAAACATTTGACCCAAGTTAAACAATTTAAAGGCAACGCTACCAAATACAAATTGAGTGAATGTAAACTTCTGACCCACTGGGAATGTGACAAAAGAAATAGAAGCTGAAGTAAATCATTCTCTCTATTATTATTCTGACATTTCACATTCTTAAAATAAAGTGGTGATCCTAACTGACCGAAGACAGGGAGTTTTTACTAGGATTCAATGTCAGGAATTGTGAAAAACTGAGTTGAAATGTATTTGGCTAAGGTGTATGTAAACTTCCGACTTCAAATGTATCTGATACTGCTGTCCATTTTGCCAGTGCTCTGGATTCATGACCAGCAATGAATTGTGTGTTGTAGGCTCTGGAGGAGACAGTTAATTAAGTAAATTAATGAAGCACGTGAGCACCACCAACTCACGGCGGTAAGCTCCTTCCATGCTCCTTTCGTAATGTATGATCTCAATTCAATCAATCCAATGTACCAGTTCTCGTTTAAGATTAGATTTACACATTACGGCCCAGCACTTCCCTACATCATAATTAGCCCCTCCCTCTGCTAGGGACATAGTGGCATGCTGGACTCCCCTCATCTCCCTATTGCTACTCACAAATTTAATGAGAACTTTCACAAGGCTGTGCGCACTGACAATGTCATCACCCTCTCAGGCCCCAGCTCTAGGCCCTGCCTGTGTGAAGCCCTCACTAGTGGGACAGAGTGAGGGACAAAGAACCCAGACTAGTCCTCCTCAGCTCTCTTGTTCTCCTCAAGTCTCTCCTAAATCAGTCTCTCGGGGGAATAAGCTGCAGTAATGAAATGGTACTCTAAATGAAGCACTATGCTAGCTACAGTATGTACTTAGCCTACATGGATTGGCGACACATCTGTGAAAGTACTACTCTCATTGACTAAAGACGAATGAATCTGTAAATTTCCTGTAGTTGCGGGTTAAATCATTACCACAACCTCATTGATAAGATGCTTCTGTTTCTCCACCAACTCTGTGGTAGGGTCACTGAAAGTTGCAGCTGTCAAGATGAGGCCCTGTATAGAGTTTCCTGTATTGGAGCTCCCCCTTCAGGAACAGCGTATTGGGTATCTACCATCAGATGAGGTGATAAGATAGAAAACAAGCATTCAAAATCTGGTGATGGTGTGAGAAGCCATGCTATGTCTGTCCAAACTGCCCAAAATCAGGTATGTATGTATGGTTAAGAGTGTGGAGCATGCAGCACTGACCACCAATGATCATTTGTGTTTGACCACGGTGGTGCATGTGTGATCACAGAGCAGTTAGGGTTGCTGTGGTGAGGAGAGGGTCAAAGGTGAATGTAGTAGAGGTAGTGCATTGAGTCATAGCCTAGCTACGGGAGATTAATAACCTTGTTACTCCTCAGAAATTCCCTTTCAGATGTATCATTTATAATCTCAGCAAAAAAAGAAACGTCCCTTTTTCAGGACCCTGTCTTTAAAAGATAATAATAAACAGTATTTAAACCCCATTGTAAAGGGTTTAAACACTGTTTACCATGCTTGTTCAATGAACCATAAACAATTAATCAACATGCACCTGTGGAATGGTCGTTAAGACACTAACATCTTACAGACGGTAGCCAATTAAGGTCACAGTTATGAAAACTTAGGACATTAAAGAGGCCTTTCTACTGACTCTGAAAAACACCAAAAGAAAGATGCCCAGGGTCCCTGCTCATCTGCGTGAACGTGCCTTAGGCATGCTGCAAGGAGGCATGAGGACTGCAGATGTGGCCAGGGCAATAAATTACAATGTCCGTACTGCGAGACGCCTAAGACAGCGCTACAGGGAGACAGGACGGACAGATGATCGTCCTCGCAGTGGCAGACCGCGTGTAACAACACCTGCACAGGATCGGTACATCCGAACATCACACCTGCGGGACAGGTACAGGATGGCAACAATAACTGCCCGAGTTACACCAGGAACGCACAATCCCTCCATCAGTGCTCAGACTGTCCGCAATGGGCTGAGAGAGGCTGGACTGAGGGCTTGTAGGCCTGTTGTATGGCAGGTCCTCACCAGACATCACCGGCAACAACGTCGCCTATGGGCACAAACCCACCGTCGCTGGACCAGACAGGACTGGCAAAAAGTGCTCTTCACTGACGAGTCGCAGTTTTGTCTCAGCAGGGGTGATGGTTGGATTTGCATTTATCGTCGAAGGAATGAGCGTTACACCGAGGCCTGTACTCTGGAGCAGGATCGATTTGGAGGTGGAGGGTCCGTCATGGTCTGGGGCGGTGTGTCACAACATCAGCGGACTGAGCTTGTTGTCATTGCAGGCAATCTCAACGCTGTGCGTTACAGGGAAGACATCCCCCTCCCTCATGTGGTACCCTTCCTGCAGGCTCATCCTGACATGACCCTCCAGCATGACAATGCCACCAGCCATACTACTCGTTCTGTGCGTGATTTCCTGCAAGACAGGAATGTCAGTGTTCTGCCATGGCCAGGGAATAGCCCGGATCTCAATCCCATTGAGCACGTCTGGGACCTGTTGGATCGGAAGGTGAGGGCTAGGGCTATTCCCCCCAGAAATGTACGGGAACTTGCAGGTGCCTTGGTGGAAGAGTGGGGTAACATCTCACAGCAAGAACTGACACATTTGGTGCAGTCCATGAGGAGGAGATGCACTGCAGTACTTAATGCAGCTGATGGCCACACCAGATACTGACTGTTACTTTTGATTTTGACCCCCCCTTTGTTCAGGGACACATTATTCCATTTCTGTTTGTCACATGTCTGTGGAACTTGTTCATTTTATGTTTCAGTTGTATCTTATGTTCATACAAATATTTACACATGTTAAGTTTGCTGAAAATAAAGGCAGTTGACAGTGAGAGGACGTTTCATTTTTTGCTGAGTTTAGTAGAGGTAGTGCATTGAATCAAGTAGCCTAGCTATGGGAGATTAATAACCTTATGACTCTTCAGAAATTCCCTTTCAGATGTATCACTTATACCTGAAATATCCAAATAATCAGACAATTCGACTGTTTATGATTTTGAACATATGCTTTAAATGCTCCCCAACAAGTTAGCTTTAAGGAAGCATGCAAAAATAAAAGAATTGACAAGTTCAGTTGCATGATGTGTTTTTCCCCCCTCTGTGAAGAATTCTGTATTTATAACGTCATTTTGTCACGCGTTCTTTGAAGGCGGCAGCGAGTGCACTTATGCCTTCCTTTGTTAGGGTGAGTTGGCAATTTCCTCAGAGATGGAGCAACTGCAGGCAGCCTTTTTTCTTGGATAATGTCCCTAACACCTGGACCAAACTGCTGTTTCCATTTGCTCACAGTCTGGAGTCGGTGGTAAGATACATGTCATAAATCTCCTGCCACCCAGAGTCACTCAAGGCTGTTCCTCAACAGCAGCACACTCTCTCGCCAGTCTACAGGACACAGAGGTCTGGGGGAAAGGAATATTATTATCTAGAAGCTTCTGTCCAACCTGCACAAGAAATCACAGAAAAGAGAGTACTGAAGACGTCTTCGTCCCCCTGAATGGGCTCTCCTGGCGTTCTTTTTGTGCTTGTGTGATCCGGGCCTTACAGTAGCTCCTAACATGGAACGACATGACAATCCAGTTATGTCGTTCCATGGCAGTGAGCTGAAAAGGGTGTTTATTGCGGAGATCTGACAGGTGTATTCTACATTGTAATTAATCTGTTGATTTTGAACTACAGATCCCATTGTGATCATGAATTGTGTGTTCCATTTATTCAGCTGTTATTCCTCTGGCTTCACAACAATCACTAGACACCTGCAGGACACTCTAGGAAAGTAAAAGCAATTTTGCAACCCTGCAGCCATAATGAAAATATCAATCAATTAAACTGGAGAAGAAAAAAACCTGCATGAAAAATGCTTCTATGTAATCTGAAAACTTGCATGCTAATAGCTATGCAGTTCAACCAGCACAATATCACTATCATTATTCATGTAACATGATTGTCATCATTACTACTCTAATTCCTCCAGCCCTGGCAGAAGAGGGCATTGTGGGAGCTGAGGGCCCATCTGTGTGCGGTCTTCAGATAAAGTGATGTAGTGCTGGTGGCTGGACAGACAGGACCAAGGAAGGGCTGTGGCTCTGTGTTGCTCAATGTGGCATGGCACTCAGGGCACTTCAACCCCCATTCCCTCCTTACAGGTACCCGACAGCCCACCACCGTGCGCTACTCATTTACTGCTACACTGGTTTTCATAATTAGCGCCGCAAGGCCTCATTAAATCCGCTCTAATGAATAAATATTGTATTTCATAGCCTGATTACCAGATCAGCTCAATGCTTGCACGTCGTAAACAATTATTTCCCTAAATATTCATCACCTCAAAGTGGATGATCATTGGTATTTAATACCAGTATTTTCAAGTGCATGTTTATTATGCTAATAATAGATTTTTAAAGATTTGTTTCTGGGGGAGAAAAAGATGATCCCAA
Organism: Salvelinus namaycush; assembly: GCF_016432855.1. NCBI lineage: Eukaryota > Metazoa > Chordata > Actinopteri > Salmoniformes > Salmonidae > Salvelinus > Salvelinus namaycush. Next base: position 13,405,322 of record NC_052319.1, on the reverse strand, counting down.
AAATATTGAAGTGTGATATAAATGATGTAGGGAACAGAGATGACGAACTCAACACAGCATCACTGTATGGATTTGTGGAGAACAGCTTTTTAAAGCAGTAGAACTTGCTTCTTTCTTTGCACATCTCCAGATGTCTACTTTTATAAACCGAGAATGCTATTCAGACCAAATCTGTGGCATGCCTTGATCAGCTTACTGGAAAAGGTCTCCAAGATTTCCCCCAATGTCAATGCAAGCCAGAGCCATTTTCTACTGCATATGACTAGTAATACGACAGAAGGCAATGGACTACTAACAAACTTGTGACCAAATATGTATCCTTTTGTAAACCCAGCAGGACGAGCTCCCAACTGTTTTCCAAAAAGAGAACAAAGCAGCGCACTCTGAATTAGAGTAGCTACTCCTGTAATAAGAGAAAGTCTTCCACCAAACACACTCAAGTGTTGACTGTAATTTAAAAGGTAAGTGTCAATGAGAGCATGCTCACTGGAAACGGTGCAGGTCAAATGTAGTACATTTTCAAAGGCTTAATAGCAATGAACCACCAGATTCCCTCACATTTCCTGTGTGGTACCACACTACTGAACAGAAAATACAGGCAATAACTTCATTGCTACTTGAGTGACACCTGAGAACATTGGCATTGTAAAACATAGCTGGAAAATGAAAGGAGAGAAAGAGCAGAGCGAGAAAGTGCTTTAATAGAATTGATTTACAGGTATGAGATTCCCATTAGACACTGCTAATTGTTTCCACACCATTAGTGACAGTTATCTAATGAAGGATATAACCAGGCACTGTAGGATATCAGTCCCTCTCAGCCCGGGGGGGGGGGGGGGCAATGGCTCACTGTGCCCTCCACCTCAGGGGCATGGTGGGACAACGACGGACTACTAAATAGTCAAGAGTAACCGTGACAACATTTTTTACTTTCCAACAGCTGAGACTAAAACAGCAGATAAGCCTTATTGAAGTTAAAAGCAAATTTTCTTACAGAAAGATTGATGAATCTTGAGTACAATTACCGTAGAGACCAACTAACCTTTACACATTTAATATATTTGGTTTTATCAGAACTTGCAGGTTAAAAGTGAGATCACAAGCAAACATAACTATAAACATTGAAGATATTCATCCTAACAGTATAAACAGTGAGGAAGACTCATCAAATTACGTCACGTAATTGATGGTAAAACTTTATACATTTAAAACAATGTAAGAAAAAAAATACAGAATCAGGAGCAATAGAATAATTAACTGTTTTGCATTATGGAATATAGAGATATTTAACATAACGCTGTCAATCAGGTCCAGAATCAGGTGACACCCTCCGTGGTTTACTGGCTCTCGTCCATTTCCTTTTTAAGGCTGCAGAGAGAGAAAGAGCCATGTTTGACTTCCCAACACCGTACCAATCACAGTACTTATACGATTGAAATGCTTCAGCGGAAAGAGCATTTACCTTTTTAAGTAGGCATGGGCGTTGTCATAGCCGTGGTATTTAGCCAGGTAGACCAGGACTCCAGTGGCACAGCGACCCTCTCTGGCTCTACAGAAACTGCAGTTGCAGATCCCTCTGCACGTCGGACACTCCCACTCCTGCAACATACCAAGGCGAGTTCAACCAAGTCTGCAGTCTCTTAACACAACAGTCAAAGAATGAGTCAGCGTTTCTTGATGGCTCGGGAGTAGAACAGTGCAGTACTTACAGGATCCAGCAGGGCATCTCGGACCTCCTCTCCGTAGCGGTTACGGAGACATGGGCCACAGAACTGACCCCTCACCCCCACACACTCTGGGTTACGGCAGTTGGTCTTGGTGTCGATCGTCTTCTGGCGGCACTGGTGGCAAGTGGATCCCTAGGTCAAGCAAAGCAGAGGGGTGAATTTACCGAACATGGCAGTACGAATGTGAAACCTTGCGTTTGAGAACCACTGTGGGAGAATGGGAACTTACAGTGGAGCTGTTGTACACCTTCTCCCGCACGTTGTTGGCGATCAGATCCAGCTCCATCTGGGAGATGTCCTCCACAGGCCGCACCACATGAGGAATAGCTAGCACCCTGTTGTAGTTGCGCTGATGGGGCGCCTTCTATAAACACATTCACAAATATATCAACCGAACTGACAACTCCTGGAGTTCAGATTCACTATTGTTGAACGGACAGATCAGGAGACATCAAAATATTTAACTTTACTTGACACTCATCGTCACCAACCAAACAGGTGACGATGAGTGTCAACAAGGGTATGGGTGTGCCACTCACCGCCTCATCCACCTCCTCATAGTAGCGACTCCTGCGCACCAGGTTGAACTTGTCCTCCTCTTCCTCTGGAGCGGGGCTGGGGGGGCCGTCCACCAGGGTGCGGGAGCGAGTGTGGGGCCGAGAGGTGCGTTCAGGGTTCCTCCTACGGGGTCCTGAGGCTCCCAGAGACTGGCGGGGGGCACGGCGAGGCTAGAGAGGAAATTAAAACATACCCAATCAAATACAGTCCAAAAAACATGGTAGCTAGACATCACATCAATAGTCAAATCTTCGGTTTCCTGATATGCGTTTTATAGTACAGCCTCATCCTCCATCTTGTCCCACTTACCGTATTCATCATAGGCAGGGATGTTCTTCTGGGGAAGCCAGGTATTTTGTTGAGTTCTGCCATCAGCTTTGCAAGCTAAACAAAATAGTTGAAAAAGAAAAATGAGCACTCAGATGTCACTCAGCAGGCGACTGCCAGAATGACTCCTGTGAATGAGCCCGTCCTACCATTGCTTTGTTCTCCTTAATGTTAAGCGCTCTCTTGTCCATGAAGTTGCCTCCCTCCTTGGAGTCAGACTCTTTTATGGGCTGTTTAGATGGCTTTGCTGCAATAGTCTTCTGGATGGCCCTCCTGGTGGGGAACTTCATGGCCACCTTCAGGGTCTGGGACCGACGGCCCTTCCTCCGAGGCCCCAATGACTCCTCCGAGTCCACTCTCTGAAATGCATATGAGCAACATTCTGAGAGGTTTTTGTTTATAGTAGCCACCATTGTGTAATAAAATTAAGCTGGTAATATCAAGACCAAAAAAATAATCACCATGGCACTCATTTCACTGCTGAAAGCATTCTCGAACCCAGTGAGAGACTCTTCCTCCGAGCTAGCCTCAAATACCTTGGCTCTCTCCGCCACCTTCTTAGCTCCTCTGAAGCTACTTTTCTGCACAAAGTGAAACCACAACATTCCGTTTCATTAACAACGAACTCATTCAATGAGTGAATATGGTAAAACATGAATTGTAACTGAATGGTAATGTAACAATTTGGCTTACCGTGTTGGCAAAGCCACCGTCAGAGCCAAAACTATCACAGCTGTCATCTGAGGAGGAAGAGGATGTCTCCATGGGCACGTTACGGAAGCTCCGCAAACTCATCCTGATGGAAGGAGGCTGGGGGGCCTGCTGGAGCTGGAGAGACAGGCGGAAAAAGTTAGGAAAACCTGAATGGATAGAAACTCAGACCATAGACAAATACAGTGAGTACTATTCGTTTTAGAAACTGCCTGCACACTGCTGCCCTCCTTGACAGGGAGAAGCAGCAATACCTATGGTGGTAAGGGTGTGACTGCAAGATTAATTCCCGGACACCACAAGGTAAGTTAGCTAATGTACAGCTATATCACGGCTAACACAAATGTATCTTACAAGGTCATTGAATCTAGCTATAGAAAAAGGAGTAACGTTAGCTAGCTAGCTACAGTAGCCAAGTAAGATTCACTAACTTTGATTTAGGATACAACCAACATTTGAAATGACAAAACTTGTCAGGATAAAATATGAATCTGAGTAGCCAAAACTGTGGTGTAACTAGTTAGTAGCCACTGAAATGGTTGATTAAAAACATAACTAGTTAACATTACTTAATTTAAAAAAAAAAATGTCTAGATGCACACATGGTAGCTAGTTAGCGAAGCAGGACACTTGATTTGAAGCAAAGGCAAAGTAACGGTTGCATTGCAACTCCAATGAGACTGCAGGCAGTCTGCAGCAGCTTTTACGGGAAGTATGCAACAGCTTGACTAAAATGTGAGCAAGAAACTAGAAGAGTTAACGTTAGCTAGCTACAAGTTTACCACAGCAGAATTGTAGGTAGCTATCATTCTCTGCAGGTATCTAGAAGTACCCTGTAACTTTTTGATATAGCTATTCAAATAAATATGTAATTATACATTCCTTACCTTAGAGCGAGATGGACGCATTTTGGTTTCTTGAAAGTTTTCTGCAAAGAAAGTCAATCAAAACTCGTGTAGACGTTTCTGCAGTCCTTTAATGAATGCAGAGAAACACCTCCAGACTTGCAGATGGAGCCGAGAAATTTCCCGCGCCGGGAAAGTGTCCTAAAAGGTATATAAACTCTTTTTTAAATACGAGCTAAAAGGAAAATAGAACACACAAATCTGCGACCCAACAAATTAGAAAACATATATTTCTTCAAAATACTGCGGTGAAATACATTTTTAGTTTTACACATTTGAAAATATTATGCATTATACTGATCCACCAACTTGTAACCTTTCAAGTACTACGCCCTGGCGCGAAATCATAGCGGAGAACTGTGCATAAAGGGGCGGGTTTATTGAAAAACTCCCGCGTCCTTGCCACCAGGTGTGGTGGTCGTGTTCTTGGATAATGAGAGAATCATATGAACTTCATGTATGTTTATCTTTTTTTTTTACTCTACATATAGTTAAAACCTATATAAAACATCTATTTTTAAGCATCAATACGTACATTAACTTTTCTATATTGTAATAAAAGGCACAATTATCTCTCATAAATAGAAATATTACAACAATGTAGTCAATACAATTTACAAGAGCCTTATATAAAACAGTTCACATATACAACTACAAATTATATGTAGGCTTACATGTTAAATATTAAAGATATTTGAGTGCATACAGTGCAATTCAGAATTCAGCCCTAAAAGACTGAATTGTGTGCATTCCCTAAATCACAATTCTCACAAGCTCAAATGACTCCTAAAAAGATTCCTCAAGAGAGAACGTTTTAAAATGTATATTTATGAAGTAGTGTGAAGGATAATGTTCAAAGTAAACCTGCTGTCCAGTCTGTTCAGACATGTAAACAGTTTCAAACAGCAAATTATCCTCAGCTTCGACCACTACAGCCACCTCTACCCCCTCTCCTCGGTCTTCCTCTGACCTGTTTATTGTCCTGTCGCGGTAACCTTTTCTGGCGCTCCACTTTGATCCATCCCCCCTCACTGACTTTAGCCCCCTCTTGCTCTGTACTGGGGTTTTCCACCGCTGGTGATATGCCCGGTATCACCCTGGGCCGGTTCTGAGCTACTACACTGTAACTATGGGACCGAGGCCTCCCTGTTTGCTGTGAGGTTCTGCTAGACTTATTCTGTGTGTAGTTGCCCCTTGTATTGGACCATGCACCTCTGTTGTGGCCCCCTGTCACAGTCAATGAGTTTTTAAAGTAGCTGCTGTGCCTGCGGTAACCTTGCACTGCCCCAGCACTGAGCGGGCGTTCACGCTCCAATGCGCTCTCTGAGGTGGTGCTGGAGGGGCTGCTGCCCTTTGACCCCAGGTAGAGGGGGGAGAGCATGGCGGACAGGCCGGTGGTGGGGGATGAGCTGCGGGAGCACCAGGGAGAGAGGGAGCTGCGGTTGGGAGACCTCCGCACTGCTGCAGCGTAGGAAGAGGCCTGGTCTCCATACATAGACAGGAACTGAGACAGGGTGCAGGTCTCTGAGCCACCGGTGGGGGTCCGGGCACCATGCTGCTCTGCTGCTGACTGGTTCTTCAGCTGCCTCTGTCTCAGGTTGTACATCCATCTGGGATCCACATCTGGAACAAGAAAGAACATCCACTGTTAGGATTGGCTACATAGAAGTGCTCATACATTTGTTCATTCTGTATTTAAGACAGCTTTAAATGCACCACGTGTCAATGAAATCTGTATCCAAAGCACAATAGAAAAGAAAGTTGACCTTTTGAATCTGATCGGCTTCTGGGGTTCCCTTCTATGTTCAACTGGGTTGTTTCTATCAGCAGCTCCACAGTCTTGATCTCATCTCGTCCACCGGTGGGGTTCCACATCACTGCATGGCTATATCTCGTAGACCTTGGTGATCTCACATCATTCTAGTGGCAAGTGTAGAGACACAACAATCACTGTAGGCGATTTTAAACATCAGATCACATTTACACGTCAAATTAAATTCACAATGTATTTCATTTTTTTAAGACGTACCATACAGTACACTGTGAACCTACATTTTACTGTAGAATTCTTATTATTGGTAATGACTAGCCTAAAGGTGGTGTAGTGTAGGCCTATGTAGTGCAATGGTTAGGTCATTGTAGGACTGTCTCCCTATAGGATATGTTTTGAATGACTCACCTCATAATTAACAATGCAGTCAACAACCTGATTGTCCCGTAGTCCAACTACCCATTTGTCCATCACAAATGGGGGCTGCAAGGAAATTGTTTGATAAATGGTAATTAATCATCATGCATAAGCTAGCTAGCACTGTGTATCTTCAACACTGCAATGACATCAATTCAAGGAATAATTACATTTATCTGGAGATACAAAGAGGGACTTTAAATGTCATAACATTTAGCAAAAGGGTACGCTCCTTCAATGGTCATAAAAACCGTCAACAAAGAAATGTAAAGGACAAGTGACTGTTGATTTTAAGTCCGGATGCCCTTTCAGCACATGGCATGGCGTAATGCTTATGATCACACCTTGGTCATCTTCAGGACATCCACATCCTGTCTGTTGGCATCAAAGGTTACATCCTTGATGTACGTTATTGCAACTTCATCTCCGTCAAGTTCCATGTACATTTTCCATTTGCAGTCCTAAAAAAGAGAGATTGTAGGTCTTACAGTATATTTATTTATCCCTGGCTGGTTCCAAACTATGTTGCTTTCTGCAAAAAAATATAAAATAGAACTGCTTTCAGTTGAGAACCTAACTTCCTTTTTTCCTAAACCAACAGCACAGCCTAGAGGTAATTCCTTAGAACTGAACATTTCTGTAATGTGAATGTACTGTATATGAAATTCGGATCAAAATTGACAGAAGCACAAGTTATGTTGTACTTTTAGATTTGAATTCTGCTTTCACCTAGTATCCAGTGTGAGTTGCGTTCAATTAAGACAAAATGTTTGAAGATTAAGTGCTTTCCCCACACTGATGTGCGCTCAGAATCAGAGGATAGCATGTCTCTTGAATTATCATAGCATGAAGGATGACATAACAAGTGGTCAAACATTAATAATAATAATGAGAATATTAACAACCTATGCTTGCAAAGACATTTATTTTACTTCAGGGGTAAACATAAGTTGCTATGGTGGATATCTAGTATTATTTCCTGTAGTGGATATGGTTTGCAGAATCTTGACACATGGTGCTATTTTTTGTGAAAAAATACAGTGTAATGCTAATGTTATTCCAGTTAGCTGAAAATCAACTCAGTATTTCAATATTTTCTGCTCAATGGACATAGAGATCAAATCCTCACTAGGAAATACAAATCTGAGCAAACCCCAACGCCATACTCCTTCTGAATATTGCATGCTGACAAAGCAGTAATGATTTTGCCATCCCCAAAAGCCAGCCATGAAGCCACAGGTCACTGCTTAACCACACAGGGTTCACGGTGTGGACCAATCTATTGTGTGGAGGATCACAGAAGAAGACATCAAAGAAGTGCCACTAACACACTCGTCTGAGGAGCCTCAGCCCACTCCTGCACCGTCCCCAGGGACTGGCCGGGGCTCAAAGGGGGAGCAAGTGTGAGGAAGGCTCTGGCTCCGAGACACACCAGGCAGCGGCCCTGTGTCGGCCCTGGCCAGTCGCACCAGGGCCCCCAGGTCCACGCTGGTCTAATCACTCCAGCAGAAACAATGTCTGATAATGATGCCCAAGACCGGAGTGCGTCTGCTCTAATGACAACTCATACATAATTCAGCACCTTTCTCTTGGCTGCGCGGTGATATCCTCATTAGTAGGGGACCCTCAGTGGTTGTCAGATGGTGGCCGCACAATCGCAGGCCCTCATTTTGTCTTTGAGAAGTGCAGCTGCTACTATGACACCGCCAGCAAAGAGAGGCGGGAAAAAAAGCAGTGCGGGTTTGTTTTATTTAGTGCAAAAAAACCTTCCAGTTTGTAAAAACAAGGCTGACACAGAACCTGACACCAGGCAGGGGGAAAATAATTAGCTCTCATTTTCTCAGCCTCCTGTTTCCTTCTCCCTGCTGTGTTTTCTACCCACTAAAGCACCACATGTCAGAAGAAATGGGAGGCAATTAGCAGGCTCGTTTCAGCCCCGCCGAACTCACTGAAAGGGGACTATTTATGATGGGACAATGAACAGCTGAAAGATTAAATAACATTTGCCTTTTAAAAAGAAAATGACTTCTGGCTAAATGGGCTATTTTTTATGGAATTCAAAAAGCAAGTGGAGAAGCAGCCTCTCTCCAGCGTTTGAGACCCTAACAAAGGACGATGAGCAAGTGGGGGTGGATGGGATGCATGGCTTTATATGAAATATTTATTAATCTGTTTCTCTTGTAAGGATATGTCTTGAAGGCAAAGCAAGCTCAGTGAAACAGTGGTCAGTGTTTGCTTGAGTTTGATGGGGAACATATGGGCATCTTTACCTCGAGAAACAGCATCTCGAAGATGACCATTTCCATCTTGACATACCAGTTTCAATCTTATCTGACAACAAGTTTGCTTTGACTATATGCATTTGAACCAAACCAGAACTGAGACTAAATTATTTTACAGATACATTTGAAAATGCAGGGACAAAATATCTAAAAAAAGTACCAAGACATCTTGGTTATTTGTCATTGAATATTTTCAGTGTCCATTGAAAACCTACTGAGTGACCTGTTCCTGCTTTCCAGTGGTACCCAAACACCAGCTCCAGATTAACGATCTTCCTCCTCTCCTCCTCCTCCTCCTCCGCCCACTCATCCTGTGGAACAGAGATTTCCAGACTGAACATATTGTAACAGTAAACAATGCCAACCATTTCATAACATTAAAGAGAAAGGACATACAGTACCTTCATTAGTGGAGGGAAGTGGAAGAGCCCAATGTAGTCATTGGTCAGCTTCTCAATTTCACTCTGTTGGAGAAAGCATGTTATACATAGACTTCAAACGTCAAAATAATTTGTATGAGCATATTGCTCAATTTCAATAATTATACCATATAGACACATTGTGAAATGGCTGGCTAGTTCATGCTAGTTTGAAAGGTAATATGGTACCTTGAGGTGCATGATGTGACCTTTGGACCTGACCCCCAGGTCTCGCATGTCTGTTTCCGTGAGCAGCAGCAGCCTCTTGCCAGTGATGTGGTTTTCCTTAAACAGGTCACCATACAGCTGCATGCCATATGCCCCCTCTTCTGAGAACACGGAAAACAAATGCAAATTAAAACACATACACGCCAAAATGATGGGTTTATTCATATGGTGACTTTGAACATACCCGCCCCAAATATCTGCTCCATCCAAAAGTACTGTGGGGATGGAATTGGAAAAGCATTATTATTCATAATCAATGGAGGCATAATGGTTATTAATGGTTAATTAAACAAAATAAGTAATCGATTGATATGTGTTGATACTGACCACATGTTCCTCTGTCCAGGAATGAATATGAAGGTTGGGAAGGAGCTGCGTGAAAAAAATACAAAACTGAATTAGTACTAGGGAATACTGCTCTAATGGTCACGTAACACAAATGTGTACAGCTCAAAGAAAGAAATGCTGCCTATTCTTTATGTTTGGACTCTAACACAGATCTTGCATTCATGTGTACAAGTAAATAATTATGAACATCGGTGCATTACATACAGTATACATTATATATAGGCTTACTTCATTCCAAGACATGTTTACCATGTCTTATAGCAATGGTTTTTGAAGCTATTGTTCTGCAATTAAGATTACTGGGTCCTAAATGTCTAAATCAAACTAAAATATGTCCAATGCCCATCTGACTGGTCTTTCATGATGCATTTTAATGATAAATCATTTACTGTTCATTAAGTGTAAACAGGCAGAAAGTAGCCAGACAAAATACAAATTTCATCATTATGATCACGAGGCTGCTATGCACCGGGAGAATTGAGGGGAAGATGACTAAATTAATTACTAATCGGAGCATTCTCTATTTGCTTCCCACGGAATCGTATAACAGCCCAGAGCCTGAGATGAATGGCAATCTCAACAAATCGCATTCAAAGAGGGCCGTTTTAGAATTAGCGCGATACACTTCTTTGCAGCCTCCTTCTAAAGTCCCTCACCCCCAGCTGCATTTTTCGTCTACTCCAGTGGTATGGTTCGGAAGTAATCACATAAAAAAACACCACCCCTACCCTACTGCCACAGTTCCATTACAGATTTTGCCTAATTAAAGTGACATAATATCAAGATTACAGGAGCCATATTGTATTTCACAAATTACTTCAAATCGTTTAATAAAATCCTAAGCATACTGTTGACAAACGGAAACAGATCTTAATTGATGACAGGAGGGGAAGGATGGGGGGGGGGGGGGGGGCATCAGTAGAAATTGCTCAGCCTTTGGGATTCCTTTGGCAGGGAAGAGGAGTTCAGTAGTTCACACAACTCTGCCCCCATGTGGAATGGGAGTATACTGTAGCAAGTTGATTACACTATAGAGGCGGACAAGCATTGGAAACCTGTTGGCTAGTGGTTACACCACAAATTCAACTAAATTCAATACGACTTTGTCAATCCCCGCAGGTGCAATTAAGCAGGCGTTGTCGGTAAGTGTAACATATACAATACAAATTGATGTTCTGCGCCAAGTATGAGTGGTGCCCAGTTAGCTAATGATAGAAATCCCACCATTGACTATATCTTTTTTTGAAGCCTTGAGGACTACAGTGTGAACATGGGTCTAATGCAAATCAATTAATGTAATATGACTGATTTCAGGTCTTACATGTTAAAACATAGAAATATAACTTCAGATGAGTTCTGGAATAACTAACACCAGTCACATTTTGTTCATTTTCTCCCAGCACAAAATGTTTATCTTATTTTCTTGGCCACATTTGGAATTTTGTGGCTAACAAACCTTTGTTGTGACGTTATTGTAACGTTATTGAATTAGTTGTTAGATTCAAGGTAAAAAAAACTGGGAAAACCAAGAGGAAATGTGAGAAGACAAAGGTTGAGAATGATAGTGGGAAAATGGCATCCCTTAAGAGGGCAAGAATGAGATGAATGTTAGGAGAAGTACAATATTACCATAACAATACATATACGGAGGAGGAATGGAGGGAAAAAGAGAGGCAGAGGAGGTCGAAGAGAGAGACAGAGGAAGAGGGTGAGCTTGAGTCAGGTAAACACTTTGGAAAAAAGGGAGATGGTTTGTCAAAGAATGGCAGAAAGTGTAAGCAGTGTGAGACCTATGCCAGATTGAAGACAGGAGGAGAAATGGAAGTGAGTGAGTGCGAATTATCGGAGGTGGCAGGTGTGGTGAAGTCCTCGGAGCCTGAGGCTTGCACTGATGGTCAGGATAAAGACGAGTCTGTGACTGTAGGAGTGACATTTTTGGAGGAAGTGGACCCCTGCCTTTTGGCTGATCCATTTGTGGTTTCAGTGTGTGAAAAAGGTGTTGGGTACTGTGGAATCGGTGAAGGTAACCCGAAGTGGTCTTGTGATAATTGTTTGTGTTTCTGCTGGTCAGAGGGAGCAGAGGCTTCGCGCCAAACTAATTGTGACAATAGATGTGACTTGAATTGCTCCCAAGAAAAGGGCGCCGTTGAAAGGAGCGATTACTGGGGTAGCAGTAAATGTGAAGGTTAACCAACTGAAGGGTAAGATCCCCGGTGTTTGTGATGCTCGTCGTTTGGACAATGCAGACAGGGTGGCGTGGGTGGTGAAACAGAAAAGTCATTGGCTGTTCTTTAGAGTTTTGATGTTGAGTCTCTGCCCAACAAAGTGATGTTAGGATATTTCAGTTCTCGTAAAAGCTTGTTACAGGTTGTTACGTTGTTACAGGTGTCAAGCTTATGGGCATGTGGCAGCAGTGTGTAGGAGGGAGGGTCCTTGGTGTGAGAAGTGTGCAGAAGGGCATGAGACAAAGGAATGTGTAGCATTGGGGAAAGAAGCTGTATGTGTTGATTGTAGGGGTGCCCATGGGGCTAGGGATCAGAAATGTCCGGTGCAAGAGAGGCAGGTTGAGGTTACCAGGGTTAGAGTAGAGCAGAGGGTGTCGTATGCTGAGCCAGTGAAGAAAGTTGAGGAAGATGGGTCAAGGGGGAGGGATCCTGAGAGGATTTGTGTGAGTAGTAGATCTGTATCAGTACAGAGGGATAGGCCAAAATATGATATATGCTTCAGTAAGAGTAAGCGTTACAGGGTTAAAGGGTTTGTCGAGTTGTAGTGTACCGTCCTTTCAGGCTGTTGGCCTGAGGTAGGACTAGAAAAGTTTAAATAGTGGAGTAGGGTGGTTGGTTTTTAATGAGTGTAGGGTTAGATGGTAGGGTATTTTAAATATATTTTACTTTTTCAAGCAAAGTATAAAGGGAGTTATACTACAGTCTAGTTGGTGGCAGTAATGCAACATTGGATGCCAACCGGCGTTAAACCTCATCGAAGAAGAAGGAAATGTAAGAAAACAGGGAGAGTAAAGAACCAAAGCAGGAAGTTTAATGAGAAAATGTTTATTGAAAAACAAGGAACAGTAGAGGTTGCAGCAAAATATGTTCATATCAAAAAGCTAAAAACGGTCTAATAGAGTTATGGTACACCATTAAAGAGACACTATCGGAATAATCCAAGGAATTGGACTAATCCAAGGTGCTGAAGTTTGCATAGATCATATTGCAACTCTGGGTATTCGATGTCCTGAAAATACCTTACAAAGTGGTTGACTTTCACATCAGGAAGTGTATCGGTTGGTTATTGTCTATGTCAATGGATGTGTTTCGGAGTGACTAGGTTTAATAACTACACAACAGAATACAAAAACATACATCAACTAAGTAGAAATAGGTGAAACCTGCAGGGCCAGAGTCAGACAGAAATATCCTCCATATTGGATATGTTTAGAAGAGATGAGGTCCCATATGACCATAAATAGCAGACTTTACAGGGCATTTGGGGATGGCACTTGTTAGGTGAGCTTCAACAGGCTCACTTTGGGGGTTGTTAAAAGGTTGTTAAACACACTTTGGTCTGTGGTAAAAACTGTTGGTGCAGATGCAAACATGTTTAGTGATAGATAATCATTAGCTTAGAGAAGCCATCTAAAGAGTATTTCATATCATCTCTCCAAAGAAATACTGTTATTACTTCCTAAATAATTGAATGAAAGGCCAACCTACCACTGAATAACAGAGTTAGTGGAATAAAGGTCCTTAATAGTTGCCTTTTGTCTAGGAGAACTTACCCCTGTCGAGGTGTTGTAGTCTAAGGTCTATGGTACTCCTCACAAACATCCTGATTATATGCATCTATAACATGCAGCTGTCAACCAGCACACAAAGTGAGACTACACAAACCCCTGTAGTGCACTTTACACCAATAAGCCATGGTATGCGGGCCTGAAATCCAAATATTCCAAACACTGTGTATATACAGAAAAAGGGCACAGGAAGTCTGTAGTTTAACATGGCTATCAGGAAACTTTTTCTCTCTCTCCTGCCTGACATGAGTCAGGGTCAGCTGAGGGACACAACATGTACTTTCTCGTCCTGGTGAGAGACTCAATCAGAGCAACTGCACTCCACCACATTCAGAACAAATTGGCCAATCTTAATGTCAGCAAAATGTCATAAAAGCTTTGCCTCCTCAATGCAAGTTGCTCACATGACTCTTTACAGCATGGCACTATACATCCAGTACATTAGGCATTAATGACATCCATGTGAGCCATGTAGGAGGAAGGTTTCTAATACATTGTGTTCATACGGCGAGAAGAACATCTCTGTGCTACAACAAGTATTGTATCTTTGGATATGCTTTATTGTTTTTCAAAAGAACGTGTGCAAAAGAAAATTGATTGTTCGAACAACAAAAAAACAGTCAAGGAATAAAAAGCTATTAGTAATGAATGATCTAATGTACGAAGATGGCGTCCATAACACCAGTAATGTGAAAAGGAATATGCATGGGAGCTTGCTGCAAGACCACAGTTTAGACACAGGCCAAAGTGATTGATTGACAGATGTTACGGATGCTACCAATCAGGTTGCTCTAATCACTGTCGTCTGACATCCCCAAGGCCATGTTGATTTTGCGGCCCTCTCTGACACTGCTGGACTTGGAAGAGTTCTGCTTGGCCAGCATGTTGCCCTGCATGCCAGAGTGCAGGACGGGGCCCCCCATGTCCAAGGCAAACATGTCCCCAAAGCCCTTCATCATGGCCTGCAGACTCATCCCCTCCACCTCCCCGTTACTGGAGGATGTGATCTGACACGTCATCTCCGAACTGTTCGACTCCTCCATCTTAGACTCATAGAACGACTCAGTGCTAATCTGAGCCTCCACGGGTAGGAACAGCAGAGAGGGAAAGATGGGGGAGAAAGGATAGGAAGGGAAGAAGAGGGAGGAAAAGAGGACGGGAAGGAAATCAGTCTTAGACCACACACTGTACACCAAGACAAATGATTAACTGTGATTTTTTTAATACCCATTATAAAAAGGTGACTGTCAAACACTAGAAGAGTAGAGTTGAGAGATATAGTAAATTGGATTATCAGAGAAGGCTGGACTGAAACGATTGGAGTCTACAGGACAGATTAAGGTAGGAGAAAGGGAGAAAACAAAGAATAAAGAGATAGCTAACATGGTAACATCTCTCAGGATGACGGTACAGATTCTTACCCAATACATCAGTAAATGTCAAATTGATACCAAGGCAAAGCACTGTAAGACATTCCCAATGCATGGCTGTATAACGCAATCATACAATGGACAAAACAAAGTATTAGTGCCACAATGTGGAAGTGCGGAAAACAAATCCAACCAACTAGAAAGGTAATATTTAGGTTAAATGTGTTGCATACCAAAGCAACAACAGAAACAGGAGGCCAAGGCCGAGTGGGGTGTCCCTTTGAAAGCTTCACATAGAAAAGGTAGTATAGGCAAATACACACAAGCAGCGAAGACTCCTATATCAGCGTGACAACATTGGCATTACCAACGTTACAATCACACTGATCTATAATTATCACTGATGGCCAATGGGAGCTCAGTGACATAGTCCCACACAGAGTAGCATGATGAGCTAATACCTCTACTCAACACAACAGCCCATCGGTGAGACTCATTGAGCCTAGCAAGAGCCTTATTTATATATTTTCCCTCCATTCCAGACAGACATCGGTCTGAAGTAAACTGAATTCTTTGCTTCCCCTTGTGACAATGTGGCCAAGAACATAGGCTGTGACACATGGACCAACACAGTGAAGGTGGTGCTAAACTGGGGTGCTGTTCATGTTCAGGGACTAGACAGTGTGTGGGGGTTGTCCTGAGGGTGTGGGGTGCAGTGGGTATTGGCTCCTGAGGAACTTACCGGGGTGTTGGACTGCTCGATGAGCTTGCGCTCCCACATCTTCAGGCGACGTTCTCTCTCCTTCAGTTCCTGCTCTTTGGTGCTCAGATCCCTCTCCAACTTCTTCAGTCTCTCGAGTGTGGCCTCGATCTCACAGCTACAGCACAGACAACATAGGGATGCGTTTCAGTGGCGTCAGTTTAGTTAAACCTAGGGTATGGCAAAGTGAGGTGGGGTGTACGAAGTTGAAGCTCATTTGCTGCATTTCTACAGAATTTAAAAACTCTCAAATGCTATTTGGAGAACAGCAAAAACAAAATGACCCCAGCAATGAATTATTATCTGCAATATTAGTTTTAAAGGTCTGTGGAACGGCGTGTACAATGTCAACCACTACTCAAGTCCAACTCATCATTAATTGACTAATTTATTTGTGGAACGGCGCATACAGTACAACATGAAATAGATGCATAATACACGCTATGAAGTCACAACCAGGCCGACTTCAAATGCAGACGTCAATGTGAAAGTAACTAGTGCATAAAACAGCTGACCGCGGATGCAAACTATGCCAGATAAATCATACACACGCATTGAAATGAAAGGCATAGGTCTACATCAAATTACTTACTTACAATCGACAAGGACGCATGAAGACAAACAAACTCGTTCAAAGAATTACAAAATACAAAAGGAAAATCTACAGCTAAGGCCCCTTTAACTGTCACTTTGGCAAACCTATGCGTTTCGTGTAGTCAAATTTCCTTCTGATTGCCTAAGCTAGTTTTTGCATTTGCTTGTCTGCATTATTCGCCAGGGAAGGGAAATATTATGTGACTATTGAAGCATTGTATCAACAAGGCTGTTCAGAGAATATTGAAACGTTTTGTGTCAACAAGGCGGCTCCGAAATATTAATACAGCCAACGAGGGGGCGGCCCGCAAAAAAGTTTCCCCGGGCCATTTTTGTCTCCTTCTGATATTATTGTGTTGCCTACAAAACAGTTGCGATATCTGACTGCTCATTCTGTCAACAACAAAAAACAGCCCTACAGCTACACTATAGCCAGTACTTGACGTGGAATGAAATAGGTGCCGGTACTGTTTAGGAGCTCCACAGTATTTTTGAGCTAATATTCTATAAGATGTGCAAGACCTCTAGCAGTAGAAACATAGACGTTGGTACTCAGCTCCAGTGAGCTCCTGCCCAAGTCAAGCACGGACTATAGCTAAATAACTTAGCAATACTTAATGACGTTTTGCAAGCAAGATTGATCTGTTAGAATATCCCATTTTAATTCAGGAAGATGGACAAACTAGACTGAGAGGTGGAAATGCATTATATCAGAGACAGGTAGGGATTATGGATGAAGGCTGAAGATGATGATGTAGGCCTAAGTAATCATTCATGATTTGCATTATCTGAATATTAGCATTCTGTCACTTCATGAAAATGCACATTTGTTGTTGCCTACAATTGTTATTGTCTTCGAAGGCAAAAACAGGACATGTATTTTGGGCAAATGCTCTAAATAGCAAGTTGTTCAATTGTGTCTATTTTCATACATGAAACCAAAATTGCACTAGCCTACTGGGCAAATGAATGAAAATATCAATTAGGCCTAGAGCTATCACAACCTATATTTTAATATCAATAATATACACTGAACAAAAATATAAAACGCAACATGTAAAGTGTTGGTCCCATGTTTCATGAGCTGACATCCTTTATTTCAGCTCATGAAACATGGGACCAACACTTTACATGTTGCCAGAAATGATCCCAGAAATGTTGCATACGCACAAAAAGCTTATTTCTATAGAATTTTATGCAGAAATTTGTTTACATCCATGTTAGTGAGCATTTCTCCTTTGCCAAGACAATCCATCCACCTGACAGGTGTGGCATTTCAAGAAGCTTATTAAACAGCATGATCATTACAGGTGCATCTTGTGCTGGGGACAATAAATGGCCACTCTAAAATGTGCAGTTTTGTCACACAACACAATGCCACAGATGTCTCCCCTACTTTTCTTTTTTAAGGTATCTGTGACCAACAGATGCACATCTGTATTTCCAGTTATGTGAAATCCATAGATTAGGGCCTAATGAATTTATTTACATTGACTGATTTCCTTATATTAACTGTAACTCAGTAAAATCTTTGAAATTGTTGCATGTTGCATTTATATTTTTGTTCAGTATAGGTTTTGGTTGCGGATGATCACCAAAAAGGAGGGCTCCCACAACTCCCAATTCAAATAATCCCTGGTTATCAGATTACAGCAAGGTTTAAAAGCACGAGTTCAAATGCCGACATTAAATTCAAAACAATCAGCGTACTGCCTAAAACGGCTGACAGGCAAAGCAAACTCACACTCTCTGCTTTCTAAAAGTGAGAGAAAAGCCTGCAGGCTGGCAGCTGCTCTCCGAGTGATGTTCTGCATGGTTCTAAAGCCCTCCAGCCACCCAATACGCTGAACAGCCGTTGCGTTTTAAATCGGGATTTTAGTCAACTTTGTTGTTGTTGTTGCCTACTTTATATTTTTGGTCTTGAGCTAAGGTATGACACCCCTGATGTGTTTAGTAACCAACATCATCCACCTCATCACATACAACACTGGTGTTACACTGTTGATTTTAGGTACTTGTGCTTAACTCAGATTCCAACTCATATCTCTCCCTGACATCCATGCAATATACACAAAAGTTCAAAGTTCTGCATGTTTCTCAAGTTTGGATTCTGCTCTTTTAGTGACAGCTCTAAGCCCACAGACAGTAAAGGAACACTTACCTTCCAGTGTGTTTGCTAATGCGGTTCACCCACTGAGTGGACGGTTCTGCTTTGCCCAGCAGGTGGGGCTGTGTGGTGCACCATGGGTAGCCATGCTGAGTCAGAGGCCAAGACAATCAGCTCCCAAAGTAACTATTTATAAACAGGCATGTGACACAGACAGGAACTCCTGCCCTGTTCCTGCATCCTCCCACTCCCCCTCCCATCCCCTCAAAGACTTTCCACTAATACTTGAAACTTCCCTCATAATTGATTCTCTTGCTTGTCGCTTTCCTGACAAACACTCTCGGTATTTCTAGTCCTACCCTGCTCATATACAGTTTTTCTAATACGTCTCACATTTCCTCCCCCTTTCTTTCCCTCCCCAACTAACTCCCCCTCTCTGCTCCTCCTCCCGGATCTAGACAGGTGCCAGAGAAACAGCGAAAAGAGGAGTCCCTTCATGCTCTACTGGACCATGTGCAAACTGCCTTAATAGACTGCAACAAGAGCCCTCTGAGCCATCATTACAGAGCAGTGAGCAGCTTCTAACTGACACTATTACACAAATGAGTGCATTGATAGCTAATGAGACAGAGAGCCACTGTTCACTGGACTAACAGTCTGATAAGAGAGAAGAAACATAGCATGAGGCCAGATTTAATATAGCCAACACCAGGAGCCATTTGTCAGTGGAGGCTACCAAGGGAAGAATGGCTCATAATAATGGCCAGAACAGAGCAAATGGAATGGCATCAAACACATGGAAACTATGTGTTTGATGTATTTGATACCATTCCACTGATTCCGCTCCAGTCATTACCACGAGCCCGTTCTCCACAATTAAGGTGCCGCCAACCTCCTGTGATGCAAATACAGGAGACCTACTCCTAGTTTGACTTTTTTTCAAGCGCCAGAATTGACAATACCATTGAGCCTTCATCAGTGGGACACTTACTTATTATAATAATCATTTGTTGGGTGCTTATATATGTACAAGTTTGTATTGTACACGTGTGAATTGGAAGAGTGGGGTCACGGCCAGGGTCAGCCAATACCAATGGCGACACTGGAGCAATTAGGGTTAAGTGCCTTGCTCAAGGGCACGTCGACAGATTTTTTAATCTTCTCGGCTCTGGGATTCGAACAAGTGACCTTTCGGTTCTGGCCCAACGCTAACTGCTAGGCTACCTGCCACCCTGAGAAACTATAACACACCACTCCTGCAACCTGTTTGCCTCTGATGCAAGAGGAGCTCAGGCAGCACCACTCCACTCTTCTCCCGCTTCTTACTAGCGAGATACTACGACTGTACTTGGTGTGCAACATTTCCCTCACTCTAACGCACATGTTCTTGATCGACTCTCACTACTGAGCTGCTCACTTGCAGATGCCTGCTTGGACACGTCTCTATGAAGAGTTGTGAGCATAGAAAAGCCCAAAGAGAGAGAAATCAGTAGCAGCTGACACCAAGGCTGTGCTGAACATCACTAATCCTCCAGCTGCTCATACAGGCCAATTAAACACTTGGACTTGAAAAAGATGTTGATTATTTTTTAGACCTTATGGGTATAGAGAGGAAGGAGATCCAGATGGGGGATTCTTTAGATATTTGATGCCTTTATGTTATCAGTGCAATTATAAAAGATCTGTATGCACACTCCCAAAAATCCCTTCAGACATTTAGTGGCCCACAAAAGCAGCACTTGCGCATAGATGGGCCTATTGATTTGAAACAGTTCTGGCATATCCTTAGAATATAGCGGTGTTGGTCTAGAAGAGATGGAGAGGATTGCAGTCGTACAGTATGATCTCAGTACCTCCATTCTGCCTTGTTGTGTAGGAAGGAGTTGCACTGCTCGGGAAGCTTGCTGTCATTGGACATGGACTCCAAGGTTGTAAGGATAAGTTTGAACATTGGTCTTTCCTAGGTGGAAACGAAACAAAACAGTGTGATATTCATAAGCAGACATGTCGTATTTCTATCTACTCAAGACTATTGGACTGGCCTCGTAACTGTATGTAACATAACATTACTGTTTAGTATTATCCATTGTAGTACTGACTTGGGTGCTGAGTCTACTGTGCACAGTGGCTATGTGTGAGTATGCACAGTTGAAGTCGGAAGTTTACATACACTTAGGTTGGAGTCATTAAAACTCGTTTTTCAACCAGTCCACAGATTACTTGTTAACAAACTATAGTTTTGGCAAGTCGGTTAGGACATCTACTTTGTGCATGACACAAGTAATTTTTCCAACAATTGTTTACAGACAGATTAATTCACTGTATCACAATTCCAGTGGGTCAGAAGTTTACATACACTAAGTTGACTGTGCCTTTAAACAGCTTGGAAAATTTCAGAAAATTATGTCATGGCTTTAGAAGCTTCTGATAGGCTAATTGACCTAATTTGAGTCAATTGGAGGTGTACCTGTGGATGTATTTCAAGGCCTACCTTCAAACTCAGTGCCTCTTTGCTTGACATCATGGGAAAATCAAAAGAAATCAGCCAAGACCTCAGAAAAAAATTGTAGACCTCCGCAAGTCTCATTCATCCTTGGGAGCAATTTCCAAACGCCTGAAGGTACGACATTCATCTGTACAAACAATAGCACTCAAGTATAAACACCATGAGACCACGCAGTTGTCATACCGCTCAGGAAGGAGACGCGTTCTGTCTCCTAGAGATGAACGTACTTTGTTGCGAAAAGTGCAAATCAATCCCAGAACAACGTCAAAGGACCTTGTGAAGATGCTGGAGGAAACGGGTACAAAAGTATCTATATCCACAGTAAAACGAGTCCTATATCGACATAACCTGAAAGGCCGCTCAGCAAGGAAGAAGCCACTGCTCCAAAACCGCCATAAAAAAGCCAGACTAAGGTTTGCAACTGCACATGGGGACAAAGATTGTACTTTTTGAAGGAATGTCCTCGTGTCTGATGAAACAAAAATATTACTTTTTGGCCATAACGACCATCGTTATGTTTGGAGGAAAAAGGGGGATGCTTGCAAGCCGAAGAACACCATCCCAACCGTGTAGCACGGGGGTGGCAGCATCATGTTGTGGGGGTGCTTTGCTGCAGGAGGGACTGGTGCACTTCACAAAATAGATGGCATAAGGAGAAAGGAAAATTATGTGGATATATTGAAGCAACATCTCAAGACATCAGTCAGGAAGTTGAAGCTTGGTCGCAAATGGGTCTTCCAAATGGACAATGACCCCAAGCATACTTCCAAAGTTGTGGCAAAATGGCTTAAGGACAACAAAGTCAAGGTATTGGAGTGGCCATCACAAAGACCGGACAGCAATCCTATAGAAAAGTTGTGGCCAGAACTGAAAAAGCGTGTGCGATCAAGGAGGTCTACAAACCTGACCTAGTATCACAAGCTCTGTCAGGAGGAATGAGACAAAATTCACCCAACTTATTGTGGGAAGCTTGGGGAAGGCTACCTGAAACATTTGACCCAAGTTAAACAGTTTAAAGGCAATGCTACCAAATAGTAATTGAGTGTATGTAAACTTCTGACCCACTGGGAATGTGATGAAAGAAATAAAAGCTGAAATAAATTATTATCTCTACTATTATTCTAACATTTCACATTCTTAAAATAAAGTGGTGATCCTAACTGACTTAAGACAGGACATTTTTACTAGGATTCAATGTCAGGAATTGTGAAAACTGAGTTTAAATGTATTTGGCTAAGGTATATGTAAACTTCCGACTTCAACTGTATGTGTGCGTTAGCATAGAATTACATATAATTTAATAGGATCTCTGTGTGCGTGACGATGCGCGTATGTTTGAGGATGTCGTACCTTGGGATCAGTGACCCAGCACTTCCTCATCAGCTCAGCGAAACTGTCTGGGCAGCGACTGGGAATGGTTAACCTCTGGAACAGACAGACAGTCACACGCACAATCACTAAAATGATTGCAGTAGTCTCAGCTTTCAGTTCTGAGGTCAGAATATGAATTTAGAGCATGTCAGGAGGCAGGTTAAATATACAGATGACTTATGTGACTGAAGACCTGGTGAGTGAGACATGCAAGAGATGTCCATATTTTTTTATTTTATTTCACCTTTATTTAACCAGGTAAGCTAGTTGAGAACAAGTTCTCATTTGCAACTGCGACCTGGCCAAGATAAAGCATAGCAATTCGACACATACAACAACACAGAGTTACACATGGAATAAACAAAACATACAGTCAATAATACAGTAGAAAAATTTGTCTATATACAATGTGAGCAAATGAGGTGAGATAAGGGAGGTAAAGGCAAAAAAAGTAAAGTAAAACATTGAAATGGTAGATTTGCAGTGGAAGAATGTGCAAAGTAGAAATATAAATAATGGGGTGCAAAGGAGCAACAATAAATAAATAAATACAGTAGGGGAAGAGGTAGTAGTTTGGGCTAAATTATAGATGGGCTATGTACAGGTGCAGTAATCTGTGAGCTGCTCTGACAGCTGGTGCTTAAAGCTAGTGAGGGAGATGAGTGTTTCCAGCTTCAGAGATTCTTGCAGTTCGTTCCAGTCATTGGCAGCAGAGAACTGGAAGGAAAGACGACCGTGTCCAAAGAGGGGCCAGAAGTATACAGAATGGTGTCGTCTGCGTAGAGGTGTATCAGAGAATCACCAGCAGCAAGAGCAACATCATTGATGTATACAAAGAAGAGTCGACCCGATGATTGAACCTTGAGGCACCCCCATAGAGACTGCCAGAGGTCCGGACAACAGGCCCTCCGATTTGACACACTGAACTCTATCAGAGAAGTAGTTGGTAAACCAGGCAAGGCAATCATTTGAGAAACCAAGGCTGTCGAGTCTGCCAATAAGAATGTGGTGATTGACAGAGTCGAAAGCCTTGGCCAGGTCGATGAATACGGCTGCGCAGTAATGTCTCTTATCGATGGCGGTTATGATGTCGTTTAGGACCTTGAGCGTGGCTGAGGTGCACCCATGAACAGCTCTGAAACCAGATTGCATAGCGGAGAAGGTACGGTGGGATTCGAAATGGTCGGTAATCTGTTTGTTAACTTGGCTTTTGAAGACCTTAGACAGGGTAGGATAGATATAGGTCTGTAGCAGTTTGGGTCTAGAGTGTCACCCCCTTTGAAGAGGGGGATGACCGCGGCAGCTTTCCAATCTTTGGGAATCTCAGACGATACGAAAGAGAGGTTGAACAGGCTAGTAATAGGGGTTGTGTCACGCCCTGGCCATAGAGGCTTTTATTCTCTATTTTGGTTAGGCCAGGGTGTGACTAGGGTGGGCATTCTACTTTCTTTATTTCTATGTCTTCTATTTCTTTGTGTTTGGCCCGGTGTGGATTTCAATCAGAGGCAGCTGTCTATCATTGTCTCTGATTGGGAATCATACTTAGGCAGCCTTTTCCCACCTGTGGTTTGTGGGTAGTTGTTTTCTGTATAGTTTAGTTACCTTACAGAACTGTTTGTTTTTCTCTTTGTTATTTTTGTTCAAGTGTTCTGATTAAATAAAAAATCATGAACACGTACCACGCTGCGCTTTGGTCCAGTCATTTCCAGGAAGAGGAAAGTGACAGGTTGCAACAATTTCGGCAGATCATTTTAGAAAGAGAGGGTCCAGATTGTCTAGCCCGGCTGATTTGTAGGGGTCCAGATTTTGCAGCTCTTTTAGAACATCAGCTATCTGGATTTGGGTGAAGGCGAAATGGTGGGGGCTTTGGCGGGTTGCTGTGGAGGGTGCCGGGCAGTTGACCGGGGTAGGGGTAGCCAGATGAAAAGCATGGCCAGCCGTAGAGAAATGCTTATTGAAATTCTCAATTATAGTGGATTTATCGGTGGTGACAGTGTTTCCTAGCCTCAGAGCAGTGGGCAGCTGGGAGGAGGTGCTCTTATTCTCCATGGACTTTACAGTGTCCCAGAACTTTTTTGAGTTAGTACTACAGGATGCAAATTTCTGTTTGAAAAAGCTAGCCTTAGCTTTCCTAACTGCCTGTGTATATTTGTTCCTAACTTCCCTGAAAAGTTGCATATCACGGGGGCTATTCGATGCTAATGCAGAACGCCACAGGATGTTTTTGTGCTGGTCAATGGCAGACAGGTCTGGAGTGAACCAAGGACTATATCTATTCCTAGTTCTACATTTTTTGAATGGGGCATGCTTATTTAAGATGGTGAGGAAGGCACTTTTAAAGAATAGCCAGGCATCATCTACTGACGGGATGAGGTCAATGTCATTCCAGGATACCCCGACCCATTACGGATGCAGGCAATGAGGCAGTGATCGCTGAGATCTTGATTGAAAACAGCAGAGGTGTATTTGGAGGGCGAGTTAGTTAGGATGACATCTATGAGGGTGCCCGTGTTTACGGATTTTGAGTTGTACCTGGTAGGTTCATTGATCATTTTGGCTCACACCATACATGATACATTCATTATCATGCCCTCTCTGTGATCAGAGTCAGGACTTTTGCAGTACGTTTCATCTTGTGCACAGATGTAGTCAACAAGATGTAGTCAACAAGATATAGTCAACAAGCGTATCACCTCCGCTCTGAGAATGCGGATATTGCATAAGCGGGATCAATTGGCTTTGGCCCATATGACGATCCCCCAACTAGCTATACTGGTGTGTGATGACTGAAATGATTCCTGTAAAGATACACTGGCTCATTAAGAAAAACTGTCAGGAATCTGTCTCTTCACAAAATCTATTAGCATAGATAGAGGAAGCTACAGTACATCTACAGTCAATCTGTTCCTAGAAGACTGCATAATGAGGAAAAAGGAAGTGCAGCTGTACCTCACTCTTCTCCACCACCAGCCAGGCGACTTGTAAACCCTCCAAGCCTTTAAAGGGAATCTCCCGGGTAAGCATCTCCCACAGAACCTGACACAGGGAAACGAGAGGGGTCATGGTCAGTCAACGAGCAAATGCATCTAGGTCTTTCTATAAACTAGGGTACCAGTGAGGATTTCCTAAACTGGATAACTTATTACAGCTGATGATAAGTCATTGATAATAATCTGCCAATTTTCTTCATGTCATTACATTAAGATCAGTGGCGGTCGGTGCCGTTTAAGATGAGGGAGGACGATTCTTTTTTTTATGAGCATGGCCTTATTTCTATTACAGCATATTGGATGACAGTCATTCATATTCCATTCACCTAGCTCAATGTAGCATCGATAGGTATAGGCTACTTCATGATACTCAAATGTTCCCTATACCCATCATGAGGTTGCTACAACCTAGCTTATGAATTACATTTTTGTAGGTGCACAGTTCGAGATAAATTTGAGTAATCAAGGTCACAGACAGTAACACATTCAATACCACCTTACACACTCTTGCCTGCATGTAGCTGATCTATAATTCCTTCTCGTATATACAGTATGCGCTCTCCTCTCAACCTTTCCCTTCGCTTGTGAACTTCAGTGCACAACACATCAGCTGTCTGTGACCAGGCGAAAAAACTTTCCAAGCCAAACCTTCATATCATAACCGCTAACCTCTACACACAGCCTACACCATTGTCACCATGTTAGCTAACGTTATAGTCAAAATAGCTAATAGAACTAACGCATTAGTAAACTTTCTACAATCATGCAGTACAGTGTACAGTCAGCAAGCAGTTTAGCTTACCTTGACTTGGAAGAATTCCAGTGTTGGATAGCCAAAGCCAGCTAGCTAACATAATGTAGCATCCCTCTCCGAGTGTTTCAGTAGGCTAAACTAGCTAGCTGCATTCACTAAGGGAAAGTGAAAAAAATACAAGGAAATCTCTCTCTCTTACTTCTCCATCATTTTTGAGGAAATTAATTAGTTCAATTTTTTTTAACTATTCTCTTTCTCTCTCTGAGTAAACTACTCACCACATTTTATGCACTGAAGTGCTAGCTAGCTGTAGCTTATGATTTCAGTACTATATTAATTCTCTGATCCTTTGATTGGGTGGACAACATCTCAGTTCATGCTGCAAGAATTCTGATAGGTTGAAGACCGTCCTCTGGAATTTGACATAATTACTGTGTAAGTCTATGGAAGGGGGTGAGAACCATGAACCTCCTAGGTTTTTGTATTGAAGTCAATATACCCAGAGGAGGACGGAAACTATCTGTCCTCCGACTACACCATGGTGCTACCCTACAGAGTGCTGTTAAGGCTATTGTAGATCTTCATTGCAAAACAGTGAGTTTTAAATAATTATTTGGTGACATGTAAACATATTTTGTATAGTTCTATCTAAAAAGGATAACTTTATTAATGTTTCACTATTTTTATTTGTATGAAATGCACTGAGGAGGATGGTCCTCCTCTGAGAGATAATAGCTATTTTCAATCAAATTCAAGAATTCATTGAAATGTTTTATGCTTTATTATGGTTGGTGTCTTGACAAATGTGTTCATAATCCTGCGACATAAAACATAACTTTTCTGTCCTTGCATTTATGCCCGTGTAAATTGTCGTTATATCATATATTAATCAGTTAAAATAGACATTGGGCCTCCCGGGTGGCGCAGTGGTCTAGGGCACTGCATCGCAGTGCTAACTGCGCCACCAGAGTCTCTGGGTTCACCCCCAGGCTCTGTCGCAGCCGGCCGCGACCGGGAGGTCCGTGGGGCGACGCACAATTGGGCTAGCGTCGTCCGGGTTAGGGAGGGTTTGGCCGGTAGGGATTCCCTTGTCTCATCGCACTCCAGCGACTCCTGTGGCGGGCTGGGCGCAGTGCGCGCTAACCAAGGGGGCCAGGTGCACGGTGTTTCCTCCGACACATTGGTGCGGCTGGCTTCCGGGTTGGAGGCGCGCTGTGTTAAAGAAGCAGTGCGGCTTGGTTGGGTTGTGCCTCGGAGGACGCATGGCTTTCGACCTTCGTCTCTCCCGAGCCCGTACGGGAGTTGTAGCGATGAGACAAGATAGTAATTACTAGCGATTGGATACCACGAAAAATTGGGGAGAAAAGGGGATAAAATTTATTAAAAAAAAAAAAAAAAAAAAAAAAAAAAAATAGACATTGAACTTGAACTCTGTAAGAATCCTGAACTCTGACAGTTTTTTTATATAGAGATCTCAGAAATGCAGTGTAACTACATAACATTTCCTGTCTCCTTATGTTATGGGGTGAAAACAGATGTCATCGGCACACATATCCAAATGCATTGGAAAATCGAATGCTTCTAACCAAAAGAGTCACCTCACCTTAATACTTAAAACCTAAAATCGGTACTGTCATTAACGTGGTTCTTCAATAATTATGCATAATACTTGTTGGATTTCATTTGGTGTCCAGCTGATTAGTTGTGCTTTAATATTTTCACACATCATCATCTGACCCAGAAAGGAATTTTCTGAATGACAGTCAAGTGGTGAACAGCTGTTGTGATAGCGCATGTGATGCGACAACAGCCCAAGTGCTGGGAAAAAAATGTGTTTGCAAGGAATGTCCAGAATATTTTGGTGTCTCACTCCTTACGCCGGTGAAGACAGTTGTGCCGGGATCCATGTTGGATCTAAGATCCCTAGCGAATTGATGTTGAATCATCTATTGTTGTCTGGTTGATTTATAGCAGGATCTCATTAAATTTTTTAACAGAGAAAAAAAAGCATCAAGGTAACGAGTTCATGTTTTCCTATGTTTTTGTGCCTCGGATTGGACACAGTCTACTGTATGCAGTTGTGTAGTATTGACTATTGCGCAACACCCAGAGCTATTTTTATTCATTATTCTGGATATAATGACAAATTACTGTACACAGCCTGTACAATATCATCTGGTAATGAAATAACATGACAAATACATTTTGTTTTCCATGTTAGACCTGCATTTTTAAACAATACAAGGGGCTTGAAGGAGCCTACTTGAATTTGAATTTGGAGCTCAGAAATTCAAGTAGACCCCTGGAATAGGCCTACCTTGAAAATCAGACATTTTCTCAATGTGATGCTTGAAAAGTTATTCTAATTATTGTAGGCAATTTATATATTCTCCTGGTCCCTTATAATTATCTGTGATTAAAAAAAAATCTGTTTTTGTGAGAGATGTTGCCACATTCTCTTGCCGCAGCTTCAAATGAAGGGTGTTGCGCCACGCGGTTGCGGTAAAACCACGTGTGGTTATTATGAGGACAACATCTAATGTTGGCTTCAACTTGGCTTTCCATACAAATCCTTACATTAAAAAAGGAACCTGGTTTTTGGTCACTTTCTCATTATAAAAAGAGCGACGGTGAGATTCAAATGGTGAGATTAATGCTATCGCTACTCATGTGTGCCTGCGTCGACCACATAGGATACAGAAAAATCACCATGCATCCAATCGATTTAGTCAGGCAATGTCCACATTATTCTCACATACTGTATTTTAGAATGTAGTAATAATTGAAATACCAATGTATTGGCAAGGCTTTAAAAAAGCATTATTCTTAAAGTGGTAATGGCCTACTTTTTTGACACTTTTTGGGGTCCTATATCAGGCCCTAAATGTACAATTATTTAAATTTTACAATTGTATAACATTGCGGTCATTGAAAATTACAATTAAGTGCTTGAAAAAGTCCCTGAAAGTCTTTGAATTTGACTTGCCAATGTCTGTATGAACCCTGCTTAAAGGATGTATAGTCCTAGGCCTATTTTGTTGAATACTATAGGTGGAGATATGGGCCAATTTGCATATATTCACTTGTATTCCTCTAAGTGCACATGTGGAATGCATGAAAGTCCTTTTTATTTTAATCTTGAAGCTAGGGGGCAGAATTTTTATGTTTGGAAAAATAACGTTCCCAGTGTAAGCTGCCTATTTCTCAGGTCCAGATACTAGAATATGCATATAATTGATAGAGTAGGATAGAAAACACTCTAAAGTTTCCAAAACGGTCAAAATATTGTCTGTGAGTATAACAGAACTGATTTTGCAGGCGAAAACCTGAGGAAATCCAACCCGGAAGTGACTCTTATTTTGAAAAATCACTGTTCCATTGCCTGCCTTTCATCCACTTAAAGGGAAATCAACCAGATTCCTTTTCCAATGGCTTCCTCAGGGTGTGAACAGTCTTTAGACATAGTTTCAAGCTTTTATTCTGAAAAATGAGCGAGATTTATCAAAACGCGTCAGTGGATAGGCGGAGGTCCTTACATTAGTTCATGCGCTCGACACTGGTTGCTCGACATTTTCTTTCTCTCCAGTATTGAATAGTTTACAGTCCGGTTGAAATATTATCGATTATTGATGTTAAAAACAACCTGAGGATTGATTATTAAAAACGTTTTACATGTTTCTACGAACTTTACGGATACTTTTTGGAATTTTCGTCAAGCCTTGATGACCTGCCTAAGGCTGTGGAATACTGAACATAACGCGCCAAACAAATGGAGTTTTTTTAATCTAAAAATAATCTTTATCAAACAAAAGGAACATTTATTGTGTAACTGGGAGTCTCGTGAGTGCAAACATCCTTAGATCAAAGGTAAGCGATTCATTTTATTGCTTTTCTGGCTTTCGTGACCAATATACATTGCTGCTAGGTGTTCTTAATGTTTTGTTTAGTGATCGATAAACTCACACAAAAACGCTTGGATTGCTTTCACTGTAAAGCATATTTTCAAAATCTGACAATCTGACAATTTTTTTTGAATTTGGCGCTCTGCAATTCAGCACTCTGCAATTCAGCGGTTGTTTACGAAAATGATCCCGCTAAAGGGATCCGTGCGTCAAGAAGTTAAAACCATTCTGAAATGTTTATCCAATGTCACACATCGGACCCATTATTTATAGAAAGACCAATCTACACCACAGAATGCATGGTCTGGTCAGAGTCTTCCACTGAACTGAGATACAACACAGACTAAGACTTTAGTTATACATTAGTTACCATATTCAGAGAGTAAAAAAACCTTGAATGAAGGGCAAATCATACAAATCACTACACATAATACACATTTATAACAATACAGTAAATGACATTGTGTGTGGTAAATACACCCCAGTTTAAGTGAAAGCCAGGTGGATTGCAATAGAGAACAGTGTGCCGACCCAGACGCTGGCTGACCTGACCTCAGGCCCTATTCTTTGTTCACTGACTGTTTATGTCACTCATGAGTCAGGCCCTTGACTGGCTGGGTGACTCAGAGCATCCCCTATATACACTTCACACCTTCTCCATCGCCATGCAGGAATGTAGCGAGCAGTCACACACGCAGACAACCGCAGACAACCACACACGCACACAGCCACACACAGCCACACACAGAAATATGCCCAGGCGTCAAACTCTCTACTCAGGGATGAAAGATGATAGAAATGAGGCAGAAAACGTATGGAACTGCTGCTAGCACTTCTACAAAAGGTCAATAATGCCGCTCACGACTACTTTTCCAGTGGCAGTAATGAAGGCATGAAAATGTCATCTCTGAAAAGTCTGTTATTTCAAGTGCTAGGTACTTATTGATTGACAGTCTATTCTCTCAGCCATGCAGTTGCAACAGTGACATTAGAGCTTTTTCTTAACCATACTTGTTATTTGGCTTCCTCTACAAACTAAGCAACTTCCTTACCAAGCTAAGTCAAACAAGTCTCTCTCTGATGGTTTCTGTACTTAGTAAATAAAAGTCTATGTATGAGCCGATACATATGAACATCACAAGCAGATTGTCTCGCAGAATCAGCTGGAGAAAAATAGCCCAGTCTCAGTAACTATTGGATTGAGTATCAACAGCTGATCTGTGGTCAGTGTGTGTCCTATGTGTTGGTCACTCACCACGCCGTAGGAATAGGTGTCACAGGTCTCAGACACGGGCAGGCTCTGGATGACCTCCGGGGCCATCCAGGGGAACGTGCCTACCAGGGACATGTGTGTGGTGTGGGAGTGGAACCGGGACGCCCCAAAATCACAGATCTACACAGGGAAACAGGTACTGGTGAAGGCCCGGGTTTTAGCAAGGGTTGGGAGAAAAAGGTTTTGTGTAAAACCAGTATGCAAACGTAAGATCCCATGTATTCAGGAATGTGCAAACAAATGTACCTTAAGAACTTTGTCTGCCGTCACAACCACTGCAATAGAAAACATGTCTTTCAAGTCAGGAAAAATATGTATATTCAGGTTTCTTCTAATTCAGCTTATGTAATATTTGCCTCTGGCTATATCCGTTAGACCAGAGGTGTCTTTTGTATAGACTCAGACACATAACAGAAGGCTAGATGATGAAGATGAATCTGAAATCTTACCATTCCTGGACTTCAGGTCTCTGTGGATAACCTTGACCGGGGCCTCTGAGTGTAAATAGTGCATGCCTGATGGGGAAATAAAGCACATTTCCTTTGACCAATCAACGGGCAACCAGGCTGATATAAACAAGTCTGTGTTCATCTGTGCTCTCCTAAATGCCTCATCCATGCCTTCCTCACAATGCCCATTACTTATGTAAACTAAGGACACAGATTAATCACATGTAGGCCTTCATGTTTTGACTTCACTTGTTCTCAATGAGACCGTATTGTTCTCAATGAGTTGGAATAGACTGAGCGGACATATCTGAAATATATTCTACTGCTGAGTTGCTAATGAGCTAAAACAAATGTGGAATCTCAGTCAGTGTTTTAGTTTAGTCAAATGGCTTTGCAAAAATTCGACAAGAACATGTACCCTTGCATGTTTTAAAGGAGCTAAGACAATGAATCATGACTGTACCTTTGGCAATCTCCATGGCCCAAGTCATGACCTGTTCCTGGTCCATCTCCTCACTCTCTGCACTGGACAGGTAGTCATACAGGGACCCTCCACTGGCATAATCTGTGGTGAAAACACATTATAAGACTCCCAAAATAGCATTTACATTGCTCTGCACTATCAAATATGTCTTTATACTATAGTTAAAGGTCCAATGCAGCTGTTTTCATCTCAATATCAAATCATATCTGGGTAACAATTAAGTACCTTACTGTGATTGTTTTCAATTAAAATGGTCAAAATGAAACAAAAATAGCTTCTCAGCAAAGAGCAATTACTCAAGCAAGAATTCTGCTAGAACTGTCAAGGAGTGATCTGAGTGGGGAGGGGAAAACTGAAAACTAGCTGAAATTTCAGGCTCTCTTTTAGAACAGCTCTTAAATGCTGACCAAACCGGCCGCATTGCATCTGCGTAACCAGGCGCTAAAATATAACTTGGTTCTAGTTTAGATGCTTGACGTGCTGCAAGTCCCGCCCCTCCCATCTACTCATTGGGTGATTGAAAGATGAACAAGGTCCACGCTTCAGCCCAGTTTGTGGCAGTAATTCCCCTTAAAGTTGGTTGCCAACCACCATATAAACTGAACAAAAATATAAACAGATATGCATCTGTTGGTCACAGATACCTTAAAAATAAGGTAGGGGCGTGGATCAGAAAACCAGTCAGTATCTGGTGTGACCTGATTTGCCTCATGCAGCGTGACACATTTCCTATGCATAGAGTTGATCAGGCTGTTGATTGTGACCTGTAGAATGTTATCCCACTCCTCTTCAAAGGCTATGCGAAGTTGCTGGATATTGGCAGGAACTGGAACACGCTGCCGTACAGGTCAATCTAGAGCATCCCAAACATGCACAATGGGTGACATGTCTGGGAGTATGCAGGCCATGGAAGAACTGGGACATTTTCAGCATCCAGGAATTGTGTACAGATATTTGCGACATGGGGCCGTGCATTATCATGCTGAAACATGAGGTGATGGCGGTGGATGAATGGCACGACAATGGGCCTCAGGATTTTGTCACGGTATCTCTGTGTATTCAAATTGCCATCAATAAAATGCAATTGTGTTCGTTGTGTGTATCTTATGCCTGCCCATAACATAACCCCACTGCCACCATGGGGCACGCTGTTCACAATGTTGACATCAGCAAACCGCTCGCCCATACGACACCATACACGCTGTCTGCCACCTGCCAGTACAGTTGAAACCGCGATTCATCTGTGAATAGCACACTTCTCCAGTGTACCAGTGGCCATCGAAGGTGAGCATTTGCCTTCTGAAATCTGTTACGACGCCAAACTGCAGTCAGGTCAAGACCCTGGTGAGGATGACGAGCATGAAGATGAGCTTCCCTGAAACGGTTTCTGACAGTTTGTGCAGAAATACTTTAGTTGTTCTATCCCACAGTTTCATCAGCTGTCCGGGTGGCTCATCTCAGATCATCGCGCAGGTGAAGAAACCGGATGTGGAGGTCCTGGGCTGGCGTGGTTACACGTGGTCTGCGGTTGTGAGGCCGGTTGGACGTACTGCCAAATTCTCTAAAACAACATTGGAGGCAGTTTATGGTAGAGAAATAAACATAAAATTATCTGGCAACAGCTCTGGTGGATATTCCTGCAGTCAGCATGCCAATTGCACGCTCCCTCAAAACTTGAGGCATCTGTGGCATTGTGTTGTGTTACAAAACTGCACATTTTAGAGTGGCCTTTTATTTTCCCCGGCACAAGGTGCACCTGTGTAATGATCATGCTGTTAAATCAGCTTCTTCATATGCCACACCTGCCAGGTGGATGGATTGTCTTGGCAAAGGAGAAATGCTTACTAACAGGGATGTAAACAAATTTGTGTACAGAATTTGAGCAAAATAAGCTTTTTGTGCATATGGAACATTTCTGGGATCTTTTATTTCAGCTCATGAAACATGGTACCAACACTTTACATGTTGCATTTAAAAAAACTTGTTATGGGGTATTGTGTAAAAATCACAACAAAATGTGGAATAAGTCAAGTGGTATGAATACTTTCTGAAGGCACTGTACATAGTCTTAGCAAGATTTTTGGCAGCAAGTTAAACCTATTATAATATTTAGCTACCTACGTTAGTTTAGCTAGCTAGCTACCGGTCTCAGCCTCCTAGTTTCCTAAGTGACAGTGGCCGAAGAATCTAGTGTAGGCAATAAAAAAAATGTCCGTAAAACCAGCTCTAGCTTAGTTTACAAGAAAGACTGATGTTTATTTTCTACAGGAAAATTTATTTTTTATGCACATGTAGTGTACAGCAGCAGCGAAAAAACGGAAACAGTCATTTCCAGAAAGTCCCCTGCAATTTGACCCCCCTTGTGCGAGAGAAAGGCCTATACAGGGCAGGCACTTGCTAGCTAGCTAATCATAGGATGTAGCCAGCTTGCTTTCAATAATGTTCAACTTGAACTGGCAAAGTAACGTTAGCTAGCTAGCCAACTAATTTCAACTCAGACAAAAATATAATAACTAACTGGGATTTGCAAGTCGGGGGCTTCGTTTGCTAACCCAAAACAACATGCCTGTTCTTATAAAAGTTTGTGTATTTTCTAGGGCAAAAATAAATGAAGGATGGTACTTATCTACTAAATATATAGCTATGGCTCTGGCAGCATAGCAAAACATATCAGCAAGCATTCAGGAACGTACACAGCTGGTTGCATAGTAACAGCATCAGCGTCACTGAATCGATTCTGTAGTTGCAGTGCCTGTTTTAGCATAAAAAGTACTTTTTAAAATTCATTTTTCTCGCTATATGTTTATTGCGTGATTATATTTGATTTCCTTCTATGTACAAAACCTGATGGATTTGCTGTTCAGCAGCATCATGGGAGCCCCCCTACCATATCAGGAATTGTTACAGAAGGCTGAGGCAGTGGCTAGATACCAGTCCCGCTTCAGAGTAATGGAGGACACTTGAATCAGGTTGGTCACATTTGATCTGGTCAATTGTCAAATTACTATGTCCTGGAATTCACTTAACCAACTGTGTCTTGTATGCTGTAAGGAGGTGCCCCCTTCCACTGTGCCAATGGACTACTCCTGAGCCAGAGTGAGTAATGCCAACCAGTCAGTGCCATGCTGGCATGTGTCCCTTGTGAATTAGCAGAGAATCAGGAACTCTGACTGGCTATGTTCAACCGTATAGTTACTGTTGGCTTCCATGACTGTGCGTGACAGTCTTTCTCTCTCTCTCTCTCCCTCCCTCTGTGAAACAGGAGCTGTGTTGAAGAAGCCAGGCTCCTTCATGACTAGTATCTGTGATGAGAGGTCTGGAGCAAACAGGTCAGGGAACACCCTACAGGAAGGTATAATATTTGCACATTGTTATATTAGCAGAACACTCCTAATATACTTAAGGAACAATGGTTTCTTAAGTATTATGTGAAGTATGCTTTTTTTCTACATGGAACTGTTACACTTGAAAGTTATCAAAACACTTTTTTCAAAATAGGGCTACTTAATGTTAGATTCCTCACTTTGAAGGCAGTTACAGTCAATTAACTAATCACTGATTATAATCTTGATGTGATTGGCCTGACTGAAACATGGCTTAAGCCTGATGAATTTACTGTGTTAAATGAGACCTCTCCTCCTGGTTACACTAGTGACCATATCCGTGCATCCTGCAAAGGCGGAGGTATTGCTAACATTTACGATAGCAAATGTCAATTTACCACAACAAAAATGACTGTTTTTTTATATGTTTTTTCACAATCTCTTTCAATAATGACAGGAATGGAGGTCTTTATTTCAGTGAGATTGCTAAGGCGAACACAGCCATGTTTAGTTTTGCCCAACCTAGATTGAGGCACAGACATGGTCTCAATGGGGATAGCTGAGCTGACTACATTGACTATGTTAGTGAAGAAAGTCCACTAAGCTGGCTGAAAGCAGTTTGCAACCAGCGATTGAATTGTGAGTGCTGTAGAGCAGAGCTTCTAGTCAGGAAATCTATGCAGCGTACTCAATCACTTTTTATAGCTACTGTTTACAGGCCTCCTGGGCCGTATACAGAGTTCCTATCGGACTTGTAGTCATGGCAGATAACATTCACATTGTGGGGTACTTTAATATTTCATATGGAAAAGTCCACAGACCCTCTCCAAAAGGCTTTTGGAGCCATCAACGACTCAGTGGGTTTAGTCCAACATGTCTCTGGACCTACTCATTGCCACAGTCATCCCCTGGATCTATTTTTTTCCTGTGGAATAAATATTTTGGATCTAAAAGGTTTTTCCTCATAATCCTGGACTCTCAGACCACCATCTTATTACGTTTGCAATAGCAACAAATAATCTGCTCAGATCCCAACCAAGGATCATCACAACCCAAAGATTCCTAGATGCCCTTCCAGACTCCCTCCACCTACCCAAGGACGTCGGAGTACAAAAATCAGTTAACCACCTAACTGAGGATCTAAATTTAACATTGTGTAATACCTTAGATGCAGTCGCACCCTTAAAAACAAAACAAAAATTGTCACAAGAAACTAGCTCCCTCCCTGGTATACAGAAAATACTCGAGCCCTGAAGTAAGCTTCCAGAAAATTGGAATGGAAATTGCCCTCTACCAAACTGGAAGTATTCATACTAGCTTGGAAAGACAGTACCGTGCAATATCGAAGAGCCCTCACTGCTGCTTGATCATCCTATTTTTCCAACCCAATTGAGGAGAATAAGAACAATCCAAAATGTATTTTTGATACTGTCGCAAAGCTAACTAAAAAGCAGAAACATTCAATGTTGTCTTGGTAAGCAACTACAGTGTATATTTGGCCTTCTGTTTTAGGTTATTGTCCTGCTCAAAGGTGAATTTTGCCTGTGCTTAGCTCTAATCCGTTTCTTTTTATCCAAAAAAACTCCCTAGTCCTTGCTAAAGACAAGCATACCCATAACATGATGCAGCCACCACCATGCTTGAAAATATGAAGTGGTGTGTTGTTGGATTTTCCCCAAACATAACACTTTGTCTTCTGGACATAAAGTTAATTTCTTTGCCAAATCTGTTTTCAGTTTTACTTCAGGGCCTTATTGCAAACAGGATGCATGTTTTGGAAAAGTTTTATTCTGTACAGGCTTCCTTCTTTTCACTCTGTCATTTAGGTTAGTAGTGGAGTAACTACAATGTTGTTGATCCAGCCTCAGTTTTCTTCCATCACAGCCATTAAACTCTAACTATTTTAAAGTCACCATTGGCCTCATTGTGAAATCCCTGAGTGGTTTCTTTCCTCTCTGGCAACTGAGTTAGGAAGGACAGCTGTATCTTTGTAGTGACTAGGTGTATTGATATACTATCCAAAGTGTAATTAATAACTTAACCACCATTTGGGGCATAAAATCATCGAAGCTCTGCAGATTTAGTTGTGAGGATACAATCTCTGCAGATTTTGTTGTGAGGATACAGAATCAAGACCATTTATTTTGGTATTGCCCTTAGGTAGCCTGTTTCTGGTCTCAGAAATGGCTGAAAATGCATAGCATTGATCTAAAATTTACCCAAGAAATAGTACTGTTAGGAGATCTGGAGAGACCGGGTCAGTCAATTACTAATATACTAATACTCTTAGTAAAAGTATTTATCTTCAACACGCAATCTGTAGATTCTATTCGATTAGATAGATTGAAATTGTACGTTGAACATTATAGCATAGTTGAAAGATACAGTGGGGAGAACAAGTATTTGATACACTGCCGATTTTGCAGGTTTTCCTACTTACAAAGCATGTAGAGGTCTGTAATTTTTTGTCATAGGTACACTTCAACTGTGAGAGACAGTCCATGCAACACCTCCTTATAAAAAGGCCACAAGCACTGCCAATAATCATTGTTAAATCACTGAGACACTTCAGTACCGGGGAGACACAGAGACAGACAGACACACAGCTCTCCTGTTGCTCCATGAACTATAGAGTGGCCTCACCTGACAAAGACAGATGGCTAAAATTGACATTATCTGATATTAGCTAGACTAGTGGGAGTCTGATGTTTGCACAACATACATTCCTATCTCACCACAGATAATAGTGCAAACAAGAATCACGGTTGAGGGAAGGAACCAGGCCTGTACTTGTAATTAATAATATGAATTGACCTGACCATATTATGCCCTAATATAAATCCAGGAAGGATGTAGGTTATAGATCTAATCTTTTACATTATGTGGTTTAGATACGAACACCAAGACCTCCTACAGATTTCATTGTGGTCTTAAGGGTTACTCTCAACCCCAATTTCAGCCTTTGCCTAACCCCTTCAAATATTTTTTTATACAGGTGTGAATTGCTCATAAATATTAATTTTGGGGGTGGGTAAACATAGTTGTACCTGATCCCAACACTTCCTCACTAAAGCCTACTTACCAGAAGTCCACTGGCACTCTGATAATAAAACTACAGTATGTGCATCGTTAGCAAATGTGGCTCTGGACAGTTAGCTCACAGTGGTAATGTCACGTCGGTATGAAGAGATCGGGAGACAGGTGCAGGGATGTGTAATAGGGTTTTTTATTTCCCAAATTACAGCGTGCCGTGAAAAGGCCCCGGGGTCGAAGACCAAACAAACACGTATATAAAACACAGGGTAGAAACCCAAACAAAAGTGTGAGGAGTACCTCGAATAAATACACAATCGCACAATGATTATCACACGGGACGAGACCCGTAATCATCTGCACAATATACGTGGCACGAAAGCCAAAACAACATAGCACAGGTACTCACACGAACCAACGGACATTGGAACAATAATCGACAGGACAATGGTGAACAAAGGGCACACTTATACAATTACTAATCAAAGGGAATAGGGACCAGGTGTGCGTAATGATAGTTCCGCAGGGATCCGTGACAGGTAAGGCACTAAGTTCCTAACATCTATTGCAACAGGTCTTCTGTTTGCCCACATTTATTGATTCATTCATTTCCCATCATGAAAATGTATCCCCATTCCCAAATCAAATACCTTCATCGATACCACAAAAAAAAAAAAGACAAACACAGCTTTTTACTCCAATCTGGTAACCCTCATAAAATCCGACATACCACCAGTATCCCAAACTATTAAGCGAAAACAAGCATAGAAAACAGAATTGGCATTAATAGAAATTCAAAATTCAAAATGAAGGCTTATTATAAGTATTTCGGTGACAACCTGGCTTATTAACAATATTGGGTTGTTAAAATACACTGCTCAAAAAAATAAAGGGAACACATAAACAACACAATGTAACTCCAAGTCAATCACACTTCTGTGAAATCAAACTGTCCACTTAGGAAGCAACACTGATTGACAATAAATTTCACATGCTGTTGTGCAAATGGAATAGACAACAGGTGGAAATTATAGGCAATTAGCAAGACACCCCCAATAAAGGAGTGGTTCTGCAGGTGGTGACCACAGACCACTTCTCAGTTCCTATGCTTCCTGGCTGATGTTTTGGTCACTTTTGAATGCTGGCGGTGCTTTCACTCTAGTGGTAGCATGAGACGGAGTCTACAACCCACACAAGTGGCTCAGGTAGTGCAGCTCATCCTGGATGGCACATCAATGCGAGCTGTGGCAAGAAGGTTTGCTGTGTCTGTCAGCGTAGTGTCCAGAGCATGGAGGCGCTACCAGGAGACAGGCCGGTACATCAGGAGACGTGGAGGAGGCCGTAGGAGGGCAACAACCCAGCAGCAGGACCGCTACCTCCGCCTTTGTGCAAGGAGGAGCACTGCCAGAGCCCTGCAAAATGACCTCCAGCAGGCCACAAATGTGCATGTGTCAGCATATGGTCTCATAAGGGGTCTGAGGATCTCATCTCGGTACCTAATGGCAGTCAGGCTACTTCTGGCGAGCACATGGAGGGCTGTGCGGCCCCACAAAGAAATGCCACCCCACACCATGACTGACCCACCGCCAAACCGGTCATGCTGGAGGATGTTGCAGGCAGCAGAACGTTCTCCACGGCGTCTCCAGACTCTGTCACGTCTGTCACATGTGCTCATGTGCTCAGTGTGAACCTGCTTTCATCTGTGAAGAGCACAGGGCGCCAGTGGCGAATTTGCCAATCTTGGTGTTCTCTGGCAAATGCCAAACGTCCTGCACGGTGTTGGGCTGTAAGCACAACCCCCACCTGTGGACGTCGGGCCCTCATACCACCCTCATGGAGTCTGTTTCTGACCATTTGAGCAGACACATACACATTTGTGGCCTGCTGGAGGTCATTTTGCAGGGCTCTGGCAGTGCTCCTCCTTGCACAAAGGCGGAGGTAGCGGTCCTGCTGCTGGGTTGTTGCCCTCCTACGGCCTCCTCCACGTCTCCTGATGTACTGGCCTGTCTCCTGGTAGCGCCTCCATGCTCTGGACACTACGCTGACAGACACAGCAAACCTTCTTGCCACAGCTCGCATTGATGTGCCATCCTGGATGAGCTGCACTACCTGAGCCACTTGTGTGGGTTGTAGACTCCGTCTCATGCTACCACTAGAGTGAAAGCACCGCCAGCATTCAAAAGTGACCAAAACATCAGCCAGGAAGCATAGGAACTGAGAAGTGGTCTGTGGTCACCACCTGCAGAACCACTCCTTTATTGGGGGTGTCTTGCTAATTGCCTATAATTTCCACCTTTTGTCTATTCCATTTGCACAACAGCATGTGAAATTTATTGTCAATCAGTGTTGCTTCCTAAGTGGATAGTTTGATTTCACAGAAGTGTGATTGACTTGGAGTTACATTGTGTTGTTTAAGTGTTCCCTTTATTTTTTTGAGCAGTGTAGGTTTTTTAATATAAATACATTTAGGATACAAAAAAAGACAGCTCCAATAACTTTCAAAATATTGTTCCCGAAGTTTGCCCGCCAAAAATGTATTTTCCTATGAATGTAGTCGCACAAAGAGTTGTGTATTTTCCTATGATTTAAGTCACACAAAAATGTGTGTATTTTCAAAGGAATTAAAAACGCACAAAATCTGCTGAAATACTTTTTGTATATATTTGCACGAATTGAGTGTGAGATTGTGTTGCACTTGCAGAGTAAGTTCGAATCCCCCATGGAGCACAAAATACATCTTTGAAATGTGGACTCACATTTAATAAGGTATTCACATTTATTGCGGTATTGTGTTGGGAAGAAAAGTGCAATCATCACCTTGAAAATGAAGATCAGGGGCTCAATTCAATCCAACCCACATTGCAGTATATAAGCAGTAGCTTTTTATCCAATGGTCAAATTAACTCACAGATTTGTCTTGGGTACTGTATAAAAACTATACTACACTCTTAAAAAATGGGCTATCTAGAACCTAAAAGGGTTCTTCAGCTGTCTCCATAGGAGAATCCTTTGAAGAACCCTTTTTGGTTCCATGTACAACCCTTTCCAAAGAGGGAAACCTCAAACCTACAACCTTTCCAGGTATAACCTCAAAAGGGTTCTAACTGGAACCAAAAAGAGTGATCTTATGCGAACAGCCGAAGAACCATTTTGGAACCCTTTTTTCTAAGAGTGGCAAATTTAATAGATAATACAACTTCCTGAACTGCTTTTATCATACAAAGTTTTGCTGTCCATCACAGTATAGCCCCCTCAACGTGAGTATGAATCATAAACTCAAAGGAATAACGATATAAGGTGTTATGACATAAAAAAGTTTGCTTTCCTCCA
Organism: Salvelinus namaycush; assembly: GCF_016432855.1. Classification (NCBI taxonomy): domain Eukaryota; kingdom Metazoa; phylum Chordata; class Actinopteri; order Salmoniformes; family Salmonidae; genus Salvelinus; species Salvelinus namaycush. The sequence continues at coordinate 13,363,590 of NC_052319.1, read as the reverse complement.
GTAAATGTAGGTAGTTATTGACAAACACGATGTCACGTGGGTCAGCCGAGACAAATGTCATCTCCTGATAGACATTGTTTGTTAGATAGCGGAGACACCAGCCCCTGATATATGAGCAGACAGGAGAAATGTATAACTGAGCTGATGAATGTGGAAATGGCATGATCAGAATTGTCATAAAACACTTTCCTTTATCTGGTGCTAATTAGATTCTGCTTTGATAAATAGAGACAGCAGCTCCTTGACAACCAGCCGACCCACTGTTTCCTTTGGATATTGCGGGGGCGTGGTTGTGTATAAGAAATGAAAAGTTCTGGTGACCTTTTAAAATAACATTCTAATCCAAAGCTGACACCATGTAAAATGTAATTTCCACCTCTAGAAATGAGCCCAATAGCATATTGGTAAAATGATTTGTAAAAATAATTTTAACATATTGGACCATGCATATTATCAGGTATGCTATTTGCAGTAAGCATTATCATCAGTAGCCCAACTGATGCAGCATAGTGGCTATAGATAAAAAGGCTGAAGCATGGGGTTGCCTATCTACATTTAGCCCATCAGGCTAATCTTTAGCCAGATGTCAAATGTGATCTTTTAAATAGTTAGCATCCTATTGATTGATTTTATGTCCCAAAAAACTTGCATAAACAGTGAATATAATATAATGGGGTAATCCTTGCCACCGGGCGAGGCGGCAATGACTTTGCCATGGAGCAGAGCCACAGCAAAACGACTGCAACAGAAACACTGAGCCAACCCCATCTCTCGCACTTATGTAACACTGGCTGGAGGAGTGAAATGCAAAGTCGGAGAACACTGTGAAAGATTTGAACATTACTGCCTCGTAGCGACTAAAGGGCAAATGTGGCTGTATTATAAGACATAAACAGACAGAGAAAACATCAAAGGGGCATCTGTTTTCCTGTCTGAGCAATACCTGATTTTAACAAAGATATTTTCCAATTCATCAATCCATGAAGTCGCACAATGCTTATACAATGTGATTTCTTTTTTTTTCCAACTAGGGCTGCATGTTTCCACACAACAACGTTCCACGATCTATGGGAGAAGAGCAAGAGCAGGTGGAGTAAGCATGGGAGTGGGTGGCCTGACATTGAATGGGAAAGAGTACATGTAGTTAAATGTCATTTGTGGAAATCATCCTAAAAGTAGTGGTTGGACACTTCCAAAATAACCTGATTGCTTACGTCACTTTAAGGCCAAACTGCAAAAACTTAAAGGAAAATACCACTTTTGTTTGTTTCATTAGTCCACTGTTGATACAGTCCCAACATGTTTTTCATGTCAGCAATCAAGTTTTCAAGATATATAGCTCTCAAAACACAGAGTGTGTTTGGACACATCATCACTTTCTGTATTTTGAAAGTTCTATATCTTGAAAAATGTGTTAATGAAACAAATACCAAAATATTGTTTTTGAGTGTTATTGTCCTTCAAGCTTGCCCCCAAAAATTATCTATAGAGAACAAAGATAGAATCATGTCTGAGGCAAGGCTGCAGACAAGAGTTCACCATAAGTGCAGTTGCATGCTTAAAAACCCCTAAGGAAGAGATAAGGGAGGAAATGGAGGCGTACACTAAGTAGTAAAACTCCTATTAGTAAATGAAAGGTGAAAATCCACAAAGTATAAATCAATACAGTAAATAGATATCTAGTGAGCACTATTTCTATCAACGGCAGTGTCATTCACCACTCAATGGCTGAACAGTTAATAGCTAACATCCTAACCATGGGAGTATTGAGTCTGCCAATGACTGCCATGTGATGTGATACTCAGAATATGCACCGGGAGGGGTTTCCCATACCACAGGGTGAGGACTGTCACATGGTATGAACTCTAAAAACATCAGTCGCTAACATGAACAAAAAGCCAGCAACATGTAATCTTACTGAACCATAAAGCCATCTACTAACTAATGTGTTAATATAGACCACAGCACCATTCAGTTCTAAGCAAACAAAATAGCTGTGAAACAAGTATGAACAGATGGTGTTTGTTGGTTTTCCATTAAACACGATAGATATAAACGTGGTCTGAATTTGCTGAGGAGATAATAGCTGTGGTTACTATTGCATGACAAACTAGCAAGATTAGGGTTGTAGAGACCTACCAGTGACAATTCCATAGTTGGGTGCTTCAAGGATCGCCCCATAGAACTGAATGATGTTCCGATGGCTCAGTACACTGAGGATTTCAGCCTGAACAGGGGACACACAGGCAAACATAGAATTCACAAACAAAATATACTGAAGATTTACAATGACTTCAGAAATTATTCACACCCCTTGACTTTTTCCAAATGTTGTTGTGTTACAGCCTGAATTTAAAATGTATTAAATTGAGCAGGGATGTTTTCCAATGCCTCAAAAAGAAGGGCATCTATTGGTAGATGGGTAAAAAAAATAAAAAAGCAGACATTGAATATCCATTTGAGCATGGTGAAGTTATTAATTTCACTTTGATTGGTGTATCAATCCACCCAGTAACTACAAAGATACAGGTGTCCTTCCTAACTCAGTTGCCGGAGAGGAAGGAAACCGCTCAGAGATTTCACCATGAGGCCAATGATGACTTTAAAACAGTTACAGAGTTTAATGGCTGTGAGGCTGGATCAACAACATTGTAGTTACTCCACAATACTAACCTAATTGACAGAGTGATAAGGAAGCCTGTACAGAATTTAAAAAATCCAAAATATGTATCCTGTTTGCAACAAGGCATTAAAGTAATTCTGCAAAAAATGTAGCAAAGAAAATTAAGCAATTCACTTTTTGTCCTGAATACAAAGTGTTATGTTTGGGGCAAATCCAATACAACACATTACCGAGTACCAATCTCCATATTTAAGCATTGTGGTGGCTGCATCATGTTATGGGTATGCTTGTCATCGTAAAGGACTGGGGAGTCTTTCAGGATAAAAAAAGACACGGAATGGAGCTAAGCACAGGCAAAATCCGACAGGAAAACCTGGTTCAGTCTGCTTTCCACCAGACACTGGGAGAGGAATTCACCTTTTAGCAGGACAATAACCTAAAACACAAAGCCAAATCTACACTGAAGACAGTGAATGTTGCTGACTGGCCGAGTTACAGTTTTAACTCAAATCTGTTTGAAAATCTATGGCGACTTGAAAATAGTTGTCTAGCAATAATCTCCATTCAATTTGACAGAGCTTGAAGAATTTTGAAAAGAATAATGGGCAAATATAGGACAATCCACATGTGAAAAACTCTTAGAGACTTACCCAGAAAGACTGACAGCTGTAATCACTGCAAAAGGTGATTCTAACATGTATTGACTAAGGTGTGTGAATACTTATGTACGTTTATTTGTATTTAATTTTCAATTTATTTGCAAACATTTCTGAAAACATGTATTCACTTTGTCATTATGGGGTAATGTGTGTAGATGGGTGAATTCTTAAAATATTTAATCCATTTTGAATTCAGGCTGTAATATTACAATATGTGGAATAAATCACTTGGGTATGAATACTTTCTGAAGGCACTGTAGCTGTCATCTAAATTGTGTAGAATTGTGTACGATATCGGTGAAAATATTTCTGCAGGCCCCAAAATAGGCATATTAAATAGAATACGTATGAAAGGGTACACCATATATACAAAAGTATGTGGACACCCCTTCAAATTAGTGGATTCGGCTATTTCAGCCACACCCGTTGCTGACAGGTGTATAAAATCGAGCACAGAGCCATGCAATCTCCATAGACAAACATTGGCAGTAGAATGGCCTTACTGAAGAGCTCAGTGACTTTCAACGTGGCACCGTCATAGGATGCCACCTTACCAACAAGTCAGTTTGACAAATTTCTGCCCTGCTAGAGCTGCCCCGGTCAACTGTAAGTGCTGTTATTGTGAAGAGGAAATGTCTAGGAGCAACAACAGCTCAGCTGAAAAGTGTCAGGCCACACAAGCTCACAGAACGAGACCGATGAGGGCTGAAGCGCGTAGTGCGTAAAAATCATCTGTCCTCAGTTGCAACACTTACTACAGAATTCCAAACTGCTTCTGGAAGCAATGTCAGCACAGGAACTGTTCGTCGGAAGCTTCATGAAATGGGTTTCCATGGCCGAGCAGCACCACACAAGCCTGAGATCACCATGCGCAATGCCAAGCGTCGGCTGGAGTGGCGTGAAGCTCGCGAGCTGTGGAAAGCCTTCTCTGTAGTGATGATTCACACTTCACCATCTGGGTTTGGCGGATGCCAGGACAACACTACCTGGCCCAATACATAGTGAAAACTGTAAAGTTTGGTGGAGGAGGAATAATGGTCTGGGGCTGTCTTTCATGGTTCAGTCTAGGCCCCTTAATCTTAACGCTACAGCTTACAATGACATTCTAGACGATTCTGTGCTTTCAACTTTGTGGCAACAGTTTGAGGAAGGCCCTTTCCTGTTTCAGCATGACAATGCTCCCACGCACAAAGCGAGGTCCATACAGAAATGGTTTGTCGAGATCGGTGTGGAAGAACTTGACTGGCCTGCACAGAGCCCTGACTTCAACCCCATCGAACACCTTTGGGATGAATTGGAACGCCGACTGTGAGCCAGGCCTAATCGCCCAACATCAGTGCCCAACCTCACTAATGCTCTTGTGGCTGAATGGAAGCAAGTCCCCACAGCAATGTTCCAACATCTAGTGGAAAGCCTTCCCAGAAGACTGGAGGATGTTATAGCAGCAAAGGGGGGACCAACTCCCTATTAATGCCCATGATTTTGGAATGAGATGTTTGACGAGCAGGTGTCCACATACTTTTGGTCATGTAGTGTATATCAGATGTATTTTTGTCACTTACAAGACATCTCCAGAATCAGAATAACCCATGCTTTAATTGGGCCTAATATAATCCCTCATTTGGCAATAGTCGTTCTTTAAAGCATACAGCATGTGAAAGTCTGTGCACAAAGCGAGGGGGAGTATAACGACTATGACTGATGGGTACCAAAAGTCACCACAACCCACTAAATGGGGTAGCAATTAAAATGATTACTATACCGACAATTAAAAAGTATATGAAAAGCCTCAGCAATTAGGACTCCTACCTCATTTTCGATCTTGAGCAGCTTTTTCACCGCCACCTCTTTGTCCTGAGGGATCCACCTGGCTCGGTACACACTCCCGAAGCTGCCGCCGCCGCAGTTCTCGTAGAAGTGGATGTCATCAAACTTGATTTGCACGAAGGAGGCACTAAGAGGCAACATCTCATAATAACACTCAGCCCCAACTCAACGTCTGTCTGGAGGACCACAGGGAAGGAGATAGCGGAGGAGGTAAAATAAGCAGAGTTCACTAAAAAGCATGCTCAAATCTGTCATAGGCTTGTCCCCCCCCCCCCAAACTCTGATTCCTCAAAGTAAAAGTCCTGCACCAGTGACACAACTGAGAGCAGCTGTACACTTGAGGACACCATTAGAGTGTGTGACTGGGAAGCTGGATGTGCTGCGAACAGTACCCCAGGGAGGCCTCTGTGTCATTGGCTATGTCTGCCCGGAGTGGCACCGTGATATCCCTGATCTCAGCCAGTGATTTACGGGACATTCAACGAGCCCGCCTGTCCCAGACCTACGCCACACAGTCACCAGTACGCACTAAGTGAGTGTCCCAGGATCCTCTGCTTGTATAAGGACTATGGATGGCATCCCTGGCATGCATTCTCCCTCTACTGTGATCACTTTGCACAAAATATACACGGCCAAAGTCACCGACTGTTCCAGCAGAGTCTAGAGTGGTCTGTGCAGTACATGTAAGGCTACAAAGCTAGACACAGCAGAGGTCTTAAAGGGATTGCATCCTGTAGTCTCCCATGAATCACTGCAAACTTTTCATGACACACTATCACTACACACCTGTTTAAAAAAAAAAAAACAAAGGTGCTACACACCTCTAATTCTATATTCAAATAACAGGGACTATGTCTTCCTAATGTATATAAATTAAAGTGCAATAATAGGTAGAGGGAACACCAAACCAACTTCTTGCCCACAGACAACAATTAACGCACACTTCCCTTTGTTTTTAAATATCAACCTAAATGCATCTTGTAAAGAAAGAATCCCTTCATTACAGGAAATTGTAGCTCGGTTATTGTTCAGAAGTTTCCCATTTACTGCTCAGCAATTATGGCTTTTAAGAGGCTGTTACCTGGACCTAAATCAGGATTGCTATCTAGCCCAGCAGGAAATGCCTCCATTGTCACAGAGGGGAGGCAATTCTCTCTACTGATTTACGGCTATTGATGCTATACTTAGCTTCACACCAATCTTTTCAGTACATGAGCAGCTCCGACATTTTCTGTAGACACTTAAGCATGAAGGGTTACAGGGATATTGGAGCTCGTTTTTGCCTGTCCTCACTGGAAAGTAAACACTCTGCCCCAGACACTGAAATAATGGGCCAATACCCATGTGAACACATACAGGCAAGTGGATACCTGCCAGAGCTCTACAGATGAAAATGTACAAATGTAGCAGAAATAATCAAATGTATTGAGTTAAACCTCGTCTGCTTTACCCATTCATATCATCCCGGTGGCGGATATGATTACATACTGTGTCCCATCAGGAAGTACAAACTTCAGCTCCAGAGAAGCTGCAGTGTTTAAACTACCACCCGAAGCAAAACTAAATAGAAGTCTCACTGCGGTTACTTACATAATCAAAATGCCTCCAGGCATTTACAGTAAATAATTCAACAAGGGAATGGTCTATTGTTTATGCTGCATACATACACCACACACAAAATATGTATAGGCTAGTGTCAATTGTGTTAAATATAATTTTGCCAGATTAAGACACTTCAGCAGCTCAGGATCAACAGGAGTTTAAAGCAAGAATACCCATTTCCTCGATGACACGCATGTTGCGATGACACGCATGAGACCAAAGCTTTTGCCAAACAGACAACTAAAACAATGGAATTTGTTATTCACAACTTTCAAAAAAGTATGTAATTTAAAACATGTAATGGCGCGTAGGCCTACTCACTGAAACATAATGCGATATTAGTACATAGCCTACCTTTGAATTGTGCAACAAATAATAGAAACGTTCAGTTTGACAGATCCAATGGGTAGCTTAACTTCTGCAGATAAACATAGAACTACTGTAAAGAACCCACTTTCCTGGAAACCGGGCGTGACGTGTATGATTTCCCCACACTGGGATTTCTAGTTACACAACTTCTTCCTTGACTCGGGCTGAGTGCTGAACGCTATAGAGAAATAGCCATAGACATTAAAACCAGGGAAGTATCCCAACATCTTTCAAAGAGCTTCACAAATTCTGATGACAACAGCGCCACTCAATGGGCAAAACCGGTACACCTCCAACGACACCATTAAATTGAAGTAGCAGTCTATGTTACAACAACCAACACCTGCAATAATAGAGAATTGAATTCGTTTTCCTATTATCAAAAGACATACTATGACAGCATAAAAGTGTATTTGAAATATTATTTCGGGCTACTGTAAAAAAAAATTCAGCTCATAATTATTTATACTAACTAATTATTAAATGAATCAATGGACAATCAAATGGACAGCATCATCAGCAGATACATCAAATTCATTTTTAATATTTACAGAATACACATGGCTAAAATGTTTGCAGAAAACCATAACCTTAGAGACTTTCAAAGAGGAATGTTCTCACATACTGTATATCCCAGCCCAACATCTCAAATCATTGCATGCTGAGGTCATAATACATATATGAACACATTGTACAACATGTGTAATAAAAAGCATCAAATCTGATTTAGAAAAAAGATTGGAAACCACATCTGAATATCAGGATTTGGAATTTAGGAGGTTAGAGAGTGAAGTAAGAGCCAATGTTTCCATCTGGAAAAGTGATCTGTTTAACAAACCTCACAGATTATTATACAATAATCAAATGGATGATTATTTCCAAACAATAATTTGCTTTATAGATTGTGTCCTTTTCATGGGGCTGGTGACTTCAAAGAATCAAATAGAGCTTCAGGGACATGAGAATGAGATGAATTTGGAAATGACTTGGTGAAATTTAAAGCAGAGTGACTGCTGCCCATTGATAACAAAAATGAAAACAATACACAAAAGAAAACAAGAAGCAGAAATTATACTGACATTTGAAATACAGTTAAAGGTGTAGCTGATGAACTCTGCAGCTTACGTGACTATACTGTATAATAATGTAAAGTTCCATGTAGCAGAGTGGATATGTGTGTGTACTGGTACAGCATATAAAGCAAGCTTATTGTTGGCAGTGGAGCAACAGCATGTGACATGTCCAGTGTCCGTCCAAGCTTCAGGTCCTGCGTGGTTCCAGTCTGTGGGAGAACTGAGATAGTGTTCTCTGGTTGTCAATCACAGTCAGCTGGCGCACATAGCTCCTCACGTCCGGGTGGTTCTTACTGGTCTGAGATGGTTCTGCACCTGAGAGACGATGGGAAAGAGAAATACCATCTTTATTATAAACAGTGTCCTGTACGCCCAAGCACTTAGAAACGTTCCCAGTCAATTGAATACTTTTAAGAGACAGTTATGTTTACTTACTGAATGGCAGACTTCTGCAGTATCTCACTATTCTCACTGTATTAGCGATCATTCGCTGAAAAACAAAAAAACACATAGATGTTACCATTATGATTTTAGACTTCCAATATAATGTCAAAATCAATATCCTCAGGGAGGGCCTTACCATTTTCTCAAAATTGACCAAACTGTCAATGAACGTCTTGTTTCCATCATGAGTGAAAGTCATGTCTGGAAAGATAATAGCAATATGATTGCACACATAGAACATAGACAAAAGAATATGGATTGGAATTGACAAGAGCAAACAATATAGAAGCTAGTTACACTGTCGCAGGCTGACACTCCAAAAAGAGATCAAAACTTGCTGATAATAACTTCTTCACACAAGAGGCAGTGAGGATAAACCTCTCAATAGGTAAGATAATGGGTAAAACAACATGGAGTGTCATACAGGCGGTGGGAGAGAGCTGTGTTGGGTAAAGCATGGAGTGTCATACAGGCGGTGGGAGAGAGCTGTGTTGGGTAAAGCATGGAGTGTCATACAGGCGGTGGGAGAGAGCTGTGTTGGGTAAAGCATGGAGTGTCATACAGGCGGTGGGAGAGAGCTGTGTTGGGTAAAGCATGGAGTGTCATACAGGCGGTGGGAGAGAGCTGTGTTGGGTAAAGCATGGAGTGTCATACAGGCGGTGGGAGAGAGCTGTGTTGGGTAAAGCATGGAGTGTCATACAGACGGTGGGAGAGAGCTGTGTTGGGTAAAGCATGGAGTGTCATACAGACGGTGGGAGAGAGCTGTGTTGGGTAAAGCATGGAGTGTCATACAGGCGGTGGGAGAGAGCTGTGTTGGGTAAAGCATGGAGTGTCATACAGGCGGTGGGAGAGAGCTGTGTTGGGCTGCACTGACCTTTGATCAGCAGCGGCATGAAGGGAATGATGGGCGGGTCCAGCTTGGCCACAGTGAGTCGGTACGCCCGGTGGTTCCTGGACGGGTCCTGTGGAAATACTCACACTGTTCTGAGATCTGCCACAACCATGTTACGTGGGCACATCACAGTCACAGCCAAGGGTGGTGCAGCTCAATACATACATTGTTAGATGACAAATGACCATGCAAGAATGTGACGTTTGAATTCAATATTTGAATAAATTAAAGCTTTAGAAAGCAAGGCTAGAGACTATGTGAGTGGATGAATGGTTGATGTGGGACTAAAAATAGTTTAGAGTACTCACCATTAAGCTTTCAAATTCGCTGTAAAACTTCTTAAATTTGCTGGGTAGTTTCTGTCAACACAAGTAACAGGGAAAGTTAACAGATAGTTGAAATCATTATATTCTTGGGCAGGTGCTAAACACATGTGAGTGTTGTTGGACAGACAGATGCACAATGTCAGACAGACATACAGTGACAGACAGAAAGACAGTGGGACAGCCACCCACCTCCCAGGTCTGACTCAGTCTGCTCACGGCTGGGTTGCTCATGCCCATGATAATAGCAAAGAAGGAGTTGAGGTTCTTATACTCCTTACAGCTGTTAGAGAGAAAGTAGTCCAAAGATTTATCAGTATTAGGTAACATGTTACGTGTGACTAATTTAAGTCATCACAGGGGGTCATGAAGGAAACACTTGTCATTACCAAAATGATACATGTACAGGTCATTCGGAAAGTACTCAGACCCCTTCCCTTTTTCCACATTTTGTTACGTTACAAATTGATCAAAGAAAAATAAAAAAAAATCTCAATCTACATACAATACTGTCACGTTCCTGACCTGTTTTCTTTTGTCTTGTATTTATTTAGTTGGTCAGGGCGTGAGTTGGGTGGGTTTGTCTATGTGTGATTTTCTATGTGGGGATTTTGTGTTCGGCCTGGTATGATTCTCAGAGGCAGCTGTCAATCGTTGTCCCTGATTGAGAATCATACTAAGGCAGCCGGGGTTTCACGTGTGTTTTGTGGGTGTTTGTTTCCGTGTTTGTATTCGTGCCACACGGGACTGTTGTCGGTTGTATTCATTTTGTTATTTTGTTTCATGTTAGTGTTCAGTTTCGATCTAATAAATTATCATGAGCACTACCCACTCTGCGTGTTGGTCCGATCCATGCTCCTCCTCGTCTGAGGAGGAGAACGACTATGACGACCGTTACAAATACCCCATAATTAGAAAGTGAAAACTTGTTTAGACATTTTTGCAAATGTATAAAATAAAAAAAATAAACAGAAATACCTTACATAATATTCAGACCCTTTGCTATGATACTCTAAAATGAGCTCAGGTGCATCCTGTTTCCATTGATCATCCTTGAGATGTTTCTACAACTTGATTGGAGTCCACCTGTGGTAAATTCAATTGATTGGACATGATTTGGAAAGGCACACACCTGTCTATATAAGGTTCAGCAGTTCACAGTGCATGTCAGCGCAAGCACCAAGCAATGAGGTCGACAGAATTGTCCGTAGAGTTCTGAGACAGGATTATGTCAAGGCACAGATCTGGGGAAAGGTTCTAAAACATGTCTGCAGCATTGAAGGTCCACAAGAACACAGTGGCATCCATCATTCTTAAATGGAAGAAGTTTGGAACCACCAAGACTCTTCCTAAAGCTGGCCACCTGGCCAAACTGAGCAATTGGGGGAGAAGGGCCTTGGTCAGGGAGGTGACCAAGAACCCGATGGTCACTGACAGAGCTCCAGAGTTCCTCTGTGGAGATGGGAGAACCTTCCATAAGGACAACCATCTCCGCAGCACTCCACCAATCAGGCCTTTATGGTGGAGTACCCAGACGGAAGACACTCCTCTGCACATGACAGCCCGCTTGGAATTTGCCAAAAGGTACGTAAAGCGCACTCCGACCATGAGAAACAAGTTTCTCTGGTCAGATGAAACCAAGATTTAACTCTTTGACCTGAATGCCAAGTGTCACATCTGGAGGAAACCTGATACCATCCCTACGGTGATGCATGGTTGTGGCAGCATCATGCTGTACAGATGTTTTTCAGCGGCAGGGACTGGGAGACTAGTCAGGATCGAGGGAAAGATGAACGGAGCAAAGTACAGAGATCCTTGATGAAAACCGTCTCGAGAGCACACAGGACCTCAGACTGGGGGGCGAAGACTCACAGGACAACGACCCTAAGCACACAGTCAAGACATTGCAAGAGTGGCTTCGGGACAAGTCTCTGAATGTCCTTGAGCATCCAGTCAGAGCCCGGACTTGAACCCAAAGCCACTCCTGCATTGAACCATCTCTGGAGAAACCTGAAAATAGCTGAGCAGCAACGCTCCCCATCCAACCTGACAGAGTTTGAGAGTTTCTGCAAAGAAGAAATGGGAGAAACTGCCCAAATACAGGTGTGCCAAGGTTGTAGCGTCATAACCAAGAAGAGTCGAGGCTGTAATCACTGCCAAAGGCACTTCAATAAAGTACTGAGTAAAGGGTCTTAATACTTATGAAAATGTGATATTTCAGTTAAAAATTTTTAATACATTTGCAAACATTTCTAAAAACCTATTTTTGCTTTGTCATTATGTGGTATTGTGTGTAGAATGATAAGGGAAAACAAAACTATTTAATCAACTTTAGAATAAGGCTGTAACGTAACAAAATGTGGAAAAATTCAAGGGGTCTGAATACTTGACGAATGCACTGTACATTCAGCCATTCACACATTTGTTAATCTTGACATTTAAACCTTTCCTTTAGGGATTGATTGGGAGGGTGACAGTGACACAGGTATGCAATTCTACTACTACAGCTCTGCAGTCAGTGGAGACAGTGTGTGCGCAAACGTGCGTGCATGAGAGAAAGGGCGACAAGGCAAGGGCCACTCACTGGGCAGCGATCTTGATGAACTTCTTGAGCAGCTGAACACGCTTGCTGAGCTGAGCACACAGACAGATCTCTGTGATCACCCACAGCTGAATCTCATTGAACCTCCTGAGGAACAGGTCCATGTTGGCCGTGGTCTTCTTGAAGTTCTTCCTCCCAAATGTATAGTAGATCAGCTCATGCTGTAGAACAGGGCAAGAGAGAAAGTCAATGACCGTGTCCCTGATAGTTTCCATTATAATGTATCAATATATTGGTTTAATAGTTGATTGATACACTCTTAGAAAAAAAGGTGCCATCTAGAACCTTCTGAAGAAACCTTTTTGGTTCCAGGTAGATAGGGTTTTACATGGAATCCAAAACTTTCTACAGGGTGTTCTACATGGAACCCAAAAGGGTTCTACCTGGAACCAAAAACGGTTCTACATCCTATGGGGACAGCCGAATAGTGTAGGAAGACAGCCTGCACCCAGAATGGTACACTATTCCCCATTAGGCAGGGGTCGAAAGTAGTGCACGAAACATGTATAGGAAATAGGGTGCAATTTAGGACGCAGCCATAGAATCAAGTAATTCCTCATTGGTCTGAGGCACCTCATGTACACAGTGGAAGAGTTCCCAGTCGTAGAGAGTCATCTGGTAGGCCAGGTCTTTAGAGCTCATCAACTCAAAGCTGCCCATGGAGCCTGTGGAGGGTCCTTCCTGCTCTGGTAAGGGCATCTGAAATATTGCGCAAACGTAATATACTGTATAATTTACAATTGTCTGTATATCATTCTTCATCATACAACTAACACTGATATGAAATACAGGACTGTTCTGATAGCTACAATGACAGTTATACAACTATAACAAGTCGAATTGCAACAGTAGCCTCAGGCCAGTGAACATATGTCAGTCGATTAAAACAAATATATTCCATTAGAGAAACACAACATGAGACGCAACATGCTTCATAGTAACAGCTGCATGAGATGTAGCTTGTAGGAAAACCTCGGAATTAGTTGCGTGGGTCTGAATGCTTGTTTTTCTGCATTGTTCATTTGTTGGGCAATATGTTTTTGAGGGGTATTTACGCACCAATGAATCCAGTTGATCCCTGGGACAGACAAATAGACGGCCGTTGATGCTGAGTGTGGAGAAGACGGAAATATCGTTGGGTTTTAGCACCACTTTATCTGAAGGAAAACAACAAACGAGCGATAATTAAAACATGATCATGTTAAATACAGTACATTAGCATGTTATTATGGTCTGTTCTGAAGTCGCATAACAAGGGTATTGACGCTGCAGTGGATATCAGCCGTTTTACGGGCTCCCGACCAATTCAAATCAAATCTTATTAGCCACATGCGCCGAATACAACAGTGAAATGCTTACTTATGAGCCCCTAACCAACAATGCAGTTTAAAAAAACTACGGATAAGAAGAAGAGATAAAAGTAACAAGTAATTAAAGAGCAGCAGTAAAATAACAATAGCGAGACTACAAAGTCAATGGGCGGGGGCACCGGTTAGTCAAAAAGTTTTACAGCTGCACCACTGAGAGCATCTTGACTGGCTGCATCACCGCTTGGTATGGAAACTGCTTGGCAGCCGACTGCAAGGCGCTACAGAGGGTGGTGCGGATGGCCTAGTACATCACTGGGGCTGAGCTCCCTGCCATCCAGGACCTCTATACCAGGCGGTGTCAGAAGAAGACCTGGAAAATTGTCAAAGACCCCTACCCATAAACTGTTCACTCTCCTACCTCATGGCAAGCAATACAAGAGCGCCAAGTCAGACCAAAAGGCTCCCGAACAGCTTCTACCCCCAAGCCATAATACTGCTGAATAGTTAATCAAATGGCTACCCGGACTATTTGCATTGAACCTTTTTTGCACCGACTCTACGCACACTCACAGGACTCTACCCACAAAACACACACATATGCATATTGATGCCACACACACAACCACACACTGCTGCAACTATGTTAATTTTCAATCCTGATTGCCTAGTCACTTTTACCCAGAGTCGTCCTCTAACTTTATTATCAAAGAAAATGGTCAAAAACACTAGGAAGAGGATGAATTTATGATCGCATTAGAACTGGCAATATTGCATTGATCATGACAGACGGGGACATCCATCTTCCTCTGAGTCCTCAGCAGAGAATTGGGCCCAGATTCTTAGCAGCAAAACAAATGCTAGTAAATAACAGATGTATGGGCAATATGATTAGGATCTCAGAGACAAAGGAGCAGCGCTTATGGCTTTATTTACTACTTGGTACGGGTGAAGCGCAGTTTAAACATAGGCCAGAGAAAGAGGTGGATTAGTACACCCTGGCAGAGACATTGGAATATCCATACAGCAAGTCCCAGGCGATGGCGGCAACATGCAGGTGTAGAATCTTATGAGTTGAAGCAAGCCTGCAGCAATATTGCCCCGACCTTTTCTCTATGCTGCTCTACTGCAGGCCATGGCCCTCCTGTCCCTATATTGAGCATATACTGGGTAACTGAAACAGACCAATCCAGCACCAACACCCAATCATTTCTAGTAAATCAGGCCTGATTAATGAGCTTCATAGCATCTGTAAATAGCAGGCCATGTGTGGAAAGACTGTCAACCACCATCGTTTGATTAGCGTATAGCTGTGGCCCTTTTCACCTCCGGCCGAACTGAGGTTGACCAGGAGAAGGTCCTCCGCTGACCCCAGCTTGTCGGCCACTGCGCTGATGACCTCTCTGACCGAGGCGGCCATGGGGACCCGGATGGTGGTGTAGGTGTGGTCGCTGCAGTACACTTTGAACAGGACTGCATGGGGAAAGAGCACAGAGCACAATGCAGGTCCCTTAATATTTAGGATTGAGGGGTGGGTACTGGGAAGACAGATCAGAGGCCAAGTGCATCAGCCTTGTCATGGTAGAGGTTCAAAACAGATTAGAAAACACTGTCACTCCTGGCTGCAAGGCCAAAAGGCTCATGACTGCTAAACTGTGCTTTTCTATAACTTATAGCTAGCTCTTTTCTAACGCATATCCTGCATGTTTTCACACACACATACACACTGTATATATATATTTTTTGAATTTTCATTGTTGGACATAAGACTGTAAAAACACCAGGAAATCAGCTCCAAGTGATATTAATTTTGGAAATCTGTTCCCAAGTATTCCCACGCATAATAGAGAGACGTGATCATCTAAAAATATAAACAAAGGTTTGAAATGATTGTTTTAGTCAAATATTATATACTTTTGCCAAGTTGGAAAACCCTGCACTATGCCATACTTACTCTCATCATTAGTCTTGATGGCCTGTCGTTTCTGCAGCTTCTCATCCCCCATGCTGAACTGCCTCAACAGGACTTTGTGCTAGAACAGAACAGGACAGACAGAAGTGTGTTGGTTCAACAACATGACAACAAAACCATGGGTGGTAGTAGGATGTAGCTTGGGGAAATGTAGCTCGGGCTGACAATGAAAACAAAAGCACAGAATATGACTGCAGTGCTTGTGTCATAGCTGGGTGACATACCTTTTGTTGAGAGGATCTGGCGTCATCAGAGCTGAGAAGACAAACAAAGTGAGATTACATCATGCTGAAGCAAGGGACACTAAAGATAAGTACAACACAGTAACAATACATTCACACACTTACTTGTTTTTAACTATCTTCTCTAACTCTGGGAGTTGATCTTTCAGAGCAGGAATCAGCCTGGCATCATCAGATACAGACACAAAGAACTCCTGCAGCACACAACGCACTCTCAATGAGGAGAGATTAATGAGCCCAAACTAATTTGGATTATCAAATGACAAATCACTAATACTATTACAGCAAACGGTATATTTTTAAGCAACAAGCTGAATAAGAGCGCCTATTAATTAAGGTTTGTGAGGAAGACACTGGTTACATCTGCAATGGCAACCTATTCTCGTCATAGGGCACTCATTTTGACCAGGGCTCTGTGCCCTATATAGGGAATAGGGTGGTACTTGGTATGCATCCACTGACCTCTAGGAAGGCGAGGGAGGCATCCTCCTCCTGCAGGTGGTCTCCATGTACTGAGGCCCACTGCAGCACCAGCCTGATCACCCTCCTCTTGTTGTTCAGGGTATAGTCAAGACGCTCCTGTTCTGAGCCCTGGGACGCCTCAGCATGGTAGGTGCAGGGCAGTTAAGGACAGAAACACATCTGCGCTACATCTTCACTGACTCACATCTAGTCCAGGGGCCTAGCAAGCGTCTCAGAGTAGAAGTTCTGATTCAGGATCCATTTTACAATTTAAGTCACAATGAATATGATTATTTGGCAAGGCAGACCGGATCTGTCACGTTCCTGACCTTGTTTTCCTTTTGTATAGTTGTGTTTAGTGGGTCAGGACGTGAGCTGGGTGGGCAGTCTGTGTTGTTTGTTCTATGTTAAGTGTCAGTGTTAATTGACCTTGTATGGCTCTCAGAGGCAGGTGGTTGACGTTTTCCTCTGATTGAGAACCATATATAGGTAGGTTGTTTCACATTGTTTGTTGTGGGTGGTTGTCTTCCGTGTCTGTATGTCTACCACACGGGACTGTTTCGTTTGTCGTTCGTGTATGTAGTCTGTTCCTGTTCGTGCGTTCTTCGTAGTTTGTAAGTTCTCAAGTCAGGTCTGTCTACATCGTTTATTTGTTTTGTAGTCTGTTATAGTGTTTTCGTGTTTCGTCTTACTTTAATAAACTTCATTATGTCATATAACAACGCTGCGCTTTGGTCCAATCCCTACTCCTCCTCTTCGGACGAAGAGGAGGAGAACGACCGTTACAGGATCCTAGATCCTACTCTGCGATTTTAAATACATAGAAGGGATACTGATACTCACCAGTAGAAATACACACAAAAACATACGGTAATTATTTGCTATTTTCAGTGACTGAAAGGATATTGGGCCATGAGCACCGGACACAGCTGACTGTTAGGGATGAAGACGCAGTGCATGAGCACAAAGTCATCCAGAGCTGGATCTGAGCAGACAGAGAGAGAGAGAGCGACAGAGAAAAAGAGATAGAGAAAGCATGAGAGAGAGAGAGAGAGAGAAAAAGCATGAGAGAGAAAGGGGGGCACCTGTGATGTCAGATGAAAGGATGCCAGACCAGGCCAGCAGGCTGACAGTACTACAGGCCTGATCACACATGGCTGCTGGCTCTGTCACCGCAGACGGCTGGGACATGAAAGCAGCCAGGAGTCCAAGCGTAATTAGATCAGCCCTGTGATGCGCTGCTAATTATAAACATGAACAAACAGGTCAGCAGCAGCATGGAGGCCGGATGCTCGCTCTCTCTCTGATACAGAGACAATCTAAACACGACAGCCATGACGAACACAACACATTCATCTACATTACAGTCAAATAAAATCTTATGTCACATGGGCCGAATACAGATGTAGACCTTACAGTGAAGTGCTTACTTACAAGCCCTTAACCAACAATGCAGTTAAAAAAATTCCCCAAAAAGTAAGAGATAAGAATAAGAAATAATTAAAGAGCAGCAGTAAATAACAATAGCAGGGCTATATACAGGGGGTACCAGTACATAGTCAATGTGTCAATGTGCAGGGGGGGGGCACCGGTTAGTTGAGGTAGTATGTACATGTAGGTAGAGTTATTAAAGGGACTATGCATAGATGACAACAGAGAGTAGCAGTGGTGTAAA
The DNA here is from genome assembly GCF_016432855.1 of Salvelinus namaycush. Taxonomy (NCBI): domain Eukaryota; kingdom Metazoa; phylum Chordata; class Actinopteri; order Salmoniformes; family Salmonidae; genus Salvelinus; species Salvelinus namaycush. The sequence goes on along the minus strand of NC_052319.1, from coordinate 13,345,518 downwards.
GAGGAGGGAGGGGGCAATGCAAATAGTCTGGGTAGCCATTTGATTAGCTGTTCAGGAGTCTTATGGCTTGGGGGTAGAAGATGTTTAGAAGCCTCTTGGACCTAGACTTGGCGCTCCGGTACCGCTTACTGTGCGGTAGCAGAGAGAATAGTCTATGATTAGGGTGGCTGGAGTCTGACCATTTTTAGGGTCCTCTGACACCGCCTGGTATAGAGGTCCTGGATGGCAGGAAGCTTGGCACTGGTGATGTACTGGGCCGTACACACTACCCTCTGTAGTGCCTTGCGGTCGGCGGCTGAGCAGTTGCCATACCAGGCAGTGATGCAACCAGTCAGGATGTTCTCGATGGTGCAGCTGTAGAAACTTGAGGGTCTGAGGACCCATGCCAAATCTTTTCAGTCTCCTGAGGGGGAATAGGTTTTGTCGTGCCCTCTTCCCAACTGTCTTGGTGTGCTTGGACCATGTTAGGTTGTTGGTGATGATGTGGAGGCCAAGCTCTCAACCTGCTCCACTGCAGTCACGTTGATGAGAATGTGGGCGAGCTCGGACCTCCTTTTCCTGTAGTCCACAATCATCTCCTTTGTCTTCGTCACGTTGAGGGAGAAGTTGCTGTCCTTGCACCACACGGCCAGGTCTCTGACCTCCTCCCTATAGGCGGTCTCATCGTTGTCAGTGATTAGGCCGACCACAGTTGTGTCATCGGCAAACTTAATGATGGCGTTGGAGTCGTGCCTGGCTGTGCAGTCATGAGTGAACAGGGAGTACAGGAGGGACTGAGCACACACCCCAGAGGGGCCCCCCCGTGTTGAGGATCAGCGTGGCAGATGTGTTGTTACCTACCCTCACCACCTGGGGGCGGCCCGTCAGGAAGTCCAGGATTCAGTTGCAGAGGGAGGTGTTTAGTCCCAGGGTCCTTAGCTTATTGATGAGCTTTGAGGGCACTATTGTGTTGAACGCTGAGCTGTAGTCAATGAATAACATTCTCAGATAGGTGTTCCTTTTGTCCAGGTGGGAAAGGGCAATGTGGAGTGCGATACTGATTGCATCATCTGTGGATCTGTTGGGGCGGTATGCAAATTGGAGGGGTCTAGGGTTTCTGGGATGATGGTGTTGATGTGAGCCATGACCAGCCTTTCAAAGCATTTCATGGCTACAGACATGAGTCTTACTCACATCGGCTGCGGAGAGCGTTATCAGTCATCCGGAACAGCTGATGCTCTCATGCATGTTTCAGTGTTGCTAGCCTCAAAGCGAGCATAAACGTTATTTAGTTCATCTGGTAGGCTCGTGTCACTGGGCAGCTCTCGGCTGTGCTTCCCTTTGTAGTCTGTAATAGTTTGCAAACCCTGCCACAGCGTCGGAGCCGGTGTAGTACGATTCAATCTTAGTCCTGTACTGACGCTTTGCCTATTTGATGGTTCGTCAGAGGGCATAGCGGGATTTCTTGAAAGCGGCAGCTCTACCCTTTAGCTCAGTGCAAATGTTGCCTGTAATCCATGGCTTCTGGTTGAGGTATGTACGTACAGTCACTGTGGGGGCGACGTCCTCGATGCATTTATTGATAAAGCCAGTGACTGATGTGGTGTACTCCTCAATGCCATTGGAACCGGAACATATTCCAGTGTGTGCTAGCAAAACAGTCCTATAGTTTAACATCTGCTTCATCTGACCACTTTTTTTTTTTATAGACCGAATCCCTGGTGCTTCCTGCTTTAATCTTTGCTTGTAAGCAGGAATCAGGAGGATAGAGTTATGGTCAGATTTGCCAAATGGAGGGCGAGGGAGAGCTTGGTACGTCTCTGTGTGTGGAGTGGTCTAGAATGTTTTCCCCCTCTGGTTGCACATTTAACATGCTGACAGAAATTAGGTAAAACTGATTTAAGTTTCCCTGCATTAAAGTCCCCGGCCACTAGGAACGCCGCCTCTGGATGAGCGATTTCCTGTTTGCTTATGGCGGAATACAGCTCATTGAGTGCGGTTTTAGTGCCAGCCTCGGTCTGTGGTGGTATGTAAGACAGCTACGAAAAATACAGATAAACTCTAGGTAGATAGTGTGGTCTACAGCTTATCATGAGATACTCTACCTCAGGTTAGCAAAACCCTGAGACTTCCTTAGATATTGTGCACCAGCTGTTGTATACAAATATGCATAGGCCCCCGCCCCGTGTCTTATCAGAGGCAGCTGTTCTGTTCTGCCGATAGTGAGTATAACCCATCAGTTGTATGTTATTAATGTCATCGTTCAGCCCCGACTCTGTGAAACATAAGATATTACAGTTTTTAATGTCCCGTTGTTAAGATCTACGTGCTTTCAGTTCGTTCCATTTTTTCCCCAGTGATTGAATGTTAGCTAGCAGAACGGAATGCAAGGGCAGATTAGCCACTCGTCGCCTGACCCTCACAAGGCATCCTGATCTCTTTCCGCAAAACCTAAGTTTTTTTCCAACGAATCACGGGGATCTGGGCCTGGTCGGGTGTCCGTAGTATATCCCTCTCGTCCGACTCATTGAAGAAGAACTCCGTCCAATTTGAGGTGAGTAATCTCTGTTCTGATTCCCAGAAGCTCTTTTTGGTCATAAGAGGCAGTAGCAGCAACATCATGTACAAAACAAGTTACGAACAACGCAAAACAACAAACAAAATAGCATGGTTGGTTAAGAGCCGATAAGACGGCAGCTTTAAAAAAAATATTAATAAAAAAATATCTATATATATCACATAGGGTTGAAATATTTGTCATTGAAAATAAGAATTTGTTCTTAACTGACTTGCCTAGTTAAATAAAAGGTACAACATTTTTTTTAAAGGCTCCTTACACAGAAATACAATGGTCCACAGTGGCGAGAGATGTTATGAGTGACAGAGTGCACTACTCTACCTGATTCGTTAAGGTGAGAGTCCAGTCGCATCATTTCCAGAAAGTGCTCCAGAATCTTCTCCGGTGTCCCGTACATCACAGTGTATCTGGAATGGCAGTGTCAATCAATCACCTACTTCATTAATCAAGTTTACTGCTAGTGCTCACTACTGTTCCTATGCCACACTTCAATGACCTGTGTCCTCTGAATACCTGGCTGTGATTACTACATTAGATAACAATCCACAAACAGTCAAAGAGGTCCTGACCACTGATGTAGGTTTTAGGGGGATGGCTGGGTGAGAAAGGGTGTGGAAGGCTCTCCATAGGTAAAAACAGAGGAAGAGACCACCACTCGACCATAAGAATCAACACGCTACAGCCAGGCTTGTTGTGATTGGCTAGTTAAGGGGAGAGAGGACGAGCCGTGTCTGTCCCAAATGGGACCCTATTCCCTATAGGGCCCTGGTAAAAAGAAAGTAGGGAAAAGGATGCCGTTTGGGACGCAGGCGGTGTGTGCCAGGCACTCCACGGGGGAAGGAGAGGAGCTTGACACCCTCTTCATATGTGACTGGCGCTGTAGTTGATTAGAGGCCTACCCTGGCGGAGTGATTGTGACCCGCGGGGCCTGCCTTCTCCCCGGGAGCCCATCTCTCAGTCATTACCATTAATGTGTCTCTCTCCATTACTGCAGCCGCGGTCACTGACAGCAGCTGCCATTAAGACTAGCTAGTAGCTAACAGACGTCTGCAGCCTTGTAGCCTCAGTCTTGGCTTCACACTAGAACTTCTACCCCCGGCAACCAGATCTACACTACTATACACTCTTTAGCCGAGGGTAGCTCACAAACTCACCCACTTTTTACACTCACTCTGTGCAAATTTCAAGAGCCTCTCACACTAACCTCACTCCATGTTATGAATCTAACGTCAAGAGACATTATCACACACACACGACCCTCCCAACAGGAGAGAGTATCTCACACACCCACAGTCCCCTTTAACTTCCTATAGAACTCTACCTCTATTGAACAGTGCTGCTACAGAAAGTAGTTCAATCATATTGTGAGGGGATGACTGGGCGAGACAGATAGAGAGTTAGCTCAGTACTTGTAGTGTGAGGAGGAGGTGGTGGTGGTGGAGCCATGGGTGGAGGCCTGGCTGTTGCTGCTGGGGCTCTTCTCCAGGACCAGAACATCCTGATACTGCTCTTTCAAACGCACCGTGTTGGCCTCCACATCCTAGACACATACAATTGATCATTATGTCATCATAAATCATTGTACTGTAGTTATGTTTTATTATGAAATGACATGCCATTCCTAATGACTACAAGTGGTTGTTATCTGGATTACAAGATTTTGAAAATGAATAAATACATTTCCGACTGAATAGTACTGTAGCAAATCCTGCAGAGTAGACCATCCCCCAAAATGTCTGGGATGACTTCTCTCTCCGACTCTAGTGGCATCTGGTAGTTAACATGGAGGCTGCACTACATTACATCGTCCCATCAGAACTATGGTACTGTAAGCATGGTGGATTAGTCTGCTAGTACAACTGACGGGGAGACTGGGCGGTCAGCATTTTGACTGAGGTGGAGTCACAAATGGCACTCCATTGTCTATGTAGTGCACTACTTTGACCAGGATGTGCACTTTATAGGGAATAGGGTGCCGTTTGGGAAGCTCATCAGTCCAAAGCCAACAGGAGATTTACAGGAGGAAGACTCAATGAGCCGCATACAAAGGGTCTGCCTCTGTGGATCACACAGATGTTCATCATCCATCCGCTTTTCAGTAGACACAATCAAGACCATGATGTCCTATCAATGTCCAATGCAAGCTGCATGTGGGAGGAGCTAAACAATAGGCTGTGGAGGGAGAATGTAGAGAGACTGATAGCCCAAACGCAGGCAGATGTCGATATTGATCTAGTATTGATGGTTCGTACCTAAAACATTCTCCACTCAGGCTGCAAAGGCGTCGATTTCCTCCTGAACTAAACTCAGCAAAAAAAGAAACGTCCCTTTTTTATTACCCTGTCTTTCAAAGATAATTCGTAAAAATCCAAATAACCTCACAGATCTTCATTGTAAAGGGTTTAAACACTGTTTACCATGCTTGTTCAATGAACCATTAACAATTAATGAACATGCACCTGTGGAACGGTCGTTAAGACACTAACAGCTTACAGACGGTAGGCAATTAAGGTCACAGTTATGAAAACTTAGGACACTAAAGAGGCCTTTCTACGGACTCTGAAAAAAAACAAAAGATGCCCAGGGTCCCTGCTCATCTGCGTGAATGTGCTTTAGGCATGCTGCAAAGAGGCATGAGGACTGCAGATGTGGCCAGGGCAATAAATGTCCGTTCTGTGAGATGCCTAAGATAGCGCTACAGGGAGACAGGACGGACAGCTGATCGTCCTCGCAGTTGCAGACCACGTGTAACACCTGCACAAGATCGGTACATCACACAGGTACAAGATGGCAACAACAACTGCCCGAGTTACACCAGGAACGCACAATCCCTCCATCAGTGCTCAGACTGTCCGCAATAGGCTGAGAGAGGCTGGACTGAGGGATTGTAGGCCTGTTGTCTGGTGAAGACCTGCCTTACATCGCCGGCAACAACGTCGCCTATGGGCACAAAACCACCGTTGCTGGACTGGAAAAAGTGCTCTTCACTGACGAGTCGCGGTTTTGTCTCACCAGGGGTGATGGTCGGATTCGCATTTATCGTTATAGACTCGGCCAGGGCACATCTTTTAATACATTTATTTTTTCGCGTTACACCGAGGCCTGTACTCTGGAGCGGGATCGATTTGGAGGTGGAGGGTCCGTCATGGTCTGGGGAGGTGTGTCACAGCATCATCGGACTGAGCTTGTTGTCTTACCTGTAACGCACAGCGTTGAGATTGCCTGCAATGACATCCTCCCTCATGTGGTACCCTTCCTGCAGGCTCATCCTGACATGACCCTATATCATGACAATGCCACCAGCCATACTGCTCGTTCTGTGTGTGATTTCCTGCAAGACAGGAATGTCAATGTTCTGCCATGGCCAGCGAAGAGCCCGGATCTCAATCCCATTGAGCACGTCTGGGACCTGTTGGATCGGAGGGTGAGGGCTAGGGCCATTCCCCCCAGAAATGTCCGGGAACTAGCAGGTGCCTTGGTGGAAGGGTGGGGTAACATCTCACAGCAAGAACTGGCAAATCTAGTTTAGTCCATGAGGAGGAGATGCACTGCAGTACTTAATGCAGCTGGTGGCCACACCAGATACTGACTTACTTTTGACCCCCCCCCCCCTTTTGTTCAGGGACACATTATATAATTTCTGTTAGTCACATGTCTGTGGAACTTGTTCAGTTTATGTCTGTTGTTGAATCTTGTTATGTTCATACAAATATTTACACGTTAAGTTTGCTGAAAATAAACGCAGTTGCCAGCGAGAGAATGTTTCTTTTTTTGATGAGTTTAGATTTATTGACACGGAGGAAAAAAACAGGGGAAAATATGCGTGCTTTCTTTATGGCTAATGCTACTTCCTGATGTTGCGCCCTGCATGCAGAATGTTGCAGCCTGATTGGCTGAACGTGATACGCAACATCCAGAACTAGCGTTCCTTCCTAGGTATTAACCACTTTAGCATGGTGGTGGAAAATGGTGTTTCATAAAGTATGCATATTTTCCCAGTTTTTTCCCACCTTCTCACCATCAAATCTAGTTCAGGAGCAAATTGATGCATTTGCAGCCTGAATGGAGAATGTTTTAGGTACGAACCGGTCCACGGGGATATGAGTGTATTGCCAGCTGCATACAAGCATTTGGACGGTAAGATGGCAACGACTCAATATCGCCATCTGCCGGCCATTGGGCTAAGAGACTGACAGCTGACAGTTTGGCTTTAGCGTTTATACCGTACCTCGCCACCAGACAACTGTCCATTGAACCACAAAGTTGATAGTAGTCTATCATTAAAACAATTATATATGAAAACAGGGACTTGACTCTTAACTGGTACAACTGGTTAATGTATGCATCATTCTGATGAACGTTTACACCTCTCTTTTTAGAAGCTGCAATGTTGAATCCGAATCTCAAACAATAGAGGCGACTATACCATTGAATACAGATAAAGTGGAATTTCACTTAGTGGACAGAGAGGTGGAGGGGGCCATGCCATCTCCTGTGAGGACAAACAGGACTTCCCCAGATAACTCACTTTGAGGATCCGATTGAAGTCCTCCTTGTCCACACGTAGGAAGTGGCAGTTATCCTCTCGTAGGACAATGGAGGCGGCGCGGGGTGCATCGTTGACCAGGGCAAGCTTCCCAAAGTCATCTCCCTCATGCAGCGTGCAAACCACCCCCTATGTGAAACAGGACAAGAATAAGCAAACAAAGAATGGCTGTGCCTTAAAGGGCATAAGATGACCATTTGATCATTTCAAAAGTTCCAAACAGTCAACACACCAAATCAGAAATAAAAGTGCTTCTAAAAAGAAATAGATGGCTTTTATCACATAAAAAAAAAACAAGTTCAGCGGACAATACTTTTACATCTGCTACGTAATTTATCCACTCTCATATTTTCTATAATTGGCTATAGTGATTAGCTGAATACTGATCAAATGGGGATGAGTCGTATGAGATGCCAGATTCAAATAACATTTGAACAATCTTTTTTTTTTTTTACCTTTCCATAAATGACAACGTTTATGGAGCCCTTTAGAATGATGTACCACGATGTGCCTTCCTCCCCTTGATTGAACACTAAGTGAAAATGATAACAAAACTGATATTTTCCAACAAAACATTTCCAAGAATGCATCTCAATGCATTAACTTACAGAAACAACTACGAAGGATTTACTATTTAATCCGGGATTTTCTTTCTGCCTCCATATAGATGATGCATTTATAAATCAATGAATAGCGTGCAAAGTTGATCAAGTTAAAAGGGGTTGAACTCTGGTCATGGAGGCAGTGTTAAACTACTTACACACGGTTCCTGCTTTGGCATGGGACTCAAAGATCAGGACTCCAGCTAACTCCTTCTTTACCTGTAGAAGCATGGGGGGAAAACACAGCTAGGTTAGAGGGTTGACATCATACAGTGCCTTGCGAAAGTATTCACCCCCCTTGGCCTTTTTCCTATTTTGTGTCATTACAACCTGTAATTTAAATGGATTTTCATTTGGATTTCATGTCATGGACATACACAAAATTGTCCAAATTGGTGAAGTGAAAAAAAAAAAAAAGTAAACTGAAAAGTGGGCTATGAAGCCCCTAAATAAGATCTGGTGCAACTAATTACCTTCAGAAGTCACCTAATTAGTTAAATAAAGTCCACTTGTGTGCAATCTAAGTGTCACATGATCTGTCACATGATATATACACCTGTTCTGAAAGGCCCCAGTGTCTGCCACACCACTAAGCAAGGGCACCACCAAGCAAGCGGCACTATGAAGACCAAGGAGCTCTCCAAACAGGCCAGGGACAAAGTTGTGGAGAAGTACAGATCAAGGTTGGGTTATAAAAAAATCAGAAACTTTGAACATCCCACAGAGCATCATTAAATCCATTATTAATAAATGGAAAGAATATGGCACCACAACAAACCTGCCAAAAGAGGGCTACACACCAAAACTCACAGACCAAGCAAGGAGGGCATTAATCAGAGAGGCACCAAGGAGACCAAAGATAACCCTGAAGCTCCACAGCAGAGATTGGAGTACCTGTCCATAGGACCACTTTAAGCCGTACACTCCACAGAGCTGGGCTTATGGAAGAGTGGCCAGAAAAAAGCCATTGCTTAAAGAAAAAAATAAGCTAACACGTTTGTTGTTCGCCAAAATCAAATCAAATGTATTTATATAGCCCTTCGTACATCAGCTGATATCTCAAAGTGGTGTACAAAAGGCATATGGAAGAAGGTACTCTGGTCAGATGAGACTAAAATTGAGCTGTTTGGCCATAAAGGAAACCGCTATGTCTGGCGCAAACCCAACACCTCTCATCACCCCGAGAACACCATCCCCACAGTGAAGCATGGTGGTGGAAGCATCATGCTGTGGTGATGTTTTTCATCGGCAGGGACTGGGAAACTGGTCAGAATTGAAGGATGGCGCTAAATACAGGGAAATTCTTGAGGGAAACCTGTTTCAGTCTTCCAGAAATTTGAGACTGGGACAGAGGTTCACCTTCCAGCAGGACAATGACCCTAAGCATACTGCTAAAGCAACACTTAAGTGGTTTAAAGGGAAACATTTAAATGTCTTGGAATGGCCTAGTCAAAGCCCAGACCCCAATCCAATTGAGAATCTGTGGTATGACTTCAAGATTGCTGTACACCAGCAGAACCCATCCAACTTGAAGGAGCTGGAGCAGTTTGCCTTGAAGAATGGGCAAAAATCCCAGTGGCTAGATGTGCCAAGCTTAGAGACATACCCCAAGAGACATGCAGCTGTAATAGCTGCAAAAGGTGGCTCTACAAAGTATTGACTTTGGGCGGGTGAATAGTTATGCATGCTCAAGTTCTGTTTTTTTGTCTTGTTTGTTTCACAATAAAAAATATTTTGCATCTTCAAAGTGATAGTCAGGCTGTGTAAATCAAAAGATACAAACCCCACAAAAATTCATTTTAATTCCAGGTTGTAAGGCAACAAAATAGGAAAAATGACAGGGGGGTGAATACTTTCGCAGGCCACTGTATACAGGCCGACAATGAATTATGAATGTAACCGAATCTGTACTCACAGTGGTGGATAGGTGCGATAAGGCTTTTATATGGAGCAGCTCCTCATAAATTATCTCCAAATCATCCGCTGTCCTCTGTCCTGGCCTGGGGAAGGGGAAACATGCACCAATAAAACAAATAATTTTAAAACGTATTAACTTTAAACAGGACCTTCGCATCAGCTTTGCACTTTGCTTACATATCTTATTTATCTTCCCTAACCCAAACTTTCCAGACCTGCATACATCCTACCCGCAGGTGGTGATCTCTGATCTTACTGTTTCCTCAGGATCATGCGCATGTGTGCGTCAGGGCCTATTTGGGAGAGGAGGAGGAGGGTATCCTGCAGCTCCTCATCGCTCTCCCTGGCCTCCTTCTCAGTAGGCAGGGGAGTGTCCTCCTGCTCATCATCCAAGAAACGGTAGAACAGATACTTGTCCTGGAAGGTCAGCTCCTGGTCCACTGCAACCCCAACAAACAGAACACAGACGGGTTGAGAAATGGACCGGCTTTCACATGCACACAGACAGACAGCGAGGTTACTCTTAGTACGGTCTACTGGACTGTTCTGGCTCACCGTGGTTGAGAACTCCTTCCTCCAGCAGCACCTGCCACATGCCCACTGCTTGAATGCGAGAGTGAACACAGGAGCTCTGCTGCATCTGCCAGTCAACCAGCTCTGTTCCCACACAGCATTGCCTGCAGGAGATACACACATCACATCAGGAAATACATACAGCAAAAAACAAACATTACCAACACACAAACAGACAGACGTACACGTACTGTGATATGAGTGTGCCAGGTGTACATGGTACAGGGGATATTCCAACCCACCTGTATGTCTTCAGGTGGTACTTCCTGTCTCGGATGATGTGGGGAGCTCTGGAGAGGATGGCATCACGTAGAACCTTCCCTGCTCGCATGATCTTCTCAGATGGGACCTGTGGGGAGAAAATGGGCCTTATACTAGAGGAGAGGCCATGCCTTATAATAGAGGAGAGAAAAGGAGATCAATGGACAGATACAGATGAGATGGCCTCTATTGGTGTGATGGCCTTTACTACCTGAGAAATGGATTTAGGATGAAGTTTGGCTGGGCTTTCTGTGAAGGATTTATGAAAAGTAAAATGACATTGACTGAAAAACGCACACACACGTACACACGGAAACATCATGGATTTCAAAAACTCCCTAAAACACTTCTGCGAGCAGGCCTTTCTAATCAACCTGGCACGGGTATCCTGGAAGGATATTGACCTCATCCCGTAGGTAGAGGATGCCTGGTTGTTCTTTAAAAAGTGCTTTCCTCACCATCTTAAATAAGCATGCCCATTTCAAAAAATGTAGAACTAAGAACAGATATACCCTTTGGTTCACCCCAGACTTGACTGCCCTTGACCAGCACAAAAACATCCTGTGGCATACTGCACTAGCGTCGAATACTCCCCGCGATATGCAACTTTTCAGGGAAGTCAGGAACCAATATACACAGTCAGTTAGGAAAGCAAAGGCTAGCTTTTTGAAATAGAAATTTGCATCCTGCAGCACTAATTCCAAAAGGTTTTGGGACACTAAAGTCCATGGAGAATAAGAGCACCTCCTCCCAGCTTCCCACTACACTGAGGCTAGGAAACACTGTCATCACCGATAAATCCACAATACTCGAGAATTTCAATAAGCATTTCTCTACGGCTGGCCATGCTTTCCATCTGGCTACCCATACCCCGGCCAACAGCTCTGCATCCCCCGCAACAACTGGCCCAAGCCTCCCGCACTTCTCCCAAATCCAGATAGCTGATGTTCTGAAAGAGCTGCAAAATCTGGATCCCTACAAATCAGCTGGGCTAGACAATCTGGACCTCTCTTTCTAAAATTATCCGCTGCCATAGTTGCAACCCCTATTACTAGTCTGTTCAACCGCTCTTTCGTATCGTCAGATTCCTAAAGATTGGAAAGCGGCCGTGGTCTTCCCCCTCTTCAAAGGGGGAGAAACTCTAGACGCAAACTGTTACAGACCTATATCCATCCTGCCCTGCCTTCCTAAAGTCTTCGAAAGCCAAGTTAACAAACAGATCACCAACCATTTCGAATCCCACCGCACCTTCTCCGCTATGCAATCCGGTTTCCGAGCTGGTCACGGGTGCACCTCAGCCACACTCAAGGTCCTAAACGATATCATAAACGCCATCAATAAAAGACAGTACTGTGTAGCAGTCGTCATCGACCTGGCCAAGGCTTTCGACTCTGTCAATCACCGTATTCTTATCGGCAGACTCAACAGCCTTGGTTTCGCTAATGACTGCTTTGCCTGGTTCACTCATGCTGCCAAACATACCCTCGTAAAACTGACTATTACATTTACATTTTAGTCATTTAGCAGACGCTCTTATCCAGAGCGACTTACAGTAGAGTGCATACATTTTATTACATTTTTACATACTGAGACAAGGATATCCCTACCGGCCAAACCCTCCCTAACCCGGACGACGCTATGCCAATTGTGCGTCGCCCCACGGACCTCCCGGTTGCGGCCGGCTGCGACAGAGCCTGGGCGCGAACCCTACCGAGATCCTACCGATCCTTCGGCGATGTCATTTACAAAATAGCCTCCAACACTCTACTCAGCAAATTGGATGCAGTCTATCACAGTGCCATCCATTTTGTCACTAAAGCCCCATATACTACCCACCACTGCGACCTGTATGCTCTCGTTGGCTGGTCCTCGCTACATATTCGTCGCCAAACCCACTGGCTCCAGGTCATCCATAAGTCTTTGCTAGGTAAAGCTCAGCTTCATCTCAGCTCACTGGTCATCATAGCAACACCCACCCGTAGCACGCGCTCCAGCAGGTATATTTCACTGATCATCCCCAAAGCCAACACCCCCTTTGGCCGCCTTTCCTTCCTGTTCTCTGCTGCCAATGATTGGAGCGAATTGCAAAAATCACTGAAGTTGGAGACTTGTATCTCCCTCACTAACTCCAGTGTTAATTGCTAAATTGTAATTACCTTTCCCACTATGGCCTATTTATTGCCTTCCCTCCTTACTTAATTTGAACACACTGTACACAGATTTTTCTACTGTGTTATTGAGTTTGTTTATCCCATGTGTAACTCTGTGTTGATGTTTTTGTCACACTGATTTGCTTTATCTTGGCCAGGTCGCACTTGTAAATGAGAACTTGTTCTCAACTGGCCTACCTGGTTAAATAACATTTTTAAAAATGGATTTCAAAATTAAAGCACAAAATGAAGGACAGGGATGATAAGAACATTTGAGATTGTATGACACACGATACAGACTTTAGTGAATGGTCACAGTTCCCTCCCTATCAATGATGACAGAGATTAGGCCCTTGTGAAGATGTAGCCTTTACCACTATCAACCAAGGGCGTACTTTCAGATAAACCTAGGGTATGGCAAAATGACAGCTGTATAGATGCAGTCTCCAAAAAGCCAGCCAGCCATACCAACAGCCTTCCCTCCCGCTCCCAGGCATTCCCATGGTCCTAAAGTCAGCCTGCTAATACTGCTAAACTGCATCTGCCTTTAAAAATCAGGATTGGAATGATTTCAGTAGCCCATTTTCAATTGTTGGTGTTGGGCCATACCCAATTGACAACCATGCTAACAACCTCCACTGTCAACAGGGCCCTGTTAAATCGGAAGTTAAATCAACAGCTGGTGTCTGCTGTCTGTGCTTACATCCCAACCCTTGGACCCACAGCACAGAAACCACCTTGAACAAGTCATGTATGGATGTGGTATTCATGAGTTCTACAGCAGAGAAGAATCAAACTGAACTATACATACAGCAGCACTCTATACTATAAAGTGGACATAACGACTGTTCAAACTCTATAACACCTCCTTTCTAACTTCATTTCTCTCACAGCCAAGAACAATACTTACATAGATGCTTAAAGGGATACTTCAGAATTTTGGAAATTAGGTCTAGTATGAAGGAAGTTAAGAGATAGTGTCGCAAGCCAATGCTAACTGGCTTTAGCACAGTGACTGGAAGTCTATTTGTATCTGGGTATAACTGAGCTCAGGTGCATCCTGTTTTCATTGATCATCCTTGAGATGTTTCTACAACTTGATTGGAGTCCACCTGTGGTAAATTAAATTGATTGGATATGATTTGGAAAGGCACACACCTGTCTATATAAGGTCCCACAGTTCATGTCAGAGCCAAACCAAGCTGTGAGGTCGAAGGAATTGTCCGTAGAGCCCCGAGACAGGATTGTGTTGAGACACAGATCTGGGGAAGGGTAAAAAAAAAGTGTCTGCAGCATTGAAGGTCCCCAAAAACACAGTGGCCTCCATCATTCTTAAATGGAACAGGTTTGGAACCAATAAGACTCTTCCTAGAGCTGGCCGCCCGGCCAAACTGAGCAGTCGGGGGTGAAGGGCCTTGTCGGGGAGGTGACCAAGAACCCGATGGTCACGCTGACAGACCTCTAGAGTTGCTTTGTGGAGATGGGAGAACCTTCCAGAAAGACAACCATCTCTGTAGCACTCCACCAATCAGGCCTTTATGGTAGAGTGGCCAGACGGATGCCACTCCTCAATAATAGGCAAATGACAGCCCGCTTGGAATTTGCCAAAAGGCACCTAAAGGACTCTCAGACCATGAGAAATAAGATTCTCTAGTCTGATGAAACCAAGATTGAACTCTTTGGCCTGAATGCCAAGCGTCACATCTGTTGGCAACCTGGCACCATCCCAATGGTGAAGCATGGTGGTGGCAGCATCATGCTGTGGGGATGTTTTTCAGCAGCAGGGACCGGGAGACTAGTCAGGATTGAGGCAAATATGAATGGAGCAAAGTACAGAGAGATCCTTGATGAAAATGCGAAAGTTCACCTTCCAACAGGACAACTACCCTATGCACACAGCCCAGACAACGCAGAAGTGGCTTCGGGACAAGTCTCTGAATGTCCTTGAGTCTTGAGTGGCCCAGCCAGAGCCCAGACTTGAACCCGATCGAACATCTCTGGAGAGACCTGAAAATAGCTGTGCAGCGATGCTCCCCATCCAACCTGACAGCTTGAGAGGATCTGCAGAGAAGAATGGGAGAAACTCCCCAAATACAGGTGTGACAAGCTTGTGGTATCATACCCAAGAAGACTCGAGGCTGTAATCACTGCCAAAGGTGCTTCAACAAAGTACTGAGTAAAGGGTCTGAATACTTATGTAAATGTGATTTCAGTTTTTTATATATATATATAAATTAGCAAACATTTCTAAAAAACTGTTTTTGCTTTGTCATTATGGGGTATTGTGTGTAGATTTATTTAAAAAAAAAATGTTTTCCCTTAATCAATTTCAGAATAAGGCTGTAACCTAACAAAATGTGGAAAAAGTCAAGCGGTCTGAATACTTTCCGAAGGCACTGCACATGAATTACATAAGTCACTGCATTTTTTTGTTGTTGTTATGACTACAATATGTAGAGCCTTCGAGTTAGGCAAATATTTACCAACAATTCAACCGCAGGGGGGATTTGCTAAAAAACAACAAAATTACAATTATCATTGTAGTTATTTCTAGTGCACATGTTTTGGCTGGTCTGGAGAGAAATAAACAGGAACAAAGGCCAAGCCGTAATAAATCATGAAACCCCAGAGTAGCACCATGTTATCTGTATGGAGGTAAGGAAGTCCCAACGGGGTTAAGGTGGAACGGGAACTATTAAGGACATGCTGCACACTAACGGAAGCTTGGTCTCAGCTGCCATCTTGTTTATATTTAGTCAAACTTTAAACAAGCTCGATATTCCAGACTTATTTTGAGCTTCTGGTAACTAAAGAGGATGTTGTTAGATCAGGGCCCACGCAAGCAGCATGTAAATAGGAGTAAATAACTGTCCCTTTACCACCCGCTGTCACTCTTCCATTCACAACAGTGTTCAATCTGGATGATATTCACTTCACATAAAGTGGTTACTGATCTCTTGTACACAGATGAGTAGCTGGTCATTTACGTTAGATTTTGTCTCTGGGTTGCCAAGATCACATGGTTACCGCCATAGTCACACAATGCTTTTTGAATGTCCACTATCATCATCCAAAAAATCAATGTTTGATGGTGAAACTAAGTCATTCTGATATGTAATGATGAAGTCTCAGTTTTGCGTTCAGGACGTTCTACTGTACCTTACTCAGATGTTTAGAGATGGATCCAAAAGCGTTGTTGCTTATGTTCTCTTTGTCCGGCATTCCTGAATGAAAATGTTTAAATGTGTAGTCAATCATCGGTAAAAAGTTGAAAGCCAATACGTCACTACTTATTTCTCTGCAACAATTGGTGCATTTTCACAAATATACTTTGATGTTAATACATCATCTCAATGATATGTTGAATGTAGATATGTGTCAACTAAAATCTCCTTGAGGAGTGAGTTACATAACGTCATCAGTCGCCAAGGGAGATTTCTACAGTAAGAAGAGGATGATGTTTTTCCCCCCTCAGGAAAAACACAATTAGTTATTACACTTCAAAACCTTTTCCGGAGGGGAAATTACCCCAATTCTTAGACATGACTTTCAGACTGCTGATATCACTTTTTCCATAGTAAAGGTGAGAGGTAGGCCAGTAAGGAGCATCGTAGATGGACATTGCTGACGGCGCTGTAGTCTTGTACTCACTGTCAGGGCTGGGTCCACCACTTTCCATAACTCCATAAGATGGGGCTAGCAGTCCAGCCATGCACTGACGATATTTCTACAGAGAGACAGAAGAGCAGTCTTATTATTAGACATGGTAGAACAAGCCACAAGCCAAATCCTCAACACTACAAGGTTTATTATACAGTGTGTCGATGCAATTCAATTCAAGATAACGATGTAATTCATTGTGAACTACGGTCACCTGTTTATGTCAGGTGATAACCCATGGAATCATTTGGATTGTAGTATTATGCGTCTCTCCCCTATACTCGCTTCTCTTAATCAACGTGTCTATTGAGGACTATGTAAATACACAGCTGAGACTCCCAGCTGGCAGTTATGAGTATTCAGAAGCGTCACAACTGCTGCAGTCTCATTTAAATGATCCTTCATCTCACAAACCAGTGCATTTCAAAGGGCAGGAACAAAATACACGTTTCATGTAGCTTCATTTGAAGTAAAAGCCTATTGCTGTAGGCCACAGTACCTGGCGTGTATACAGGACAACATGCTTCCGAAACTATAGCAAGGAATTGATGTGGGAAATGGGCAAATGTTCAACTACTGTATCTATGCTTTTCATGCCATATTTTACTAATGATGGCATCATCGGAGATGAGTAGATTCAGTCAGTGTGGCAAGAGTTGATCAAATTCCCTTAATATGTAGTCTATACAGATTAAAAAGATTTACAACAGATTATACCAAGAATCAACAAAGACACACCCTTACAAATATATATATATAAATCTGTCACGATCGTCGTCAGGGTGGAAATGACCGGACCAAGGTGCAGCGTGGTAAGCGTACATTTATTTTTATTATGAATGTCACCAACAAAAACAAGAAACAAACAAAAGAAACGCACGTGAAGCTGACTAGGGCTATACAGGCCACTAACACAGACAACTACCCACAACTAAGGTGGAAAAACAGGCTGCCTAAGTATAATTCCCAATCAGAGACAACAACAGACAGCTGTCCCTGATTGAGAACCATACCCGGCCGAAACAGAAAACATAGAAATAAAGAAACTAGAATGCCCACCCTAGTCATACCCTGGCCTAACCAAAATAGAGAATAAAAGCCTCTCTATGGCCAGGGCGTGACAAAATCACAGGTGAAAAGAACACGGTTTTCAGACACTTGTGATATTTCACATACATTTTTCACGTGAACAAATATATGTGGAAAAATGTCACGTGGGAAAAACTGACATGTGGTTTTTAGACATGTGTGAAGATTCACATTTTCACATGATTCAGACACATGTGGTTTCCCAACATCGCACATGTGATATTATACATTTTACATGTATGCTTTTGTAACTGGCGGGATTAGAACCCAGGACTCCTATTGGAGAAGCCAACGTCTTGATCATTCGACCAAGAGGGCAAACACAAATTTTGAAGTCGCAAGCAGGACTACCTCATCACGTGACCATGAGCAACCATGACCGACTCATGTCCGCTTCACTTTCACATGTGCATTTTCACATTTTAATGGGAATAAATGAAACATAAAAACTCATGTATTGCAGGATTTGTTGTGATTAATCACAAATTCAGAATTTGCTGTTTTGATTTTGTCCAAAGGTTAGCAAAATCAGGTAAATTGTTAAACATACTTTCTTTAACCTCAAAGTCAACTTGTTTTGACATCACATTGTTATTTTTAGCTGGATAGATTATGTATGTGAATGTTTTCAGTGCATTTTCAACGCTTTCAGACAATATGATTTTTTTTTAAGTCAGTGTTTTGAATGATGATAGTGGACAATGTTTGATGGTGAAACTAAGTCGTTATGATATGTACCATATTTTCACATGTATTCAATTTAGAGTTCACATGTTAACACCAGCAGTAACACTCTGAATGGATGGCTCAGAAATAATACATCTTTTAATATATCTTTATTTTTAAGACACTTGAATCATTATACTCAGGTAGGCTAAGTTACCTTTTACAGAATGGCATTACAGAATTTATAATTCCATATGTTGAAACATTGCTACTGCAACATGTTAACACCACCTTCACACATGTGAGGAGAATAACACTATTTCACCACCACATGTGAACTTGCAATTCCATCTGTGAAAGTTCGATTTTCACATGTGAATGTTTCTAACATGTGAAACTGCAATTCAGATTGTCACATGTGTTTGATTTTTACATGTGAACGTGCATATCCAATTTTAACATGTGAATCCGCAAATTTCACGTGCAACCGCAAGTGAGGTGAGAAAATGTTTTTTTCCCTCACATGTGAAAAGGTGGTGTTAACATGTGAACTCTAAATTGAATACATGTGAAAATCTGTTTTTTTTTAAGCTCAAGGTGTGAAAACAGCTATTTCACATGTGAAAGTGCAAATTTGACATGTGTTTTTTTGTTGTAAGGGCACACACACGAGAGGGAAACATCCAAACCTCTGAAAATGTGTCTGGATCTCTTTACACTGCATAGTCCCTCCCATCAGAGCACAGGAACAGCTGGGTTCCTGTGGTTTTCTGGTGCACTGTAGATTAGGCCTATCTCTATATGCTCCCCAGACTCCTACTACTGGGCATCGCCTCAACCCATATCAGTCTGTGAGCGTTAGTGCACTCATCCTACATGTAGAGAGCGATCCTCTGAGGAATCAAAGCATGACAATAAGGCCATAAGTGGCTTACACTGCAGCTGTGCCTTGCAGCATGACTGTTACGTAACAAACATGATACCCATGTCAACGTAAATGCCGTTTCTTAGCTCATGACAATGCAATACGGGCCTATAGGGGTCAAAGGGCACATTAACAGGAATATCACTTCAATAATCCAAACATGCACGAAACCATTTGCATGTGTAGTTCTATGTGAAGAGCTTCCATATCAAGGAGAGTGTAGTAGAGCTATGCTTGTCTGGTAGAATAAAACAACCAGATTGTCTGTCTTTCTGCTAACCTTTTATAGGCTTGTACTGTGCCTTACTAGACCTTAGCTGCACAACAACAGCAAAAATCAAGAAGAGGGTCATTTAGATCAACACTTTATGCAATTTCACTAATATTAACTGGATTGGCTAGTTACTGACTCAAGAATGCACTTCACAAAACCATTGTGATCAATCAAAGACATCAAAATCCCTTAAATGGATTGCTGTTAAATCAATACCCTATACCAGCATGTGCTAAAGGGCTTCCAAAAACAGGTATATGGACACAAGCATAATACAATGGGCTAAGAGCCTAAATGAAGGATGGAACTCCGTAGAAGCTGGTTTTAGCATTTAGCAACATATCGATGCTGCCTGACATCCTTTTTTAAATCTTTTGGTCACTACAGACCTAATGAAAGCCCAATCTACAGAGTCATTTGTTACCGGATGGCAGTTTGCGCCCAGAGGTCAAATTCTAAATTGAATTATACCCACAGCTAATCATTTTAAGATCCCATAAGAGGCAAACAGCTTTTTCGCTCAATTAAGAAGCCTTTTGAAAATGGCTCAATGACCTCTGATTTTAGAAGCATTTCCCCTTAATGTAGTCCAAAATGCTAATTGACTCTGTGCTCTCTGCATGTTGCTGAAATATGAGCAAAAATGGTATCATATTCAATCTTAGAACTGACCTTTATCATCACATTTGTCTGAAAAAGCATAAAGGTCATTCCAGCAATTAGGTGCCTTTATGACAGAATGTAAAAAAAAAAAGTTTTACACTAGTCAAAAGAGCACATGTTCAACTACATGATAAACATGTTTTCCCATCTCAAGAGGTTAAAAAAAAGACTACAGTAAGTGCCTATTAGGTGCCAAATAAAAAGTAACAGGGTTGATCGTAACAGGGTTGACCATAACGGAGTTGACCATAACAGGGCTAACCATAACAGGGTTTAAGACTTCATCTTAAATCGTCCATAATCCCCTTGTGACAGGGGGAAGCTTGTTGTGTGCAACAGGGAGGGGTAATTGAATGCAAGCTTCACAACAATTATTTACATTTCTAGCCTATCTATTGGTAACAGGGTTGACGTGTTATGCTCGACTCGCTCTCTTTTCCAGCACAAAACACCAGAAAATTGTCAAAATGAGTAGAACCAGCTCACCTGTTTTTACACTATGATATTTATCAGATGTTCAATGTTTCTTTTGAAAAAAAAGTTAAATTCATGTAACAGGGTCGACCTTAAAATAAGGGACAGGTTGTTTTTCTCCTTTCTTAAAACTCGTCACTAATCACATTAAATAAATAATCATCTTCAGAAATGACTGTCAAAGCAACAAAATAACTAGGGCTTTACAATGGTGAAAACTTGGAGAAATGCTGGCGTTAGTAGATTAAAATCTTCCTAAGAAGTCATAAAGGATGCTTAGAGGAACATGTCAAAAGGCTGACTTTTGGCACTTTAGCAAGACTTTATTCATATAAAAAATCTGATTTATAGAATTTTCCATGTGGTTTATATTAAAGGGCACTTCATTTAATATAACAGGCTTTTAAAATTCTATATTTTTGCACAATTTCTACTTAAAATATTAAAGGGACGCAAAAGGCACTCATTTCGTGGAACAATCTATATAACAGCATGCTTTTTCAGTTAATTATTCAATGGACATTAGTGCCACAGAAATAAGCCTTCAGGATCAGTTACTGTAAACATGCCCATCTTTCTTTGTTGACAATTAAAGGGCTTGGGCTTGAGAGTAGCACTTAAACTGAGCAACAAATGAGCATTCAGTGCACAGGAGACGCCTCCAACACTTAAATGACCCTACTGAACCAATAAGTCTCTCCCCTGAGGGACTGGCTGGCTGAAGGAGAGAGGGTGGGGTGTGGAGAAACAGTGGGTGGGGTGTTGTTTTAGAAGGGTGTTGTTTTAGATGGGGATTAGTGCTGATGGCAGGAGTGTCAGAAAACACTCAATTTTCACAAAGCTACAGTCTCCCCCCCTGTACTCTGCACTTGCTTCTATAGGAAGCCTCTAGCTATACAGATGAGGAACAATCATACATTATCAATGATTCCTTTTTCCAGGGCAGCCGTATTATAGTCTACCCGAAATGTGCTCGAATGAAAAAATTTATATAGATATTACATCAAATATAATGTATATTTGATTGTTCTTCATCTGTGAAAATGAATTAATCAGCTGACTAAGACAGATAGATATATATATATCTATCTCAGCCCATCTTACAATTGTCCCAAGAGTTGTGGGACAACTGAAAAATAGACTGTTCTCGACAATGCAATCGACTCTTGTCCATTTCCCTACTTTCTTGTCACGTGAACCCCTTCATTCTAAACTCAGCAAAAGTTTAAACTCAGAAAGGTCCTCTCGCTGTCAACTGTGTTTAATTTCAGCAAACTTAACATGTGTAAATATTTGTATGAACATAACAAGATTCAACAACTGAGACATAAACTGAACAAGTTCCACAGACATGTGACTAACAGAAATGGAATCATGTGTCCCTGAACAAAGGGGGGGGGGGGGGGGGGGGGGTCAAAATCAAAAGTAACAGTCAGTATCTGGTGTGGCCACCAGCTGCATTAAGTACTGCAGTGCATCTCCTCCTCATGGACTGCACTAGATTGGCCAGTTCTTGCTGCGAGATGTTACCCCACCCTTCCACCAAGGCAACTGCTAGTTCCCGGACATTTCTGGGGGGGAATGGCACTAGCCCTCACTCTCCGATCCAACAGGTACCAGACGTGCTCAATGGGATGGAGATCCGGGCTCTTCGCTGGCCACTGCAGAACACTGACATTCTTGTCTTGCAGGAAATCACACACAGAACGAGCAGTATGGCTGATGGCATTGTCATGCTGGAGGGTCATGTCAGGATGAGCCTGCAGGAAGGGTACCACATGAGGGAGGAGGATGTCTTCCTTGTAACGCACAGCGTTGAGATTGAGCTTGTTGTCATTGCAGGCAGTCTGATGATGCTGTGACACCCCGCCCCAGACCATGACGGACCCTCCACCTCCAAATCGATCCTGCTCCAGAGTACAGGCCTCGGTGTAACGCTCATTCCTTCGACGATAAACACGAATCCGACCATCACCCCTGGTGAGACAAAACCACGACTCGTCAGTGAAGAGCACTTTTTGCCAGTCCTGTCTGGTCCAGCGACGGTGGTTTTGTGCCCATAGGCGACGTTGTTGCTGGTGATGTCTGGTGAGGACCTGCCTTACAGCAGACCTACAAGTCCTCAGTCCAGCCTCTCTCAGCCCATTTCGGACAGTCTGAGCACTGATGGAGGGATTGTGCATTCCTGGTGGAACTCGGGCAGTTGTAGTTGCCATCCTGTACCTGTCCCGCAGGTGTGATGTTCGGATGTACCGATCCTGTGCAGGTGTTGTTACACGTGGTCTGCCACTGCAAGGACGATCAGCTGTCCGTCCTGTCTCCCTGTAGCGCTATCTTAGGCGTCTCACAGTACGGACATTGCAATTGGCCACAACTGCAGTCCTCATGCCTCTTTGCAGCATGCCTAAGGCACGTTCAGGCAGATGAGCAGGGACCCTGGGCATCTTTCTTTTGGTGTTTTTCAGAGTCAGTAGAAAAACCTCTTTAGTGTCCTAAGTTTTCATAACTGTGACCTTAATTGCCTACCGTCTGTAAGCTGTTAGTGTCTTAACGACCGTTCCACAGGTGCATGTTCATTAATTGTTAATGGTTCATTGAACAAGCATGGGAAACAGTGTTCAAAACCATTACAATGAAGATCTGTGAAGTTATTTGGATTTTTACGAATTATCTTTGAAAAACCGGGTCCTGAAAAAGGGACGTTTTTTTTTTTGATGAGTTTATTAGTTAGCCCAAATCCCATTAGCGGAGATTCAGCACTGTAATTACAATGAGCACTTTCAACTCTCACACAATTATATGTATAGTATCGATTCATTTTTACACACACCAGTTACTGTAGAGTGAAAAACAACAATGGTCAAAGCGCTGTAGCATCTGTTGCAGGTAAAGCGGTCACAAAGGGCCGCTCAAGAAAACAGCATTTCAATATTTCATAACAACTGAACGATTACGTGGGAAGTTATGCACCTTTCAAAATTATTTTATTCTGTTTTAACCGCAAGTCTCATTCAGTCACACCAGATAGATATCAATTTTACTCATATGAAAATGGGAGGCACTACACAACAAGACAACCATCAAACCGTGTGTGTGCAGAGATCTGACGCAATGTGATATGACAGGTCAACAGAGCTTCATTGATGGCCTGCCTGACACACCTACCACAGCATCAAAGGAAGTGTCCTAAGTCACCATGTCAGATTACCTAGCCGGCCCTACTGTATCACTTCACTGAGAGAGGCTGCCTGCCCGCTGTCCATTAGGAGTAGTAATGAGGCTAGATCAGATTGAGGAGATATAGGACTACATGCTAAACCTATCCATCCCACAGTGTTAGACTGGTACAAACGTCAGCAGGTCGTTCAGAAGATGTTAAGAACTTGTTTTCACATTAAAAGGGTCATTTGTTTGAGTTATCTATAGCCAAATGTAAATAAAAATAAAACGTTTCCTATTGGGTTAACATAGAAGGGTCACAGTCACTGATGCCCCAACAAAGCAGAGTCAACAGGACTGGTAGTCACCGTTCAAAGTAAAGGCAGTCTATGGAGATAATCCCTGTCAAGAAGTCCTTGAAGACAGTTTGACAACTAGGCAACAGCCAAAACAATGGCTTAAGTCAAACGCTTCACTCTTTATCTGATATTACTTTTACCAGATAATGAAACAGTCTGTGATCGAGGTTGTGATAAGAAGCATTGTTAGAGTGGATTTCCTTGGAGTTAATGGAAGGATTTAAAAGCATACACAGGGATTTTTTGGTGTTCTGTTCTCTGAACTGGAGGACATGTTAGGACCAGATCAGGAAGTTACCTGGGATTTGAATCTGAAAGAAGAATCGTGAATTACTGTGGTGGAGAGAATCCAATGCACAAACCCGGATAACATAAATAAAAGCTACTACTTTATCATATAGTGCCAAAAACTCTTCTATGCAATTAAATAAAGACCCAAGTATAAACACAGGCCCAAAACACCCCATATCTATATAATAATACACTCATAATAACAGGAGTGCAACTATTCCTCTGTGACTCATCCTAAACATCACTTATCCCATCATACAAACCGAGGCTTTATCAACGCAATGACAGCGGTGTCTATTCTCTTTCTCAGGGCAGCTACTATCTGATCTGCCTCAACCACTCTGTTTCACACACACACACACACACACACACACACACACACACACACACACACACACACACACACACACACACACACACACACACACACACACACACACGTTTCAAATATACTAAAACACTTCTAAAATAACATTATCCATTTGTCAAAAAATACAGTAACACTTCTAAAATAATGCTGACATGCATTGGACATATCATATCAGTGATCATATATATGGCATGGACCTACAGTAATACTGGATTTTAAAATCAAAGTCTAGAAATATGAAAATATAACAACTTGTCACATTACTAAATTCACAGCTCATGTTCTCGCTCCTCCTCTGCACATTTTGCACTCTGAGCATCATTATGCATGGATGTTGTATGTTGAGTAATTCATCGCAGATGACATAACATACATCATACAAACTGCTGCCTGCTCTCAAGACATTTCCTTAACTAGTCCATACCCTCCACTGTCTGGCAGACTTCAGGCTGCTTGGAAAACTATTTGGGGAAGCAGCTTAAGGCTCTCAGCAAACAGAGACATTTCATGCAAACTTTTCCAAAACATTCTAGTTTAAAGTTATAACTATAGTTATAAGTTAAGCACGCGTATCCTTGTGATAGGTTTCTGTAGAAGTCAAGATACACATTATTCAAAATGTGTAATTTATTACAATGTATTAATTGTCTAGAAGTGTATCCCATTTCTAAACTCCTTGTGATAGGTTTCTGTAGAAGTCAAGATACACATTATTCAAAATGTGTAATTTATTGAAAATGTATTAATTGCCTAGAAGTTTATCCCATTTCTAAACTCCACATTAGCATCACACAAAGGTTTGATAAAGCAAGACTCACCTACACGTGCTCCCAGTCTAGTTATCTTCATGAGATGATTCTACAGTCCCAGTAGTAGAATCCACCTTTCAGAGTCCCCGTGTCAGTAACTGGTCTGAATTCCCTCACATCCCCCGGTTGTCAGTGTGGTCCAGTCCTGGTGCCCCAGCCTCCATCCCTCTCTCAGAGCAGAGTGAGTTGAACCCAGCCTGCCTCTGCCCAGTAGAGTCCCTGCCTCCCAGCCAGCTGATTTCCCCCATGCAGCAGTTGCTAGGCGATCACTCCACTCCTCCAATCACCATGCCCTCATGAGCGGACGCTCTCTCCGTTGCAGCGGCACACAGCTACACTACACGCAGCGCAGACACAGTTGGAACTTGCTCATGTGGTCCCAAAAGGCAGGGACATAGGGGGGCTTTGCTCTATTATTTAAACCATTAAGTCGTGTTTACACAGAACACAGATATGTATTTTAAGTGCTCCCCTGTCTTGAAAATAATACAAAGTTAATACGTAACACTGGAACAACGGTTTGGGAGAACACTCAGCATAGTTTTACAAAAGGATACCAACAATTTGTGTCATCTTCCATGCAGTTACCGACCCTTCAATGTTACACCTTCAACAGCACCAATGTCGCCATCTCCCAAGCAGGACATTCATGAAATTAATTATTCAAAATTGCATGTTCATACCTACAGTTGGAAGGAAATGAATCTGACAGTCTTGTATTGTCCAGGCACACTGGGCCTACAGCAAGGTATTACGTGACATTACATCCAGAACAAAGCAGAAAGCCAACTGGAGCAATCGCACTTGGCCTCCGATTCTTCAGGGAGCCATACAACAAACATCCTTTTTGATGCCCGGAATACTTTCTCCTTTATTTAGTGAGTTCTGACCCCAAAATGTTCCGTACTTTCAGTACTTCGGGTTCTATTACTTAGCCTCTCTTCATTACATCAAGGACAGTGGGCAGATGGAATCTTTGACCTTCCAACTGATTAGAGCCGCACAGGCCTACAGCTTTTTAACTCTGGCCTTGTAGCCAAACAGACAAATAAGTGTTTTTGACAACATTGTTACGTGGGTAAATCCATTTGAATTCAATCACTTTTTGACTGCATCCCTTTTCACTTAAACAAAACTTTCCATACATGTTTGCCCATGGAAGAAGTGGTCAGAAAGTGACTTTTTGGACCTGAATGGCAAAACATTCAAGAGATAAAGGTGCTCAAAAGGCGACCCATTTTGCATACCCCACCACACCATGAGACATCCATGTCTTCATCACTGGAAAAGAGAATTGGTTCAGTTGGATTGTATTTAAAAGCTTACAAACAGGGTTGTCAAACTATTTTATAATAATTCAGATTTTGTTTTCCCTTTAAAAGGGGCAATCTGCAGTTGCTTCATCCATTTAAATGTACCCATTGATTCATGAAGAACTTCACTTCTAAATGCCTCATGAGCTTAGTTCAACTGTCGTACCCCATCAGAACCCAAAATATAAGCTTGTTTCACTCCAATGTTTATAAACAAAGTAAATGTAAACAAACTATTTTAGCCGAAAAAACATGGTTAAAAACACTAATTTTGATATCATGGATAGTCAGTCCATGTATCCATAGCTCTGTCCATGAATTTGAGAGTGGTTACATATCTCCAGCCCTATCGCTTCAGCTTTTTTTTACTGAAACAGGCATGGGGAGTACACTTTGTTATTGTTTCAACTGCTGATTGCGACTTTAAAGTAAGTTATCTAAAAACATGTGCACGACGATTTTTGTTCATGTTTGCATGTGTTCTAGCTTAGACCGTATTTTACATCCATTTTTTTTTGTGTGTTCCGCCCACCAATCGGTTGAGACACAACATGTTTATAAGCTTTTAAAATGATATCAATCTCAACCGATTCTCTTTTCCAGTGATGAAGACATGCACGTTTCATGTTATGGTGGGGTATGCAAATGGGTCACCTTTGAGCACCTTGAATGTTTTGGCATTCAGGTGTATTCAGTACTTCATTTCAGCACTTCTACAATGGGCAAATATGTATGGAAGGTTAGATTTACCCAGGTTGTAAATATGTTAGTATCTGAGGGCTGACCACTGCAAAAAATGTATCAAAGAATAAAGTAATAATTGGACGACAATGGAGAAAGGCCAGCCACACTCCGTGCCATAGGGGGAACTCCCCCCACTACTGCAGTGAGGTAGTAATAACGAATGTCAATTTATTGGTGTGACAGGGAGAACAGACCAAAGCCCCAGGGTGTGAACAGTATTGCCAGTGTTGCATAACTGCTCAACTGCAGCCAAGTTAACCCTGAATCAGCTAAAAGAGAGACAGTGAAATTGGAGAGAGGTGTCTGTGTGAAAGGGCCCCTCTGTCAGTTGGTTTGGAGTGAAACAGGGGGAGAGGCAAGGAGATGAGCAGGTGCAGATGCATGTGTGTTAGTGGAGAAGCTCTGGTGGACACCTCATATCCAGCCTCTGAGCCGCACAGGTCTGTCACGGCTGCTTTGGGGAAACAGAAGAATCATGAATTTATTGGACAAAGATGACATATATAATCATAATTGTAAATCACATAACTTGTTTTTGGTTTTCAATGGGCCAAAATTCACACTTTGATCGGTAACCCCCAAGCCTGGCCTGTCTAAATTGTTTTAGTACACTTTCAGTCAGCTTTAGACAAACACTCTGGGAGGTTACAATAATGTGTTTGTAAAAGATTGGGAACATGGCATGACAGGGAACACAAAGCTCGATTTTGAACAGTTCTGTACAGACTTTGTTTGTGACAAAGTAATTTATTAGATAAGGTTGGGTTACATTCACATTTTCCGAGACTGAAATAGTGCATGATGAATTGTGAAGTCTACAATGCAGTAAATAATGGACCATTGTGAATAAACAAAATTAGTAAATCTATGTCCTGCATTTCTATTCTCCTCATGTAATAACAGTGCATGGATATTCAATTCACAAAGCCCCGACAACACCACTAAGTGCAAAAACAATGAAATGCAACCAAGAAAACTGAGAGAGTGACAGATTTAGCAATTCTCCTCTCTACACATCATCCACTGGAGTGTTTGTGAGAGACCGTGAGTGTGTGTGAGAGAGCGTGAGTGTGTGTGAGAGAGCGTGAGTGAGTGAGTGAGTAATGAATGTGCACATCTGATGGTGAATATACAGATGATGTAATCCCTTTGATCACTTATGGTTCCATCTGATTGAACAAAATCAGCCATGAAAAGCTGATTCTCTTCCAGGTTGAAAATAATTGTTCTAACGTTTTTAACTATGCAACGACTGCGAGAACGGATAAGGAGATAAACAGAAGTGTCGTTGATACAATAATCTCAGTGCTCTTTACTTGTGTATATATTCACTGTTCTCTGGGAAGGACTTGGGTCTGCTGGCGTTTAGATGTAGTAAGAGCACACACAGTGGTCTTACACTGCCTATGTATGCGGATGACTCCACACTTTACAGGTCAACACCCAAAGTCAGTGAGCTTAAACTGGTCGCCCACCACCCACCCACTGTCCTGCCTCCAACAGAGCCTCACCTCAACACTGCATGGGCTTGCCTGTCATGCACAAACGCTAACTAGGCATGCCTTTGAACACTGTCGCTCCACTACAGCACAGATGTACAGCGTATAATATAACAGAAAAGTGGGCTACAATAAAATCCTGGGTATGAATGTGAATCCTATGTGCACCACAAGCGCATGGAACAGAGACAGGGATCTGCTGGCTAGAGGCTACTGATCCAGATCGTGCTGTCATGCAAGAAAGCAAAGCACAAATCACAATTGTGTTGTTTCATTCTCGATGACCGACGGAAGCAGAGAACAAAGTATAGGGTAAATTGATGATCAGGTCATTGGAGCCTCAGCCAGTGTTCCTGTGTGTGCAGAGCACAGCCCATGTCTGATCTGTTAAATAAACAAGCACATGCCTGCCTCTCCCAATAACATAAGCCAGACTCGGATGTGCAGAGCGGGAGCCATGCCTGATAGCAGTGACAGTTGATGTTGTTGTTGAAGGCGGGAGTCAGGGGAGTAGAGAAAACCAACATTGCATGTTCCAGCAATATTTCTGTGACTGCCACCACCTTCAGTGTCAAGCTGTGCGGGACAGTATATCAAACCATAATCACAAATGGTTTGTGTCCCATCGGCCTCAGCATGAACGGATGCAACGCTTTTGAAGAAGATTGACGGAGCAAAAATTTTCAAATGGGGAGCAAAGGCCATCAGTAGAAATACTTGTATAAACGTATTTGAAGCGAATATCCACGTACTGTCTGGATTTTTTTTTTTTTGGTGATGTTTTGAATTCAGAGACTGGATGAAAAGTGTGTTCTGAATACTTAACATGGCAGCCATGAATAAATAATACCCAGCAGTATATTCAGGCTGTGCTGTTCTCAGTCTGTAGGGGTGTCGAGGCCAAGGCTTTCTGTAGGGAGAGAGATCTCAGATGTGTGGGTGGAGTTGTGTGTGTGTGTGTTCATGCGTGTCAAGGACCTCCCTTACCCTAAGCATCTTGTTCCTCGGGGGATGGACCTTGGGTTAGGACAACTCCGGTCAGCATCACCTCAACGTCACCTCTCTCTCTCTCTCACATATCTGTCTGTTCATCAACTCCTAATGGAACTACTACTCTTTGTTTCTTCAGACAAATCATTAAATACAGCTAATACGCTGTTCAATGATTTTTAAGTCATGGCCTGAGGGAGACCATTTGCCTTTTAATGAGCTTTGTGTTGGACTCAATCACAACAAAAAAACACACAATGTCAAGTCAGCTTGTCTATGCCGCTGGTAGTTAGTCTGCATTTACAATCAATTGCAGCACAGTACAAGAGATATAGCGTAAAAGGCAGGGTATAAACAACTAAGAAAATGAAGAGTTTCTAAAGACCTGTGCTGCTAGTAAGAGGATATCAGGAGCAGTTGCGGCAAGGCTGGCAGAAATAAATGGGCACCCCTGGACCGTCTCAAACCAAGGCTCCACAGGAAAGCACAAGCAGGGCTGAATATTCCTATAACAAGATGTGTCTAGCACCTTGACACATAGGAGAGAGGAAATTCTCAAAAGAACTGAAAGGGATGAACTCAATCTGGTTTCAATCTATGTTCTGTGCACGTGAGCAAAATGCTGAGTGACAGCATACAGCATAGGACCCAAAGTCGTATAGGCCCACACCACAGACACGCTGACAGCATAATTCATTTAAAGCTTGTCAACGGGAAAGCTCACAGGGTTCACTTTTGATCGCCGTTCAGTCATTCACAGCTTGTGTGACATCGCTAACTCAGCCTGTCAAGCAACAAAGTCATGATGGAGTGATGTTTTGCTGAACCCAAGGTCTGTCATTGGCATTGGCTGGAGTGGCTGGAGCAAAGGAGATTGCTATCACTGAACACTATTTACAGCAATTAAAGACACGCTCCGGTACTTTGGTGACTAAGAAAGTATTTTCAAACCTCCAGCTTTGGGCTGGATGTGTCAATGTGTAGTTCATACATGATTAATCTATTAGCAGAATTACTGTCTTACCTCAAGTAGCCACAAAATTGTTTTCTTGAAGCTGTGCCATGCCATTTTCCCTAAATTTCCCGGGAAATGTAGGGAAAATGGCGTGGCACAGCTTCAAGTCGAGTTCTAGCCAATGAGTTTAAGCCCCTCGCATTTTAGTGACAGCTAGCAAGAAGCCTCCCAGCGTTATCCAATGAGGTTGCAGGGCCGGGCCCAACAGCTCAGTGGACGAGAGAGAGAGAAAGAGAGAGGGATGAGAGAGAGAGAAATGAAAGAGAGAGAGAAATGAAAGAGAGAGAGAGAGAGAGAGAGAGAGAGAGAGAGAGAGAGAGAGAGAGAGAGAGAGAGAGAGAGAGAGAGAGAGATGAGAATAACGTGGTGCACATATCTGCACGTGACATAATACGCAATTTTGGGGGACCACTTTTGGCTCATGAGTACTACTTTCAGAATTACTGGCTCAAAGGTATACAAAAGTACCAGATAATCTCTTTAAGCATGGAGCTGTGAGCTGCTACCTCCAATGACTAGGCTGTTTTAGTAATAGGAAAAAGTCAATGAAACACAAAACATTTACATCATAGCGGGGGAGATGCAGACACATCTCTAGACACTAAAGAATGTTCATAAAGAATGTCCGACATTGCTCGTCCTAATATTTATATATCTTAATTCCATTCTTTTACTTTTAGATTTGTGTGTATTGTTGTGAATTGTTAGATACTACTGCACTTTTGGAGCTAGGAACACAAACAATTGGCTATACCTGCAATAACGTCAGCTAAATATGTGTATGTGACCAATCAGATTTGATAACAGCCAAAATTGCTGTATGCCGAGACAAGCTGTTGTTTCACCATCACTAACATCACAAGCTTCCTTCCCATTTGAAAAGTTTGAACTCATCAAACAAGTAGATTCATCCGTAGATATCATTGTAAAGCGGAAATAGTTTGAAACGAAAATCCCGGAACATAACGACATAGTCATCCAAAGTCCTGAGCTGAAACCATCTTTAAATCAAACTGAAAGCTATATAGTCGGTCATTATATCACTCAGTACTCCTTTTATCCCTGCTCTAAAAAGCTAACTGCAACCGTGGGTATTAAATATTATCTGAAGACAGAACAAAAACATGCCCCATCAGTGAAGCATGAGCAAATGTACAATGATGATGTTCCTGCCTGGCAGTTAAAAGCCTTTTTCGGTAGGCTCACCTCAGACCAACCTTTCAGAAGAGCTTATTCTCTGGATAGAGATAGTAGTATTTCCATGTGGTTGTCCACAGCCTAAACACAGTAGGCTACATCCAGACAAGGCTTAGATTCCAGTTCAAGTGAGGAGGACCAGCGAGTGACATACAGTCCATAGCTTTAACACTAACAGCCCCCTGCCTGCCCTCTGCTCTCAGAGGAAACCAGCTCTCTCACTCAGGAAGCCAGTGTAGTGGCTCCACCAGGACAGACAGGGGCCTCTGGACAGTGTGGCACCTCCATCCCGGCCAACTCAGTCCTTAGTACCTTCCTGTACTGCTGGGGGGGTTGAAAGGTGGGGGGGGGGGGGGGGGGCTCAGTGGAGCAGGAAGGGACACAGTGGCAAGGGATATAACTGTCTAACCTGCTGCGGAGACATTCAGATATCATTACTGCTCTTCAAAAAATAATTTCCCATGGAATTATCATGCCCTGAGTACAAGGAACAATGTTTCACAGATATGGCAAAGAATCTTCGCAGGAGCACTATTTTTCCTAGACTAATTGAAGAGGAGAATGGCTCCAAATGTTGACTTAAATGATGAAGCGAGCGATCTAACCACAATTGTAAATGTATCCACACAATATGAAGAAGTGCACTTCCCCCTAGTGGTCAAACGGTCTAATGAAACTTTAAACAGATGCTTCATGAGCTACCGCTCAAGAAATACTATCCCAATTAAAATATATTTTTAAAAAGAAAGGCTATTTCTTGTGGTCTACTTCAAGCATTCATGTCCTGCTCACGTGATCTATACACAGTGTATAAACACAAGTAAAAACCAATGCCTCAGAGGCACACCTCAAAGGGTAAACAACTTACCAACAATTCTGCACGCTCACTTTTGCAGAGATCAAAGAAAATCCCAGAGTATAGAACCCCCACAAAGCCTCATTATTTCCAACGTGGGTATTATCAGTCCACTGATACTTAACTACAGCTACTATCTAGGTAAGTCATACTGGATGGTGTATTGAAAGCATGAATCCACAATAGTGAGGAGTACTGCAGAGGTGCTTACCTCCCACAGAGACTTGAACTCCCTCTGGTCGATGCGGAGGAGTTCACTGAATTCCCGGGTAACAATGGTGGCGTGCCGTGGGGTGTTATCCAGGATCGACTCCCCAAATGCTGTCCCAATCCCCAGAGTGCAAATCGTAACCGCATCCTACAAGAGACACCAAAAAGCATCTCTTCTTGGATGGTTCCTCGTTGTTTTCAATAGGAGGACACAGGGAGGAAGTAGGAAGGACTACGCTAATCAAATGTGTTTATTCCCTTAAAAATGGGCCTCATTGAGAGGCACTCAAAGTGCTAGGTACGGGTAGTGATCAGATCACGCCCAACGGTGGGGCGCAATCTAGCAGCACTGAACACTTGCATTAGACAAAGGGCTTCTAAAATCACTCCAATCAACACAGGGTCAGGCAGACTTGGACATACGGGTCACTGGTAATGATAGGAAAAGACTCCTGGTGTTCCCAAGGTTAGCAATCTCAGATATAAATCATTGTGAAGTAGAGTGCCCTTTCTAGTTGGCTCTTCAGATGAGCTCCAGGGTTAATGTGCATCTTGATCTCCTCATGCACATGCTACAGAGCAGTTCATCCTTTTTGACGTGAGAGGAGACTAATAGAACTAAAGGTAGGATTATTGGAAAGATTTTCACCCATCTCAGGCAATACATAAGGAATACCAATTATTTTTTTTGCAGGAAAGTGGACACACCTCTGATACGCCTATCTTATTTGGTATTTAACGATTGGATGAAAAAATATGAACATTAGCTATAGTACAATTTATTTTTGGAACCAATGAATCGATTGGATACGGGGCGAGTGATTTAAATTGTACAGAAAAGTAATTCACAGTAAGTCAGGGAAGTGGTTTTAATATGCCATTTCGTTTTGCAATCTTGTTCACTTGCAATCTTTTACGCCATCGACTGTTTATGGCATCTACTCAATAAATACTATTGCTTTTCTTTAAAAGGGGTGTAATTACAGGAAAAGTCAACCGTTCTTACCTGATGATTTGCTGTCTCTGACACTTTGACATCAAGTGAGCCAGAGAGGACAGCATACCAGCTGGTACCAATATCTCCTTGACGATATACTAGAGAAGAAAATACATGATGTGAGAACATATTTTTAGATATGCACAGAGTAAGAGTCTCGCTAACATACTGGTCTTTGAACATAATTGCAAGACTTACATGTGACGCCTCTCTCCAGACATTCGTAGTATCCACACAGGCATATCTGTTGTAGGAGGCTAGGGTGGAACCGCTCAAAGGCCTTCACTCGTTTCAGCCTGGCCAGTATGATGTCCACATCTTCCCCAGAGCACTCAGCAGGTCTGAACGGAGAGGAAATATCCTATCAGTCAGTTATTCAGCACAACATTAGAGAATTAGGAAAATAACCCTGTATGACGCTGAGCACTGGCGAGAGCTCCTGTCACCTTAAACATTCCCCTCCGTTCATATCCTCTCGTTTAGTGCCAAAAAACAGATTGCAAATGTCTGCTACTGTTTGTTCATGTTGCTAATGTTTTCAAGCATTTTTCTATACCTGTATCGTTAAATGTGATTTTACGCCCTGATATGTTCAAATGTATTATGTATTGGCCATTGATATTGAAACCAGTGAAAAGGATGCATTATTAAGTGAGAAATTCAAGTTAATTGATGAAATAGGCCTACCTGTTTAGGTGCATTTTGGAATATCCCAGATGGGTTTGGGCATTTAACCTGTTCAGGGTGCTCATTTAAGAAGGGCTGGAGTGATATGTTGTCCCAGTGTTCTCTAAGCCTCGTCCGGGGTTTGGCCGGTGTAGGCCATCATTGTAAATAAGAACGTGTTCTTAACTGACTTGCCTAGTTAAATAAAGGTTAGATAAAAATGTCAGTGCTCATCAAAGTCTTGTAAATATTCATGGATCCAGCTCACCTTCTGCACCTGCAAATCACTACAACTATTTTCCACGTGACTCTGTCTGACTCCTGATGCTTCACACCCACTGACAAGACTGTGTAGGGTCCACTATCTTACCGTCACATTACTTTGTGGAGTCACTTTCAACAGTAAAAGCAGCCGAATATTTCATCGAGCTGTAGCCTGAGGGGAAGTGTGCCAAAACTTTTCATCATGACATATTATGGCTGCTTTTTCTGTACCCTACTTGCCAACCATGGTATCACATAATACATATTTGAGAGACTACCTGTCTTGGTAGTTGGTATAGGCCTTTTTCTTCCTGTTACGTTAATGCAAGAGTAGAACAGTGAAAATATGAAATGCTATATTTAGCCATTCACATTGTATTTGCGCTTACTTTTGGTGGGGAACGAATTAACAGACGAATTTACAATTATACAACCAACCAAAATCTAGTCAAAAAGTCTGTGCTGTAAATGTCAAAAAACTACATTATAAGGTGAGCCATGTTTGCCTGCAGGTTGACGATAAGCCACACCAAAAGCAACTCCTTTAAGCTGGACTGCCTAAAGTGCCTAGTACGCTCTACAGTGACAAAGGGACATTTACTTTGTAAACACATCTGACAAGCGAGTCACACGGCCGTGTGGCTAATGCACTCTCTCTCCCACTCTCTCATGGTGGTGAACGTGCCGAATGGAGAGACCACAGAGGAGGTTTCCCTGGTGCGCTGGGGCCTCTCTCCTTCAGGTCTCCTGCAGCCTTATCCACAGCCCAGTAATCAGAGCAGCCGCCAGAGGGCCTGGAAATCCATGTCTGTCCCCACCTTATCTTTCTGTGTTAGAAATAATCTTTCAGACAGGTAGCTTTGCATCATGTTACTCTGGGCAAATCTAGAATGGCAAGTTTAAAGCTCTAGAGCAAATCAACAGTAAAACATCACGCCCTCCTTGTGACATTTGATGTAAACTACTGGCCCACTATTTATTTCAGAATCATCAGCTAGTACTGTAATATGCTAATGAGAAATGAATGAACATCCACGCCGAGTCCGTTCATAGCTGTTTAAGAATAAATGGACTGGAAGTATAAAATAAAACGGAGCCTAGAGCAGTGTTTCAGACGACATATTTATGAAGACAATTTATAAAGGCAGAAACCAAGCGATATTCACTGCTGCGCTGGCTAACTACGTATAGAATGTACTATTTCGGCAACATATGGCAATGTGGAGGATAACCTAGTTTTGTAAGGCAAGTAAACACAGGCTTCACTGGTCCCATTGGAAGGAAATGCCTACAAATAAATTGAGTATTGTGAAAAGTGAGAAGTTGGTTTCCCCAAAAAAATTGAAAGAAATTTGGAATTACCTTTTATCAAGGCAAATAATCCATTCTGCAGACGCAGAGGAATGGCCAGTGTGCGCTGCTACTATTTTCGGCGAGATCATAGACCTGGTGAAATAAAGACCTGCATTAAAGAACAGGAGCGAAAGGGGCATATCGACCAATAAAAAGAGGTGCTGATGCATCGCTGAATTGAACTGTCCCCTGTTCACTCGGTCAGTCTAACATGCAAGGTGCCCTTTCGTGATCTTTATAGCGCAATAGTTTACTAGAGTGGAACATTTTGAAGCATATTTTTTTCATATATATAAAAAGCTGATATTTGGGAGGTGTTTTCTAAAAACAAAATATTTATAGTACACTGCTCAAAAAAATAAAGGGAACACTTAAACAACACAATGTAACTCCAAGTCAATCACACTTCTGTGAAATCAAACTGTCCACTTAGGAAGCAACACCGATTGACAATAAATTTCACATGCTGTTGTGCAAATGGAATAGACAACAGGTGGAAATTATAGGCAATTAGCAAGACACCCCCAATAAAGGAGTGGTTCTGCAGGTGGTGACCACAGACCACTTCTCAGTTCCTATGCTTCCTGGCTGATGTTTTGGTCACTTTTGAATGCTGGCGGTGCTTTCACTCTAGTGGGAGCATGAGACGGAGTCTACAACCCACACAAGTGGCTCAGGTAGTGCAGCTCATCCAGGATGGCACATCAATGCGAGCTGTGGCAAGAAGGTTTGCTGTGTCTGTCAGCGTAGTGTCCAGAGCATGGAGGCGCTACCAGGAGACAGGCCAGTACATCAGAAGACGTGGAGGAGGCCGTAGGAGGGCAACAACCCAGCAGCAGGACCGCTACCTCCGTCTTTGTGCAAGGAGGATCAGGAGGAGCACTGCCAGAGCCCTGCAAAATGACCTCCAGCAGGCCACAAATGTGCATGTGTCTGCTCAAACGGTCAGAAACAGACTCCATGAGGGTGGTATGAGGGCCCGACGTCCACAGGTGGGGGTTGTGCTTACAGCCCAACACCGTGCAGGACGTTTGGCATTTGCCAGAGAACACCAAGAGTGGCAAATTCGCCACTGGCGCCCTGTGCTCTTCACAGATGAAAGCAGGTTCACACTGAGCACGTGACAGACGTGACAGAGTCTGGAGACGCTGTGGAGAACGTTCTGCTGCCTGCAACATCCTCCAGCATGACCGGTTTGGCGGTGGGTCAGTCATGGTGTGGGGTGGCATTTCTTTGGGGGGCCGCACAGCCCTCCATGTGCTCGCCAGAGGTAGCCTGACTGCCATTAGGTACCGAGATGAGATCCTCAGACCCCTTGTGAGACCATATGCTGGTGTGGTTGGCCCTGGGTTCCTCCTAATGCAAGACAATGCTAGACCTCATGTGGCAGGAGTGTGTCAGCAGTTCATGCAAGAGGTAGGCATTGATGCTATGGACTGGCCCGCCCGTTCCCCAGACCTGAATCCAATTGAGCACATCTGGGACATCATGTCTCGCTCCATCCACCAAAGCCACGTTGCACCACAGACTGTCCAGGAGTTGGCGGATGCTTTAGTCAAGGTCTCGGAGGAGATCCCTCAGGAGACCATCCGCCACCTCATCAGGAGCATGTCCAGGCGTTGTAGGGAGGTCATACAGGCACGTGGAGGCCACACAAACTACTGAGCCTCATTTTGACTTGTTTTAAAGACATTACATCAAAGTTGGATCAGCCTGTAGTGTGGTTTTCCACTTTAATTTTGAGTGTGACTCCAAATCCAGACCTCCATGTGTTGATAAATTTGATTTCCATTGATCATTTTTGTGTGATTTTGTTGTCAGCACATTCAACTATGTAAAGAAAAAAGTATTTAATAAGAATATTTCATTCATTCAGATCTAGGATGTGTTATTTTCGTGTTCCCTTAATTTTTTTGAGCAGTGTATATTTTTGGGGCTATGAATTACAACTGTACATTTGGCAGGTTTCCAAAAACAATACAGACCTGGGAGTTTTTGCTTGCAAACAAACACTGTATAGTCCATAGCATCAAAACATGGTTAAAACTAGAATTTTTATATGATGGATGGTCAGTCCTTGCATCTGAAGCTCTGTCTATGAATTTGAGAATGTTTATATATCTGCAGAACCATCCCTCAACTGTTAACCAAAAGTAATGGGGGACGACCACATTTTAAAGCCAGACATTTGTGGTGTATAACCTTGCCTGATGACCAAGGTTTGATGGAAATCGGTTACAGTGGTGCCTTGACTCCTATCACCAGAGAGCTGGTATCAGTCAGCTGCTGGGGTTGATAGGGAGAGGAGGTCAACCAAAGGTGAATATAAGGGTGAATGTAACAGAGGTAATGTTCTGGATTGTCTGTCACCTTAATGATGATGAATAACCTTACCTGAGACCTAAAGGCAGCTATTTCCTCTGGAAAGGAAGGTACTGTAGCTCGGATATGTGCAGACTTTGGAATAGGCTTCAAAGCCATTATGACTATGGAGGTTCGATTGCAGTAGATTATACAAACACACTAAATATAAAGCAATGCAGACAAGCAATAAACAGCACAGGAGCTGTGAAGGCCAGTCACTACAGTGACAGCACTGCAGCAAAATGAGTGGGAGGAAACAGTCAAATGCTTTTATATCCACTGTAAGAAAATACCTGCAGTCTGCCCATGGGAGTGGAATAGTCACTGTTGGAATTCCACACTGGTAGCTGTGGATCACAGGACAATTATGGTGCTATTCAATTGGCAACCCGAGAGAGATTGCGGTTTTGTAATTTTGCAAAAATCACTCATTAACATTTATTTGAGTGAACCAGAGTCCTCTGGTTTCCAACCATCTCTCTGATTGATTTGGAGAACCTCATGCACTCTGTGCTCAGACATTCAGATGAAAACGAGCCATAGGAGCCCTACGGTAGCTAGCTGCAGGCTCTGTCACTCTCATTCAATACACTGACTACAACACCGAAAAAGCAACTCAAGCCCAATTGGGTCTATGGTTTGGCAGCAGGGGAACGTTCCACACTCCTGCAGATGTCTCCCATATACAATATCCGAAGTCCAGACGGTGTGTGTGTGTGCTATACCCAGGAAGTCAAGAGGCAGCTGCTGCTGAAGACAGATGTGCCAAACAGCATGATTTAAATGGCCAGTCAGCACATCAGGGGAATTCTGTGCTGCAGGATATTAGTATGTTATGCAGGCAGGAGTATAGTGTGACATTTGAAGTTCCATACGTTGAAGTCATGTAGCAAGAAGTGAAGACAGATAGGGAATAACATTCACTTATGCCTGCTCTAGTGTACTTTGGCTGCTATATTGGCCATAGAATGTTTTTCAGTTCAAATACAGTTAAACTTTTATTACATAGATTGTTTCTTGTCTTTCCCTTTAGAGTTGCCTTGGTAACAAACGGAGACATGGGAATGTAAAAGTAATGGCTATCTTATCTTGCCTCACTAGCTGTGGCGGTATTTTCCTGAATCCACTATGTGTTTGTTAACAAGACTGTAATACATGTTTGAAAGTGTCATCCGATTACTGCTTTTAGTCCATAATGACCTCACTGAATTGGGAATAAAAACAATGTGGGGAACACAGTATACATTGTTTTAAAAGCTACTATTTTGACTTGCGATTATCATCACAGTGCTGATTTTATTTAGGAAAATGTCTGCTCTCAACTTTTGTTCACAGCCATTTACTTTTCTGTCAGAAGATGGCAGCATTCAGCGCGCATCCTGTCCAGTAACATCATGACATCCTTTAGTTTCCAACTTTTGAATACTGTATACTTATCCAACTGCGCACAGGCCACAGCTCACATACCACTGTCAAGTTTGATCCACTGTTATAGAGATTGGGTCTATCTGCGGTGGTGACAAACCACAGTTTGTGTTTGTAAACTGTAATTGCCATCATCTGAAGAGAAGTCTGCTGCCATCACCATAGTTACACCCTCTCTTCTGGAGGTGGAATTTGGAATTGGTCAGGAGGATGGGGTCATATGAGCTTCTCCTGCTCAGGCATGCAGTGCGTGGACACAGCACACATTCCGCTAATACTGCATACCGCCAGCTGCAACATGCCACCATATGAAAGACACACCCTGCCAATTAACACTATGCCACACTCCCTATAGGCTAAGAATTAGTGGCCACTGTCGACGAGTTTTTACTTTCAATAAAACATTTATCCACATTGTTACATATTATATACTATGTTTAAAATACAGTATAGACAAAATCATGTAAAAAATGGCTTAATGAATAACCCATGGATAACACTGTGAACTGCTGAGGACATACTGCGTTCAGAATTAATAGAATATATGATTTGATTAATGTAATGTAACATTAAAGTCTCAGAATATGGTACATATTTCCAGTCATGGAGTCAAAAGTGGAAATCTGGATGAGGTCTGTGAAGTTTGACTGATGGAATATAATATCATTTCTGGCAAATATGAAACATTGAGGAAAATAATCAGTAAACACTTCAGAGATTTGATCTGTGAAGACCTCAGAGATTTGTATTACATGACTAAGAACTTTAACAGAAAACAGGCCGTTTCAAAAATCGGTGGTGCTGGCATGGAAAGTAGTTCACTCGAGAGGGCCTCTGCTCAATGGGCTACGTTTACATAGGTAGTCCAATTGTGATTTTTTTAAACTAATTTGTCTTTTGACCAATCAGATCAGCTCTGAAAAATATCTGAAGTGATTGGTCAAAAGACCAATTAGTTGAAAAAATATCAGAATTGGGCTGCCAGTGTAAATGGCACCAAAGAAAAGGATTGAGGCATATCTGGTTTCTTTTTTTTGCCATAAGACTGTACATTATTGGCCTCCCGAGTGGCGCGGTGGTCTAAGGCAGTGCAAGCTGTGCCACTAGAGATCCTGGTTCGAGTCCAGGCTCTGTCGCAGCCGGCCGCGACCGGGCGACCCATGGGGCGGCGCACAATTGGCCCAGCGTCGTCTGGGTTAGGGGTGGGTTTGGCCGGCAGGGATATTCTTGTCCCATCGCGCACTAGCGACTCCTGTGGCGGGCCGGGTGCAATGCACGCCATCACGGTCGCCAGGTGAATGGTGTTTCCTCCGACACATTGGTGCGGCTGGCTTCCGGGTTAAGCGGGCATTGTGTCAAGAAGCAGTGCGGCTTGGCTGGGTTGTGTTTCGGGGGACGCACGGCTCTCGACCTTCGCCTCTCCCAAGTCCGTACAGGAGTTGCAGGGATGGGACAAGACTGTAACTACCAATTGTATACCACGAAATTGGGAAGTTAAAGTTGTCCATTTTTTTAAACAAAATAAACAACAAATAATTTTTTTCAAAAAGGGTCTCTGGATTAACTATCTAATGTTAATTTAGTAATGAAATTTAGTAAAACTTGTGCAAGTTTTAAATTGACACAAAGATGACGTGCAGGGATTTGTAGTCTAACATTATGTCTACTTTGAGGCTAAT
This sequence comes from Salvelinus namaycush, assembly GCF_016432855.1. Lineage (NCBI taxonomy): Eukaryota > Metazoa > Chordata > Actinopteri > Salmoniformes > Salmonidae > Salvelinus > Salvelinus namaycush. Next base: position 13,303,601 of record NC_052319.1, on the reverse strand, counting down.
TAGCATTTTCAAATCTGAGCGTAAATAGACTAATATATTGATAAAAGTCACCTTGACCAAGAGAGATTTGCATGCCCATATTTGAAAGTATTTCTAAAATTCCCTATGGGAAAAATAATTGGTGGAAAAACAATTGGAACCATTTCTCTGTTTGACCGCTAGGTTTTATGGGCATTATGACAACTCCTCTAATACGGTGTATTAAGACTAAGTGGGACGCTTTTTACATTGACGATCATCTGTAACCTCTTTAGACATCTATCCAACATATTATCCCAACAAATTATACATTTCTGAAATCCTCAAGATGTTTCCTAATCACACAAAAAAACAAGTGTTGATATCATATTCACAGGAGGCATGACACACCCATTTGCGTGCACTGAGTAAAAAACACGTTTTCAGTTTGGAATTGGTAGACAGCAGGATAGATAAACTGGGACACCATTATAGTCCTAATTGTACCCCAATGACAAATCAATTTGTTTGATTAGGAAGCATTGAGGATTTCAGAAATGCATCATGAGTTGGGCTAATATGTTGGATCGATGTCTGAAGAGGTTACAGAAGATTTCAACGCAAGTCTCCCACGTTTTCTGAATTCACGTTCTTAACTGACTTGCCTAGTTAAATAAAGGTTAAATAAAACATTTAAAAAATACTGTTCCACTTTAGCTACTCCATCATGCTGTTCTATTGAAACATAATATTGGCAACTTCATGTATTTTGATGCACCAATACATAGTATGCACATTTACATCACAATTTCGCACAGTGCATTATTTAACCTTACCTTTTTTTTCTTCCTGTTTTGATGTTATGTCACTGATCTTACCATGTGCTTTGCGGGGTGAGCTCCCTGTTTGAAGCTTACTTGGACTGCAACCCTCTTTGATGTCACACAAATTAATGGATGTGATTTTTATCATGTGGTTTCTCTGCAAGGACTTCACAATAGTTGTGATTTCCTCGTCAGACCAAGCTGTCCCCGTTTGTATGATGTTTAAAAGCTCTGATGAAGCCCAAGATAACAATAAACACTTTTCAATGAGAAAACAAAAATCCACTTTGGGTAAGAAACATTTTAAAAACCTTTTTCAAAGATGTAGCCTGCGACGCAATAGGCCTACTCGTGATCAAAAACGACTTGGTCTACATTTGAACACCACGGCATAAGCTTTGCTATTCTGTATCTTCCCAATTAAGTAGCCTAGTTTTGTTGTTTGGCTACTTGAAGAAAACTAGGGCCTATTACTCGCAGCCCACCTCTTCCAGTGTATTGAATTCTAGATGAAGGGCTAAAATGAGTATAACATCTTGGCAATTAAACCATACTAGATTTTTTTTAAATGTCCAATCCTGAAAAACTTTATTTTCGAATACTGAGAATGAGTCATGCACGATTGCGTTGTTGGTTAATATCGGTAGCACATCGCCATATCTGATTATTAGCAGCTGTCAAAGCTAAAATGAGTATGACATCCGGGCATTTAAAGTATACTCTGTTTTTGAAATGTCACATACTATGAAACTTTATTTTTTCCCCCACATACTCAAACGGTATGTATGGGTATTCAGACACTGTAATTGACTTTGAAAGAGGGATCTCAAAGAAGCATAGGGGGATTTAAGGGTGTGTGTCAGTCACCAGATCTAAACCCAATTGACCATTAAAGCCCTGTTCACATTGGCAGTTTGAAGTGACACAAATCTTATTTATTTTCATATCCGATAAGAATCTCTTATTTTTCTTGCAGTCTGAACAGCCTAAAAGCACGGATGGGATAGGTCAAGCCACATTTCAAACCACCTTTGTAGGTGGTTTGAAATCCGATACAAATCTGATTTATTTAGCCCTCAAAAGGTTTATAGACTGTTATTTGCCATATCTTGCTGCCTACTAGCTACTCTGTTGACAGTGACAAAAATATGTGGTAGCTAACTAGCTTGTTAATTGTTTACAAACAAATTAGTGAATTTGTTATGAAGATAAACTGCTACCTAGCTAGCCAGTTGACTGCTGTGGCTAGCCGAAAAGGACTTGAAAGTTGGATCATCTTATTCTTAGAGGCTTTAAAAGTGTTCTTACACTATTGTTTTGAACATTCAAGGTTTTACTGCTAACCTACAAAGCATTACATGGGCTTGCTCCTACCTATCTTTCCGATTTGGTCCTTCCGTACATACCTACACGTACGCTACGGTCACAAGACAAAGGCCTCCTAATTGTCCCTAGAATTTCTAAGCAAACAGCTGGAGGCAAGGCTTTCTCCTATAGAGCTCCATTTTTTATGGAATAGTCTGCCTACCCATGTGAGAGACGCAGACTCGGTCTCGACCTTTAAGTCTTTATGGATGGCTGCAAACTTTCTACTTTTAAACTCAGACAAAACAGAGATGCTTGTTCTAGGTCCCAAGAAACAAAGAGATCTTCTGTTGAATCTGACAATTAATCTTGATGGTTGTACAGTCGTCTCAAATAAAACTGTGAAGGACCTCGGCGTTACTCTGGACCGTGATCTATCTTTTGACGAACATATCAAGACTGTTTCAAGGACAGCTTTTTTCCATCTACGTAACATTGCAAAAATCTGAAACTTTCTGTCCAAAAATGATGCAGAAAAATTAATCCATGCTTTTGTTACTTCTAGGTTAGACTACTGCAATGCTCTACTTTCCGGCTACCCAGATAAAGCACTAAATAAACTTCAGTTAGTGCTAAATACGGCTGCTAGAATCCTGACTAGAACCCCAAAATTTGATCATATTACTCCAGTGCTAGCCTCCCTACACTGGCTTCCTGTTAAGGCAAGGGCTGATTTCAAGGTTTTACTGCTAACCTACAAAGCATTACATGGGCTTGCTCCTACCTATCTTTCCGATTTGGTCCTGCCGTACATACCTACACGTATGCTACGGTCACAAGACGCAGGCCTCCTAATTGTCCCTAGAATTTCTAAGCAAACAGCTGGAGGCAGGGCTTTCTCCTATAGAGCTCCATTTTTATGGAATGGTCTGCCTACCCATGTGAGAGACGCAGACTCGGTCTCGACCTTTAAGTCTTTACTGAAGACTCATCTCTTCAGTGGGTCATATGATTGAGTGTAGTCTGGCCCAGGAGTGTAAAGGTGAACGGAAAGGCTCTGGAGCAACGAACCGCCCTTGCTGTCTCTGCCTGGCCGGTTCCCCTCTCTCCACTGGGATTCTCTGCCTCTAACCCTATTACAGGGGCTGAGTCACTGGCTTACTGGTGCTCTTTCATGCCGTCCCTAGGAGGGGTGCGTCACTTGAGTGGGTTGAGTCACTGACTGATCTTCCTGTCTGGGTTGGCGCCCCCCTTGGGTTGTGCCGTGGCGGAGATCTTTGTGGGCTATACTTGGCCTTGTCTCAGGATGGTAAGTTGGTGGTTGACGATATCCCTCTAGTGGTGTGGAGGCTGTGCTTTGGCAAAGTGGGTGGGGTTATATCCTTCCTGTTTGGCCCTGTCCGGGGGTATCATCGGATGGGGCCACAGTGTCTCCTGACCCCTCCTGTCTCAGCCTCCATTATTTATGCTGCAGTAGTTTGTGTCGGGGGGCTAGGGTCAGTTTGTTATATCTGGAGTACTTCTCCTGTCTTATCCGGTGTCCTGTGTGAATTTAAGTATGCTCTTTCTAATTCTCTCTTTCTCTCTTTCTTTCTCTCTCTCGGAGGACCTGAGCCCTAGGACCATGCCTCAGGACTACCTGGCCGTGCTGCTGCTCCAGTTTCAACTGTTCTGCCTGCGGCTATGGAACCCTGACCTGTTCACCGGACGTGCTACCTGTCCCAGACCTGCTGTTTTCAACTCTCTAGAGACAGCAGGAGCGGTAGAGATACTCTTAATGATCGGCTATGAAAAGCCAACTGACATTTACTCCTGAGGTGCTGACTTGCTGCACCCTTGACAACTACTGTGATTATTATTATTTGACCATGCTGGTCATTTATGAACATTTGAACATCTTGGCCATGTTCTGTTATAATCTCCACCCGGCACAGCCAGAAGAGGACTGGCCACCCCTCATAGCCTGGTTCCTCTTTAGGTTTCTTCCTAGGTTTTGGCCTTTCTAGGGAGTTTTTCCTAGCCACCGTGCTTCTACACATGCATTGATTGCTGTTTGGGGTTTTAGGCTGGGTTTCTGTACAGCACTTTGAGATATCAGCTGATGTAAGAAGGGCTATATAAATACATTTGATTTGAGTTGATTTTGATTTATTGAAGATTCATCTCTTCAGTAGGTCCTATGATTGAGTGGAGTCTGGCCCAGGAGTGTGAAGGTGAACGGAAAGGCTCTGGAGCAATGAACCGCTCTTGTGGTCTCTGCCTGGCCAGTTCCCCTCTCTCCACTGGGATTCTCTGCCTCAAACCCTATTACAGGGGCTGAGTCACTGGCTTACTGGTGCTCTTCCATGCCGTCCCTAGGAGGGGTGCGTCACTTGAGTGGGTTGAGTTACTGACGTGATCTTCCTGTCCGGGTTGGTGCCGCCCCTTGAGTTCATGCTGTGGGGGAGATCTTCGTGGGCTATACTCGGCCTTGTCTCAGGATGGTAAGTTGGTGGTTGAAGATATCCCTCATGTGGTGTGGGGGCTGTGCTTTGGCAAAGTGGGTGGGGTTATATCCTTCCTGTTTGGCCCTGTCCGGGGGTATCGTCGGACGGGGCCACAGTGTCTCCCGACCCCTCCTGTCTCAGCCTCCAGTATTTATGCTGCAATAGTTTGTGTCGGGGGGCTAGGGTCAGTCTGTTATATCTGGAGTATTTCTCCTGTCTTATCCGGAGTCCTGTGGGAATTTAAGTATGCTCTCTCTAATTTTCTCTCTTTTTCTCTTTTTCTCTTTTTCTCTCTTTCTCTCTTTCTCTCTTTCTCTCTTTCTTTCTTTCTTTCTTTCTTTCTTTCTTTCTTTCTTTCTTTCTTTCTTTCTTTCTTTCTTTCTTTCTTTCTTACTTTCTTTCTTTCTTTCTTTCTTTCTTTCTTTCTCTCTTTCTCTCAGAGGACCTGAGCCCTAGGACCATGCCTCAGGACTACCTGGCCTGATGGACTCCTTACTGTCCCCAGTCCACCTGGTTGTGCTGCTACACCAGTTTCAACTGGTGCTGCGGCTATGGAACCCTTACCTGTTCACCGGAGGTGCTACCTTGTCCCAGACCTGCTGTTTTCAACTCTCTAGAGACAGCAGGAGCGGTAGAGATACTCTGAATGATCGGCTATGAAAAGCCAACTGACATTTACTCCTGAGGTGCTGACCTGTTGCACCCTCTACAACCACTGTGATTATTATTATTTGACCCTGCTGGTCATCTATGAACATTTGAACATCTTGGCCATGTTCTGTTATAATCTCCACCCGGCACAGCCACCCCTCATAGACTGCTTCCTCTCTAGGTTTCTCCCTAGGTTCTGGCCTTTCTATGGAGTTTTTCCTAGCCACGTGCTTCTACATCTGCATTGCTTGCTGTTTGGGGTTTTAGGCTGGGTTTCTGTACAGCACTTTGTGACATCAGCTGATGTAAGAAGAGTTTTATAAATTTGATTGATTGATTGAACTGGGAAACATCCATGGCGGGCATTGTTGTCATCTTACCTTGCTACATAACTCCTGAGTGATAGGAAGCTTGAGCACCACCACCAATCAGCATACACCACCACACGCATACAGTTGAAGTCGGAAGTTTACATACACTTAGGTTGGAGTCATTAAAACTCGTTTTTCAACCACTCCACAAATTTCTTGTTAACAAACTATAGTTTTGGCAAGTCGGTTAGGACATCTACTTTGTGCATGACACAAGTAATTTTTCCAACATTTGTTTACAGACAGATTATTTCACTTATAATTCACTGTATCATAGTTCCAGTGGGTCAGAAGTTTACATCCACTAAGTTGACTGTGCCTTTAAACAGCATGGAAAATTCCAGAAACAATGTCATGGCTTTAGAAGCTTCTGATAGGCTAACTGACATAATTTGAGTCAATTGGAGGTGTACCTGTGGATGTATTTCAAGGCCTACATTCAAACGCAGTGCCTCTTTGCTTGACATCATGGGAAAATCAAAAGAAATCAGCCAAGACCTCAGAAAAAACTTGTAGACCTCCACGAGTCTGGTTCATCCTTGGGAGCAATTTCCAAACGCCTGAAGGTACCACGTTCATCTGTACAAACAATAGTACGCAAATATAAACACCATGGGGCCGCCATACCGCCCAGGAAGGAGATGCGTTCTGTCTCCTAGAGATGAACATACTTTGGTGCGAAAAGTGCAAATCAATCACAGAACAACAGCAAAGGACCTTGTGAAGATGCTAGAGGAAACAGGTACAAAAGTATCTATATCTATAGTAAAACGAGTCCTATATCGACAACCTGAAAGGCCACTCAGCAAGGAAGAAGCCACTGCTCCAAATCCGCCATAAAAAAGCCAGACTACGGTTTGTAACTGCACATGGGGACACAGATCGTACTTTTTGGAGAAATGTCCTCTGGTCTGATGAAACAAAAATAGAACTGTTTGGCCATAATGACCATTGTTATGTTTGGAGGAAAAAGGAGAGGCTTGCAAGCCAAAGAACACCATCCCAACTGTGAAGCACGGGGGTGGCAGCATCCTGTTGTGGGGGTGCTTTGCTGCAGGAGGGACTGGTGCACTTCACAAAATAGATGGCATCATGAGGTAGGGAAATTATGTGGATATATTGGAGCAACATCTCAAGACATCAGTCAGGAAGTTAAAGGTAGGTAGCAAATGTGTCTTCCAAATGGACAATGACCCCAAGCATACTTCCAAAGTTGTGGCAAAATGGCTTAGGGACAACTAAGTCAAGGTATTGGAGTGGCCATCACAAAGACCTGACCTCAATCCTATTGAAAATTTGTGGGCAGAACTGAAAAAGCGTGTGTGAGCAAGGAGGCCTACAAACCTGACTCAGTTACACCAGCTCTGTCAGGAGGATTGGGCCAAAATTCACCCAACTTATTGTGAGAAGCTTGTGGAAGGCTACCCAAAACATTTGACCCAAATTAAACAATAAAGGCAATGCTACCAAATACTAATTGAGTGCGTGTAAACTTCTGACCCACTGGGAATGTGATGAAAGAAATAAAAGATTAAATAAATCACTCTCTACTATTATTCTAACATTTCACATTCTTAAAATAAAGTAGTAATCCTAACTGACCTAAGACAGGGAATTTTTACTAGGATTAAATGTCAGGAATTGTGAAAAACTGAGTTTAAATGTATTTGGCTAAGGTGTATGTAAACTTCTGTCCTCAACTGTACCCGTTGTTACAATGACAACTAGCGTAGCCTTGTCAGAAAGTGACTGCTGTCTGAACACACTCTCACCGATTTGGTCACTTATAATTTGCTGTTTGGGCAGTCAGTAGTCCAAAACGGATTTGAGCATTAATGCCTGCAGTATGAACAAGGCTTTAACCTATAGGAGATTCTGGAGCGGTGCCAAAGACAGTTTTCCACCACCATCAACAAAACATCAAATTTTGGAATTTCTTGTGGAAGAACGATGTCGCATTCCTCCAATATAGTTCCAGACACTTGTAGAATCTATTCTAAGGCGCATTGAAGCTGTTATGGCGGCTTGTGATAGCCCAACTCCCTATTAAAAAACTTTACATTGGTGTTTATTTGGGCAGTTCCCTGTATATAGCCTAGTGAAAAATGTGTTGCAGCTGTGCTATGATTCAAACATATCTGTTGTGATTCCTGGCCCCTCAGAGGGCTGAACATCTTCATGATATCATGTAAGCTGTTCACCTTGTAGTATGATTTTAGAGTGTTTTGTTGCCTGTACAATGTCCTGTCTTCCCTTGATTTGAAGGTACTGGTGCGTTCAGACATTGTTTGAGGTGTTGTCATGGGGACTGTGGGCTATTGGCCTGCTGTGATTTTACCCCTGGGAGGTATGCTGTCCCACTGACTGCCTGTATGCCTTTCAGGGCCTAAAGGCCCACCGTTGCTCGGAGATAATCCAGTGAGCTTGTAATAGTAAACACACATGCAGACCTCATGTGCGCACACACAGCATCATTTCAGATGCTAACTAGCATTCAGGCAGCTGCTTTGTTGCAGCTGGTATGTAGATGACTTTCAAAGTTTCCCACTACTGAAAAAGGGCTACAACAAAGAGTATTTTACATTTTTTAAAGGCTCCACACACAGTGGATCTAGACATGAGTTTTCACTGAAAAATAAGCCGAGCGCTAAATGTCAAGGGAAATCAAGTCAGTCATCAATCTGTTTCATAATTCCGATCATTGAAACCTTTAACCCTTCACCTTGTTGAACCCACAACAAATCTCTTGACCACAATGTAATGTATTTATAGAAATCAAATTAACTATTAAACCAGAAGCACATGTGAGTTTCTGCGAGAAGATTTATAAACCCTCATACATCAGATAACTATGTCCCAAATGGAATGTGAGAGATTACTCCCCAGGAAATGCCTGAGGAGCAGAATTTCTCCAGTAAGACTGCAGAGATTGCTTCCCTAAATGTAGCTACTGCTAAGCTGTTTGTGTTAATTTCTATTTATGAATATGCTCTGACATGTTGACTGTGAGGTAGCCTACTTGAATAGTTACACAAAGGCTGTATTGAAGTAATCTCAATTGAATCTGTCTACACCATCAGTTACCTACCATTAGCCACACTCTTTTTATATATGAATTAAAAAAATATATGATTTGCGTAATTTAACTTCTACATTCAGTGCCTTCGGAAAGTATTCAGACCCCTTGACTTTTTCCACATTTTGTTACGTTACAGCCTTATTCTAAAATTGATTTATTTTTTAAATTCTCAGCAATCTACACACAATACCCCATAATGAGTCAGAACAGTTTGTTAGAAATTTTTGCACATTTATTAATAATAAAAAAAATTACAACTTATTTATATAAGTATTCAGACCTTTTGCTAGGAGACACGAAATTAAGCTCAGGTGCATCCTGTTTACATTGATCATCCTTGAGATGGTTTTACAACTTCATTGGAGTTCACCTGTGGTAAATTCAATTGATTGGACATGATTTGGAAAGGCACACACCTGTCTATATAAGGTCCCACAGTTCACAGCAGATACCAAACCATGAGGTCGAAGGAATTGTCCGTAGAGCACGCGACATGATTGTGTCGAGGCACAAGTCTCGGGAAGGGTACCAAAACATTTCTGCAGCATTGAAGAACACTGTGGCCTCCATCATCCTTAAATGGAAGAAGTTTGGAACCACCAAGACTCTTCCTAGAGCTGGCCTAAAACGGGGGAGAAGGGTCTTGGTCAGGAGGTGACCAAGAACCCGACGGTCACTCTGACAGAGCTCTAGAGTTCCTCTGTGGAGATGGTAGAACCTTCCATAAGGACAACCATCTCTGCAGCACTCCACCAATCAGGCCTTTATTGTAGAGTGACCAGACGGAAGCCACTTCTCAATAAAAGGCACATGACAGCCCGCTTGGAGTTTTTCCAAATGGCACCTAAAGACACTGCCAAAAGGTGCTTCAACAAAGTACTGAGTAAAGGGTCTGAATACATATGTAAATGTGATATTTCAATTATTTTATTTAAATTTGCCTGTTTTTGCTTCGTCATTATGGGGTATTGTGTGTAGATTTGAGATGAAAAAACGATTTAATACATTTTAGAATAAGGCTGTAACGTAACAAAATGTGGGAAAAAGGGTCTGAATACTTTCTGAAGGCACTGTAAGTCATAAAATGTTTGGAGTAGCTCTTCAATCCATTCAATTGGAGTTAAGACATGTTGTTAGACCTACACATTTTGGGGTGGCAATTTTTCTGCAATCTAATGTAGTGTTTGGGTCAGGTACATTTTTCATGTTTCAAACATTTTAAATATGTATGGGTTCACTCCTGGGGTGATTGAGAAAATAACAAAGCTCAACATATGACAAATAGATCGCCATCTGTTTATGCATCAGCTGCCAAGTTAATTTCATTAAATACTGATCAGTAACTTTTGTTTTACACAACGATTTTGGAATGATCACCTAATGAAGTGCCTTCTAAATGCATTTTGTCCATTATTTTCTATGATTAGTGTGGTCTACTGGTACCAAGATGAGTGTAGTTCCTTTGCTCTACAAAGGAACTACTTTTGAATATATCGTGGCTCAGCACAGAAGCCTATTTGCTTTCATGAAAACATTTTCAAGAGGATTCAGATGTCATTAACTTCCACTTATCAACGTTAAGACATCTAGTTAGTCTAGTATACGTGTGGAGGCTGCTGAAGGGAGGACGGCTCATAATAATGGCTGGAAGGGAGTCAATGAAATGGTATCATATGTAACGGATGTGAAATGGCTAGCTAGTTAGCGGGTACGCGCTAGTAGCGTTTCAATCAGTTACGTCACTTGCTCTGAAACCTAGATGTAGTGTTGCACCTTGCTCTGCAAGGGCCGCGGCTTTTGTGGAGCGATGGGTAACGACGCTTCGTGGGTGACTGTTGTTGATGTGTGCAGAGGGTCCCTGGTTCGCGCCCGTGTCGGGGCGAGGGGACGGTTTAAAGTTATACTGTTACATTGGTGCCGTGACCCGGATCCGAACCGGGGTTGCTGCGGAAAAGGAGGAGGTTGAAAGGGGGGTGAGTGTAACAGATGTGAAATGGCTAGCTAGTTAGCGGGTACGCGCTAGTAGCGTTTCAATCAGTTACGTCACTTGCTCTGAAACCTAGATGTAGTGTTGCACCTTGCTCTGCAAGGGCCGCGGCTTTTGTGGAGCGATGGGTAACGACGCTTCGTGGGTGACTGTTGTTGATGTGTGCAGAGGGTCCCTGGTTCGCGCCCGTGTCGGGGCGAGGGGACGGTTTAAAGTTATACTGTTACACATACACATCAAAGACGTGGTTTCCATGTGGTTGATCCACTCCACTGACTCCATTCCAGCCATTATTATGAGCCGTCCTCCCCTCAGCAGCCTCCACTGTTGTACATTGACTTGCAAAGTGATCAGGGCCTGTGCAGGGTTAACACATTTTATCAAGTTTGTTCTTTATTGGATTGAACATCTACTTAATCTATCCTATACAATGTCTGAGGGTGGAGTGCAAAGCACCTTTTTCTTCAATTCTATTCACCCCTTCTGTCCCCCTTTCTATTTGATTGGTTGGTATTTTTGAAATCTAGGTCCTCATGCCACCTGGGAAATGTCACTAAACTCTCTTCCAGTGAGTCTGGCTGATCTCAAGAACATCAACAAATCCTGTTAAGGCTATCTTGTTATTTTTAGATTAGAATTAACACATCAAATATGTCTGTCTATAGAGTAGAAGTTAACTTGAACTTTTGTGCTACTTCGTGCAGGGCTACTGTCCCTAAAGGAGGGAACCAGTTTAAGTGCTGCATGGTAAGTAATTGCTCCATTTTCCATATTAAATAATTACTGTATTCACTCTTATTCCTATAAAAGAATCCAGTCATTGCATTACAATATATTGTAGTGTTAAATCATAAAATAATACGATTGCCATTGTTTGGATTGTGTGGAAACATTTGGCATAATTTACCATGTAAATTTTACTCAGATCTCAATGAGTAGTCAACTCTGAAGTAATATTCTCGATTTACTAAGTGTTACGGTGTGTTCTTCACAGAGAAGATGAGCTCTCCTTACCTGTGCAAACACCACCAGTGTTGATGTTCTCCTGTAAAACTGCACTCATCATTTTCAGTGTACTTTTCCATCCTCCGTAGGCAAACACTGTTTTCTGAGACAGGCTGCATAGTCTGGCTGCTACAGAAAGACCGAGAGAATGGGACAAAAATCCAAGCAAGCTGGTCCTGGGGCTCTGTTCACAAACACAAACAGAGCCCCAGGACAGCAACACAATTAGACCCAACCAAATCATCAGAAAACAAAAAGATAATTACTTGACACATTTGGCCCTAAACAGAGTACACAGTGGCAGAATACAAGAGAGAGAATTTGCATTAGAGAAACTAGTTTGGCTTCTCTGCAAGGCAGCACAGTTCCTCAGTGAGGTAATATAGTGCCATTTATGTACCTTTTTGAGTTTCTTTACAGGTCAGCTATTCTGGAACAATGTTACACAATGGACACAGTCAAATTATGACACATACATTACTGTTCTGCAGTGGTAGTATCGCTAAGATTGATTTATTTAACTAGGCAAATCAGTTAAGAACAAATTTTTATTCACAATGACAGCCAAACCCTCCCCTAACCCGGACGGGACGATGCTGGGCCAATTGTGCGCCGCCCTATGGGACTCCCAATCACGGCTGGTTGTGATACAGCCCAGGATCGAACTCAGGTCTGTAGTGATGCCTTAGACCGCTGCGCCACTCGGGAGGCAAAATAGACCAAGTTAAGGTTGGTCGTAAGGTATCTGCGTTGCATCATGCCAAGCCTATTTCACACAAGCTCTTAGACTGTTCACCAAAATCACAGCCAGTTGTTGGAACATCAAATAGCCATATTTCTGTTGAGACATTTACACCAAAACTATCACTATCAGATAGAGCAGCTGCTGAAGATACATACAGTAGCTACCTGGTGGGATAGGTGTTGCTTTGTTTGAGGACATTTTAAATGTTCTTCTTTCACATGCGGCAGAGCGGTGGGTGAGCTTCTCAAGGAATCTATTCCTCAAATATTTCATGTGTATGCGCAACCACGCACTCAAGAAGGATGGGGGTTTGTAGTCCTGGAATGTTTTGGTGTGCGCGCCCCCGATTGTGTCTGATCGTATGGCACGCCAGAGAGCGAGGGTACGTACGCGCGGAAGCGCGATTTGTCTGTATCTGGAGTACAAGGAAGGAGGAAAACTGGAAAGGGGAGTGATGGCGGTAAAGAAATGACAAGTTCGGGAGAATAAATTACACAAGAGTTGCATTATGAGGAGCCTTCAGCACCTAGGATGAAGAAACAAGTATCGTAAGAGGTAAAATACAATGGAAGTTAATTTGCGTGCGGTAAAGCTCTGAAATGTTTTGCTCACGGTTTACTTGTAATTGTTACAATGAAACTGATCACAAAATACGTTTGGTATCTAACGTTATTTGCACAGTTAACTTATTTCTGTGTTTCATCTTTAGCTGACTTATATTGTCAGTGTTTGACCGGCTACGAATTATCATAGGCTCTTAAAAGCCCATTCAGGTTCAATAATTAAAGAAGTTGGTCTACGACAATGTAGCGGTGAGGGGAAAGTAATTTGCTTTATAGCAGCCGGAATAATGCGATTGTAAGGTATATAGGAAGTTGCTTTGGATAAGCTCGAATAGTACTAACAGCTAGGTTTTGAAAGTGTATTTTCCTCTTGTCTCTGTAGATGACCACCACATTACGCATGATTTAGACTCCCTGACCAAGACGCCGAATAATCTGAGGGATCCATGGCACTGGTCGACTGAGAACAACAATAGTGGAACAAGAAACACTCAGAAGTTTAACTTCTATCGCCTCTTCCCAAAATACTCCCAGTAAATCTTTGAAAATGATAAAAGCCGAGAGCAAAGGAGAAAGAGCGCTGAGGAGTGCGTCCCCGCATAGAAATGCTTACAAGTCGGACTTCCACGCTATTAAGTGTACTTTTGATGGGACGAAATCCGACGGCGCTGCAAAGTCATATGCAAATGGCTCTAACGACACACAGGAGGACACGAGGGGGAGGCATTTTGGCAATCGGATAAACAAGATAAAGAATATTTTCCTCCAGATGGATGGCCAGCAACAAGAGATTCAAGAGGTGAAAACAACGTTGAAAGCTGATTTGTCCCCTGTCTCCCCACCAAATGTGCCATTTGCAGTCACCACACACAAAACAAGTTTGAGCAGTGCCACTAGCCCAGAATCTCCAAGTTTAGACAAAACCCCCAAGGGAGAAGATGTCGAGGGTGACAAAACAGCTTTGGCAGAGAAGTTTTCTTCGACCAGGAAACTCTTTGAGAGGACTATCAAAGAACAACCAGCAGCGGAGAAGTCTCCCAACAGAGTTGTAAGCCAGGTGCCCCTGGGCAGTGTGTCTGATGGGGGGAAAAGTACCAGGAGATTGTCAGGGTCCACTGAAACTAGCAACATCAAAACAGAGCCTTGTCCCACTCCAGTGATGAGAAGCCAGCCAGATGAGAGGAGCGATACTGAGGAGACTAAACATGTGTCCAGGGTGTCACTGAAAGCTGGACCCATGTCCAGGCGGCTAGACAACGTCATTGTGGACAGTGACAATGAGGCAAAAGCCACAGAGATGTTGTCTAAAGTATGCAGTCTCTCAGATCGCTCAATGCCCACATCTCCGACAAGGGACAGTTTTTACAAATCCACCATTCCAACTAATGATGCCACTAACAAACCCACCTCCATAGTTTCCGGTGTCATTCTCAAACCAACTTCCCCATTCAATAACACTACTCACAAAACATTCCCCCCAACAGCCAATGCCACTCCAAAGCCCATCTCCCCAGAGCCCGTATCCCCAGGTGGCCAAAGCGCTTACAAGGTCTCCCACTCAACCAGTGACGGTTTCAGTAGACCATCTGTGGGTAGCGATGGAGTAAAACCCTCCAGTCCACCCCCCAGGGATCAAAAACAGCCTACTGTGTTTGCCAATAGCTTTTACAGTAGCAACAGGGCCAAAACCTCCAACAGTGCCAAGAGTGATGGGCATGTGACACAGAGTCCCAGCAGGGAAAAGCCACCTACCCAGGCCTCATCTCTGCCTGGCATGGTCCGGGCTGAGCTCGTAGTGGTACAGAATGAGTCATCAGAGAGCGAGGAGAACGAAGATGAGAATATTGAAGACGATGTTTTTGAGGAAGTGCATGTTCAACCCCCAAAAGAGATCAAAGTTGAGCTAAAAGAATCGCCACCAAAGGCGATCAGTCAGAAGGATGAACGCCATCAGCAGCAGATCTCAGAGAAAGATGACGGCAAGGAGACCGAGATTACACTGGAGAAGGAAGAAGGAAGTCGATTTGAGGAGTCACTGCATGAGTTGAAAGAGGAGTGGAGAGAAGACACGAATCCTTTAAGTCAAACCGCGGATTACGAGGAGGAAAATGTGGAGGAGGAGGTTGCTGAGGAGGAGCAGGAGGAACAGGGCAGAAGGGGCAAGATTTCCCCAGTGGCATATGGTAGAGAGAACACAGCATTTGTGGATGATAGGGATACTGACCAGACCATCGAGGAGGAGAAGGAAGAGCAGCCCTGTGAGGAGGAGTATGAGGAGGCCCCTGGGCTTTCAGATGATGAGGAGGAACCGGAACCACTGAGGAAGATCAAGTTTTCAACGTCACCGATACGGGTAAGCAGTGAGAAGAGGAAATGTTACATTGATAATCTGAAGTGAAGTTGATGATAATTGCTTTCATTTTGGGGTCTTAAAGAATGTGAACCTTACTATATGGGTTCTATTCATGGTAGCTAGCTAGCTTTTGTCTGGCCTAAAAGTTCTGAGAGAGGTCAATTGTATATGTGGTAATATACTGGACAATGTCACCCTTTTGGATCAAACTTATTAACCAAGGAAGTCTGCTTTCGCTCAGGTTGTTGACTTATTTGTGGAGGGCATTCTTTGGTGCCTTGATTGACAGATCACACATAGGAAATTAGTGTCTTTGTTACACATGATGATGTTATGGCTGCTGTAGCACTGTATCAGGTGAAACGTGTCATGGATGAGAACCCAAACTATGGGGTGTCTAAGCTTCTGTAATTACTGAGGCATTGCCTAAAGCTGGTGTGTCTGAGGGTCACATCTTTCTCTTGTTAACAATGTGGTTTATCTAGGCTAGTAGTAGTGGAGACATTTCCGGATGTTAGTCCAGAATGCTCCAAGCGGTATTTATGGAAACATTGTTGACATTAAGTAAGGGGTCTGTGTGAGCCCCAGCTGAATGAGGACAGTTGGGAGGGAACTGGAGTGACGTGGTGGAACCCTGATTTAACTGTACTGTACAGTATAAACAACCTCATCATGGCTCCTCCAGTGACTTGTTGATGGTTGGTTGGAGGCCTACTTTTGGGGAATGATTATATCCATTCACTGTGAATCAGCCTTTGAACATTAGGGTTAGGCAGTATTCAGACTTTCATACTGTTTCTGTACCATACTGTATACATATATATATATATATATATCTCTATAGTACCAGTCAAAAGTTTGGACACCTACTCATTCAAGGGTTTTTCTTTATTTTTATACATTGTAGAATAATAGTGAAGACATCAAAACTATGAAATAACACATATGGAATCATGTAGTAACCAAAAAAGTGTTAAACAAATCAAAATATATTTTATATTCTTCAAAGTAGCCACCCTTTGCCTTGATTACAGCTTTGCACACTCTTGGCATTCTCTCAACCAGCTTCACCTGGAATGCTTTTCCAACATTCTTGAAGGAGTTCCCACATATGCTGAGCACTTGTTGGCTTCTTTTCCTTCACTCTGTGGTCCAACCATCTCAATTGGGTTGAGGTCATGTGATTGGAGGCCAGGTCATCTGATGGAGCAATCCATCACTCTCCTTCTTGGTCAAATAGCCCTTACACAGCCTGGAGGTGTGTTGGGCCATTGTTCAGTTGAAAAACAAATGATAGTCCCACTAAGCTCAAACCAGATGGGAAGGCGTTTCGCTGCAGAATGCTGTGGTAGCCATGCTGGTTAAGTGTGCCTTGAATTTTAAATACATCACAGACAGTGTCACCAGCAAAGCAACCTATTTCATTGTTTTGATGTTTTCACTATTATTCTACATTATAGAAAATAGTATGAATAAAGAAAAACCTTGGAGTAGGTGTGTTAAACTTTTGACTGGTACTGTATGTATTTGTTTATTTTTTAATTTACGCACAAGAATTTAGGCAATCCAGGAGGGGATTGAATGTCTCTGCTGTAACCAAGAAGCTTCATCTTGACATGTAGCCACTTAGTTAGCAAATCAAATGCATAGCTGGAGCCCTGAGCTGGATATAATTTTTTGACACGTCTTGGATTTAAAAAAAAAATGGTTATACTTAACTTATATAGGGTAAAAGCAGTGGCGTAACCCTCGCCACCGCAAGGCGAGGGTGTCCTCAACCCAAATGGTATTGAAAATCATACCGTCGGTATTTCAAAATACCCCGGTATACGCTATAAACGGTATATCACCCAAGCCTAGTGAACATGTAAGGACTCTTGACCAACAAGACGTGTAGATACTAATTCAACTCGTATGATCTCATTTTACTGACCGGTGCCAAGTCATTTCATGATAATGGTGGGGAT
Source organism: Salvelinus namaycush (assembly GCF_016432855.1). Taxonomy (NCBI): domain Eukaryota; kingdom Metazoa; phylum Chordata; class Actinopteri; order Salmoniformes; family Salmonidae; genus Salvelinus; species Salvelinus namaycush. The sequence continues at coordinate 13,286,307 of NC_052319.1, read as the reverse complement.
AGTAAAACCAAGAATTCCCTATTTACTCTACCTTTTACGAGCGGAACTTAAATCCTTTTGGGACCAAACGCATTCCTGCCCTCAGAACTCCCTCCTATCTATTGTGTTAATGATCCGCCTGGTCAATATGCTCAGTTCGCTGCTGGTGAGTGATTTAAAGATGGTAAGCTAGAAGGTATTCTTATCTGTGGCTGTGCATGGCATTCTCCTTTACCACTGGCACTCATGTGAATGTAGGGCTGGGCGATATATCAAATTAATTTGAATTTATGTTCAATTTATGTTCATTCCTAATGCCTGTATCGCAGAATAGTATTTTGTTTTTATTCTCACGTTGTCTTTTCGGTCTCGTTCGCTCCTTCTGTGCTGTGCACCTTCCCATTTCCACCAGAGATCTGTATATAATGACGAGATGCTCATGTCTCCGCCCTAACAATGGGAGTCGTTGTCCCAAAGGCGGGAAGGCAGGTGACAAGCTTAGGTTCAAAATAAGAGCATAGAAATGCATTGGGCTTATTTTGGACAGAATTTGGCGAGAGGGAAACCTCTTGCTTCGCCTTTTTCTCCCAAGCCTCTCCTCCTACCACTCACAACAACAGATAAGAGATCACTTCTTCTTCTCTGGCAAATGGTTTCAACTCGCTATTTGCATTTGAGATTTTGTCCAACAGAATGGGTCATATGGACACCAAAACACATGGAGACATTATTTTACTGTAATAGATGAGAAGTTTCGAACCATACCCTTTTTTTAAATGTTTCAACTCCTCATATTTCGAACAGAGCAGACACTACTGAAACAGATGTACCAATGAACATTCTGGAAAATGAATGCTCAGTTAGTCGCGCGCGCATTATGGTACCACGTATCGCTAGCAGATTTTTTGTCAAATAAAGATTGTTATACTAGCTGTGTAGTGTGTGTTTTATAAATGTGCAATAAGTGTAAAACAATTTATGTAAGGAATTGGCAACTTGTTCTCATTCTTTAGAAATAAGGTAGGCCACTTGATTTCAACATTTGAACAAAGTGGACAGGCTAGCACGCTGTTCAAACAGTTGGAGACAGACAGAAGGTTGTGTTCATAACAATTCAACTGTTAGCTGAATTCAGATCCAAGTTGGCCAAACTTGAAATATAAATATTAGCTGGCTACTCACTAGCACGCGGGCTTGTTTATGAGACTGGTGTTAATTTTCTAGAATGCCTGCTACATTATTAGTGAACGGTAAAATTTCTAACAAAAAGGACATTTTATTTATAGACCAACCTGATAGCTAATTCAGTGATTGTTTGGAGAGAAAAAAAAGAAACAAAAGTAGATACAACTATTTTGATAAATAATTACATTATTAGTGGGTCTATGGTTGTGGAATGCATACACTACCGTTCAAAAAATTTGGGGTCACTTAGAAATGTCCTTGTTTTTGAAAGAAAAGCACTTTTTCCCCCTCCATTTTAAAATAACATCAAATTGATCTGAAATACAGTATAGACGTTGTTAATTTTGTAAATGACTATTGTAGCTGGAAACGGCTGATTTCTAATGGAATATCTACATGGGCGTATAGAGGCCCATTATCAGCAACCATCACTCCTGTGTTCCAATGGCACGTTGTGTTAGCTAATCCAAGTACTATTTAATGAAGCTGCCAATTGAGGACTTGTGAGGTGTCTGTTTCTCAAACTAGACACTAATGTACTTGTCTTCTTGCTCAGTTGTGCACCGGGGCCTCCCACTATTTCTATTCTGAGGCAGTTAGCACTGTTTTGTGAAGGGAGTAGTACACAGCGTTGTATGAGATCTTCCGTTTCTTGGCAATTTCTCGCATGGAATAGCCGTCATTTCTCAGAACAAGAATAGACTGACGAGTTTCAGAAGAAAGTTATTTGTTTCTGGCTATTTTGAGCCTGTAATCGAACCCCCAAACTTTTGAACGTAGTGTACATTCGGCCTAATTTCACAAGCTCCGAATTCATTAGATTATTGCTAACTGTTTTTAAATGCAGTGTATTTGACCTTTAATTGTACAACAAAGCTTATTTATAGAAAACATATATATATAAAAATTGTGAATTGCCCATAGGTTTGAAAAATATTGAGATAGGGCTGGGCCATATGGCCTAAAACTAATTTGTGAAAGGTGTCAAAATGAAGTGGGCTGGGCGTGGGGGTGTTGGGTGATGTCTCCCATCAACACAGCTTATCAACAATTTTGGCAGATCAGGGGGGAAAAATCACTTCAGGGCATTCCACAGCCTATATACTAGTCAATGTTTATCCAGGGCCTCAAATGTGTGTTATCTCAGGGTGTGGATGGCCCCAATTGGCCTGACATGGGGTCCTAGGGGGTCCTGGGAGAGGCGGCCAGTAGCTGACCTGGCGGACGACACAGTGTGCTGCATCTGTCCTAGGGACGACATAGCAGAGATTAGCCTAGCTTTACACTTCACGTCATTGTGTTACAGGAGCAGTTCACATATTGATAGAGCTCAGTAACAGTGTGAGTGAAGAGAGATACACAAATGCTTTCAGAAATTCAAGCCATTGCAAACTCCATTATCAAACACTGTTTCAGTGAAGAATGCATTACTCCTAAACTCCTGTACTAACGATGAATCAATTTATGATCACCAGTCTTTTTGTCCCGGTAACGCTAAGGTTAAAGGGCTTCTCCTTGTTAGGACTAGGTCGTAAGTGTGACGTAACATCTGTTGGTTGACAGTGTTCTTCCTGTGGTTGTGAAATGGTGGATTCTTCGTTTCAGTCTTGCCCTGGCATGTGCTGCTCATCATTCTTCCCTCCTTGTTTCTCAATTCTAACAGGCTGAAGGTAGATAGCATGCCATGTGTCTGGGACAAAGTGTTTACTAGTTATTAATGAAAGATTGTTTTCCGCAATCTTTTTCGCACCCTTCATTTTTTCCCTTCTATACTCCTTAGGGTGCCATCTGTAAAATGGTGGGTGTCCTATTTTAGATGAGTCATGATTGAACTGCTTCCAGACAGTTTGAAGTGGGCATGGCACTTTAGGTTTTCCTGAAGCATGCACTTCCTGAAAACACTCCACCCTGGAGTATCTCTTAACAACACAAGGATGAGATGCGTCTCCTGCTATGTGTTGACTCGAAAGTGGAACGCTTCCTCTGGTCTTTCCTTTAAACGTCAACGATGATATTGCAAGCAGGAATGGCTTCTGTTACACTACTTATCCATTTGTTTCCACAATTGTAGCCTTACTAGCCTAGAGAGTAAAGTTATGTAAGCGGTGTTCTTTCCCTCTCAAACAGGCCTCTCAGGAGAAACGACACGCTCCTTTTACAATAGGGGTAATTTCAGTGACAGGTTGGCTCTTGCTGTTGGTGTTTGAATATCAGTTGAAAAAGGGGATTGACTGTCTACTCACAACTGTTGTCTTTTTCCAGTTATCTGGAAAGCAGAAAGATTTGCATTTGACAGTTTGGTCTTCAACCGAAGCGTCTTTCCATTTCATTTTCAACACCAGTCTGTCCTCACCTCTAGTGGCACAATACAGAATGATTTTAGTTTACCTCACTAGTAGTGCTTGACTAGGGTATTCAGTCGACAATGCCTCAGACAGTGTGCTGGTTTGAGCTGGCTGGCGTGGCATGGTGGGCCACTCTGGAGCCCTTGCCTGCTATCAGAGGAGAGTTGAAGTGCTTTGTGCTACAGCCTGCAGCAGAATTTAGGTCTTTGTGTGCAACCTGAGCCTGTACAAGGGGACCTGTCGTCTGAGGAAGAAAGGTCTTCTTTGTCAAGCTGCTGCAGGAGACTTCCATTCTGAACATGTCCCTTGACCGAGGCTCAAAAGACAGTTTGCAGTTGCACATATGGAGAGTTACTGTTTGTTTCGCAAATGAATGGATTGTAAATTCATTGAGACTGATTTTCAGACACCTGTACTCCTATCCCATTAGCTCTGTACTTAATCTGCTTGTTCTGCTTGATGCATCTTTAAAAATAGAGGTTGTGCTTTACTTAAGGAATCTCAACTTAAGTTGATGCTTTGTACCCATCATTAGCTGAGTATTCCGGGCCTCCCGAGTGGCGCAGCGGTCTAAGGCACTGCATCGCAGTGTTGCGGCATCACAACAGCCTGGGTTCATAACCGGCCGTGACTGGGAATCCCAGAGAGCGGCGCACAAATGGCACTGCGTCGTCCGGGTTAGGGGAGGGTTTGCCCAGGGGTGCTTTACTTGGCTCATCTCGCTCTAGCAACTCCTTGTGTCGGGCCGGGCGCCTGCAGGCTGACCTCGGTCATCAGTTGAACTGTGTTTCCTCTGACCAGTGGTGGAGGACACATGACTCCACCTTCGCCTCTCCACAGCCAGTTATGGAGTTGCAGCGATGAGACCAGATTGTAATCACAAAATTGTGGAGAGTAAAGTTGTAAAAAAAACAAAGACGCTTAGTATTCCAACCTGAAGTGCCATAATGGATATTTGAAGGTTAGGCTTAATTACTAGGTGACAATTACGTCAAAGTTACGTTGGACCTTTTTGTTTACTGCCTGCTATACTACCCGGAAACTACCCACTGGCTTGTTGACACGTGCACACTGTCATATTTTTGTATGCCAGATAATATAGGGCAGACCACTTCTGCGCCTTGATTTACTGTAGTCTAAATGTCTGTATTGCCGCAGGTTCCTCAGTCAGTCAATGCATTAATGCAATGGTGGGGGAAATATCTTCATGTTAATATTTGGATAACAGAGCACCTAGATGGGGCGTTGGATACGATATACTGCATTCCCATAGCAGCTGAGTCAGTAGTAGTCTTGTTGCTGCAGCAGTCTCAAAACCTTCTGTACAGGCCTCATGATAAATGGTCAACATAAACACTGGGGTTATACCTTAGTCTTTTCCACACATTTTGTCTTCAAGATATCTCTTGCGTTTTATGTCATATTGCGTAGCTTTTATTCTTACTTCAAAGAATGGCTGGGTGATATATCGAATTAATTTGAATGCATGTTTTGGCGCTCTTCCAAATGCCTGTATCGCAAGAATCATAAACATTCTCATCTGTTGCATCAGACTAATTGCTTTTTAAGGTAACTGGTTGTATGAATTTGGACTCTATCATCTCACAACTGTCCCAGAGTCTGTTTGGAATAGGCTATTTCTTTCTCGCCAAGCTGACCAATAGAATAGGTCATCTTTTCTACTATGAGGGATAGTAGGTTAAAAAAAAAGTCAATACACTGCATTTCAAACAGTCAGGTATAATCAAATCATAGACTAGTGATTTGAAAGCCAGATTGGTGATTATTGCAAAAAAAGCAGGTTAAACTAATTTGATCAAATAAAACGATTAGTGGGTCTTATGGTTTTGGAAGGCTTATTTAGCCTAGATATAATTTTACAAGCCCTGAATTGATTTGATTATACCTGACTGTTTGAAATGCAGTGTATTGACTTTTTTTTTTAAATTGTGCAACAAAGCTTATTTAGATATCTTGAATCAACCATAAATTAGAAAAAAATAGGATATGATTTTTAGGACATGTCGCCCAGCCCTACTTCAAGGGGCTTTTGAAACGTTTGATTGTGTCGTAGGCAGAGGAAAGGAAAGGGTTAACTCCTCTGTTCTCCGTACAGTTGGAATTGTGTTTCCTAGGTGTGGCCTAATCTGAAGAAAATGATGGAGTGGTGTGACACACAGAGCTATGTTCAAACTGTGAACCACAGGTCTAACAAACAGCACACCCGGCAATCTGTATCTGCTGAAATTCACATTCACCTTGACACCAATGCTATGACCACATGTTGTAGAATTATAGTAGAGAGCGGTAACACTCCCCAGTTCCAGATGTGTTATTATCCTGTTGTAGATACTGTGTGCAGTACAAAGGTAAGTACACTGTAGTTTGTCCAGTTAATTCACTGTCCGGAGAGGCCGACTAAACTATTGTACTGTGCTGCTCATTGCTGTTAGAGTCTGGGTAGACATTTTGGAGTTGGGAATGAGTTAATCTTAAGAGAAAAGGAAAATGGCAGCAGGAACCAGCATGTGCACCTGCACCTGCACCCACCGCCACGCTATCACAGGAAGCGCCACTCACTGACTCGGTCAAGTAAACAGACATTGTATACACACACAGTTTAATGGCTGTGATGGAAGAAAACTGAGTATGGATCAACAATATTGTAGTTACTCAACAATACTAACCTAATTGACATTGTGGAAAGAAGGAAAAAATATGGATCCTGTTTGCAACTAGGAACTAAAGTAATACTGCAGTAAATGTGGCAAAGCAATTACCTTTTTGTCCTGAATATAAAGTGCTATGTTTGTGGCAAATCCAATACTGTAAGGACAGACGCTGGAGACGAGAAGCAGGTACAGGGAGTGAACATTTAACCAACGGACAGGAACAGAATACGGACAGTGTCTAATCAGGGGAAACATCCACGACAATAATGCTGACACAGGAACAAACTGAGGAGCAGACAGATATAGAGGGACAATCAACAAAGTAAGGGAGTCCAGGTGAGTCTAATGAGCGCTGATGCGAGTAATGATGGTGACAGGTGTGCGTAATGAAGGGCAGCCTGGCACCGGAGAGCGGGAGCAGGCATGACGGTACCCCCCCACCCGGCGTCTCACCTGGGAGAGCCTGACGGGCCTGGCTGAAGCGTAGAAGCCCGACGAGCCAGTTGAGTCGTGGAGCCTGATGAACTGGCTGAGGCATGACGTGGGATGGGCGCCTGCCGAGCCAACCGAGGCAAGTAAACCAGAGCCAGCTAAGGCGTGGAAGCCCGACGAGCCAACTGAGGCACCCCCAGTTCCATCGGCGACGGCACCCGGACCTGACGTCACCAGCAAAAACAAAAACTCCCTGATGCTTCACATATTGGTGTCAGCATTCTGTAAGGACAGACGCTCGAGATGAGAAGCAGGTACAGGGAGTGAACATTTAATAACCAACAAACAGAACAGAATACGGACAGGGGAAACGACAATGCTGACATGGGGAACAAACTGAGGAGCAGACAGATATAGAGGGGCAATCAATAAAGTAAGGGAGTCCAGGTGAGTCCAATGAGTGCTCATGCGCGTATTGATGGTGACGTGTGCGTAATGAAGGGCAGCCTGGCGCCCTCGAGCGCTAGAGAGGGAGAGCGGGAATATGTGTGACAAATACAACACATTACTGAATATGACTATCCATATTTTCAAGCTTAGTGGTGGCTGCATCATGTTATGGGTATGCTTGTAATCATTAAGGACTGGGGAGTTTTTCGGAATTAAATAAAAAAATTAATGGATTGGAGCTCAGCACAGGCAAAATCGTAGAGGAAAACCTGGTTGTCTGCTTTCCACCAGACACTGGGAGATTAATTCACCTTTCAGCAGGACAATAATCTAAAACAAAAGGCCAAATCTACACTGGAGTTGCTCACCAAGAAGACAGTGAATGTTTCTGAGGGGCTGAGTTAAATCTTGAATTGACTTAAATCTACTTGAAAATTTATAGCAATATCTGAAAATGGTTGTCTAGCAATTATCAACAACCGATTTGATAGAGCTTGAACATTTTTGAAAAAAATAATTGGCAAATGTTGCACAATCCAGCTGTGGAGAGCTCTTACAGATGTACCCAGAAAGACTCACAGCTGTAATTGCTGCCAATGGTGCTTCTACGAAGTATTGACTCAGGGGTGTGACTCCTTATGTAAATGAGATATATCTGTATTTAATTTGCAAAAAGAAATTAAAACATATTTTCACTTTGTCGTTATGGGGTGTTGTGTGTGTGTGTAGATGGTGAGAAAAACATAACTTTCATCAATTTTGAATTCAGGCTGTAACAATGTGGAATAAGTAAAGGGTTATGAATGCTTTCTGAAGGCACTGTACAGTGTCAATGTTTTAGGATCACTATGTTTGATGTACAGTTACAAGATGACATGGGTTATTATGAACAGAATGAATCTATGACCCAGATTGCCAATTATAATGGGCTGTTTTTGGATAGCGTAAACAACAACCGGAATTGTGTGATGGCAGGGGTGCAGTGCTGTGTTCCAAACAAAACTACAAGTGTGCTTGCTGTAGTTCCTCAACGGCACAGCTAGGTGAGCTCAAAAAAGCACCTTATAGTTGAAGACGACTCTTTGAGTCATAAAAGTGCATTGAGATTACTGTGCACACTTTGAAAAGGTGTGTGGCCACTTGGAGACACCAGTTAGACCTCACTCAAGCCTTGACATTTTTTGTCTTATGTTGCACCGACACCACATTTTCAGGAATGTTCTTATGATTTTACTCAATGTATCCAGTATATTTTCTGAGTTTGTTATCAACAAATGCGGCGAAACGTAGAGTAAATGTAAAATTCTCAAATCAACAGTGTAATGTTTGGATTCAGTCTTCTGTCAGGTGAACTGTCCCCAAACAATTAGATTTTCTGGTTCTAAGCATTAAACTTTCAAGTAGTTCTTTGTTGACTGTTGCTGGGTGCTATCGTCCTCCATCCTCACCGGCCTGTACCCCACCTGCCCTAAGATCTCTCCTGGCCCCTTACACTGTCTTACTGTCTTCTAGCCCCTTACACTGAAATTGTCCTGCTAGGTGACCTAAACTGGGACATGCTTAAACCACCTGACCAAGTCCTAAAGCAATGGGACTCCCTAAATCTTTCTCAGATTATTACCAATCCCACAAGGTATGACTCCAAATACCCAGAAAAGGCTACTCTCCTCGACGTTATCCTCTCAAATAATTCTGATAGGTATCAGTCCAGTGGTTTCTCTAATGACCTTAGTGATCACTATTTTACAGCCTGTGTTTGTAATGGCTGCTCAGTGAAATGACCTGTCCTGATTTGTCATAGACACTTGCTAAAAAACTTAATAAAATGGTATAGAATCAGCTTAGAGACTGTCGTCTGTCTAAGACACTAGGACCTTCTTTTTTAATATTTCCAGTGGTATTGTTAACAAATACGCCTCCATAAAGAAAATGAGAATTAAAAACATGTTCAGCCCCTGGTTCGACCGTGATCTGGCAGAGTTACTCCACCTCAACAATTGCATTTGACGAAAATGCTCGGCACATGCAAACTCAGGCTGACTGGCTCTCGTTCAGGCAAATGAGAAATAAGTGCACTCAGGCTATCCGGAAGGCCAAAGTTAGTTACTTTAAGGAGCAGTGCTCTCTCTGTGGGTCCTAACCCCAAGAAGTTCTGGAAAAGGGTTAAAGACCTGGAGAATAAACCCTCCTCCTCACAGCTGCCCATGTCCCTTAATGTTGATGACGTGGTTGTTACTGACAAGAAGCACATGGCTGAGCTCTTTAATCACCACTTCATTAAGTCAGGATTCATATTTGACTCAGCTATGCCCCTTGCCCGTCCAACATTTAATCTCCCACCCCTTCTAATGCAACTATCCCCGACGCTTCTCCCTCTTTTTCCCCTGCCCCGCTACAAAGTTTCTCCCTGCAGGCGGTCACTGAGTCCGAGGTGCTAAAGGAGCTCCTTAAACTTGACCCCAAAAAATTATCTGGGTCAGATTTTTTTTTTAACCTTTATTTAACTAGGTTAAGAACAAATTCTTATTTACAATGACATCCTACCCCGGCCAAACCCAGACGACACTGGGCCAATTGTGCGCCGCCCTATGGAGCGGCCTGGATTTGAACCAGGTACTGCAGTGACACATCTTGCACTGAGATGCAGTGTCTTAGACCACTGCGCCACTCGGGAGCTCACTCGTTTAGACCCTTTCTTTTTTAAGGTTGCTGCCCCTATCATCGCCAAGCCTATCTCTGACCTTTTTTAACCGGTCTCTCCTTTCTGGGGAGATTCCCATTGCTTGGAAGGCAGCCACGGTTTGTTCTTTATTTAAAGGGGGATATCAAGCTGATTCTAACTGTTATAGGCCTATTTCTATTTTGCCCTGTTTATCAAAAGTGTTGGGAAAAACTTGTCTAATCAACTGACTGGTTTTCTTGATGTCTATAGTATTCTCTCTGGTATGCAATCTGGTTTCCGCTTCAGGTTATGGATGTCACTGCAACGTTAACCTTTCTGAACCACCCATCCCGGATCCGGGATAATTGTCATCAGAAACGCTGACTAGCATAGTTTAGCCTAGCGCGAACGGTATATAATAAAATATAATTTCATGAAATCACAAGTGCAATATTGCAAAACACAGCTTAGCCTTTTGTTAATCCATCTGTCGCCTCAGATTTTGAAATTATGCTTTACAGCGCAAGCAATACTTGCATTTGTGTAAATTTATCGATCGCTCGACAAAACAATAAGAACACCTAGCGTCAGGTAACTTGGTCACGAAAATCAGAAAAGCAATCAAATTAATCGTTTACCTTTGATGATCTTCGCATGGTTTCACTCACGAGACTCCCAGTTAGACAGCAAATGTTCCTTTTGTTCCATAAAGATATTTTTTATATCCAAATACCTCCGTTTGTTTGCTGCGTTATGCCCAGGAATCCACCGGAAAGAGCGTTCGCGACAACGCCGGGAAAAAAAATCCAAATTATATCCATAATGTCCACAGAAACATGTCAAACGTTGTTTATAATCCATCTTCAGGGTGTTTTTCAAATATCTATTCGATAATATATCAACCGGGACAGTTGGCTTTTCACTAGGACCGAGAGAAACAATGACTGCCTTTCACTTTTGCGCAAAAATCACTCGGAGAGACCGAACCTATCCACTTACGCAATGTGGTCGTTCACGCTCATCCTTCAAAATAAAAGCCTGAAACTATGTCTAAAGGCTGTTGACACCTTAGGGAAGACATAGAAAAAGAAGTCTAGTTGATATCCCTTTATATGGGCAAGAGAGGTCTCAGAGAGGAGACAGAGAGGTCTCAAAAACAGGGCCACTTCCTGGTTGGATTTTCCTCAGGTTTTAGCCTGCAATATCAGTTCTGTTTAACTCACAGACAAAAAATTTACAGTTTTGGAAACTTCAGAGTGTTTTCTATCCTAATCTGACTATTATATGCATATTCTAGTTTCGGGGGCTGAGAAATAGGCAGTTTCAAATGGGTATGCCTTTTTAGCCAAAAGCGAAAACTGCGCCCCCTAGTCTTAAGAAGTTTTAAAGGTCCTCAATGATGTCACCATTGCCCTTGATTCAAACAATGTTCTGCTGCTATTTTTATTGACTCGGCCAAAACTTTTGATACAGTAGACCATTCCATTCTTGTGGGCCGGCTAAGGAGTATTGGTGTCTCTAAGGGTGTTTTGGCCTGGTTTGCTGACTACCTCTGTATAAAGTCATAACATCTGCTGTCTCAGCCACTGCCTGTCACCAAGGGAGTACCCCGAGGCTCGATCCTAGGCTCTACGCTCTTCTCAATTTACATCAACAACATAGCTCAGGTAGTAGGAAGCTCTGTCATCCATTTACATGCAGATGATACAGTCTTATACTCAGCTGTCCCGGACTTTTTGTTAAATGCTTTACAACAAAGCTTTGTTAGTGTCCAACAAGCTTTCTCTGCCCTTCAGAACACCTCCAAAACAAAGGTCATGTGGTTTGGTAAGAAGAATTCCCCTCTCCCCACAGGTGTGATTACTACCTCTGAGGGTTTAGAGCTTGAGGTAGTCACCTCATACAAGTACTTGGGAGTATGGATAGATGGTACACTGTCCTTCTCTCAGCACATATCAAAGCTCCAGGCTAAAGTTAAATCTAGACTTGGTTTCCTCTATCGTAATCGTTCCTCTTTCACCCCAGCTGCCAAACTAACCCTGATTCAGATGACCATCCTACCCTTGCAAGATTACGCAGACGTAATTTATAGATCGGCAAGTAAGGGTGATCTCGAGCGGCTAGATGTTCTTTACTGTTCGGCCATTGGGTTTGCCACCAATGTTCCTTATAGGACACATCACTGCACTCTATACTCCTCTGTAAACTGGTCATTTCTGTATACGCGTCACAAGACCCACTGGTTGATGTTTATTTATAAACCCTCTTAGGCCTCACTCCCCCTGATCTGAGATATCTACTGCAGCCCTCATCCTCCAGATACAACACCCGTTCTACCAGTCACATTCTGTTAAAAGTCCTCAAAGCGCACACATCCCTGGGTCGCTCGTCTTTTCAGTTTGCTGCAGCTTGCGACTGGAACGAGCTGCAACAAACACTCAAACTGGACAGTTTTATTTCAATCTCTTCATTGAAAGACTCAATCATGGACACTCACTGACAGTTGTGGCTGCTTTTCATGATGTATTGTTGTCTCTACCTTCTTGCCCTCTGTGCTGTTGTCTGTGCCCAGTAATGTTTTGTGCTGCTACCATGTTGTGTTGCTACCATGCTGTGTTGTCATGTGTTGCTGCCTTGCTATGTTGTTGTCTTAGGTCTGTTATATAGTGTTGTGTTGTCTTTCTTATCGTGATGTGTGTTTTTGTCCGATATTTATATTTATATCTTATATTTTATATTTTATCCCAGCCCCCGTTCCGCAGGAGGCTGTTTGCCTATTGGTAGGCCGTCATTGTAAAAAAGAATTTGTTCTTAACTGACTTGCCTAGTTAAATAAAAACTGTTTTGTCCTCAACTTTGGTCTAATAATTTTCGCATAATCTCCAAACTGTTGCCTTTCAATTACTACCATTAATTTCAGGTTTCTTCCGTAAGAAACATTTACATTTAGCCCTATCCATATAGGCCAATTCCCACGTGTAAAGGGTTAAAATAAATAATTGTTAAACATATACTTGTTTTGCCCAGATGCACTTTTAAATTTAGATTTGAGCAAATAAGCTGTTTTTCTACTTACCCTGAATCAGATGAACTCATGGGTATCATTTTTATGTCTCTGCGCGCAGTTTGTAGGAAGTTGCTAACTAGCGTTAGCTCAATGACTGGAAGTCTATGCGAGCAGCTAGCAAGTCTGTAGGAGCAGCTATTATAGATGTCCAGTCATTGCACTAACGCTAGTTAGCAAAGTTTCACAAAACGAGTTTTAACTTCCTTAACCTCTCTAGGGTACGTGAGACGTTAGTGTCCCACCTCTTCAACAGCCAGTGAAAGTGAAGGGCGCCAAATTCAAAACAACAGAAATCCCATAATTAAAATTCCTCAAACATACATGTATTTTACACCATTTTAAAGATACACTTGTTGTAAATCCAGCCACAGTGTCCGATTTCAAAAAAGCTTTACGACGAAAGCAAACCAAACGATTATGTTAGGTGAGTGCCTATTCACAGAATAACACAGCCATTTTTCCAGCCAAAGAGAGGATTCACAAAAAGCAGAAATATAGATAAAATGAATCACTAACCTTTGATCTTCATCAGATGACACTCATAGGACTTCATGTTACACAACACATGTATGTTTTGTTTGGTAAAGTTCATATTTATATCCAAAAATCTGAGTTTACATTGGCGCCTTACGTTCAGAAGTCACAAAACATCCTTTGATTTTGCAGAGAGCCACATCAATTTACAGGAATACTCATAATAAACATTGCTAAAAGATACAACTGTTATGCATGGAATTTTAGATGCACTTCTCCTTAATGCAACTGCTGTGTCGGATTTCAAAAAAGCTTTACGGAAAAAGCAAACCATGCAATAATCTGAGTCGGCGCTCAGAGCCCAATCAAGACACAAATATAGCCGCCATATTATGCAGTCAACAGAGGTCAGAAGTAACAATATAAACATTCACTTACCTTTTGATGATCTTCATCAGAATGGAATCCCAGTTCCACAATAAATGTTTGTTTTGTTCGATAATGTCCATCATTTATGTCCAAATTCCTCCTTGTTGTTCTAGCGTTCAGTACACTTTCCAAACTCACGACGCGCGGGCAGGTCCAGCGGAAAGTACGGACGAAAAGTTAAAAAGTAAAAAGCATGACAAACGAAGTATTGAATCAATCTTTATGTTTTTAACATAATTCTTCAATAATGTTCCAACCGGAGTATTCCTGTGTCTTCAGAATTGCGATGGAACAGAGCTCGCTCTCACGTGAACGCGCATGGTCAAAGCATGTTCAGGTCATGGCAGACCTGACTCATTCCTCTCTCCTTCGGCCCCACTAAACAGTAGAGGCATCAGACAAGGTTCTAATGACTGGTGACATCTAGTGGAAGCCGTAGGAAGTGCAACATTACCAATATCCCACTGTATCTTCAATAGGAGCTGAGTTGAAAATCGACCAACCTCAGATTTCTCACTTCCTGGTTGGATTTCTTCTCAGGTTTTTGCCTCCCTGATGAGTTCTGTTATACTCACATACATCATTCCAACAGTTTTAGAAACTTCAGATTGTTTTCTATCAAATATACGGCTTTTATGGCTTTGTAGCAGGCCGTTTACTCTGGACATGCTTTTCATCCGGACGTGAAAATACTACCGTCTACCCCAAAGAAGTTAATTCAAACTGCACGCGGAGACAAATTGTATCAATGAGTTCATCTGAGTCTGGGTAAGTATACGAAGGGCTTGATTGACAAAATATTGCACTGTCCCTTTAAATCAGTGACAAGTTACAATGTATATTTGTTGCAAACAGAATGAGCAGTGGCGCTAATGAGAGACGTGAATCAGTTATATCTCAGATGGTGTCAACATAATTAAGTTGACATTTTTTTTTAAGTCACCAGAAGTGACTTTCTCAGTCGTTCTACAAAAAAAAGTATTATGTTGTAGCATGCCCTTTGTCCTGCTCGATTTCCTGTGTGTGAATCCTGGAAAGTGGAGAGAAGTGAACGTAGATACCATTCGGCCCCACTACTCTAGTCATGGACACTCAAGGAGGGGCGACTCTTGTACATCCCCTCCACAAAATGTTATACTTTAATTTCCTGTTTCTGTTTCGTTCTCTTTGGTTGCCAGAGGAATGTGTCTGACACACTCCACCAATGTTCCCTTGAAGCTGTGCGCGCAGTAGCCCCGAGACTGCCGCGCAAAGCTTAGAAGAAATATCAGCCCACGGAGAGAGGAACGAGATTGAACTTCACTCAACTTTCTCGAGTTTTCCCTGTTAACACTATCAACGTTTCCCTTTACCGTGGCAATTGTGAGCGAATCGATGCAATATTAGCCACTTTCAATACGACATACCGAAACAAAACAAATTATGCAAGAGAGTTTGTTGTAGGCAGAACGAATCGGAGTAGGATTTTATTGGGCACAACTCAGACCGTACTTTACACAGACCCGTGCGGCATAACCAATCAGAGCTGCAGTAGGCCTAAATGCAAATCAACCATTGCCATATATGGATCTGTGCCATTTACTTTGAACTGGACTGTGTTTACAGCTGTGGTCGTGATAGAGATGAGCTTGTTTTGAGATCAAAGCAAGAGCTGCATGTAGCCACGTGTGGACATTTTGTTCATATATTTTGCTAGTTAGTGAGTTATTAGCCCAGTTATAGATACTTTGTAGTCAGCAATAGGGGAGTGATTGCTTCCTACAAGAGCACAAAATGTGTACATCTCTAGACATCTTTGAAAAGCGAGTCAGGTAAAGAGCTTTTTTGTCTTAAAGGGGCAGTGTTGTATTTTTAGACTGGCTTAAAGTAGCCAGTAGGCAGAGGGTAGCATAATTTGTCTGATTCTCTGTAATAATGGTATGGGAATAATAATTTATTTTATTTTGTAAAGTGGTTTCTTGCATCTAGCAACACAAACATTTTCAGGCATCTCCTTGTCTGAAGGACAAGTGGATAAACAGGTTAATGTCAAGCCCTGCATGTTTTTCTTTTCTTCTCAAAAGTCTCATGGAATGTAGGCCTACGTTGAACTCAACACATTCTCTGCTACTTTAAGCTGAATGATAGAACAGCTATTTCCATGTTTAAAATGTTGTGGGATGCATCATTTTCTCCATTGTTTTTGATGGTCGGCCACTCTGGTAGGCCTACATTATGATCAAATAGCCACAGTAGCCTAGTTGGCCACTGCTTAAACTGTAACTTAAAGCGGGTACAGCCTCAGTGTTCACAGTAAACACACGCTGGAAGTTGCACAGAATTTTCATAATGTTCAAGTTTGCGCTCAGCAGACCTGAAATTTGCTCAGTGACGAAAATATTTTGAGGGAACATTGCACTCCACCCCTTACCCAGCCAGCAGAGAAGCCAGAGAGGAGAGGTGAGGAGAGGGAGGCCCGGCCTGCCAGGATCTGTGCTCCCTCCAGACACCTGGGCTGGAGACTGGGGGATGGACCTGAATACTAATACAGCTGCCTTTTCGCTCTTTGGCACAGGGAGACTCCGACTAGTCTGGGGCTGATTGTGATTGCCTCATAATGCATTTCATTGTGTGATTTAAAAGTAAGTACATCAATAACTGTTTTCACTTAGCTGGTTGACAGAAGATGAAGTGGTATCGGAGGGTTTTTAACAGCTGTCCATAGCAGGGCACGAGAGGTGCCTGTTAATCGGAGTCTGTGGGCCGTTTAGAAGAAAACCCGTTCAACCTGTCTTTACTCCACGCTCCTTTGAATATGATTCCAAAATGGAACCCAGCCACATTCTATCCATCTGACTCCACATCACCAAACACAAGGTTAGGGTATGGCCTCTTTCTCGCAATTAAACAGTCAGTCACTTTGCTTTTCCCGAGTGATTCATTGTTTCATTTCTTCGAAGGTAGAGTGGAAAAGGAGGCCTATTTGACAAATGTTTTTGTTGTTGAACCAATGTATATATTTTTTTAATCTGGTCCTATCTTTTTGTAGAGCATGCTAGCAGGAAGTATTGAACCGATTCCGTGCTCTGTTTATTCAGGACTGAATAACTTGGCGGCATGCTTTTTTTCCTAATTACTGTATGATCTGCACCAGGCCCCTGCCCTGCTCCCACAGCATGTTTTCATTTGTTGTCTTTGTAGAGCTGCTTACATTATGTGCTCGTCCTGATCCAGCGCTCGGTGCTCGCTTTGGTGCCCTTGCGTAGCGCGGGCTTCTCTGGTTAGCTTCCCTCCCAGCTGCTGACTCATTTCCCACAGTGGTATGTTTTTGGGGGAAGGGATAACGGGAGAGGGGGAAAGTGTGTGTGTGTGTGTGTGTACAGCAGGCAGGCCTCTGTGGTGGTTGAAGGTGGATGAAGCGTAATTGTCACGCCAGGCGTGCTGGGAGACAGGCTTTCACAAGCCATGGAGAAACAGAAAATATGAAGCAGATGGCCCTACGGTTTACCAAGCCACATCACAGCGTCTGCCACTCCATTAAAGATTTAGTGGCACAAAATTACCAAAAATAAAATGCTACATTAATTGCCAAGCTTTCAGCTCAGTAGTCAAAGAGAATACTATGCGCTTGACTGATCTGAATCTGCTTGTCCTTGCCCTCCAGAATTGAACAAATTGCAACTCTTACCTGGCCAACCACCAGGCCTGCACACAGAGATAAAGGTAAATGGGTGTTTCACATGGTAACTGGAGATTGGTGATAACAGCAAGCTGTGTTTTTTGGGAGGTTAATAAAGCCATTGCTTCCAGAGTCTCTATCTTGTGTGGAAGACAGTGCTTGAGTGATTAGGTTTCAGCAACAGAGAAAGGAACATTGTTCTGAATAGCTGGACAATTCCATGGCAACAGGAAAATGGAACAAAAGAAGTGAGAGGGGAGAAGCCAAGCAAAACCACTGCAGCACTACTGCAGAGTCCAACTGAGGCCTGGGATGCATCAGTGTGTTCCCGCCGTTCTACAATTTACATTTTCTATTAACATTTCTCCACTTAATTAGTGTACACCCCCAAAACCAGGCCTTTTTATCCTTAATGACTTTTGTCTGCTTCGGTTTTATTGATTCTTTTTTGGATTTTAACAGGCTATTAAATCCCAAACCAATCTGGTTCGGTTGTTCACATACAGACTTTTTCTAGAGCACACTGTTCTCAGCCTTAGTAAATGTGTGCGTGTCAGATAATCCAAGGACTGATGTGCTTGGACTAAACTATTTTCATTTGAAATGGCGGAGAGCACTTGTACTGTACATCCTGTATTAATTGGCAAATTCACTCATCTCAATACCAAGTGAGATGGCTTTGCTTGTGTCCAAGTTTAAGCAATGTCTGTCCAGCTAGGAGAATGAAGCCAAAGCAGGGGATATAGTGTTCAACTATGAGATTCTACCCACGGACATGGTCAAAATCTAGATCTACCTCTAGTAAAATGAGTGCCATTCTTACCTTCACCACAAAATTGCAATAGTGTGTACAAACCCTTTGGATTGTAATCTGTTTACATGGGAATGTGCTTGTGAGAACCCATAGCGGTCTACACGGAGACGGACGGTCGGTCGTCTCCTACTCCCGCTGAGCGCCTGCCAGGTTCCTCAAGTCCTGACATGCTCCAGCACCCAGACCTCAGACCGGGCTTCTCGGAGTGGAAATGTTTACTGGATTACATCATGCAGCCTTCACACTACTCCTCCATCCAAGCTTCCATAGGAATCTACTTCTAATCATGTAGCTTTCCTCAGTCACTCTCTGGCTACCTCGGCAGACAGCAAACCTCTGCCTCTTTCTGAGGGTGGCTTGTGTTGTCTCCTGGACCGTACTTCCTTACCACTCGCAACATTTGGGGAGGACTTGGAGATCACAACGGCCATGA
The DNA here is from genome assembly GCF_016432855.1 of Salvelinus namaycush. Classification (NCBI taxonomy): domain Eukaryota; kingdom Metazoa; phylum Chordata; class Actinopteri; order Salmoniformes; family Salmonidae; genus Salvelinus; species Salvelinus namaycush. The sequence goes on along the minus strand of NC_052319.1, from coordinate 13,267,707 downwards.
ACCGCCATGAAGGGAGAGGATTAGTCTCTCTCAGTTAGACATATATTTTCTACATTGTAGAATAATAGCGAAGACATCAAAACCATGAAATAACACACATGGCATCATGTAATAACCAAAAAGGTGTTAATAAACAAATCAAAAATATATTTTATGTTTGAGATTCTTCAAAGTAGCCACCCTTTGCTTTGATGACAGCTTTGCACACTCTTGGCATTCTCTCAACCAGCTTCATGAGGTAGTCACCTGTAACGCATTTCAGTTAACAGGTGTGCCTTGTTAAAGTTAATTTGTGGAATTTCTTTTCTTAATGCGTTATAGCCAATAATTTGTGTTGTGAAAAGGTATGTGTGGTATACAGAAGCCCTATTTGGTAAAAGACTAAGTCCATATTATGGCAAGATCAGCTCAAATAAGCAAAGAGAAACGACAGTCCATTCCTTTAAGACATGAAGGTCAGTCTATCCGGAAATTGTCAAGAACTTTGAAAGTTTCTTCAAGTGCAGTCGCCAAAACCATCAAGTGCTATGATGAAACTGGCTCTCTTGAGGACTGCCACAGGAAAGGAAGACCTAGAGTTACCCAGAGACACCAATAAGAAGAAGAGACTTACTTGGGCCAAAAAACACGAGTAATGGACATTAGACCGGTGGAAATCTGTCCTTTGGTCTGATGAGTCCAAATTGAGATTTTTGGTTCCAACCTCCATGTTTTTGTGAGACGCAGAGTAGGTGAACGGATGATCTCTGCTAGAGGTCGACCGATTATGATTTTTCAACGCAGATACCGTATATTGGAGGACACAAAAAAAGCCGATACCGATTAATCGGACGATTTTTATATATATATTTGTAATAATGACAATTATAACAATACAGAATGAACAATGAACACTTGTTTTTACTTAATACATAAATAAAATCTATTTAGTCTCATAAATAATGAAACATGTTCAATTTGGTTTAAATAATGCAAAAACACAGTGTTGGAGAAGAAAGAAAAGTGCAATATGTGCCATGTAAAAAAGCAAACTTTGAAGTTCCTTGCTCAGAACATGAGAACATATGAAAGCTGGTGGTTCCTTTTAACATGAGTTTTCAATATTCCCAGTTAAGAAGTTTTAGGTTGTAGTTATTATAGGAATTATGACACGTCAACTATTTCTCTCTATACCATTTGTATTTCATATATCTTTGACTATTGCATGTTCTTATAGGCACTTTAGTATTGCCAGGCTAATCTCGGGAGTTGATAGGCTTGAAGTCATAAACAGCGCTGTGCTTCAAGCATTGCTAAGAGTTGCTGGCAAACGCAATAAAGTGCTGTTTGAATGAATGCTTACGAGCCTGCTGCTGCCTACCACCGCCCAGTCAGACTGGTCTATCAAATCATAGACTTAATTATAATAAACACTCAGAAATAAGCCTTTGGTCATCAATATGGTCAAATCAGGAAACTATCATTTCTAAAACAAAATGTTTATTCTTTCAGTGAAATATGGAACCGTTTTATCGAACGGGTGGTAACCCTAAGTCTAAATATTGCTGTTACATTGCACAACCTTCAATGATATGTCATAATTATGTACAATTCTGGCAAATTAATTACGGTCTTTGTTAGGAAGAAATGGTCTTCACACAGTTCGCAACGAGCCCGGCTGTCACGTTCCTGACCTGTTTTCTGTTAGTTTTGTATGTGTTAGTTGGTCAGGACGTGAGTTTGGGTGGGCAGTCTATGTTTTCTGTTTCTATGTTGGTTTAAAGGGTGACCTGATATGGCTCTCAATTAGAGGCAGGTGGTTTTCATTTCCTCTGATTGAGAGTCATATTAAGGTAGGTGTTTTCACACTGTTTGTTGTGGGTGGTTGTCTCCTGTGTCTGTGTTATGTTACGCCACATGGGACTGTTTCGGTTTTGTTTGTTCGTTTGTTCGGTTTATGTAGTCTGTTCCTGTTTTCATGCGTTCTTCGTTATACGTAAGTTCTTATGTTCAGGTGCGTCTACGTCGTTTGTTGTTTTGTAGTTAATCAAGTATAGTTCGTTTTGTGTCTTGTTTAAATAAATAATATGTCATCACACAACGCTGCATTTTGGTTCAATCCCTGCTCCTCCTCTTCGGATGAAGAGGAGGAGGAAAGCCGTTACAGAACCACCCACCAAATTACCAGAACCAAGCAGTGTGACTACGAGCAGCGACCAAATAATCAGGACTCGTGGACTTGGGAAGAAGTCTTGGAGGGAAAAGGACACTGGGCACATATTGGGGAATATCGCCGCGCTCGTGAGGAGATGGAGGCAGCGAGAGCCCAAGAGCGGTGGTATGAGGAGGCAGCAAGGAGACGTGGCTGGAAGCCGGAGAATAAAGCTCAAGACCGGAGATATGAAGGTACGCGGCTAGCAAGGAAGCCCGAGAAGAAACCCCAAAAATTTCTTGGGGGGGGGCTAAGAGGTAGTGGGCCAAGGGCAGGTAGGAGACCTGCGCCCACTTCCCAGGCTAACCGTGGAGAGCGGGAGTACGGGCAGACACCGTGTTACGCAGTAGAGCGCACGGTGTCTCCTGTACGTGTGCATAGCCCGGTGCGGGTTATTCCACCTCCCCGCACTGGTAGGGCTAGATTGAGCGTTGAGCCGGATGTCATGAAGCCGGCTCTACATATCTGGCCACCAGTACGTCTCCTTGGGCCGGCTTACATGGCACCAGCCTTACGCATGGTGTCCCCGGTTCGCCTACATAGCCCGGTGCGGGTTATTCCACCTCCCCACACTGGTCGGGCGACGGGGAGCATTCAACCAGGTAAGGTTGGGCAGGCTCAATGCTCAAGGGAGCCAGTACGCCTGCACGGTCCGGTATTTCCGGCGCCACCTCCCCGCCCCAGCCCAGTACCACCAGTGCCTACTCCACGCACCAGGCTTCCAGTGCGTTTCCAGAGCCCTGTACGCACTGTTCCTTCTCCCCGCACTCGCCCTGAGGTGCGTGCACTCAGCCCGGTGCCACCAGTGCCGGTACCACGCACCAGGCCTATAGTGCGCTTCGAGAGGTCAGTGTGCCCTGTCCCTGCTCCCCGCACTAGGCTTGAAGTGCGTGTCTCCAGTCCGGTGCCTCCAGTTCCGGCACCACGCACCAGGCCTACAGTGCGTCTCAGCCGGCCAGAGTCTGCCGTCTGCCCAACGGCGCCTGAACTGTCCATCTGCCAAGCGACGCATGAACTGCCCGTCTGCCATGAGCCTGCAAAGCCGCCCGTCTGCCATGAGCCTACAGATCCTTCCGCCAGACAGGAGCCGCTAGAGCCTTCCGCCAGACAGGAGCCGCTAGAGCCTTCCGCCAGACAGGAGCAGCCAAAGCCATCCGTCTCCGCAGCGCCATCTGAGCCATCCGTCTCCGCAGCGCCATCTGAGCCATCCGTCTCCTCAGCGCCATCTGAGCCATCCGTCTCCCCAGCGCCGTCTGAGCCATCCGTCTGTCCAGAGCCATTAGAGCCGCCCGTCTGTCCCGAGCCGTCAGAGCCGTTAGTCAGTCAGGAGCCGCTAGAGCCATTCGTCAGTCAGGATCTGCCAGAGCCGCCAACCAGACAGGATCTGCCAGAGCCGCCAACCAGACAGGATCTGCCAGAGCCGCCAACCAGACAGGATCTGCCAGAGCCCCCAACCAGACAGGATCTGCCAGAGCCGCCAACCAGACAGGATCTGCCAGAGCCGCCAACCAGACAGGATCTGCCAGAGCCGCCAACCAGACAGGATCTGCCAGAGCCGCCAACCAGACAGGATCTGCCAGAGCCGCCAGCCAGCCATGAGTGTCCAGAGCCGTCAGCCAGCCATGAGCGTCCAGAGCCGTCAGCCAGCCATGAGCGTCCAGAGCCGTCAGCCAGCCATGAGCGTCCAGAGCCGTCAGCCAGCCATGAGCGTCCAGAGCCGCCAGCCAGCCATGAGCGTCCAGAGCCGCCAGCCAGCCATGAGCGTCCAGAGCCGTCAGCCAGCCATGAGCGTCCAGAGCCGTCAGCCAGTCATGAGCTGCCCCTCAGCCCAGAGCGGCCATTTATCCAGAACTGCCCCTCAGTCCAGAGCTGTCTCTCTGTCCGGAGCTGCCCTTCAGTCCGGAGTTGCCCCTCTATCCTGAGCTACCTCTCTATCCTGACCTACCTCTCTGTCCTGTGCTATATCTCTGTCCTGAGCTACCTTATCCCGGTGCTGCCCCTTGTCTCGATGTTACCCAAAAAATTAAGTGGGTGGAATAGGAGGGTGGTCAGTCGTAGGGGGAAACGTAAGCTGGGATTGACTATGGTGGGGTGGGGACCTCGCCCAGAGCCTGAGCCACCACCGTGGTCAGATGCCCACCCAGACCCTCCCCTAAACTTTGTGCTGGTGCGCCCGGAGTTCGCACCTTAAGGGGGGGGTTATGTCACGTTCCTGACCTATTTTCTGTTAGTTTTTGTATGTGTTAGTTGGTCAGGACGTGAGTTTGGGTGGGCAGTCTATGTTTTCTGTTTCTATGTTGGTTTAAAGGGTGACCTGATATGGCTCTCAATTAGAGGCAGGTGGTTTTCATTTCCTCTGATTGAGAGTCATATTAAGGTAGGTGTTTTCACACTGTTTGTTGTGGGTGGTTGTCTCCTGTGTCTGTGTTATGTTACGCCACATGGGACTGTTTCGGTTTTGTTTGTTCGTTTGTTCGGTTTATGTAGTCTGTTCCTGTTTTCATGCGTTCTTCGTTATACGTAAGTTCTTATGTTCAGGTGCGTCTACGTCGTTTGTTGTTTTGTAGTTAATCAAGTATAGTTCGTTTTGTGTCTTGTTTAAATAAATAATATGTCATCACACAACGCTGCATTTTGGTTCAATCCCTGCTCCTCCTCTTCGGATGAAGAGGAGGAGGAAAGCCGTTACAGAACCACCCACCAAATTACCAGAACCAAGCAGTGTGACTACGAGCAGCGACCAAATAATCAGGACTCGTGGACTTGGGAAGAAGTCTTGGAGGGAAAAGGACACTGGGCACATATTGGGGAATATCGCCGCGCTCGTGAGGAGATGGAGGCAGCGAGAGCCCAAGAGCGGTGGTATGAGGAGGCAGCAAGGAGACGTGGCTGGAAGCCGGAGAATAAAGCTCAAGACCGGAGATATGAAGGTACGCGGCTAGCAAGGAAGCCCGAGAAGAAACCCCAAAAATTTCTTGGGGGGGGGCTAAGAGGTAGTGGGCCAAGGGCAGGTAGGAGACCTGCGCCCACTTCCCAGGCTAACCGTGGAGAGCGGGAGTACGGGCAGACACCGTGTTACGCAGTAGAGCGCACGGTGTCTCCTGTACGTGTGCATAGCCCGGTGCGGGTTATTCCACCTCCCCGCACTGGTAGGGCTAGATTGAGCGTTGAGCCGGATGTCATGAAGCCGGCTCTACATATCTGGCCACCAGTACGTCTCCTTGGGCCGGCTTACATGGCACCAGCCTTACGCATGGTGTCCCCGGTTCGCCTACATAGCCCGGTGCGGGTTATTCCACCTCCCCACACTGGTCGGGCGACGGGGAGCATTCAACCAGGTAAGGTTGGGCAGGCTCAATGCTCAAGGGAGCCAGTACGCCTGCACGGTCCGGTATTTCCGGCGCCACCTCCCCGCCCCAGCCCAGTACCACCAGTGCCTACTCCACGCACCAGGCTTCCAGTGCGTTTCCAGAGCCCTGTACGCACTGTTCCTTCTCCCCGCACTCGCCCTGAGGTGCGTGCACTCAGCCCGGTGCCACCAGTGCCGGTACCACGCACCAGGCCTATAGTGCGCTTCGAGAGGTCAGTGTGCCCTGTCCCTGCTCCCCGCACTAGGCTTGAAGTGCGTGTCTCCAGTCCGGTGCCTCCAGTTCCGGCACCACGCACCAGGCCTACAGTGCGTCTCAGCCGGCCAGAGTCTGCCGTCTGCCCAACGGCGCCTGAACTGTCCATCTGCCAAGCGCCGCATGAACTGCCCGTCTGCCATGAGCCTGCAAAGCCGCCCGTCTGCCATGAGCCTACAGATCCTTCCGCCAGACAGGAGCCGCTAGAGCCTTCCGCCAGACAGGAGCCGCTAGAGCCTTCCGCCAGACAGGAGCAGCCAAAGCCATCCGTCTCCGCAGCGCCATCTGAGCCATCCGTCTCCGCAGCGCCATCTGAGCCATCCGTCTCCTCAGCGCCATCTGAGCCATCCGTCTCCCCAGCGCCGTCTGAGCCATCCGTCTGTCCAGAGCCATTAGAGCCGCCCGTCTGTCCCGAGCCGTCAGAGCCGTTAGTCAGTCAGGAGCCGCTAGAGCCATTCGTCAGTCAGGATCTGCCAGAGCCGCCAACCAGACAGGATCTGCCAGAGCCGCCAACCAGACAGGATCTGCCAGAGCCGCCAACCAGACAGGATCTGCCAGAGCCGCCAACCAGACAGGATCTGCCAGAGCCCCCAACCAGACAGGATCTGCCAGAGCCGCCAACCAGACAGGATCTGCCAGAGCCGCCAACCAGACAGGATCTGCCAGAGCCGCCAACCAGACAGGATCTGCCAGAGCCGCCAACCAGACCGGATCTGCCAGAGCCGTCAGCCAGCCATGAGTGTCCAGAGCCGTCAGCCAGCCATGAGCGTCCAGAGCCGTCAGCCAGCCATGAGCGTCCAGAGCCGTCAGCCAGCCATGAGCGTCCAGAGCCGTCAGCCAGCCATGAGCGTCCAGAGCCGCCAGCCAGCCATGAGCGTCCAGAGCCGCCAGCCAGCCATGAGCGTCCAGAGCCGTCAGCCAGCCATGAGCGTCCAGAGCCGTCAGCCAGTCATGAGCTGCCCCTCAGCCCAGAGCGGCCATTTATCCAGAACTGCCCCTCAGTCCAGAGCTGTCTCTCTGTCCGGAGCTGCCCTTCAGTCCGGAGTTGCCCCTCTATCCTGAGCTACCTCTCTATCCTGACCTACCTCTCTGTCCTGTGCTATATCTCTGTCCTGAGCTACCTTATCCCGGTGCTGCCCCTTGTCTCGATGTTACCCAAAAAATTAAGTGGGTGGAATAGGAGGGTGGTCAGTCGTAGGGGGAAACGTAAGCTGGGATTGACTATGGTGGGGTGGGGACCTCGCCCAGAGCCTGAGCCACCACCGTGGTCAGATGCCCACCCAGACCCTCCCCTAAACTTTGTGCTGGTGCGCCCGGAGTTCGCACCTTAAGGGGGGGGTTATGTCACGTTCCTGACCTATTTTCTGTTAGTTTTTGTATGTGTTAGTTGGTCAGGACGTGAGTTTGGGTGGGCAGTCTATGTTTTCTGTTTCTATGTTGGTTTAAAGGGTGACCTGATATGGCTCTCAATTAGAGGCAGGTGGTTTTCATTTCCTCTGATTGAGAGTCATATTAAGGTAGGTGTTTTCACACTGTTTGTTGTGGGTGGTTGTCTCCTGTGTCTGTGTTATGTTACGCCACATGGGACTGTTTCGGTTTTGTTTGTTCGTTTGTTCGGTTTATGTAGTCTGTTCCTGTTTTCATGCGTTCTTCGTTATACGTAAGTTCTTATGTTCAGGTGCGTCTACGTCGTTTGTTGTTTTGTAGTTAATCAAGTATAGTTCGTTTTGTGTCTTGTTTAAATAAATAATATGTCATCACACAACGCTGCATTTTGGTTCAATCCCTGCTCCTCCTCTTCGGATGAAGAGGAGGAGGAAAGCCGTTACACCGGCGGCCCAAACTGCTGCATATACCCTGACTTTGCTTGCACAGAACGCAAGAGAAGTGACACAATTTCTCTAGTTAATATTGCCTGCTAACATGCATTTATTTTAACTAAATATGCAGGTTTAAAAATATATACTTCTGTGTATTAATTTTAAGAAAGGCATTGATGTTTATGGTTAGGCACATTTGTGCAACAGTTGTGCTTTTTTTGCGAATGTGTTTTTGTTAAATCATCACCCGTTTGGCGAAGTTGAAGTAGGCTGTGATTTGTTTATAAATTAACAGGCACCGCTTTGATTATACGCAATGCAGGACAAGCTAGTTAAACTAGTAATATCTTCAACCATGTGTAGTTATGTGAATATTAATTGTTTTTTATATGATAAGTTTAATGCTAGCTAGCAATTTACCTTGGCTCCTTGCATCCACAAGGTCCTTTTGATGCTGCACTCGCGTAACAGGTGGTCAGCCTGCCACATAGTCTCCTCGTGGATTGCAATGTAATCGGCCATAATCGGCATCCAAATAATCTCTGCATGTCTGGTTCCCACCGTGAAGCATGGAGGAGGAGGTGTGGGGGTGTTTTGCTGGTGACACTGATGACACTGTCTGTGATTTATTTAAAATTAAAGGCACACTTAACCAGCATGGCTACCACAGCATTCTGCAGTGATACGCCATCCCATCTGGTTTGCGCTTAGTGGGACTATCATTTGTTTTTCAACAGGACAATGACCCAACACACCTCCAGGCTGTGTAAGTGCTATTTGACCAAGAAGGAGAGTGATGGAGTACTGCATCAGATGACCTGGCCTCCACAATCACCCGACCTCAACCCAATTGAGATGGTTTGGGATGAGTTGGACCGCAGAGTGAAGGAAAAGCAGCCAACAAGTGCTCAGCATATGTGGGAACTCCTTCGAACTATTGCTCAGAACTGTGTGAGAAAATTCCCGTTAGTAGATAGCAGGCTAGGATACATCTATCCTCTGGAGAATGAGTAAGCCAGTTTTGTGTCTGTCTTTGGTGTTCGCTACTATACTGAACAAAACTATAAACGCAACATGTAAAGTGTTGGTCCCATGTTTCATGAGCTGAAATAAAAGATCCCCAAAAGCTTATTTCTCTCAAATTGTGTTCACAAATTTGTTTACATCCCTGTTAGTAAGCATTTCTCCTTTACCAAGATAATCCATCCACCTGACAGGTCAGGCATATCAAGAAGTTAATTAAACAGCATGATCATTACACAGATGCACCTTGTGCTGGGAGACAATAAAAGGCTACTCTAAAATGTGCAGTTTTGTCACACAACACAATCCCACAGATGTCTCAAGTTTTGAGCGAGCGTGCAATTGGCCCGCTGACTGCAGGAAAGTCCAAAAGAGCTGTTGCCAGAGAATTGAATGTTCTATTCTCTACCATAAGCTGCCTCCAACATCGTTTTAGAGAATGGCCTCACAATCGGGGGGGGTGCTAAGGAGTATTTCTGTCTGTAATAATGCCATTTTGTGGGGAATAACGTATTCTGATTGGCTAGGTCTGGCTCCCAAGTAGGTGGGCATGGCTCTCAAGTGGGTGGACCTATGCCCTCCCAGGCCCACCCATGGCTGCGCCCCTGCCCAGTTATGTGAAATCTATAGATTAGGACCTAATGAATTTATTTCATTTGACTTATTTCCTTCTATGAACTGTAACTCAGCAAAATCTTTGAAATTGTTGCATGTTGTGTTTTATTTTGTTCAATATAGTGCGTGCTCTGACTAACATTGGGCCCCACTTTTCTGAGCTCGTCATTGGGTTGTAATAACACAGTGGGTCATGTCTAAGACTCTAGTGACATGAGGTAACAACTGCTCTGTCCATGTATGGAGAGTGCTGTTGTTACAGTGAGGTCACACTTGAAGCTGACCCCATGCCTTAAAAATGAGGGAGAACAGAACAACTCTAGACTAGAGTTCATTCCCTTGGCTTTGCAGTTGTAGACTCCGCATTCCCACTCTTTTAAACCTTGACATATCTTCCCTTTCCTCCGTTTCCTGTAGCCAGCAACACATTTCATTTTCAGTGAGTTTCCTGCAGTTCTTGACATAGGATGTCCGAAGAATATCAAAGCTGAAGACTAATGTGTGGTCCGCTCTATTCCATCCCCACCATCAGTAGAGCTCCCTTCTCTCAGAGCAGATCTGAGATCATCTGACAAAAAGAAGCTTTGAAATCCCAGCTGGCTGTGCTGCTTGCTCTGGCTCTCTGTCTCTTTGGCTGGATATCACATTGTGACTGAGGAGAGGACACCATACAGATCTGGGAGCCCACAGCCCAAGCCGCTTTAGATAGACTGGATTCATACCTTTTTTACTACATCCTGGTAACGTAGTCACTGCCAGCAGATGGTTGTAAGAGTGTTTCACAAATTAGATTATGGAAGGCGGCCATGCCAGCTGACTAATACACGCGGTATGCTGGCTAAATGAACTGTGTGATGTTTGATTTAATCACGATATGGCGGGATAACGCCCACCTGCAATGAAAGCTGGCAAAGGGCAGGAGATTGCTGACTGAATACAGGCTTTCTGTGAGCTATTCATTTTAGCACTGAGGATTGCCACCTGTCGCCACAGAGCAATGATCTTTGCCACATCCACTCTTTTCCTTCCAGCTGTGGCCTGCTTTTTCTCGAGGCAAGGCGTGCTTTGCCTGCCACACGGTGTGCGACTAGGATCCTGACACGGAAACCGCTACATCGGCTCTGAACTGAGCGGAGACTGAACTAGTGCTCTGATGTTATGTCTGCTGAAATCGTAGGTTCTGTAAACCTTAATGAAATCCCTGTAACAGTGTGTCTTGGTGCTTACTGGCATTTGCATGCCTCAGTGCTTTAGTTTGCTGTAAACTAGGGAGACTGCAAGTTACCTCACTGTCTGAAAACTAAGACACAGAAGCCTCTTTCACTGGCAAAGGGTGAACAAGAGTTGATGGCACAGGGAGTGTTTTCTTTATTGATAATTAATGGAGGGTTAGAGTTCGCGACATCAAGGCCTAGTCTGCTTAATATTTATTTAAACTCATAACCACAGTAGAGACCAAAAAAATAGAATAGTTCTGAGCAGAACAGACTTATTTTAGAGAATATCGCTAATTCTATGAGTACAGAGACAGAAAATGTGTCTGTCCCATATTAGGTCCGTTGCTTGTTGTTGGAGTGTGGGGAGTGGTTTACCTAGTTGTGAGCCCCCTGTGCTTGTGTTCCCACACTGCAGGTGTTCAGCACCTACTCTAACGAGGATTACGACCGGCGCAACGATGAGGTGGACCCCGTGGCGGCGTCGGCTGAGTACGAGCTGGAGAAGAGGGTGGAGAAGATGGACGTGTTCCCTGTGGAAATTGAAAAGGGTCCGTCGTCTTGTCTGTCTTTCATCTTTCCTTTATGAATCCCTTTGAGTACCATTGAGATTTTTTTTTACAAGGCAGCCCTGGCCAAGATACATCATCGTCAACATCATCACAAGGGTCCAGAGAATGCAGTCCCACCCATCCATTCTAACTCCCCATCTTTCTTTGCCCCACAGGAGACAACGGCCTTGGCATCAGTATCATAGGGATGGGAGTGGGAGCTGACCAGGGCCTGGAGAAACTAGGAATCTTTGTGAAGACCATATCTGAGCGTGGAGCAGCTGAACGGGATGGCAGGTGATGCCTTTGGGGAAACGTGCTCCGCTCCACTGTGCTTAACCGAACAATTACAGTTTTAACCTTGGCATTTAAAATGTGTTGTAAGTTATAGGCGTATCACGATGATCCACAACACTGTCGGGATGTCAAAGTGTACAAATGCTTCATTTCCGACGGGTGTTCGTACACCATTTCTAGACAACTGGCTGTATTTATAACCCTATGCTATGAGGCACCGAAAGAAAATGGCTCCTTCTGTTTCCCAGGGAATATGGCCTTATGTTGCGCTGCCAGCTGGAAGAATGTGTGCATTTGAAAAAAATAAAGGAAAAGCGTCACTATAACATAGTTACAGTACATTTCTCAAATATCCTCCCCTGTTGATTACACTCCCTCTTTCTAATGTACAATATGTCTCAAATGTCTTGCCTTATGATTGCATGTTGTCCTTTCCAACTAGAATCCAGGTGAATGACCAGATAGTGGAGGTGGATGGGATCAGTCTGGTAGGAGTGACCCAGCTGTTTGCTGCTACAGTTCTGAAGAACACTAAAGGAACAGTCAGGTGAGCTCAGAGTCCAGCTCTAATAGACCCTTTGATAGAATAGCGCCGGAGGAGATGGCTGCCGTTTTACGGGCTCCAAACCAGTTCTGCTATTGTGTGTTTTTTTTTAGTTATTTGTAACTTATTTTGTACATAACGTATTTTTCCACCGTCTATTATGACCGAAAAGAGCTTCTGGATATCAGGACAACGATTACTCACCTCGTACTGGACGAAGATTTTTTCTTTAACGAGTCGGACGCAAAGGATTTACTTCAGACACCGGACAAGGCCCAAATCCCCGTCATTCGCATGAAGAAGAGACAGAGATATAGGGGTAGGTCGGGGTGCCTAGTAAGAATCCAACGGCGATTGGGTAACCCGCCTCTACCATCCGTCCTATTAGCCAATGTGCAATCATTGGATATTAAACTGGAAGAGCTCCGATCAAGACTATCCTACCAACGGGACATTAAAATCTGTAATATATTATGTTTCACGGAGTCGTGGCTGAATGACGACATGGATAACATACAGCTTCGTAGCTGTAAGCTAACAAGAAAATGCTCATCCAGAGGCGCCGCTCCTATTGGCAGGGGACTTAAATGCAGGGAAACTTAAATCCGTTTTACCTCATTTCTACCAACATGTTACATGTGCAACCAGCGGAAGAACAACTCTAGACTGCCTTTACTCCACACAGAGAGGCGTACAAAGCTCTCCCTCGCCCTCCATTTGGCAAATCTGACCATAACTCTATCCTCCTGATTCCTGCTTACAATCAAAAACGAAAACAGGAAATACCAGTGACTCGCTCAATACGGAAGTGGTCAGATGATGCAAATGCTAAGCTACAGGACTCTTTTGCTAGCACAGACTGGAATATGTTCCAGGATTCGTCCGATGACATTGAGGAGTACACCACATCAGTCACTGGCTTCATCAATAAGTGCATCGATGACGTGGTCCCCACAGTGACCGTACGTACATCCCCCAACCAGAAGCCATGGATTACAGGCAACATCCGTACTGAGCTAAAGGGTAGAGCTTCCGCTTTCAAGGAGCAGGACTCTAACCCGGACGCTTATAACCATCAAACAGGCAAAGCATCAATACAGGACTAAGATTGAATCCTACTACACCGATGCTTGTCGGATTGGGCAGGGCTTGCAAACTATTACGGACTACAAAGGGAAGCCCAGTGACACGGGCCTACCAGACGAGCTAAATGACGTATATGCGCGCTTTGAGTCAAGCAACATGAAGCATGCATGAGAGCACCAGCTGTTCCAGACGACTGTGAGATCATGCTCTCTGTAGCCGATGTGAGTCAGACCTTTAAACAGGTCAATATTCACAAGGGTGCAGGGTCAGACGGATTACCAGGACGTGTAGTCCGAGCATGTGCTGACCAACTGGCAAGTGATTTCACTGACATTTTCAACCTGTCCCTGACCAAGTCTGTAATGCCAACATGTTTCAAGCAGACCACCATAGTCCCTGTGCCCAAGAACAACAAGGTAACCTGCCTAATTGACTAACGACCTGTAGCACTCACGTCTGTAGCCATGAAGTGCTTTGAAAGGCTGGTCATGGCTCACATCAACACCATTATCCCAGGGCGGTGTGGAGTGTAATCTCTATTGCCACCTGGACAAGAGGAACACCTATGTGAGAATGCTATTCATTGACTACAGTTCAGCGTTCAACACCATAGTGCTCTCACTTAGCTGACCCTGGGACTAAACACCTCCCTAGATTCTGGACTTCCAGGCCGCCCCCAGGTGGTAAGGGTAGGTAACAACACAGCTACCACGCTGATCCTCAACACAGGGGCCCCTCAGGGGTGCATGCTCAGCCCCCTCCTGTACTCCCTGTTCACCCATGACTGCATGGCCAAGCATGACTCCAACACCATTAAGTTTGCTGATGCCACAACAGTGGTAGGCCTGATCACCGACAACGATGAGACAGCCTATAGGGAGGAGGTCAGAGACCTGGTGGTGTGGTGCCAGGATAACAACCTCTCCCTCAAAGTGACCAAAGGAGATGATCATGGACTACAGGAAAAGGAGGGCCGTGCACGCCCCCATTCTCATCGATGGGGCTGTAGTGGAGCAGGTTGAGAGCTTCGAGTTCCTTGGTGTCGTGAAGAGGGCACGACAAAGCCTATTCCCCGTCAGGAGACTGAAACGATTTGGTATGGGTCCTCAGTTCCTCAAAAGGTTCTACAACTGCACCATCGAGAGCATCCTGACTGGTTGCATCACTGCTTGGTATGGCAACTGCTTGGCCTCTGACCGCAAGGCACTACAGAGAATAGTGTGTACGACCCAGTACATCACTGGGGCCAAGCTTCCTGCCATCCAGGACCTCTATACCAGGTGATATCAGAGGAAGACCCTACAAGTTGCCAAAGACTCTATCCACCCTATCCATAGACTGTTCTCTCTGCTACCGCACGGCAAGCGGTACCGGAGCGCCAAGTCTAGTTCCAAGAGGCTCCTTAACAGCTTCTACCCCCAAGTCATAATACTCCTGACCAGCTAATCATTTTCATGCTGCTGTTACTCTCTGTTTATTATCTATGCATGGTTACTTTACCTCTGTACATATTACCTCAATTAGCTCGACTAACCTGTGCCCCCGCACATTGACTTTGTACCGGTACCCCCAGTATATAGCCTCTTTACTCTTATTTTATTGTTGCTCTTTATTTATTTGTTATTTTCTTCTTTTTTTATTTTATTTTTTAAAAACGTATTTATTTTTTACTTCAGTTTTATTTAGTAAATACTTTCTTAACACTTGTTTTTCTTTAAACTGAATTGTTGATTAAGGGCTTGTAAGTAAGCATTTCACTGTAAGGTCTACACCTGTTGTATTCTACGCACGTGACAAATAAAATGTGAGCTGATTTGATTTTGAAATAAGTCGTAATCATCCTAGGTGTGGCTCGCCTCGCCCCCAGAGTTCTAGGTTGTCTGGCAACACGAGATTAAGGTGTGACAGTAATGGAACGACCCACAAAATACCTCATAGCTTTCTTCAAGTGATTAGGTATGACTGGAATAAAATAAATATCCTTGAGAAATGTAGAACTATTGAATAAATCGGTTGGTTTTTATTATTGTCTACTGCATGTGCCTCAGGCCTCCACACAGAGAGTAGCCCACATGGGACACGGGTGAATATGTTAATGATTCACTGTAGGCAATTGAAACGCGCGCACACACTCTAAGAAGAGTTCAATAAACAGGCTTCACCCGTTTGCCCTACATTGCAACGACTCATATCAGTATGAGCCCGCTATTATGATTGAAACTATGCTTGTATGCCTTTAGAGCAAAGGAAATAAAATTGACTAGGCAAGGCGTCTGCCAGGTACTAAGGTGTCTGCTGGTACTACCACTCTCCACGCTGACCCGCTGCACTCTCACACAAACAGTTTTCTGATTGGCCGGGAGAAGCCGGGGACGCAGAGCGAGGTGGCACGTCTGATCAGTGAGACCCTGGAGCAGGAGAAGAGCGAGCAGGAGCAGCAGGACCTGGACGACCCCTATGAACAGTCCACCGAGGAGGTGAGTCAATCCAGTTGGTTAGCCCAATCCAGTTACACTCCATCCGGGAAGGGAGCAGTGAGTAACCCTGATGCTGTGTGGGTGGGGTGGCTGCTGGAGCCTGCTGGAATTGTGCAATGTTTGCTTTTCAAAAGCACAGGCAACCACAGGCCTTTATTTGTAGAGGGAACTGGGCATGAAAAGGTAGGGCTCCTAGAAAAGAGACAAAGCTTAAACCTATTGGATCTGCTAAAAGGCGATATAGACTGATTATACAAAACATTATGATCACCTGCTCTTTCCATGACATAGACTGACCAGGTGAAAGCTATGATCCCTTATTGATGTCATCTGTTAAATCCACTTCAATCAGTGTAGATAAAGGGGAGGAGACAGGTTAAAGAAGAATTTGTACGCCTTGAGACAATTGAGACATGGATAGTGTGTGTGTGCCATTCAGAGGCTGAATGTGCAAGACAAAAGATTTAAGTGCCTTTGAACGGGGTATGGTAGTAGGTGCCAGATGCACCGGTTTGTTTTAAGAACTGCAACGCTGCTGGGTTTTTCACGCTCAACAGTTTCCCGTGTGTATCAAGAATGTTCCACCACCCAAAGGACATCCAGCCAGCTTGACACAACTGTGGGAAGCATTGGAGTCAACATCCCAGTGGAACGCTTTCGACACCTTGTAGAGGCCATGCCCAGACGAATTGAGGCTGTTCTGAGGGCAAAAGGGGGGGGGTGCAACTCAATATTAGGAAGGTGTTCTTAATGTTTTGTACACGCAGTGTACATGTCTCATTGTGGAGCATATCATATAGATACAGTGCATTTGGAAAGTATTCAGACCCCTTGACTTTTTCCACATTTTGTTACGTTACAGCCTTATTAAGAAATGGATTTAATTGTTTTTCCCCCCTCATCAATCTGCACACAATACACCATAATGACAAAGCAAAAACAGGTTTTTAGAAATGTTTGCAAATGTAAGTATTCAGACCCTTTACTCAGTACTTTGAAGCACCTTTGGCAGTGATTACAGCCTCAAGCTACAAGCTTGGCACACCTGTATTTGGGGAGTTTCTCCCATTCTTCTCTGCAGATCCTCTCAAGCTCTGTCAGGTTGGATGGGGAGCGTCACTGCACAGCTATTTTCAGGTCTATCCAGAGATGTTAGATCGGGTTCAAGTCCGGGCTCTGGCTGGGCCACTCAAGGACATTCAAAGACTTGTCCCGAAGCCACTCCTGCGTTGTCTGGGCTGTGTGCATAGGGTAGTTGTCCTGTTGGAAGGTGAACTTTCGCCCTTTCATCAAGGATCTCTCTGTACTTTGCTCCATTCATATTTGCCTCAATCCTGACTAGTCTCCCGGTCCCTGCTGCTGAAAAACATCCCCGCAGCATGATGCTGCCTCCACCATGCTTCACCGTAGGGATGGTGCCAGGTATTCTCCAGACGTGACTCTTGGCAAAGAGTTCAATCTTGGTTTCATCAGACCAGAGAATCTTGTTTCTCATGGTCTGAGTCCTTTAGGTGCCGTTTGGCAAACTCCAAGTGGGCTGTCATGTGTGTTTTACTGAGGAGTGGCATCTGTCTGGCCACTCTACCATAAAGGCCTGAATGATGGAGTGCTGCAGAGACGGTTGTCCTTCTGGAAGATTCTCCCATCTCCACAGAGTAACTCTGGAGCTCTGTCAGAGTAACCATCGGGTTCTTGGTCACCTCTCTGACCAAGGCCCTTCTCCCCCGATTGCTCAGTTTGGCCGGGCGGCCAGCTCTAGGAAGTGGTTCCAAACTTGTTCCATTTAAGAATGATGGAGGCCACTGTGTTCTTGGGAACCTTCAATGCTGCAGAAATGTTTTGGTACCCTTCCCCAGATTTGTGCCTCGACACAATCCTGTCACGGAATTGTCCTTCGACGTCATGGCTTGGTTTTTGTATGACATGCACTGTGAACTGTGGGACCTTATATATAGACAGGTGTGTGCCTTTCCAAATCATGTCCAATCAATTGAATTTACCACAGGTGGACTCCAATCAAGTTGTAGAAAAATCTCAAGGATGATCAATGGAAACAGGATGCGCCTGAGCTAAATTTCAACTCTCAAAGCAAAGGGTCTGAATACTTATGTAAATATGGTATTTCTGGGTTTTTTTGTTGAGTAAATGTGCAAACATTTCTAAAAACCTGTTTTTGTTTTGTCATTATGGGGTATTGTGTGTAGATTGAGGGAACAAAAATATTTTAATCAATTTTAGAATATGGCTGTAACGTAACAAAATCTGGAAAAAGTAAAGTGGTCTGAATACATTCCGAATGCCGGACTACTCCTGTCCAAGGAGCTGTTGGTAGTGGTGAACAAATTTGGCCATTTCAATGTGGGTATGCAATTAATCTGTGCAGTAGTGTGATGGGGCTTTTTGTGTTGTTTTTTTCTAAGTGTGTGGTGGCTCATGTTTGGGGTTGTGTGTGTGTGATGGAACATGTTGATGAGCAGAAGATATGAATTTCCTGCTGATACAGGCCTCCTGCTGAGCTCTCTGCAGGCTACCACGGTAACACTGAGATATGATGTAGTGATTACCCATACCTCTCCCCTGGGCTCCGAGCCGAGCTGCTGGGCGCCACGTGGGCAGGTGATTGGCTGCGTGATTGTGTGGTTGTGGTTGTTTTGTGTTTCAGGAGGAGCACTACGAGGAAGAGGAGGAAGAGGAGGGAGGTGTCCTAGGGTCTAGTTTCTCCGGCGGAAGGACAGTGGAGGTGTTTGACCTGCCGAAGACCGAGGCCGTGTTCATGCCCTCCAACGTGGACTCCACACAGATGGGCTTCAAATTCAAGGAGGTATTTCAAATGATAGAATTATCACAAGTTTACAGTTTGGTGGCTGTGTAATTATGTGTGTGATATGTGCTTGTTTTTGTTACATAAAATTGTTTCTTTCTTTACCTTAGCTCCAGCTGAAACACAACATAGCAACAGCTGAAATAAGCCAACTGAAGGAAAAGGTAGGTCAATCTGAAGAACAAACGATTGTTTTATAAACACGAGAACTCCTGGATAAATGCTTGGAGCGTAACCTGACGCCAGCCCGGTGACTAACCATAAATGTCATCAGTCACACTGTCTGTCTCTGCCTGTCAGTCACCTGACTGACCGTAATGATTTGAATATGTTGATTGTACTCGTAGACGAGAAGCCCTTACGTTTAGGTAGTATAAATACCTTTCACTCTTCCTTTACAGCTAAGGGCGTCCGAGGAGGACAAAGCATCCAGGGAGTCCATGGAGGTTGAGTTGGAGCAGAAGATTGAGGAGAATAACGAGAAGATGTTGAAGCTGGAGAAGTACTGGCTGGAGGCCCAGGCTCTGTGTAAAACTGTCAACAAGCAACTGTCGGAGACCCAGAGCCAGTACGAGACGCTGGACAAGAAATACAACAAGGCCAAGAAACTGCTCAAAGACTACCAGCAGAAGTGGGTTTTTTTAAATGTATTTTTTATTTAACCTTTATTTAACCAGGTAGGCTAGTTGAGAACAAGTTCTCATTTACAACTGCGACCTGGCCAAGATAAAGCACAGCAGTCCGACACATACAACAACACAGAGTTACACATGGAATAAACAAACATACAGTCAATAATACAGTAGAAAAAAGAAAAGTCTATATACAGTGAGTGCAAATGAGGTAAGATAAGGGAGGTAAGGCAATAAAAAGGCCATGGTGGCGAAGTAATCACAATATAGCAACTGGAATGGTAGATGTGCAGAAGATGAATGTGCAAGTGGAGATACTGGGGTGCAAAGGAGCAAGATGAAAAAAGAAATACAGTATGGGGATGAGGTAGTTGGATGGGCTGTTTACAGATGGGCTATGTACAGGTGCAGTGTTCTGTGAGCTGCTCTGACAGCTGGTGCTTAAAGCTAGTGAGGGAGATATGAGTCATCAGCTTCAGTGATTTTTGCAGTTCGTTTTGCAGTTTGAGTTGAGTTCACTAAGTTAGACGTGCATTTTTTCATTATTTAGAAGTCGCAACTTCAGCTGAGTGAGTTTCTGTGTTGACCTTCCTTCCACTATGCTTCCTTCCACTATGATATGAGTCATGTTGTGTAGAAAGTACAATATGTTTATGCGTCAATGGAATGATTTCTGAAGTTTAATGCTCTGATTCCTTTCCAGGGAGATTGACTTTGTGAAGAAGGAGGAGGAGATGAGGAAAGTTCTAGACGAGAAGGATCGATGGTACAAGGAGCAGCTTGAAAGCCTGCAGGACAGGGTAAGAGGGACATATTGGAAGAAAGAGGCTTCAACATTAGAACAGACCTAGTGGAGAAGAAGTTGACTGGCCATTCTATGGTTCTCTCCTCAGATAGCGGTCCTGGAGGGCAGCGGTCCACCTGCTGACCGTGAAGAGACCCAGGCGGGTCAGGACTCTGCTGTGGAGAGGAGACGGAGCACCCAGGGGAGTGAAGGCCCTGTCATCAACACACAGTCAGTGGACTCTCTAGCGCTAGGTAGGGCTCCAACGTACACTTGACGAACAGGATAGAAGCCACCCATTATTTACTACCATTGGAAAGCGTGACTGTCTCTGTGACTGTCTCTGAACACCAGTATGTCTGAGAATAGTGTACAGTTTGCTGTTATGTTGTGTTTACTGAGCTGTTTTGTCTCTCCTCCACAGATACAGACTGGAGCGAGCTGGTTCCGGAGACTGAGCGCTTGGACACCAGTGCACACAAAGCCAAGTGCCTACTGGCTCCAAGGAGGAATCGTCCGTCTCGCAACAAACTGAAGGAGAACCTCGTCATGTCCCCTTGCCACTCACAGGTCAGCCCAGAAAGTTCTCTCATTCGTTTTGAAAACAATTTCAGGGTTCAATAGTACTAGCTATTTCAAAGATTTCTTCTCCCGCATCTCTTTCTATGGATGCATGTTCAATACCAATATTCACATGTTTCAGTTCTATCTCCGAGCCACTGTTTGTCTGCTCAATTCACTGCTGACTGTTTTTCCCCTCCAGGAGAACGAGGAGGAGGAGGAGGAAGATGCGGAGGAGGACTCTACCAGCAGGAGGAGGTGCATCCAAGAGAGCCTGTCCCTGCCCGGGCCCATCTGCTTTCCTAGGAACGGCCAGAGGGACGACACCCCCGAGGCTGCGGAGAGATCCAGGAGCAAGTTGAAGCTCTCCAGCAGCCCCTTCCTGCCCCCGTCCCAGAGGGATAGTGTCGAAAGCGGGGGCAGTCCTTCCCTGTCCATGCCGAAAGACACCTCTTTGCCCTCGCCACACTCCCCCTCAGGGTTCCTTCGCAACGTCAAGAAGAGGGAGTCCAAGGGGAAGGGCAAGGAGCTCAAAGGTACTGCCATTAAACTGCTACCCACAATATGATGTTTACACAGTACATTTACAAAACAAGTTGTTGCTGCTACCTCCACTGACTATCACCATATTGATATGCCTCTTACTGGCTCTCTGCTTGTGGCAGTTCATTACTTTGTAAAAAAAAATATAAAATGGACTCTGTTACAGATGAGACAAATGAGAGTTCTTCAGCAGGAAAACCCAAAAAGACGATTTTTGGGTAAGTGCCTGCGATAAAGATTAGTTCCCATTTTGACAGTCCTGTTAGTCCCTGCGTAATCTAAAGATTTTGAAAACCAACAGTGGCCTTCGGAAGTCTGGTGGCAAAGGGAGGAAACATGACAAGGAGGTGATGCGAGCATCTCTGGACAGCAGGTATGTCACATGTCATGTTACCAGGCTGACTGTTTCACCACATCCTAGATACGTCATCACCGTACACTCACAGCTCTGCTAGCAGAGGACCTTTCTGCTAATAAAGGGACAATACGTAACTTGGAGACTTTTATTTTTCTTCATTTTCCTAATGTCCAGGGGTTCTGCCGAGCTCCTGGAGGAATCTGGGGGAAACCTGTCCCCTTCTGAGTCCATGACCTCTATTCCCACATGTATGCCCTTCTCCTGGTTTGGGGACCGAGACAGGGACAAGGAGCCTTTGTCCACCAGCAGCAGCCTACCATACGCAGCCACTGAGACCAGCAGTGAGCAGAGCCAGGACCGCAAGAACAAGGTGAGTGCACACACACACAGTGCCAACTCCATCAAAAGACAGAACGAAAAAGCCCTCATCATCTAGAGATCTTTATCCAAGAGGTAGAGATTTCCAGTCACTTCAGAATCACCAGTAACAAACGGAAGCAGAACACATAAAGGAATGATTGCATTAGGCCATTTTACTGGAATGAAAAATATAGCTGGGATTCGAATTAGATTTCATTTGCTACTACTAAGTGGAATCCTGTGTCACTGAACTGACCTCTCTGTCATTTCCGAACCGTTTCATGGTGAGTTGGCCAGTAATCCACTGGAAATACCACATCCAGTCAAGAGATGTGTAGCAGCCGGCCGGTAACATTTTTCCCAGAGCGTGACGATGACATTGCTGTGGAGTGGCTGGTCTGTCTCCTATAGCTCCTCCCATTCAGGAAGACAGCAGAACAGGGTTGTACTGCTGCTGCTCCTGCTGCTGCCTGTGGAACCATATGGGGGCCGTGGCTGCGTCCCAAACGGCACCCTATTCCTCTATGGGCCCTGGTCAAAAGTAGTGCACTATATAGGGAACAGGGTGCCATTTGAGAAGCTGCCCCGTCATTAATCTGAGACCAAGAGGAGGAGGATTCACTGGCATTTCAATGGCTTAGCAACCAGATAATTATCCCCATTAAATGCATCTGCACAAATAGGCCTGAGTAATTCCCAACCAGACTGCCTGGGGAGTAGACGGAGGGCTGTGGGGAGTGGGTGATGTGTGCCACAAACAGGGCCTCCCTGGTTCCTCTGGCTGGAATTCTACTCTGTGTGGTCCTGTGGCAGCTAGAGGTGGGTGTCAACCCCAGTGTACAGTACGGAGAACGACTTGACAATCTCTCCAACCGTCCTTCTTTTAAGCAGACAAATCTCTCCTGGTCCTCTTTATTCAGTCGCTCGTTAGATTTGGTACAGTATGATTTCCTTTTTACAACCCCAATCTTAGAGGAGCTGGTAGATTAGAACTAACCAGTCATCTAGTTTCGTGTTGTGATAGTTCATTTCACATCTAGATTGTACTAATACCCCAACATTGATTTGTGTTGTTGTTGTAGTGGAATTGGGTTTTGTGGTAGTGTGTCAAGCACTTGCAGTGCCTTCAGAAAGTATTCACCCCCCTTGACTTTTCCCACGTTTTGTTGTGTTACAGCCTGAATTTAAAATGGATTACATTTAGATGTTTGTGTCACTGATCTACACACAATACACCATAATGTCAAAGTGGAATTATGTTTTTCAAAGTGTTTACAAAAGATTTAAAAATGAGAAGCTGGAATGTCTTGAGTCAATAAGTATTCAACCCCTTTGTTATGACAAGCCTAAATAGGTTCAGGAGTACACATGTGCTTAACAAGTCACAGAGTAAGTTGCATGGACTTAGTCTGTGTGCAATAATAGTGTTTAACATGATTTTTGAATGTCTACCTCATCTCTATAACCCCACACATACAATTATCTCTACGGTACTTGAGTCAAACAGTGACTTTGGTGACTTTAAAACAATGGTGACTTTAAAACAGTTACAGAGTTGAATGGCTGGTATAGGAGAGAACTGAGGATGGCTCAACAACATTGTAGTTACTCCACAATACTAACATAATTGACAGAGTGAAAAGAAGGAAGCCTGTACAGAATAAAAAATATTCAAAAACATGCATCCTGTTTGCAACAGGCACTAAAGTAATACTGTAAAAAATGTGGCGAAGCAATTCACTTTTTGTCCTGAAAACAAAGTGTTATGTCTGGGACAAATACAATACAACACATTACTGAGTACCACTCTCCATATTTTCAAGCATAATGGTGGCCTCATCATGTTATGGGTATGCTTGTAATCGTTAAGGACTGGGGAGTTTTTCAGGATAAAAATAAATGGAATGGAGCTAAGCAGAGGTAAAATCGTAGAGGAAAATCTGGTTCAGTCTGCATTCCATCAGACACTGGGAGATGAATTCACCTTTCAGCAGGACAATAACCTAAAACAAAAGGCCAAATCTCCGCTGGAGTTGCTTACCAAGAAGACTGTGAATGTACCTGAGTGTCCTAGTTAAGTAGATTTTCTTCTACTTAAATCTACGGCAAGACCTGAAAATGGTTGTCTAGCAATGATCAACAACCAATTTGACAGAGCTTGACGAAATGGGCAAATGTTGCACAATCCAGGTGTGAAAAGCTCTTAGAGACTTACCCAGAACGACTCACAGCTGTAATCGCTGCCAAAGGTGCTTCTACAAAGCATTGACTCAGGGGTGTGAATACTTATGTAAATGAGATATTTCTGATTTAATTTTCAAAAAATGTGCAAATATGTCTAAAAACATGTTTAATGGGGTATTGTCTAAGATGAGTGAGAAAATGTTGAATTTGAATTCAGGCTGTGACACAACACAATGAATGCTTTCTGAAGGCTCTGTGAATCTAACTTCACATTTATGCTTCCTCGCCATACCTTTCATATCACACGTGATATGATGAATATTATCGGTCGGAATTCATCACAAATGATTGAAAAACATACTCCTGACACAGTACCACAAAGGTTTTTGAGTGCTGCTATTAGTGCTGTACCAATAGAAATTGTGTGTCATAAATGTCATAGTAGAAGTCGTTTTGTCATGATAGCAATTCTGTCGAGTTATGTTTGTCTTGTACTTTGGTAAATCCAGTTGGATTTATGAATGTGAAATCATTGACCTGATATCTTCTTCTTCCCGTCTGTTATGTTGATAATGTATTTGACACAGTATTCCCAGTGTTGATATCACCATAGACCAAATCATGTCAATGATAATCCCTATTTAATTCTCAACCTCAAATTCCACGTTTACAGTACAACTGCTGATCGCCTTCCTCCCTAGAGCTTTAGGCCACAGAACTGTCGTGTACCCACCCATGTGTTTGTCTAGTTAATGCGTTCTTCCTTGTTTCCTCCTTGTTCCACTGCTCCAGAATTTGTCAGTCATAGATGATTCAAACCTTGGCAGCCCCAGTTCAGACATCTCAGGCTTAGTTGCAGAGCCCAATCTGCCTGGGCGCTCACATACTTTAGTCTTCTCGTCCAGTGAGGTGAGTGATCTCTCTCTTTGTTCCACAAACCCCTGTGCGGGATGGTGCTGCTCAGATGTCTCTGAAAGGGGACAGTCTCAAGCATGTTTTTTGAGTTTACCCCCCTCGTGGCTGTGATGATGGAATCGTGAATGACCACCGGAGAAGGAAGTTGCATGTGTGTGCTGAAGTTGTCTGTGTGGTGTTAAAACAAGTGTCTGTCTTTAGCTTTGGGTCCTTGTTGTGCTACTACCAGCTGAACTAGCAGTAGAGGCTACTTAGTTACTCCAGTGGTCTTCTGTTTTTCTCATAGACCTTAGAACAGGGATCATCAGTTAGATACAGCCACAAGCCAATTTTTCTTTTACTTGAGTGGATGGTCGGTGGGGCGGAACATAATTACAAATAATTTGTAGAAGCCCAAACAGAAATAATATTTGACTAAAACTTAATCATTTCAAACCTTGCTTACATTTGTACATGGTCGCGTGTATTCCTAATATGCGTAGAAATACTTGGGAACAGATTTCCCAAATTTAAATCACTTGGAGCTGATTTCCTGGTGTTTTTATAGTTTTTATGTCCATCAATGATCATTCAACATCCACAACAATAAAAAAATATATGTTTTTTGGGGCCAAATACAACCACACCGCAGGCCGTCCGCCAGTTGGGGAACCCAGCCATAAAATGATCTGTGCCGCTCCTGTCTCTGTTTAGTGGAGCTTGTCTTACATTCCTTTTCATATGGTTTTGGATTGTGTGTGTAATTGTGTTTTATGACTGTTTGGCTTATCTTGTTGGTGTTTCAGTTGATAAGTGATAAGTGATTCATTTTACTCTGATAAACACTACACCTAAGCCCTGCCTACTATACTTTAACAAGCAGACGTATGCCAGGTAGAACAAAACAGACATGCTCCCGCTGCATGTTCTGGCCTGTTCCACTTAACGGAGTTGTGACAAACTCTGAATGGACCATTGGACACAGCTTTTTTTAAATGTGATTTCAGTCACTGGATGTGCAATGCATGTACCAAATGCTTTGCACTGTGCCATAAAGTTTTGATATTGTGCTTAAAACATGAATTTGCTATTTCATCCGTTATACTGTGCTGTAGGTGAGTGTTTTTTTGTTAGTTTTCTTGGGATGTCATGTGTTTCTTGGCGTTCCGTAGAACCTGGATGATGAGCCAGTGCCCACAGGGAAGGAATATCAATGGCAGAACCGCCCTGTCCTCGAGTGGAACAATCAGCAAGTCTGTCACTGGTTGATGGGCATGAACATGGACCAATACACACCTGAGTTCACCGCCAAGGGTGTGGATGGCCATCAGCTCATGCACCTGGACAGTGACAAGTTGAAGGTACGAGGGCATCACAAGCAACAAGACCACAGTTCAGAACTCGTATGTAGGCCACACACAGTTTCAGTCAGAAAGTACAATTGAAGTGATTTTCATATCATCCGAATGCAAGCTCTTCCATTTACAGCAGCAGTCAGGTTTATATGCCATAGACTGCCACCTTATAGCCCCAAATAAACCGGCTGAATTCCACAATGATTTACACTAAAATGGTACATATGGAAAACGACACAATAAATTAGAGGATATTGTCCGAAGTGTATATACATTTCATAGAGGTGTGTTCTAGAATGTGACCAGTGATGTTTGTCCCCTCAGGCCCTAGGTGTGTCCAGCCAAAGTGACCGGGCCACCATCAAGAAGAAGCTGAAGGACATGAGGAAGGCCCAGGAGAAGCTGGAGAAACAGAGGGAAAAAAGGGAGAAGGAATCACGGCGCAGCGGGAGACTGCCTCCCAACACTGACTATGTCTGCTGAACTGCCCCAGAGGTGACCCACTCTCTCTCTCTCTGAACGTAACCCAACACATTCTCCCTCGAGTGAGGCAGGGCATTCAAGGACCCTTGTATTTGTTCTGTTTCACATATAGGCCTACGTAAGTGCCATCCACCTCAGTTCACAGCAGTTACTAAGAGAGCACTAAAGCAGTCACTCATCATGTGAGTTTATAATGACCAGTAACACCAATGTTAGCGCACCAGGGTTGATTTACCATTCCAATTGGAAGAATCATCTGAAAATACCCCGATTTGTCGTTGGCTATTGATACTTTTCCTAGTTTCCTAGTTTTGGGTTATTCACAAGAACACACAAGAGCTGGCTCTGCTTTTTAATCAAATCAAACACGCTGACAGTCCTGTCGCCAGCAGTATCTGTATCACATCATCATTGTGGTAGATTGGGGGGACGGGGGGAAAGTGATACTGTAATGACAAGTGTTAGGGACATGACCAAAAACAAAACCCAACATGTTTTTTTTTTTAACCTTTATACAGCTATAGAAGCAGTACTTTTATCCCTTTTGAGGTTCCAGATATGTAGTTGGAGGATTTGTGTACATTTACCCATACAACAATTGGAATGAGTTCAGTACTACTTTTTACATGTTTTATAGTGTATTTTTGCTAGCTTAACTTTCCTGTAGCCATGTACAGATATTTTGTTGCAGGAACTTTGTACAGTTGAGATTTAAGTACTATATAATCTTTTAAGCTTAAATGGGTGACAAGGTTTGAAGTGTATAAATGAACTTTTCTACATATCAATTAACTGCATAACTTTTTAAAATCAAATTATTAAAGGTTCATCATTTTACATATACTTTTTCTACTAAGTAGAATAGCCACTAGGATGACAACATCTTTGCTAAATGAAAGGCAAATAGAATCCAGTAACGACAACGTAAATGCTGTTTATATAACCCCTTCCCAACTGTGCCTGTTTTGAGAATGGAGGAGGTACTACTCAGTGGTCCTATTGAGCCGGAGAATTTGACGTGTTGCTGAAATGGTACCGAGACATGCAATATTATTCTACAGTGCATGCACTCCTTGCTGACAGAGTGTGGGATCCATGATAACACGAGGTGTGTGTGCCTATGAACAGTAAATCAGTTGAATAGTTGGCTGTTTTGTCAACATGAATGATGGGTGCATAAAATAAACAAATTCTCACATCAGATTCTTTTGTGGGTGTATTTTGTGCTTTATTGGGAGGTCTAATGGTTTCCGCAATCATGAGATGGAAGGCCCACTATTGTACACTTTAATAAGGTCAATAACACTTGACAGAAATAACACATATCACCTAAAAAGTATCTCAATGGTTAGAACAAGTACTATATCTTTATTTCTCTAACGTCGTGTATCACTGGAGGACATGTACTTCGTCGAGATAAAAGAACATTCCTTCAACGATAGCGGAGGACATGGAAAAAGACCTCATAGCTGCACAACTTTGTAACAAACATCTTCAGCCCGTGGAGAACACTCAGTATAAATAACAAGCAACATTCACTCTTTTTCCCTTTCAGCAAAATGCTAGAAACCAAGCAATCCTCTCACATAATACACATGGTATAAACATGTCAGTTTTGAAAAAACAACACTCCCAGAAACACCAAAACCTATTGCTCACATGAAATGTATGGCACGAGAACTTTGCTCTGTAATTTTGTTAGTTATGTATACATACAACCAGTAAAGGTGCAAAGGGTTTTGACCTATTGCTTCCCACAGTGGAACAGCTATAGCATCACTCACACAAAGCAATTCTTTCAGCAACCACAATTCATGTACAGTAAATCTAGCAAATGACGCTCGTCTAACCAGGAGGCATCTAGGCCTAAAAACTACGGAACGTTGTCATGTCCTTGGGCTCCTTGCTTGGAACACACCAGTCGTCTGCCTCGTGCATGGTCTTGTAGTGCTTCCAGACTGACTTGTTGTAAACAGGAAGCCGCTCGATGGACTCCGTAGACAAAGCCTGAACACAATTGTAGAGGGAATAATGGGAGAAATGGGTTTCAAGTTACTCTGAAAAATATCAGCACTTGTATACAATGCTTTTAACGTCTCATTTTTGTGACTTACCCGGATATATATCACAGCATCGGTGCCATAACCCTCCAGAGAGTACAGCTTCAAATCACCTTGGAAGTATCTGGCATATAATCGAGAGATGGGCAGGCCGTACCCATATCCAGCCTACAACAGAACAGATAAGAGAATGCTTACAATATTGTAATGAATATTAATAGTATGTGCTCCTTGTTATAAAGTGGAAAGTCTCACCAGAGGGCTGCGTTGGCCATCCATGCTGGGTGGGGGGGCAGTGGAGTAGGTGTAGGTGAACAGCCTCTCAATCTTCCTTAGAGGGACCCCTCCTCCACGATCACTCACCTGGAAGAGTAAATAGCATCGACTAGAGATGCACTGATAAGCCTGATATGATGTCTTTCTAGCCATATAAGAGAGGACAAATGAGAAGCAGCACTGCAGAGTAGTTGTACCTTGACTGTCAGGTCTTCACTCCCCAGGGCAACCTGGGCATGTACAGGAGGATAGTCCATAGAGTCGCCATACAACTCCATGGTGGCTCTCATGGCGTTCTGGAGATCAAATCCAGATTTAAGGTCCAAGAAATGTCTCAGAACTTAAAAAACGTAAGCTCATAAGTCATTAAGTAAAAAAATAAAAAATAAGGCATACCTTGAAAAGTTCAAATACCATGTGGTAGAGATGGGATGGCACATACACTACAGTCACTGGCTTTCCATCATCTTTCACTGTAGGGACAATTGGAAAATGTAGGAACTGTAAGTGTCATGCAATCATTTTGGAAAATACATGTAAATGCAGTCTAATATCATAAAAAGTCCACCAAGTTTATTATTATGCATAAGTCAGGAATGAAATCCAAACATTTACCATTGAATTCTTCCAGTACCAACTCAGGAGAGTTCATATAATACCGATCACAAAGGTTTCTTGCATTTTCATACGCATCTGGGGTAAAGGCAAAGCAGTTAGGAAAGTAATACTAAATTGTTGCTATCAATTTAGGCCTATTTCAGTTGTTTAAAATTGTGCAGCACTTACCCCTGACTACTTCAGTAACACTGCAGTGCGGATCAATACTGCCAATCTGTTTAGGATGCGCTGGGTTTACCCTCACCTTCCCACCAAAGAGCAGGGCTAAAATAGAAGACGGACAAATACATGAAAAACCGTCACCGCTAACATTTCACAGATGTTTATATAACAAGTTTCACAGCTCTGGGCCCGTTATTTGTCAATTTCTTTCACATATTCTGGCCGTAGGATGTAAGATATTTTTTGCCTTAAAACAGAATGTCTTTAAACTGCCAGAAACAGTATCCATTTCAAATGTTCCTCTTCTGAGCAATGCTGCAGCTTTTGATGTCAGTGTGGGTGCTATAACAGGTGACATGCTCACTGTGCTGGTTAAGCAGCATCCTGATGGATATTCTACTCATGTAGAAGCGATCCAGGAAATACTGAACGTTCTGGCTGACGATGGGGTCTGTGCCATAGGTCTCCTTGTACTCCACAACCCCCTGGGCCATTGTCGGGATGACGTCATTGTGACGGTTTCGGATCTTTATAACAGCGTCAGTGAAACTGTGAAGACAGACACCAAAAGGAATTATGATCCACAATAGACCCTGTTTATGTTAGTGATATGTCACCATGAATAACGAAACGTGATTATAATCTTACTCATATGTTACTTTCTCATCATCAGCATCTTTCTCCTTGAACTCAATAATGTCTTTAAGACTTTGCATGTACCTAAAAAGAGAAAATGACCCAATACATGGTTAAGCTATTCATAGGCCTGATGAAAATGCATAACAGGAGAAGATGGGAATTAGCCTGGTGGAACCAGCCTGATTTCTGCATTCACCATCCTGTTTTACTGAAGTGAAATGCAATGGTAAAAGCAGCATTCAGGCTGGTTCCACCAGGCTAGATGGGGGTCCGTTGGGTCTAAAATGACAGTACTCACCAACTTTGTACCAACCGGACTGATGGAGTCTTTAGCAGATTATCAGGTAACAAGTTGATCTCCTTCATTATGTTTGCCAACCTCACAGGTAGCTCCTGTCTGAGGAATGCAAACGATGTTTTCTCGCATGCATTTTCACCAGACCCTGAATGTGGAACAGAACAAACATGACTGTTGGTTAGTTAGATGAAAGATATGAAGCAGCCATATAAAGCCTATGTGCCACATGTCTCAATAAAGCTAGTCAACAGTTGGCTAAAGACATTGAAAATCAAGTACACTTACCGAAGTCCAAGAACTGTTTCATTGAGAGGGGAGAAGGGGAGAACCTGGAGTAGTAATCAATATGCTTTCCCATGGAGGCGGCGTTACTCATCAAGGCCCTTAGAATCCTCATTTTGATCGACTTAGCTTACAGTTGATAAACGGGCATGGATAGAAATGATTCAGTTGACGGTGTTGAACAGCTGATTGCCCATGGCATTGTTGACATCTGATGAACGCAGCGAGATATGTAGCTAAGCTAGCTACGTTACTAGCTAGCTTTTAACAGCTAGCTAGTTAGCTTAGGTAGCTTTTATGAAGTTCGTTTGCAGCCATCACGGTCCACAAGTAAACGAATAGGCTAGGTAACGGTTACAGTTTACAATAAATGACAATATCTTGGTGGAGTTTGCCAGATTATTTAGCTAACTAACGTTAGTACTCCAGCATGTCATTCATTCAAGTCGACTGGAACTGTTCGCAAGCGTTCCAGAAAGTGAGCTACTTACATTCTCAAAACTTGTATTTATACGTATTAGTTCAGCGTATTATAACGTTACTTTCTACATTAAACAATCATATATCGCTTCAAGAATCGTGCATTGGTTTTGTTGTGCTAGCTAACTTCCAGCAGCATGCTAGCAGTCAAAACAAACACGAACGAGCTTCATCTTCTTCTTCGGTGGGGTTTATCGGTGGTTGGCATCCAACGTTATGGTGTATTACCGCCACCTACTGTACTAGAGTGTGGTCCATGAGACAGGGAAAAACGAAATCCTACCTGTCAGCCCTTTTTCTCTTAAAAAATATAACAAAATATTTGAGACTGTATCTAATGACTTCCTCCACCCACTGCATTTTTTTTTTAAATTATAAAAATGTAAAACTGAAATACTTTATTTACATAAGTATTCAGACCCTTTGCTATCAGACTCGAAATTGAGCTCAGATGCCTCCTGTTTCCATTGATTGTCCTTGAGATGTTTCTACGACTTGATTGGAGTCCACCTGTGGTAAATTCAATTGATTGGACATGATTTTGAAAGGCCTGTCTATATAAGTTCCACAGTTGACAGTGCATGTCAGAGCCAAAACCAAGCCATGAGGTTGAAGGAATTGTCTGTAGAAAGCTGAGACAGAATTGTGGCGAGACACAGATCTGGGGAACGGTACCAAAACATTTTTGCAGCATTGTAGGTCCCGAAGAATCCAGTGGCCTCCATCATTCTTAAATGGATGAAGTTTGGAACCACCAAGACTCTTCTTAGAGCTGGCCGCCTGGCAAAACTGTGCAGTGGGGGAGAAGGGCCTTGATCAGGGAGGTGACCAAGAACCTAAATATCACTTTGACAGAGCTCCAGAGTTCCTTTGTGGAGATGGGAGAACCTTCCAGAAGGTTAACCATCTCCGCAGCACCCCAGCAATCAGGCCTTTATGGTACAGTGGCCAGACGGAAGCCACTCCTCAGTAAAAGGCATATGACAGCCCACTTGGAGTTTACCAAAAGGCACCTAAAGACTCTCAGACCAACAAGATTCTCTGGTCAGATGAAACCAAGATTGAACTCTTTGGCCTGAATGCTAAGCGTCACATCTGGAGGAAACATGGCACCATACCTACGGTGAAACAGGGTGGTGGCAGCATCCTGCTGTGGGGGATGTTTTTCAGTAGCAGTGACTGACACCAGTCAAGATCAAGGGAAAGATGAACGGAGCAAAGTACAGAGCGATCCTTGATGAAAACCTGCTCCAGAGCGCTCAGGACCTCAGACTGTGGTGAAGGTTCACCTTCCAACAGGAAAACAACCCTAAGCACACAGCTAAGACAATGCAGGAGTGGCTTTAGGACAATTCTCTGAATGTCCTTGAGTGGTCCAGCCAGAGCCCAGACTTGAACCCGATCAAACATCTCTGGACAGAACTGAAAATAGCTGTGCAGCGACACTCCCAATCCAACCTGACAGAGCTTGAGAGGATCTGCAGAGAAGAATGGGAGAAACTCCCCAAATACAGGTGTGCCAAGCTTTTAGCGTGATACCCAAGAAGACTCTAGGCTGTAATTGCTGCCAAAGGTGCTTCAACAAAGTACCGAGTAAAGGATCTGAATACTAACGTAGATGTGATATTTAATTTATTTGTATTTTTTATAAATTAGCAAAAATGTCTAGACCTGTTTTTGCTTTGTCATTATAGGGTATTGTGTAGATCTGGAGGGGTGTAATCAATTTTGCAAAAAGGCTGTAACATAACAAAATGTGGAAAAAGTCAAGGGGTCTGAATACTTTCCGAAGGCATGGTACATGGTCCTCAATGAGGAACGCCCAGCCCCACACTCTTTCCCCATCAGACAGCGCATGACATTTAGCTCATTACTTTCCCACCACTCTCTCAATGTGTTCTGCCCAGGTCAGCCTAGTGTCAAAGTACACCCCAAGCGTGAGCTTCCTCTTTGGTTCAGGGTCCTTGATGTCACACATGCCACTTTAGTAGACTCAGAAGTGCCTGTTTCCTTAGTCTATATAGTTTTTAAGCATTTATTTAATCAAAACAAGCACATAAAGAGTGTTGGGCCAGTAGCCGAAATGTCGCTAGTTCGAATCCCAAGCCGACAAGGTAAAAAATCAGTCGACGTGCCCTTGAGCAAAGCAGTTAAACCTTATGCTCCAGAGTCACTGTTGATAATGGCAGACACTGACTGTCCCCTCATTCTCAGAGGTTGTCTCAGGGAGAGTAAAATATGCAAAAAACACATTTCCCAAAAACAATATTATTTCATAGAACAACATGTATCAGATCTCCTAAGCCTGTGTTAACCTCAGACATTCTTTTCAGCATTTATCCCCAAAACCCCATTATTTCCCCCATAGGAATGGCTGAATGAACCAGAGGTATAAAGCCCCACAGTGGAGGTGTCATAATACCAATAAAACCTAGCAGTTAAACAGGGAAATGGTTCCAATTGTTTTTCCACCATTCATTTTCCCCATAGGGGATTTTAGAAACACTTAAAATATGGGCTGTGTTTCAGTTAGGCTTACTCTGGCTTGACGTTTTGCTAACTATGAAAATCTCTCTCGGACAAGGTGACTTTTATCACTAATTTAAGTGGCCACGTGGCATTTCGGCAACTTTGAAAAAAATGACTTTATATCTGAATTTTGCCTGTTGTCATATCGAAAAATGGGACTCATCGTGGATATAACCCGTTTTAGCATGGACATTGCCATTTGAGGGCTTCATTTTAAAGTAGTCAACTGGGTGGGGATTCCTATGAGTTGAGAGAATCAGCCAATGAATGATAAAATTCACTACTTTAAAATGGAGATAGCCTCAATAGCGCTGCCGATGCTGTCACAGACACTAATGGCACTATACAAAGATGAGTCCTCTATCTATCTCTATGGCCTGTTCAAGCATGTATCTGCCCTCTCATTGCCTAAAATCACCTGATCTCCTCATCCAGCCAGCCTTCCATCTTTGAGGACATGTATTTCCATTGTTAGAGCGGTCACTCAAATATCTTGTCAATATAATAGACAATCTTTGTCTATCCCTCATATTTTTTGCTTGTAGTTGGTCAATTACAAGTTTCAGTGACCCCATAACAACTGTTATGGAAAAAGAAGAAAAAGAAGACGAAATTGTAGAACTTTGAGCCATTTATTCTCTTTTTATTGCAATTTGTCACAAAGCACAGTATTCAAAACATCTGAATAGAGGAATGAATGAAGAGCCAGTGATGAGACTTACATTATTTTTTTTTCAAAACATGTTTTAGGTAGGCCTAGTACTAAATAGGCCTTTTCACACTGCATTGTTTTTAGCCCCAGGCTAGACTGGCTCTGGGCTAGCTTAGTCGGTGTTCACACAAGCATTTGTTAACCCTGAGCTAAGGTGCAGTGTGAAAGCGCCTAATGCTTCTCATTGATCACCATTCCACAGCAATTACCCTTTGAATAGCTTCCATATAAAATGAAGTCTGATAGGCCTACAGAGAGCATTCATCAACAAGATCACTTTCCGAAGTCGGCATTTTGGGGGTTTGTATTATGATTCTTATGTCAGGTGGCATCTTAACCTTCAAGACACACATTACAAATACCATTACTGAGTGCCTTCCTTCTTACTCAGGAATGCTAAAATAAAATTAGCAAAACAATAAACTGCATTTTACTGCTTCTTTCGACTCCAGTTGTCCCAGCTGCATGCTACTGAAGTATCACCCAGTACAGTATTTGCGCATATGAAATGACTTTGACAGGGGCACTGTCAAAGCCATGGATAAACAGAGGTTTGGTGTGAATCCGTTATATATCTCCAACTCATAACTGACATATAACTGTCTTAGAAATATTCATAAAGGTGCTATTCTTTTCTAATTTGGGAATTGAGAAGCATTGCATAAACATTGTACCTTATGACTTGTGTAGAAATGACATACCTTTTTTTAATAATCAAAACAAGTGCCAAGAATGAGTCCCAATGACAATATTATTCACATAATACCTGTAGCTACTTTTTAGTCTGTGCAGCACTAGAAAATCAGCAGTACCATTTACCCTTACTTATTCTACTGAAAAGTAACTTTAGATAAAACATTTAAAAAGACTTTGGCCAATGCATATCTGTTTTCTTTGTACAGATAATGACAAAAATAAATATACAGTGTGCTAAAGTATTTAAATATATACAAAACATACAGAATGTTCCAGTCTATACATTGCAGGGATAATACAACATAGAGATTGGATAAAACTGACTGCAAAAAAACACAGCAGAAAGATTATCTACAGCTAAACATTGGAGATTGAAACTCAATTCATCATGTCATTAAAAACTGTATCAGTGGCAGATAATGGATTTCAAATTCCCAATTTCCTTTCTCTACCCAAATGTAAGACGTGATGCTTCTCATTTCCTCAGATACGACACGGGATAGATTTTCATCTGAGAGTCCTTGGGGAGAATAGAAAACGTTTATTTTGTAGTTTGCTTCCCAAATGCAGTCATTGGATGTTTAGGAAAATAGGAGACTAATGTATCTGACCGTATCCCAACAGTCAAGTGTCTCATGAGTAGCTCTCGTTCTCATTCCAGCTTGTCATCCACTGCTTTTTCTCAAAGGAATCCAGCTTGGCTTTTCCGTCTTTAAACTGACAAGCCTCCTTCTTTATCCGTACGGCATGGTATCTTGGAACGCTGTCATCATGTTTTGAGCGTTTGAAAAATCCACACTGGCAAGAGAAAATATACATTATTATAAATGAGACTTGTATCAACCTGCACATATAAACACAACACTTACAAAATATAATGCTCAAGCAAATCAGAGGCAATGCAAAGAGAGTGATTTGTGTGAGAGCATGCTTCCCTTGGAAAGAGTAATATTCAAAATAGCATTTCCAAACAGCCAGGCGGGCAAAGCAGAAACCTAGAAACATAAAGAAGCTTCATAGAACACAAGATATAGTTCCAGAATTACTTCTGGAATAAAAAGTTTAATAGGTTTGAAAATAAGGGAAATCGAATAACTGCTCATTCGGGGGAAAAAACTTTAAATGCTGACCAAATTCAAACACACAAATACTGTATCTGAATAGTGCATACTCTTTGCACATATTCAAATTAGATCAATTCCAATGACCAGATATAGTACAATCACACACGTATTTATTTGGACAGTGAAGCTAAAACTTTTAATTTGGTGTCACACTCCATCATTATGGTTTTGAGATCAAATGTTTTATGATGTGACAGTATAGATTTTCCCCTTTTTTACGGTGTTTTCATACATATCTGTTTAACAGTTTAGAAATAAAATCACTTTATGTATCTAGTCCCCCCATTTGAAGGTATCATAAGTATTTTGACAAATTCGCTTATAGTGTATTCAATTTAGTCAAAAGTTTTAGTGAGAAGGTTACAGAGGCATAAATATCATGCTTTTTGGGGGGGGGGTGTATGATATTTATGCCTCTGTAACTTTCTCACCAAATTGTTTTGGGGGCATGATCTTTGTGCATCTGTAACTTTCTCACTCATCATTATTCACGATTCATTCATGATTATCCGTAATCGTGGTGGCGTTTAAATTAATGTAGAAATGTTCAGAAACATATTCTATTCTTATTGACAATAAATGTGACTCCAAAATGATATAATGCATTATTTACCATTCATTTCTATTGGGCACAACATAATCCGAAACACAACCAAAACAAACTGCAAATGCATCCAACAAGTTTGTAGAGTAACAAGCTTGATGTAGTCATTGCGTGCTAGGAATATGGGACCACATACTAATGTTTTGACTACTTAATATATTATAAGTCAATTTGTCCAATACTTATGACACCTTCAAATGGGGGGACAAGATACATAAAGTGCATTCATTTCTAAATACTAAAACAGATATGTATGAAAATACCCTCAAATAAAAGGTGACATTCTTTACTGTTGCTTCATATAAACATTTAATCTCAAATCCAACATGACGGAGTACAGAGCCAAATTCAAAGTTTTAGCTTCACTGTCCAAATCAATACGTATGGGAGTGTGTGTCCATTCAAAAATGTTCACACGAGACGTTCGGAAGTAGCTTCGGAAGTAAGCATTTCCTTTAAAGCCAAAGTGAGTTAGTCTTTGTTAAGCCCACACTCCATGCTGACTGCAATGTCCATTTTACCCCAGGTCTGAGTGCAGAGATCAGGCACTATGCCTCAGTAGTGAGTTCCTCTTTGTCAGAGGGCTGAACATGGATCTGTGCCTTGTGATACGCTGCATCATACTGTGGGGCTCTCTTGAAGAAACCACACTTAAGGAGAGCAAGGGTGATGAGAATCAATATGAGACTGGAAATATACTGTAACACCGCAAGTGTGAATAAAATCTGTTTTATCAGAAAGATACGTTATAATCACTGTATGTTATGATTACCACCTGAATGAATAATGATTCACTGTTACATGCGTCTACTAATAGCTCAGAGTACAACACAGTGAATATATTAGTAAATGTGTTGCAGCTAGACTGTCTTTACCTTCCAGAGTAGAAACACTAGCAACGCCAACATCAGAATACCAGCCAGGACAGCCACAAGGATGATCCACCATGGGACTCCACCAAACTGGGCTACTGCCTTCTCTGGAAACACTGTGACTCTCACCTGCATGGGCACAAGAAGAAACAGTATGTTTATTTTGATTTATTACATAGAAACTCTTAGTTGTATTGATCAGTGAAGGAGTCATTGTGTGAGTGGACTGTGCCACTCACCTGAGTCTCAGCATTCCTGAGAACCATATTCTTTGCAGGAGCATCAAGGCTGATGGAAGCTTTCACAATTATATCAAGATAGTTCAAAGACGCGTAATTCTGTTTCAAAATAAAGGTTTTCAATGTTAGAGAATGTCCGAATCAATCGTGTCGGCTATTTAGGACTATTTTGAAAAGCAAATAGCAACAGGCATGTTGTTTCTCACCTCAAGGAAGGTAGCGTTCCACAGACGGGTCCTTAGAGAAATCACTGCACTACTGTCCAAGCCCAGTAGAGGGCACTTGATCACCACACATCTAGAGTCATAGCCATTGCCACACATCTGAGAGGAAAATACTTTTTTGTCAGACAACCTAGCTGTCATTATTGATCAATAAAAATAAAAAAATGCAAATTAAAGTGTGTTTACCAAAATCTTGTGCTTTCTTTGGTCTGATAACAAAGAGATTTTGCCTCCAGATTTTTGGCCTCCAGCTTCACGCTTTTTCCTAGATGTGCTAGACTCCTAAAAATTATCACAAGTTAGTGTTTCAAACTATAATTTCATTAAGTGTTTTAAAACGCCTTCTCTGGACGTTTTTTGCTTCTGAACAAATGCATAGAAT
Source organism: Salvelinus namaycush (assembly GCF_016432855.1). Classification (NCBI taxonomy): domain Eukaryota; kingdom Metazoa; phylum Chordata; class Actinopteri; order Salmoniformes; family Salmonidae; genus Salvelinus; species Salvelinus namaycush. Next base: position 13,229,094 of record NC_052319.1, on the reverse strand, counting down.
ACAGTGAAACTGCATTAGGAAAGTATTACCTGAATGTGTTTGAGAGAGTTGATCTCAGTTTCTGGGGAGCAGGGGATCTCTTCCAGGCCAGTGGTGCTGATCTTAACCAGATATAACAGCCACTTCCCATCCACATTCTCTTTGGGCCACTGGATGTTCAACGAGGCTGTGCCAAAGGACTTCAACGGCTTACCCAAATTGATTATCTGGAGGTATAATATTAACATTTTCAACATCACGGTCAAACCTCAGATCAAGTTATATTGAGAAACTCAGTGAGATAAGCAGACAACGATAATTACCCTAAATTCATAATCGATCAAACTGCCGATCTCCTCTTCTGTCTTGATGGCACTCTCTCCTTTCACATCGCCCCCAAAATACACCTGGGAGGGTCTCGCAACTCTGTTGATAAACCACATATTAGAGGACCACATTGCACACAATAGCTTTCAGAACTAATTGATGCAGTAGTCAAAAAGTGTAAATGTTTGAATACTTACCCTGCAACAGAAAGTAACATCTCAATCACTACTTTTGCCCTTGCTTTCACACTGCCCGTGTTTTCCTGTGTACTGGTCCTGAAAGAAGAGAAATGACACATAAAAGTGTTTTACAAGGCCAGCAAGTCAGTCATCAATCACGTTTGTGCGAAAACTATAGTGCTACTTACGTTTGAAGCTCAAGGTCAATGTCGATTTCTGTGGTATTGAGAGAGATACCAGCAGTGCTCAAGATTATGTAGAAAGTAACCTGGAAACCCATTGCATCCAAATATTAAATAACATTCACCATGAGTGAGCCACACAATGACAGAATAAGAAAAATACTGTAAAGAAAACTACTTCATAGCCTACCCTTGAATCTGTTTTGAATGGATTCCCCAGTTCACACTCTGTCTGGGAGCCATTCTGATTGGCTAAACAAAGCACTGGTTTGTCCCTCTGGAGAACAAGAACCCATTACAATGTTGTTACTTGACTGATAGCAAATCTGAGTATGCTGAAATAAACCAGAGTCCCTCCACTTACCGTAGTTTTCTGAGAGCGAAAGCCGGAGAATGAGAGAGCGTTAGGGAACATCCCCACCAGCTTAGCCTCATGGGCATCATCCCCATTTCTGTTCTTCACTGTCACCTCCAGAGCTATGTCCTTCTGATCACTGAGGGAGATCACTGGTAGCCCATTCTGCCTGGATAAAAACAAAAACAAAACATTGCCTTAAACCTCTTCCTCAGGTTCATGGTTTCCTTTTCCAAATCTTAGCATGAACGTCCCAGAATGTATATGCACTGAGAATGTTTGTTCATACTCACATCTGTAATGGAGGGAATACCTCTTGGTTGGGCTCTTTGGAACAGAATCTGTACTCCAGTTGTAAATTACTCTGGCAAATATTATCATTTCCACATCCTTCCTTTAAGAAGTTAACCTGTAATGAAGCACAATACATAAAAAAGCTTATTTTTAATGCATCTGACAGTAAGTCCATTCTAAACTTTACTGAATTCCATTCGCCCTGAGACATTCAATGGCATCGTGAAGTATATGCAACAATGGGGACACGGAGATCCTCTCTCAGCTCTGACTGAAGCAGTATGATTACCTCAGTGACGACCTTGCTTGGCTGGGAGTTGTCAAGAATAGGCACAAGCTGTGGGAGAGCATTCTGCCTCTTCTGACGCTTGGTGCCCAGGATCCCCACTGACACCTCAATGGGAATACCACTCAGCTTGTCCCTAATGTTATCCTACAGACAGAGAACACAACCATGATGAGTACACTGTCTCCCTCGCCACATTCTAGGTGTTATTCTAAAATCTCAAGAGGACTAGACGAAGACCAAATACTGTACCTGCAGTCTGATTTTTGTCTTGGTACACGCTCTTTTGTTTTGTCCCCGGAGGTCCAGAATTCCGGTGGACTGGAAGTCCTGGTCGGTGCGAGACTTGTTCAGAAACAGGACCCTAGAGATCAGCCCTTGCTTCCTGCGATCTGCTTCAGCCTCAAATGCATAGCGGATAGCTGTAAGGAAACATTGCAGAACAACAGTATGTATTATGTAAGGACAAATAGATTCAGGAATTTCGGGACTACGACAAATTATCCCAATTGGGGTGGGGTTACAGGAGAGAGAAGCTTCGCTTACTTAGTTTTGGGCTGTAGGATGCAGGGTTTGCTTTATAGGTGAAGCATGCTTCCACGGTCAAACTGTAGACAACAAATGGATGTCATTCAATTAAATTAGCAAACAAATCCACAGAAGTATAAAGATGTCAGACATATTTTCAAACATGAGTAGTTATCAAATCCCATCAAAACCTTACCAGATACTGTTGCCACAGGTTTTCTTTGTGAAGTCAATTTCCTTCGGAGTAATTTTGACATCCTTCTTGATACTAATAATTGGCCTTGCCCTAAAAAAAAAATGTTGTTATGTGAGTTATGTGTTATCTTGAAATTAATTTGTGAGGTCGAAACTAGATTGCTATAGATAGCCTAACAAGATCATCACCTGTAAACGAGTACTGTATCTGAGAGCGACCCAATGGCTATATCAGGATAGGAATTCTTATCTAAGTCCATGTTCCCAGCCAGAGAATATCCAAATAATCTGATGTTGTTGGGCTTTCCCTCAAGGATCTGAAATTACAAATAAAAATAGGATGCAGCAGTGATGTCATTTCACTATGTCAACAAGCATATTCTTAACCAATAAAACACTGCAAAACCAACCTGTGCAGGCATGGTGTTGATTCCATTAGTAGAACCATGGTAAATGTACACTTTTCCTGCACCAGTGTCAGCGTAGGGAGCTCCAACGGCAATGTCTGTAAAAGAGAAGCCATTTAGCTATGGAATTTGATGGGAAAAGCACAGAAAAGGCCAGAAACAAGAACAGATACCAGGTTCCCACCTTGATAGGAGTCCTGATTGATGTCACCGATGTTCTCCACTGCCAGCCCAAACATTGAGTCTTTGGTTCCATTGAGGCGGATTGGGGTGATCTTGGCCCACTTTCCTGCCTGGTTGATGTAGACATAAACAGCTCCTCCAATGTCTCCCTCTTTCATGAAGAACTGAGGGGCTCCCACTACAATATCCTGCCACCTGGGATGCAAAAAACAAAACCAAAAAAATGTAAGCATATCTTACAATATCCATGTAGGTTTGATTACATAATGTATGGATAAGCCACAACTGGAGAAGTAGAAGTGAACTTGTGTGACATACCCATCTCCATTCAGGTCGACCACAGCTACATCATATCCAAAAGACGATGCCAGTCCAGGCCCTTCTAGAATGTACTCTGGGGAGAGTCTTGCTGACGCTTCATTCTCTTTTCGCAACAGGACCACAGCCCCACAGTGATTGGCTCGTGGTGCTCCAGACACAATAGTTAGGCCACGCCCCTTGGTGATGCTAAAGCCAGAATCAAGGGAAAATCCTGGAACATGAAATAACAGGAATCAAGGTATATCTCTTACACTGTCTATAATACAGATCATGCATAATTCATGGATAAATGAGTGAATTTGGGATGTAAAGAAAAACACTAATAAATATACTAGTCATGTCATCTTGACGCAACCTAGAAAACACATGTTGATGCACACATAAGTATACCAGTAATAATAACTGCAGTGCATTCAAGCATTATGTTAAAATAATGACATGCTAAATATTCACACTATAAACCATTCACTAGTTAGCCATCATGGAGATGGAATGGTTAATGTTTTAGGCACCTCGAAGGTCACAAACCTAAGTAAGTATTGGTCGTCACATCTAGAGTTCTCTCAAAGCTGACCTGCAGAGAAGGTGACTTATACACAAACTGATCAGGGTTGGCAGCAGACAAACTGGTCATGAACAGGATACCTAAGCACACAAAACACATGATTCCCACAATCAAGGTTCAGACCTACTGTACCCACCTAGGTAGCTGTTAGCAGGCACAGGCACCAGGTCAGGATCCAAGCGGTTCTCATCTCCAACTTCATAAGGCCCATCATCATAAAATCCCTTTTCCAACAAAGTGTTGTTCTTTTGCTCTACACGTACAATGCCTAGAGTGGTTGAGAGTGAGGGGTGAAGATGTCAATGGAATGCTGATGGCTTAAATATGACCCTCAACAAAACAATAATGACACAAGCTAAATGTAATTGGGTGAATTTATTCTTCAAGTGAAAATAAAATTCTATTAAAGCACAGTATGGAAATGTCAAATGAAGAATGTTGCAATGCCTTTCTTTACCTTTAGAGGGCAATGTAAGTCACAATTACTACATGGTTCATTCAGCTGACATTCAAATCTATGCATTGAACACCCATTGATTTTCAAAGTAAATAGGTTTGGCCACTACAACTTAAGTTCTTGCCTTATGAACAGACTCCTACCTCTCCAGTTGTAGGCGCCAGGCGCTCCAAACACCACGTAATGGTAGTCCTTGGTGAACGTGGCAGCCAGACCCTGCTGGCATGAGCCAAACCTCTCATGGCCTCTGGCACGTCCCTCACAGAACTTCCAGTTCCCTCCGTCTTCATCAGAGGACGTATCAATAGTTAGGTCCTGACTCAGGACGTAGCAGCGGCCTGTGATGTCACGGGACTCCTGAGCAGTGTCCACAAACAGACGTCTCTGGTAGCGATGAGCACAGGTCTGCAAGACAAGACAGTGGAATCAGGTTAATCTGGAGGCGAAAGAAACGCACACCTGTCTAGGCGAGATGCTGGCTAGCGGAGTAGAACACTTGAAAAAGAAAAGGCGAGCCGTACACTCTAGGAGCTCCGATGCAATAATTGAACAACCTAAATAACCAACGTTTCGACAGACAAGCTGTCTTCATCAGGGTATAATGAAATCAGGTTAACATCCACCAAGTAAGACAGATCCTCAGCTAATGAATACTGTAGATCTAATGCAAAGTTCCACGTGTGAGATTTACAAAGCAAAATGATCCTGGTCAGGAAACCAACCAGTATACCCTCGGACATTGACTTACCACAATCTTCCCCCCGGGGCCCTGGCTGTTAACTGTCACCCCCATCCACTGGTTCTCCTTGTTCTCAACTCTCACATCCTCTGTGGAAATTCATCAGAGGGAATCAGGATGTTATTTTTATTCTTGCTTTAGAATGATTTAGTATATTGTGAATAATAAAGCATCGTGTTAATTCATATGTTGTGTAGGAGAGAGAAACAGATTGAGAAACCGATATGAGTAACACCTCACCTTCATTGTCAAAATCGATGCGATCACAGTCATCAGATTCTGTGGTGATGTCACAACTGTACAGGCCTCCGGTTATGTTGGCTCTCTGGTTGGCCAGAGCTTTGGCTCTTGGTGCTCCAATCAACAGTCTGTAAGAAAAATCCAATGACTGTGTCTTTAAGATATGTATGGTCTATAGATGAATGTACTGTGACAATAGCAGATGTCAGAGATGTTTGGTAATTCTATACTGCAGCTGTTCTATTCAATAATTCATACTGACCATTTTTAGACATGGGATTACATGCAGTCAGTTTAGTACCCAGGACTGCACTGAATAACAGAAACCATGTCAAACTGGCAAACACATGTCCATTACTGTGTGTCTATACAAATTGCCAGACAAACTGCCAGCATTCATAATACGGTCTCAAGAGTTTTCAAATAATTGGGAACATGCCCTTTGAGACACAAATATAAACAATTTGTATATCAACTGGCTGTCAGTCCTCAAAATAATTATTTTGGTGGCTAGGGACAACAAAAAAAGAGATCTTCTCATGATCTATTTAGTCGGAGGTTTACATACACCTTGGCCAAATACATTTAAACTCAGTTTTTCACAATTCCTGACATTTAATCATTGTAAAAATTCCCTGTCTTAGGTCAGTTAAGATCACCACTTTATTTTAAGAATGTGAAATGTCAGAATAATAGTAGAGAGAATGATTTATTTCAGCTTTTATTTCTTTCATCATATTCCCAGTTGGTCAGAAGTTTACATACACTGAATTAGTATTTGGTAGCATTGCCTTTAAATTGTTTAACTTGGGTCAAATGTTTCGGGTAGCCTTCCACAAGTGTCCCACAATAAGTTTGGTGAATTATGGCCCATTCCTCCTGACAGAGATGGTGTAACTGAGTCAGGTTTGTAAGCCTCCTTGCTCGCACATGCTTTTTCAGTTATGCCCACATTTTCTATAGGATTGAGGTCAGGGCTTTGTGATGGCAACTCAAATACCTTGACTTTGTTGTCCTTAAGCCATTTTGCCACAAATTTGGAAGTATGCTTGGGGTCATTGTCCATTTGGAAGACCCATTTGCGACCAAGCTTTAACTTCCTGACTGATGTCTTGATATGTTGCTTCAATATATCCACATAATTTCCATCCTCATGATGCCATCTATTTTGTGAAGTGCACTAGTCCCTCCTGCAGCGAAGCATTCCCACAACATGATGCTGCCACCCCCGTGCTACACGGTTGGGATGGTGTTCTTCGGCTTGCAAGCCTCCCCCTTTTTCCTCCAAACATAACGATGGTCATTATGGCCAAACAGTTCTATTTTTGTTTCATCAGACCAGAGGACATTTCTCCAAAAAGTACGATCTTTGTCCCCATGTGCAGTTACAAACCGTAGTCTGGCTTTTTTATGGGGGTTTTGGAGCAGTGGCTTCTTCCTTGCTGAGCGGCCTTTCAGGTTATGTCGATATAGGACTCGTTTCACTGTGGATATAGATACTTTTGTACCTGTTTCCACCAGTATCTTCACAAGGTTCTTTGCTATTGTTCTGGGATTGATTTGCACTTTTCACACCAAAGTACGTTCCTCTCTAGGAGACAGAACGCGTCTCCTTCCTGAGCGGTATGACGGCTGTGTGGTCCCATGGTGTTTATACTTAGGTAATATTGTTTGTACAGATGAACGTGGTACCTTCAGGCATTTGGAAATTGCTCCCAAGGATGAACCAGACTTGTGGAGGTCTACAATTTTTTTATGAAGACTTGACTGATTTCTTTTGATTTCCCCACGATGTCAAGCAAAGAGGCACTGAGTTTGAAGGTAGGCCTTGAAATACATCCACAGGTACACCTCCAATTGACTCAAATGATGTCAATTAGCCTATCAGAAGCTTCTAAAGCCATGACATCATTTTCTGGAATTTTCCAAGCTGTTTAAAGGCACAGTCAACTTAGTGTATGTAAACTTCTGACCCACTGGAATTGTGATACAGTGAATTATAAGTGAAATAATCTGTCTGTAAACAATTGTTGGTAAAATTACTTGTGTCATGCACAAAGTAGATGTCCTAACCGACTTGCCAAAACTATGGTTTGTTAACAAGAAATTTGTGGAGTGGTTGAAAAACAAGTTTCAATGACTCCAACCTAAGTGGATGTAAACTTCCGACTTCAACTGTATGTAGTAGAGTAGACTATTGTGCAATACAATGAGCAATAGGCAGAGCAACAGTAGAGCCGACAATCTAATTTGGAACCTATTCAATAATGTGATTGTCCTGTACAACATTAGCTCACTGACAACAACTTATCCAAATCACCCCCAGTCCCTCAGAGAATCCTAACAACCGCAGGGGGACAATAGGCCTGTGTGAATACGTTTAAGGCTTGAATAATTTGTAGAGCCATTTACATTTGTATTTACTTATTTAACTAGACAAGTCAGTTAAGAACAAATTCTTATTTACAATGACGGCCGACACCGGCCAAACCCTAACCACGCTGGGCCAATTGTGTGCCGCCCTATGGGCCTCCCAATCACGGCCGGTTGTGATACAGCCTGGAATCAAACCAGGGTGTGTGTAGTTATGCCTCAAGCACTGAGATTCAGTGCCTTAGACCGCTGCCCACTCAGGAGACCATATATTTATGCACAATGCTTTATAAGACCTGTGACTGAATGAGATATTGGAATGAAATATTTCAAGTAATATCTTAGCAGGGCTTTTAGGAATTGGCTGTACTTGCACTTCACTAAATAAAAAAGTGTTCCTGTTGGGCTAACACTAAAGAGGGAAACACACAGGCAGCTTGCTCATTGTTGAACAACCACAGTGAGAGAAACACTTCAGCAGGACCACTCTGTGTCACATTTTCCAGCCTGGACAGTGAGTGAGAGCCGCAGCCCATACCAGGGAGCACTGAGAAAAACGTGAGCAGAAGCATCAATATGAGAATGGCTCACTCTGGGCGAAAATATTGCATAGGCCTATTGCATATTACCTAGAGGAAGTCGTTTTGTAATGCAATTAGGGAAATGTATTACAGTCCACACAGTACAAGTCCTATGTTCAACTGCTTAGGGACCTCCGTTCTAGTGGAGAACACATTTGGGTGATCGTGGACCACAGTGTGAATCCAATGGAAACGTTGTGAGAATTTCCTCAAAGGGGTCAGGAAATCCTCTCCACCCTCTTCCTCCACTCTGCATGATTCCACAGGCTCTTCCGTAAACCCCCTATTGATTCATTGGATAGTGTCATAGACCTCCAATTAACAAACAAGGACTCCCAAGAGGAAGCCTGTTGGGAAAGAGGAAGATCGAGGCCCAAATTCTGTCCCCTCCCTTCTATCAACAGCCAGTGAAATGCAAATAAGAGCTTAGTCAATACAAAGATCGTAACTACAATTTCACAGTGCAGCTGAGCTTCAGTGCTAGGCACAGTTAGAATGTATATAGTTGAGGGCTTTCAGAATCACAATTTATTTATTGTAATGTTACTCTTGCACATCACACTCTCACTTAACCCTGGAGAAAACAACCCCATAAACTTGTAGAAAAAAAGGTTCCAAAAGGTTCCTGCGGCTGTCCCCATAGGATAAGTCTTTTTGGTTCCGGGTAGAATCAAAAGGGTTCCGGGTAGAACCAAAAGGGTTCTATATGGAACCAAAAAGGGTTCTTCGAAGGGTTCTCCTATGGGGACAGGCAAAGAACCATTTTTTGTTCTAGATAGAACCTTTTTTCCCAGAGTGTAGAGCTATATTAAGTGGGAAACAACACATCAATGCAGAGATAGTAACACAGAGATAGTAACACAGAGATAGGGATTTGTATCTGCAAGAAAAGGTTTTCAGTATGTCTCCTCAGTGATAGTTGTAGAATTCGGCAAATCACTGAAGAGTAATATTGACATTAACACGCAACACTTCAGCCTTTGCATCCAAAGTCTGGTGCACACATGTAAACAAGCTGCTAATTTCTGATGACTTATGGACAAGCACCTTATCCACTCTGTCATATTGACTACTAAACAGCTTCTGATGTAGATAAACTCATTCGGAATGACTAAGCAATTAGAACCAAAAAGTCAAAACTGCTACTTGGAGCTTCTGATACTTTCTTCCCTCTGGTCTTCATAGATCTGAATGCCCTAGAGAAGTAATGGGAACACTGTGATGTGATATAAGCTACCGCTAAGCTACCTTCTTTGTAGCAAACTGCCAACAAGTTACATTTGCGGGAAATGAGACATTTTCGAACACATTCAAAAAATAGCATTGCAAATCTACTGCCCCTGTTTCCCTAAAACAGAAAACATCCAGGTTATAGTATCAAGTCAGCATAACTACCACAGGTAAATAAAAGCATACATGGGAAGCCATATCCCTATCCCTGTCAAGAAGTCTAAAAGACAATAGGAAGAGCAAAGAAAGCCAAAACAGAGACCATGTCAAAGCATGGCAGATCAACCAACAGCATGGTTGGTTACAGACTAACAGGAAATTAATAGTGGTGGCCTTTGTTCACATGTGTGACGCTGCCCCCACCGCTGCGCACTCACAGTCCCCAGGACCCCTGCAGCTGTTCTAACTGTGTCCGTTTACCCACACCAACACTTGGCACTTGCCTGGAGTTGGCTTGTTATATCAGCCAGGCCATTACAAGAATTAGGCGTGCTGGATTTAAGCAGAGATCCTGCTCAGTGAAAGCTCAGATAGGAACAAAACCCCTGTTAGATGTGGTGCAAAGAGTTCATAGACATACTACTGTACAGTGTGATCCTAGAAAAGCCACGATTTATAGTTGGTTTTGAGTGTCTTGTCTGAGAGAAAACTGCTGCAAGCGGTCTATTGGGTTACATGTGCACAGATGGCCTGGCATGTACAATTCAATGGCCTTCTCTCTGGTTTCACTGTGGAGATATCCTAACCAAATCATCGACGTACATAGCTATTCACGGAGGTATCCAACTCATTGTTTTGAAAAGGATGCATTAACATGTTCAATATATACACTACCTTTCAAAAGTTTGGGGTCTCTTAGAAATGTCCTTGTTTTTTAAAGAAAAGCACATTTTTTGTCCATTAAAATAACATCAAATCGATCAGAAATACAGTGTAGACATTGTTAATGTTTTAAATGACTATTGTAGCTGTAAAATGGCTGATTTTTATGGAATATCTACACAAGCGTACAGAGGCCCATTATCAGCAACCATCAGTCCTGTGTTCCAATGGCAAGTTGTGTTAGCTAATCTAAGTTTATCATTTTAAAAGGCTAATTGATCACTAAAAAAACATTTTGCAATTATGTTAGCACAGCTGAAAACTGTTCTGCTGATTAAAGAAGCAATAAATCTGTCCTTCTTTAGACTAGTTGAGTATCTGGAGCATCAGCATTTGTGGGTTCGATTACAGGCTCAAAATGTCTAGAAACAAAGCACTTTCTTCTGAAACTCGTCAGTCTATTCTTGTTCTGAGAAATGAAGGCTATTCCATGTGAGAAATTGCCAAGAAACTGAAGATCTCGTACAACGCTGTGTACTACTCCCTTCACAGATCAGCGCAAACTGGCCCTAACCAGAATAGAAAGAGGAGTGGGAGGCCCCGGTGCACAACTGAGAAAGAGGGCAAGTACATTAGAGTGTCTAGTTTGAGAAACAGACGCCTCTCAAGTCCTCAATTGGCAGCTTCATTAAATAGTACCTGCAAAACACCAGTCTCAACTAGAAGTCGACCGATTAATCGGCATTGGCCATTTTTGGACACCGATTATGGCTGATAACATTGCAATCAACAAGGAAACTGCGTGGCAGGCTGACCACCTGTTGCACGAGTGCAGCGTCAAAAGGACCTTGTGGCTGCAAGGAGCCAAGGTAAGTTGCTAGCTAGCATTAAACTTATCTTGTAAAAAACAATCAATCTTCACATAATCACTAGTTAACTACACATGGTTGATGATATTACTAGGTTAACTAGCTTGTCCTACGTTGCATATAATCAATGTGGTGCCTGTTCATTTATCATCGAATCACAGCCTACTTCAACTTCGCCAAACGGGTGATGATTTAACAAAAGCGCATTGCCGAAAAAAAGCACAATCTTTGCACAAATGTACATAACCATAAACATCAATGCCTTTCTTAAAATCAATACACAGAAGTATATATTTTTAAACTGCATATTTGGTTAAAATAAATTAATATTAGCAGGCAATATTAACTAGGGAAATTGCGTCACTTCTCTTGCTTTCACTGCAAGCAGAGTCAGGGTATATGCAACAGTTTGGGCTGCCTGGCTCGTTGCGAACTAATTTGCCAGAATTTTACATAATTATGACATGACATTGAAGGTTGTGCAATGTAACAGCAATATTTAGACTTAGGGTTGCCACCCGTTCGGTAAAATATGGAACGGTTCCGTATTAAACTGAAAGAATAAACGTTTTGTTTTAGAAATTATAGTTTCTGGATTTGACCATATTAATGACCTAAGGCTCGTATTTCTGTGTTTATTATATTATAATTAATTCTATGATTTGATATTTGATAAAGCAGTCTGACTGAGAAGCGGTAGGTAGCAGCAGGCTCGTAAGCATTCATTCAAACAGCACTTTACTGTGTTTGCCAGCAGCTCTTAGCAATGCTTGAAGCACAGCGCTGTTTATGACTTCATGCCAATCAACTCCCGAGATTAGGCTGGCAATACTAAAGTGCCTATAAGAACATCCAATAGTCAAAGATATATGAAATACAAATGGTATAGAGAAATAGTCAACTCGTCATAATTCCTATAATAACTTCAACCTAAAACTTCTTAACTGGGAATATTGATATAGATCCAAGATGGCGTAGCAGTGTAGGCGTGTTTTTGTTTCGTCCTCTCGTGTATTTTTGTATTTTCGTATTTTTTGTATATATTTTAAAAAAAAATCTATCTCTTTTCGATTTTTAATTCGATTATACCTTCCGGTAACCTACCTCACCCAATGTGATACGGAATTCGCTATTATTTTTTAACTTTGGAACACATTCAAGAACCCCCCAGTAGCTAACCAGCTAATCAGCTACAAGCTATTTAGTCATTTTTAGCCACTATTAGCAGCTTTTACCTTCTGCACAGACACCAGCCCTGTTATTAGCCTGGATATTACTCACCAATTTACCAGCATCGGACTGTCTCTCCACAACAACGCCGGATTCCTGCCGTAATCCCTGAGCCACTACTTCTGATCCTCACAGCTAGCTTGCAGCTAGCACCACTGCCACGAAGCTAGCACCAGTTAGCAAACAAAATTCTACAATACCTCTTTCGCCATCTGGCTTGGATTCTCTGTCGACACGGCGCCCCGCCGTACCACCACGTCTGGTCTGCCGACGAATACCCCATCCGCTGTGCCCTCAACCGGCCTCCGTCTGAGCAGACCCCCTCCGTCTGAGCAGACCACCCCCGGGCTACTAACTTTAAATGCCGCGTGCTAGCGTAGTGGCGGCTTCCCTGCTCCATCTACGGCTGCCCCCTGGACACTATGATCACTTGGCTACACAGCTGATGCCTGCTGGACTGTCCATTCACGGTACTCCATTCTGTTTATTTGTGTTTTATCTGTCGGCTCTGTGTTTTAACTCAGGCTCTGTGTGTAGTTAATCCGACCCTCTCTGCCTAGTCATCGCCGTTTTACCTGCTGTTGCTGTGTTAGCTGACTAGCTGCTGTTATCTCACCTGTTGTTTTAGCTAGCTCTCCCAATCAAGACCTGCAATTACTGTATGCCTCTCTCAAATATCAATATGCCTTGTATACTGTTGTTCAGGCTAGTTATCATTGTTTTGGTTTGCAATGGAGCCCGTAGTTCCACTCCCCGTACCTCTGATACCTCCTTTGTCCCACCTCCCACACATGCGGTGACCTCACCCATTGTGACCAGCATGTCCAGAGATACAACCTCTCTTATCATCACCCAGTGCCTGGGCTTGCCTCCGCTGTACCCGTGCCCCACCATACCCCTGTCTGCACATTATGCCCAGAATCTATTCTACCACGCCCATAAATCTGCTCCTTTTATTCCTTGTCCCCAACGCTCTAGGCGACCAGTTTTGGTAGCCTTTAGCCGCACCCTCATCCTACTACTCTGTCACACCCTGGCCTCTGTTATATTGATTTTCTTTATTAGTTTAGTTAGGTCAGGGTGTGACATGGGGGATGTTTGTGTGTTTTGTTTAGTTTAGGGTGTGTGTATTGTTTAAGGGGTTTTTAGTATGTATGGGGTTGTGTTCAGTGTAGGTGTTTAGGAAAGTCTATGGTTGCCTGATTTGGTTCTCAATCAGAGACAGCTGTTTATTGTTGTCTCTGATTGGGAGCCATATTTAAGGCAGCCATAGGCTTTAGGTGTTTGTGGGTAATTGTCTATGTTGAACGTTTTGTAGCTTGTGTATGCACTTACGTTTGTAGCTTCACGGTCGTTTGTTGTTTTGTTTTGTAAAAGTGTTCGTTTCGTGTTTCGTCATCTTTAATAAAAGAAGATGTCTTCATATCCCGCTGCGCCTTGGTCCGCTTATTATGACGATCGTGACAGAATTACCCACCAACAAAGGACCAAGCGGCGGAATAAAAAGCAACAGCAGCGATCGCAGGATTTCTGGACATGGGAGGAAATCCTAGACGGGAGAGGACCCTGGGCACAGCCAGGGGAATATCACCGCCCCAAGGCAGAGATGGAGGCAGCACGGCGACACGGTAGGAAGCCCGAGAGACAGCCCAAAAAAATTCTTGGAGGGGGGGCACTTGGAGCAGTCGGCGAAGTTGAGGGGTGAGTCTGAGATTGTCGAGGAGTTATTGGACAGATTGGAGGAGAGTGAACGAAGGGGAGATTATGAGACATTCGAGGAGTTGTTGACGAAATTGGAGGAGAGTGAAGAGAGAGAGCTGTTGATTTGGCAGAGTATGCATGGCATTTTCCCTGAGGAGCGTGTTAGCTGTCCGATGCCACCTGTGTCAGTTCCTCGTACTCAGCCTGAAACTTGTGTTAAAGTTCCGGAAGATTTGATGCTGGCTATACACACCAGGTCTCCAGTACACCTTCACAACCCGGTGTGTCCTGTTCCTGCTTCTTGCACTCATCCTGAGATGCGTGTCCCCAGCCCCGTACCACCAGTTCCGGCACCACGCACTAGGTCTAATGTGCGTCTCCAGAGCCCTGTACGCACTGTTCCTGCTCCCCGCACTAGCCCTGAGATGCGTGTCCCCAGCCCGGTACCACCAGTGCCGGCATCACGCACTAGGCCTAATGTGCGTCTCCAGGGTCCAGTATGCCCTGTTCCTGCTCCCCGCACTAGCCTTGAGGTGCGTGTCTCCAGTCCGGTACCACCAGTTCCGGCACCACGCACCAAGCCTCATGTGCATCTCCAGAGCCCTGTACGCACTGATCCTTCTCCCCGCACTCGCCCTGAGGTGCGTGCCCTCAGCCCGGTACCACCAGTCCCGGTACCACGCACCAGTCCTATAGTGCGCCTCGAGAACTCAGTGTGCCCTGTTCCTGCTCCCCGCACTAGCCTTGAGGTGCGTGTCTCCAGTCCGGTACCACCAGTTCCGGCACCACGCACCAGGCCTACTGTGCGCCTCAGCAGGTCAGAGTCGGCCGTCTGCCCAACGCCGCCTGCACTGCTCGTCTGCCCAGCGCCGTCTGAGCTGCCTGCCTGCCCAGCGCCATCTGAGCCATCCGTCTGCCCAGCGCCATCTGAGCCATCCGTCTACCCAGCGCCATCTGAGCCATCCGTCTGCCCAACGCCGTCTGAACTGTCCGTCTGCCAAGCGCCGCATGAACTGCCCGTCTGTACTGAGCCTTCAAAGCCGCCCGTCTGTACTGAGCCTGCAAAGCCGCCCGTCTGCCATGAGCCTTCAGAGCCGTCCGCCAGACAGGAGCCGCTAGAGCCGTCCGCCAGACAGGAGCCGCTAGAGCCTTCCGCCAGACAGGAGCAGCCAGAGCCTTCCGCCAGACAGGAGCAGCCAGAGCCTTCCGCCAGACAGGAGCAGCCAGAGCCGTCCGCCAGACAGGAGCAGCCAGAGCCGTCCGCCAGACAGGATCAGCCAGAGCCGTCCGCCAGACAGGATCAGCCAGAGCCGTCCGCCAGACAGGATCAGCCAGAGCCGTCCGCCAGACATGACCAGCCAGAGCCGTCAGCCAGCCATGACCAGCCAGAGCCGTCAGCCAGCCATGACCAGCCAGAGCCGTCAGCCAGCCATGACCAGCCAGAGCCGTCAGCCAGCCATGACCAGCCAGAGCCGTCAGCCAGACAGGAGCAGCCAGAGCCGTCCGCCAGACAGGAGCAGCCAGAGCCTTCCGCCAGACAGGAGCAGCCAGAGCCTTCCGCCAGACAGGAGCAGCCAGAGCCGTCCGCCAGACAGGAGCAGCCAGAGCCGTCCGCCAGACAGGATCAGCCAGAGCCGTCCGCCAGACAGGATCAGCCAGAGCCGTCCGCCAGACAGGATCAGCCAGAGCCGTCCGCCAGACATGACCAGCCAGAGCCGTCAGCCAGCCATGACCAGCCAGAGCCGTCAGCCAGCCATGACCAGCCAGAGCCGTCAGCCAGCCATGACCAGCCAGAGCCGTCAGCCAGCCATGACCAGCCAGAGCCGTCAGCCAGCCATGACCAGCCAGAGCCGTCAGCCAGCCAGGATCCGCCAGAGCCGTCAGCCAGCCAGGATCCGCCAGAGCCGTCAGCCAGCCAGGATCCGCCAGAGCCGTCAGCCAGCCAGGATCCGCCAGAGCCGTCAGCCAGCCAGGATCCGCCAGAGCCGTCAGCCAGCCAGGATCCGCCAGAGCCGCCAGCCAGCCAGGATCCGCCAGAGCCGCCAGCCAGCCAGGATCCGCCAGAGCCGTCAGCCAGCCAGGATCCGCCAGAGCCGTCAGCCAGCCAGGATCCGCCAGAGCCAGCCAGCCAGGATCTGACAGAGCCAGCCAGCCAGGATCCGCCAGAGCCGTCAGCCAGCCAGGATCCGCCAGAGCCGTCAGCCAGCCAGGATCCGCCAGAGCCGTCAGCCAGCCAGGATCCGCCAGAGCCGTCAGCCAGCCAGGATCCGCCAGAGCCGTCAGCCAGCCAGGATCCGCCAGAGCCGTCAGTCAGCCAGGATCCGCCAGAGCCATCTGCCAGTCCGGAGCTGCCCCTCAGTCCGGAGCTGCCCCTCAGTCCGGAGCTGCCCCTCAGTCCGGAGCTGCCCCTCAGTCCGGAGCTGCCCCTCAGTCCGGAGCTGCCCCTCCGTCCAGTGGCGCCCTCTGGGATGGTATTCAGTCCGGGACTCGCCGTTCCAAAGGTGCCACCAAAGCGGTTAGTGACTATGGTGGAGGGGGGTCCACGTCCCGCACCCGAGCCGCCACCATAGGAAGGCCCACCCGGACCCTCCCCTTCTGTGTCAGGTTTTGCGGCCGGGTACTGTCACACCCTGGCCTCTGTTATATTGATTTTCTTTATTAGTTTAGTTAGGTCAGGGTGTGACATGGGGGATGTTTGTGTGTTTTGTTTAGTTTAGGGTGTGTGTATTGTTTAAGGGGTTTTTAGTATGTATGGGGTTGTGTTCAGTGTAGGTGTTTAGGAAAGTCTATGGTTGCCTGATTTGGTTCTCAATCAGAGACAGCTGTTTATTGTTGTCTCTGATTGGGAGCCATATTTAAGGCAGCCATAGGCTTTAGGTGTTTGTGGGTAATTGTCTATGTTGAACGTTTTGTAGCTTGTGTATGCACTTACGTTTGTAGCTTCACGGTCGTTTGTTGTTTTGTTTTGTAAAAGTGTTCGTTTCGTCATCTTTAATAAAAGAAGATGTCTTCATATCCCGCTGCGCCTTGGTCCGCTTATTATGACGATCGTGACATACTCCTCTGTTCCTCGGGTGATGTGGAGGTAAACCCAGGCCCTGCATGTCCCCAGGCACCCTCATTTGTTGACTTCTGTGATCGAAAAAGCCTTGGTCTCATGCATGTCAACATCAGAAGCCTCCTCCCTAAGTTTGTCTTACTCACCGCTTTAGCACACTCTGCCAACCCTGATGTCCTTGCCGTGTCTGAATCCTGGCTTAGGAAGGCCACCAAAAATTCAGAGATTTCCATACCCAACTATAACACTTTCCGTCAAGATAGAACTGCCAAAGGGGGAGGAGTTAGCCTGCAAAGGCTAACTAACAGTTCGAACTTCTAATTTTAAAAATGAATCTCTCCAGAAATAAGTCTCTCACTGTTGCCGCCTGCTACCGACCCCCCCTCAGCTCCCAGCTGTGCCCTGGACACCATCTGTGAATTGATCGCCCCCCATCTAGCTTCAGAGTTTGTTCTGTTAGGTGACCTAAACTGGGATATGCTTAACACCCCGGCAGTCCTACAATCTAAGCTAGATGCCCTCAATCTCACACAAATCATCAAGGAACCCACCAGGTACAACCCTAAATCCGTAAACATGGGCACCCTAATAGACATTATCCTGACCAACTTGCCCTCCAAATACACCTCTGCTGTCTTCAATCAAGATCTCAGCGATCACTGCCTCATTGCCTGTATCCGCTACGGGTCCGCGGTCAAACGACCACCCCTCATCACTGTCAAACGCTCCCTAAAACACTTCTGCGAGCAGGCCTTTCTAATCGACCTGGCCCGGGTACCCTGGAAGGATATTGACCTCATCCTGTCAGTTGAGGATGCCTGGTCATTCTTTAAAAGTTACTTCCTCACCATATTAGATAAGCATGCTCCGTTCAAAAAATGCAGAACTAAGAACAGATATAGCCCTTGGTTCACTCCAGACCTGACTGCCCTCGACCAGCACAAAAACATCCTGTGGCGAACTGCAATAGCATCGAAGAGTCCCCGCCATATGCAACTGTTCAGGGAAGTCAGGAACCAATACACGCAGTCAGTCAGGAAAGCAAAGGCCAGCTTCTTCAAGCAGAAATTTGCATCCTGTAGCTCTAACTCCAAAAAGTTCTGGGATACTGTAAAGTCCATGGAGAACAAGAGCACCTCCTCCCAGCTGCCCACTGCACTGAGGCTAGGTAACACGGTCACCACCGATAAATCCGTGATAATCGAAAACTTCAACAAGCATTTCTCAACGACTGGCCATGCCTTCCTCCTGGCGACTCCAACCGTGGCCAACAGCTCCGCCCCCCACTGCTACTCGCCCAAGCCTCCCCAGCTTCTCCTTTACCCAAATCCAGATAGCAGCAAACCTGGACCCATACAAATCAGCTGGGCTTGACAATCTGGACCCCCTATTTCTGAAACTGTCCGCCGCCATTGTCGCACCCCCTATTACCAGCCTGTTCAACCTCTCCTTCGTATCATCTGAGATCCCCAAGGATTGGAAAGCTGCTGCGGTCATCCCCCTCTTCAAAGGGGGAGACACCCTGGACCCAAACTGTTACCGACCTATATCCATCCTGCCCTGCCTATCTAAGGTCTTCGAAAGCCAAGTCAACAAACAGATCACTGACCATCTCGAATCCCACCGTACCTTCTCCACTGTGCAATCCGGTTTCCGAGCCGGTCACGGGTGCACCTCAGCCACGCTCAAGGTACTAAACGATATCATAACCGCCATCGATAAAAGACAGTACTGTGCCGTCTTCATCGACCTGGCCAAAGCTTTCGACTCTGTCAATCACCATATTCTTATCGGCAGACTCAGTAGCCTCGGTTTTTCTAATGACTGCCTTGCCTGGTTCACCAACTACTTTGCAGACAGAGTTCAGTGTGTCAAATCGGAGGGCATGTTGTCCGGTCCTCTGGCAGTCTCTATGGGGGTACCACAGGGTTCAATTCTCGGGCCGACTCTTTTCTCTGTATATATCAATGATGTTGCTCTTGCTGCGGGCGATTCCCTGATCCACCTCTACGCAGACGACACCATTCTGTATACTTCTGGCCCTTCCTTGGACACTGTGCTATCTAACCTCCAAACGAGCTTCAATGCCATACAACACTCCTTCCGTGGCCTCCAACTGCTCTTAAACGCTAGTAAAACCAAATGCATGCTTTTCAACCGTTCGCTGCCTGCACCCGCACGCCCGACTAGCATCACCACCCTGGACGGTTCCGAACTAGAATATGTGGACATCTATAAGTACCTAGGTGTCTGGCTAGACTGCAAACTCTCCTTCCAGACTCATATCAAACATCTCCAATCCAAAATCAAATCTAGAGTCGGCTTTCTATTTCGCAACAAAGCCTCCTTCACTCACGCCGCCAAACTTACCCTAGTAAAACCTGACTATCCTACCGATCCTCGACTTCGGCGATGTCATCTACAAAATAGCTTCCAATACTCTACTCAGCAAACTGGATGCAGTTTATCACAGTGCCATCCGTTTTGTTACTAAAGCACCTTATACAACCCACCACTGCGACCTGTATGCCCTAGTCGGCTGGCCCTCGCTACATGTTCGTCGTCAGACCCACTGGCTCCAGGTCATCTACAAGGCTATGCTAGGTAAAGTGCCGCCTTATCTCAGTTCACTGGTCACGATGGCTACACCCACCCGTAGCACTCGCTCCAGCAGGTGTATCTCACTGATCATCCCTAAAGCCAAAACCTCATTTGGCCGCCTTTCCTTCCAGTTCTCTGCTGCCTGCGACTGGAACGAATTGCAAAAATCTCTGAAGTTGGAGACTTTTATCTCCCTCAACAACTTTAAACATCTGCTATCTGAGCAGCTAACCGATCGCTGCAGCTGTACATAGTCCATCGGTATATAGCCCACCCAATTTACCTACCTCACCCTCATACTGCCTTTTTTTTTTTTTTACTTTTCTGCTCTTTTGCACACCAGTATCTCTACTTGCACATGATCATCTGATGATTTATCACTCCAGTGTTAATCTGCTAAATTGTAATTATTCGATTTATTGCCTACCTCCTCATGCCTTTTGCACACATTGTATATAGATTCTCTTTTTTTTCTACCATGTTATTGACTTGTTTATTGTTTACTCCATGTGTAACTCTGTGTTGTTGTCTGTTCACACTGCTATGCTTTATCTTGGCCAGGTCACAGTTGCAAATGAGAACTTGTTCTCAACTAGCCTACCTGGTTAAATAAAGGTGAAATAAAAAATAAAATAAATAAAAATTGAAGAACTGGGAATATTGAACCACCAGCTTTCATATGTTCTCATGTTCTGTCACGCCCTGACCTGAGATATCTATGTTTTCTTTATATTTTGGTTACGTCAGGGTGTGACTAGGGTGAGTACGTTAGTTTTTGTACTGTCTAGGGTTTTTGTATGTATAGAGTGTTTGTAGGTCTAGGTGATTTGTATATCTATGGTGGCCTAATATGGTTCCCAATCAGAGGCAGCTGTTTATCGTTGTCTCTGATTGGGGATCATATTTAGGTAGCCATTTTCCCTTTGGTGTTCGTGGGTTCTTGTTCTATGTTTAGTTGCCTGTCTGCACTATCCATATAGCTTCACGGTTCGTTTTTGTTATTTTGTTAGTTTGTTCAGTGTTCATTCGTTAAAATAAATAAGTATGTACGCATAACACGCTGCGCCTTGGTCTCCTCCTTACAACGGCCGTGACATGTTCTGAGCAAGGAACTTAAACGTTAGCTTTTTTACATGGCACATATTGCACTTTTACTTTCTTCTCCAACACTGTGTTTTTGCATTATTTAAACTAAATTGAACATGTTTCATTATTTATTTAAGACTAAATAGATTTTATTTATGTATTATATTAAGTTAAAATAAAAGTGTTCATTGTTCATTCATTATTGTTGTAATTGTCATTATTACAAATATATATATAAAAACCGATTAATCGATATCGGCTTTTTTTGGTCCTCCAATAATCGGTATCGGTATTGGCATTGAAAAATCATAATCGTTCGACCTCTAGTCTCAACATCAACAGTGAAGACGTGACTCCGGGATGCTGGCCTTCTAGGCAGAGTTGCAAAGAAAAAGCCATATATCAGACTGGCCAATAAAAATTAAATATTAAGATGGGCAAAAGAACACAGATACTGGACAGAGGAACTTTGCCTAGAAGGCCAGCATCCCGGAGTTGCTTCTTCACTGTTGATGTTAAGACTGGTGTTTTGCGGGGACTATTTAATGAAGTTGACAGTTGAGGACTTGTGAGGCGTCTGTTTCTCAAACTAGACACTCTAATGTACTTGTCCTCTTGCTCAGTTGTGCACCGGGGCCTCCCACTCCTCTTTCTATTCTGGTTAGAGCCAGTTTGCGCTGTTTTGTGAAGGGAGTAATACACAGCGTTGAACGAGATCTTCAGTTTCTTGGCAATTTCTCGCATGGAATAGCCTTCATTTCTCAGAACAAGAATAGACTGACGAGTTTCAGAAGAAAGTTCTTTGTTTCTGGTCATTTTGAGTCTGTAATTGAACCCACAAATGCTGATTGTCACGTGTGCTCCCTCTCCCACCTCTAGGTCACCAGGCGGCTCATTAGGGCGCACACCTGTCACCATCGTTACGCACACCTGCGTGTCATCAGATTCACCTGGACTCCATCACTTCCCTGATTACCTTCCCTATATATGTCACTCCCTTTCCTTCCCCAGGCGTCATTGTTTCCGTTTCTGTTTCATGTCTGTGCGTTGTTCGTGTTCTGTATTATTTTGCATTTATTTATAAAAACACTCACTCCCTGAACTTGCTTCCTGACTTTCAGTGCACATCGTTACACTGATGCTCCAGATACTCAACTAGTCTAAAGAAGGCCAGTTTTTTGTTTCTTTAATCAGCACAACAGTTTTCAGCTGTGCTAACATAATTGCAAAAGGGTTTTCTAATGATCAATTAGCCTTTTAAAAGGATAAACTTGGATTAGCTAACACAACGTGCCATTGGAACACAGAAGTGATGGTTGCTGATAATGGGCTTCTGTACGCCTATGTAGATATTCCATAAAAAAACTGCCGGTTCCAGCTACAATAGTCATTTACAACATTAACAATGTCTACACTGTATTTCTGATCAATTTGATGTTATTGTAATGGACAACAAACATGTGTTTTTCGTTCAAAAACAAGGACATTTCTAAGTGACCCCAAAAACTTGAAAGGTAGTGTATATTATTATGCAAGTCAATTAAGAACAAATCCTTATTTACAATGACGGCCTACACCAGCCAAACCTGTGCCAATTGTGCGCCACCCTATGGGACTCCCAATCTTGGCCGGTTGTAATAAAGCCTGGATTTGAACCTGGGTGTCTGTAGTGATGCCTTTTGCACTGAGATGCAGTGCCTTAGACCGCTGCGCCACTTGGGAGCCCTAATATACAGTGTCAGATGGAAAAAGGTAGATCTCTACTCATCACTTCCACTCCCTCGGAACCTATATAATTAGAAGGAAGGAAAATACTTTAGTGTATCACACTTAAAACGAGGTTGTGCTTTCAATGCAACCATTGGGGAGTTGCAAAGATACACAATGACTGTTCACTTCTTTCACTTTAGATGGGCGGCTTTCAACACAACATTTTTTTTTAAGTGCACAGAAACATTGGCAATAAACCCTGAAGGGCTTGAGGTTGTTTTGAGTTCAAATCAGTTTTACACAATCATTGCTAGACACCGAAGGTTATCTAACTAGAGAGGAAGGGTAAGTGAGTTAATCCCTTTGGTTGAGTTGAGTTGAGTTCAGATAGTGAGGATATTAGTCTGTTATATAGCCACACCCGCTGCTCCAATAAGTATGGCCAACTCATCATAATAGACTATACGCTCCTTTAAAAAAATAGTTCCAAGCCCCAATGTACTAAAAAGGAAGTGGTCACTCAGTACAAGCAATAGCCAATAAATGATTTGCTAACATTATTAATTAATTCATATTCCCAATTAAATGTTGCTGATTATTTGGCCAGATGTGCATTTTCCATTAACACCACTGACTGTGAATATCAGGTGCTCTAGGTGGGGGAAAACATAAATAGAGTCAATTGTCGATTGGTTTCACAAATATTTGCGTTGACATTTGGTTTTCTAAGCTGTGTAATGACATAGCGGGTTAATGAGCATCACAGCTGTTAGCCAGGGCTACACATTAACTATCTTTGTGCTCAACTCTGCTTTCACTTGGTTTGTTCATTATCTAAGATCACATGAGGATCTAAATTTGAGATCACAGCCAGTTCTTGACTTTGGCAGGAGCTCACCAGAGCTGAGTACCGGTACCTCAAATGTTCTACTGCTTGAGCTCCTGTTCCTAGAATATTACATCAAAAGTATAGTGGAGCTCCTGCACCTAAAGATAAACTGTACCGGCACCTATTTCAGTTCAAGTAAAGCACGGATGCATTGCTTGCTGTTTGGGGTATTTTAGGCTGGGTTTCTGTACAGCACTTTGATATATCAGCTGATGTAAGAAGGGTTATATAAATACATTTGATTTGATTTGATTACAGACAAAATGTTTACAAGACACTGTGTTTCCCTTCTGGTCTCAATGACCTAAAACAGATAGGCCTACACATTTTTTTTATGATACTATCTTCTTTGTAACAACCAACCAAGGACAAGAACCCAACAGGGAAGGGAAACTGTCATAAAGGCAAATGGTTCATTTTCCACAGGTCTTCTTAGCCTTCATTAGAGTTCTGTGGAAGACAGGGACAGATTTACTAGAATGTTTGTCTTTCTCCTAACATTGACTTGAATTTTGTTTGAATTGTTATTCTTCCGAAATGACATTGCTTAGTAAATCTGATCCCAATGTGTGTGGCTTTTCAAAACACTAAGACTTGAGCTCTTCTATCTTTGCTAATAAATCAGTGGCTCTCTCTCTACCCAACCAAGGAATTCTAGCCACCCTTTGAAATTGACTGGGACACAGCCAACTGCCAGGCTCCTGAGAAATACCAAGGTTCTGTTTGTCCAACAAATACCATGAAATTCACTATATATTTTAGAGACTGCTGCTTTGGGCCATCAGCAGGCTTCTCTTGAACTTATTTCTTGGACAGGCAGAGAGATACACACACTTGTAAAACATTAACATACAAGTAGGACATTCAACTTTTTTTAACTAGTAATTTACAGCAGCCATTACGGTGAAAATGTGCTTTGAAAATAGCATTACATTTTTTTTTTTTAAGTTGTGTTGTTCATCTGTTTCCACTCCCTATCCATTTATGGGCACAAAGGCATGATTTTGTCACCGATAAGCATTTTAACTGTCTTATTCTAACCTTTATTCAAAGCACTTAACCTCAAGCATGTTCCCTTTCAAATGACACTATGGTTATGCTTAACTGCATCCTCCTACTATACATGCTAATTATAAGAATTTAACTTATAATATTGCTTGACCTAAAAATCTCTGGCGTTGAAGGTGATAAACATGTAGTAAATTTGTTAATAATCATACCAAGAACTGCCGTACCTGAAGAGGTTCTCATTGCATTCCTCAAAGCAGGATCTAAGTGAGGATCTAAGCAAAAGAAGGGCAATCTGAGTGATCTAAGGAATCCTGGCCTAAATGTTGTTATCAGTGCATGGCAGACTGGGCCTTTGCATCTCTAATGTACTGCAGCAAGTGCCCTCTGGCTGCCACCAAATGTGTGCTTGCTTGTTGGAGCTCAGCTAAGCTCACCCTGGCTACAGTATGTGTGTGGATGTGACATGCAGCAGAGCCCATCCCCCTGCTCTGTTCTTCTGGTGGGTAGCTGGAACACACACCTGTGAGGCATGGTTTTGTCCCGCGCTGGATCATTGCACTCACCCCTAACTTTCCTGCCACCTCAGGGTTGGCTAAATTAAATGAATCACAGGTTACACACGGATGGTGCCCATCCTATCTATCATTACCATTACTAATCATTATTGAATGTCAGGTATGTCAATATATTTTGCTCTTTCGGTAATACAGCAATGCTGACCATAGTTAAAATACATCTTTATTTGATGAAGTTGGACTTCATGGATTGTTCTTTATCTAAATATATTCAATGTTTATGGCTGCAATGTTTTTAAATAGTGCACAGTGCACTGCACACACACAGTGTGTTCTGTCTGGGCCACTGCCCTTAGCACCCTGTTCTAAACCAATAATTCACCCCGACCCATGCCACACTCATCCACTCTCAGTTGGGACAATTACACCAGGTCACCAATCATTCCACTTTTCACAGGAATTCATCTAAACTATCAGAGAATGGATTACAGCTGAATAGATAAAACCATGGTTGCACCACAGCAGATGCCTGAGTTGCTATTTAGTAGAACGACAACCATTTGTTATAAACTCGGGGTTATAACCATGTTATGAACTCATTAAATAAGTGCACAAGAATGGAGTTGCAGGCAGATCTATTTTTAAGAATGAAAAACAGCAGAAGTAATGCTGTTGGTTACTTGAATTTACCAAAATTCTTCTGAAATGATAACAGTGATAATATACTTTTCAATAAACATCTGGGTGTGCAATACAGTGTCCCATACTATGAAAAAAAAACGTATGATATCCCGTGTGTATTCACTTTTTAATGTCCTTACATATTTCCTATTCATATTCAGAGGCTCCCATCTCAAGCTCTCATTTGGGGGATAGAGTCACTTTCTTTTGAATAAATGTCATTAACATGCATGATTTCTCCAATGACAAAGCTCGTTACCTCTGGTTTTCCATTGTTAATTTGTAGCAAGGCCGCTGTCAAAGGGCATTCTGAAACACACAATGACTGGACCCACGCACTACTGAATATAAATACTCATTGTGCTTCTAGCCTATTAACACGCATTCAACACGTAGGTCTCCAAAACATAGAGAGTAAAAAAAATGTTTAAGACCTTAAAATATTTAAAAACCATGTACGAATAGCAATAGTTAATTTATCTCCATAACGAAACAATTGTGGAACGTTGCGTTAATAGGAAACGTTTTTAAATACACAGTATCGTTTTAAATGCACAATATTCTCCTCCCTTGACAAGAAAACGGTCCCACAGGAATTTGATCAATGGACCTGCTACCATGCATCAAGTGATGAACGCTCCAACTAACGTTACTGTAAAATGGAGACTGGAGACGCACAATAAGTAGCCTAACCTACCCACACGAAGTGTAAGCCTAATAAATGTCACATAACTAATTCAACAACAATATCAACAACAAAACAGACGAAACTTACATTCTCTTATCTGAAGGAATAAGTTGCCGGTGCATGGCTAGAGAGAATCCAAATAAACTGCCGGGTTCCCCGTCTTTCCTCAGGACATTCAAGGTATCCAGGTTGAAGGCTGATATATGAGTCCATTCTAGCAAACAAAAAAGTGCCACATGAATTGGAAAATATCTTATTGAGAGAACCATTGCGCTAGGACCTAATGGTACCACTATAGTCCAATGTTGTGCCGCTGTCTCCACGTTCCACTACACCTCGCTCAGGATTCTCTGCTGAATGGTACTGTTGTTTTCCCGGGGTTATGGATTAAGTTCGTGCAGTACAGCGCCCCTCCCTCCTCTGCTTGGTTTTCACTACTTAACACATCGACAAAAGTCAAAATTGGCTATGGTAAACATTCTTGAAAACAAAAATCAGCTTTTTGTTTTTCATTTAAGGTTGGAATTAGGTTTAGTATTAGCAGTGTGGTTACGATTAGAGTTCAGGTTAGGGTTATGTTTAAATCACATTTTAAGAAGAGAAATTGTAGAAATAAACGGGGTTTAGCCATTTGTGGCTGTGTTGACTAGTGACACTCCTTTGCTGTCCTCCACCCTTTACTTACGTCACCTTGCAAATCCCCACAACAGTTTTCTGGGGTTTGATTTTAATTACATTTTACCTGCAATGGCCATTCAGTAGTCGTCATTCATTCCAGTTTCCATTTGAGGTTTATTAGTGTGAAATTTACCATTACTTTTAGATATTTTTTCCCCTTGACATGGTCAAATAACTATGGAAGCCCATTCCCACCACCAAAAACAATATAAAATGTAGATACTATCTCAAAATGTCGAGGTACTTAAGTCAAAAATTCGACATACTAAATCGAAATTTCGAGATACTAACAACAACAAAAATGTAGATGCCCCAACACTTTTATTCGGTTAAAAAAATATGGACACAAAAGCAAGTATTGTTATTTAGACTGATTTGCCTCATTGTCAACTCACGCGCAATTAATCTGTGCTTCAGTCTGATCAACTGTAGTTTACTGATAACCACCACAGCTGCAGGTAGCCTAGAGAAGCCTATGCGCTCTGATCCCTCTGGCCAGGGGAAATTAAGCGGTAATGTCATGTATTTATAGCCTAAGCTATGCATTTATAGCCTAAAAAAGGCCTATTTATTTGTGCTAAGAAAAATGGGAATGTGATAAAATGTTGTTTATATTCAAACTTCAGGTGGCTAAACTACCTAGACCTTTTCAATCCAAAAATTATTGACTGGAATTAATCAATCAACACAATAGTGATGACATACTATGTGAGTAACTTTTTAATTACAGATGCCCTGATAATTCTATTGTCCAATCGCATTTGTTGTTTAGTAAAAAAAATACATATGACTTGTATGACTAGCCCATATAAAACCATTTTACAGCTAATTTATTACTATGTCATACAAGGGTCCGGAGTTTTACCTGGTTAGGTTAGCCCAGAGGTTCTCAAACTTCTCCTCGGGGACACCCATATGTTTCTCAATTTTGTTTTAGCCTTGAACTAGTTCACTTGATTGACCTAATCAAGGGCTTGATGATTAGTTGACCATTTGAATCAGGTGTGCTAGTTCTGGAATAGATAAAATACATGAACCGGCAGGGGGTCCCCGAGGAGAGGTTTGAGAACCACTGGTATTCACTGTAGCCAATATTGATCAGAAATGGCTATTTGGTAACGAGACTGGACTGAGAGATACATGTAGTCTATTCATGTAACGGCAGTCTAGCTCTTCCTCCTCCTCAGACGAGGAGAGGCGAGAAGGATCGGAGGACCAATGTGCAGTGTGGTAAGTTTCCATGATTTAATAACATGAAAACTAGACAAAATACAAAACAACAAACGTACTAACCGTCACAGTCCCGTGTGGCACAAACACTGACACAGAAAACAACCACCCACAAATCCCCAACACAAAACAAGCCACCTATATATGATTCTCAATCAGGGACAACGATTGACAGCTGCCTCTAATTGAGAACCATATTAGGCTGAACACAGAAACAGACAAACTAGACACACAACATAGAATGCCCACCCAGCTCACGTCCTGACCAACACTAAAACAAGCACAACACATAAGAACTCTGGTCAGGACGTTACAATTCATCAATGTATATGTACCAATAATCACACTCTTATGCCGACAAATTATAATCAAAAGAGGTCCATATGTTTTAGGGCATCTAGCTAATAATGTCAAAGTGGCCAGGGCTTTTTAGT
Organism: Salvelinus namaycush; assembly: GCF_016432855.1. NCBI lineage: Eukaryota > Metazoa > Chordata > Actinopteri > Salmoniformes > Salmonidae > Salvelinus > Salvelinus namaycush. Next base: position 13,200,470 of record NC_052319.1, on the reverse strand, counting down.
ATTACTAATGTTTGGACATGGATGGACAGCAGGTCAACTGTGAAGCTAACCAGTTGGATAATGAACCTCCCAAATCCAGGCAGAAAAAGAGACACAGTTGAAGTCGGAAGTTTACATAGACCTTAGCCAAATACATTCAAACTCAGTTTTTCACAATTCCTGACATTTAATCCTTGTAAAAATTCCCTGTCTTAGGTCAGTTAGGATCACCACTATATTTTAAGAATGTGAAATGTCAGAATAATAGTAGAGAGAAGGATTTATTTCAGCTTTCATCACATTCCCAGTGGGTCAGAAGTTTACATACACTCAATTAGTATTTGGTAGCGTTGCCTTTAAATTGTTTAACTTGGGTCAAACGTTTTAGGTAGCCTTCCACAAGCTCCTCATAATAAGTTGGGTGAATTTTGTCCCATTCCTCCTGACAGAGCTGGTGTAACTGAGTCAGGTTTGTAGGCCTCCTTGCTCGCACACGCTTTTTCAGTTCTGCCCACAAATTTCCTATAGGATTGAGGTCAGGGCTTTGTGATGGCGACTCCAATACCTGGACTTTGTTGTCCTTAAGCCATTTTGCCACAACATTGGAAGTATGCTTGGGGTCATTGTTCATTTGGAAGACGCATTTGCTACCAAGCTTTAACTTCCTGACTAATGTCTTGACATGTTGCTTCAATATATCCACATAATTTCCATCCTCATGATGCTATCTATTTTGTGAAGTGCACCAGTCCCTCCTGCAGCAAAGCACCCCCACAACATGATGCTGCCACCCCCGTGCTTCACAGTTGGGATGGTCTTCTTCGGCTTGCAAGCATCCCCCTTTTTCCTCCAAACATAACGATGGTCATTATGGCCAAACAGTTCTATTTTTGTTTCATCAGACCAGAGGACATTTCTCCAAAAAGTACGATCTTTGTCCCCATGTGCAGTTGCAAACCGTAGTCTGGCTTTTTTATGGCGGTTTTGGAGCAGTGGCTTCTTCCTTGCTGAGCGGCCTTTCAGGTTATGTCAATATAGGGCTGTTTTACTGTGGATATAGATACGTTTGTACCTGTTTCCTCCAGCATCTTCACAAGGTCCTTTGCTGTTGTTCTGGGATTGATTTGCACTTTTCGCACCAAAGTACGTTCATCTCTAGGAGACAGAATGCGTCTCCTTCCTGAGCGGTATGACAGCTGCGTGGTCCCATGGTCTTTATACTTGCGTACTATTGTTTGTACAGATGAACGTGGTACCCTAAGGCGTTTGGAAATTGCGCCCAAAGATGAACCAGACTTGTGGAGGTCTACAATTTTGTTTCTGAGGTCTTTTGATTTTCCCATCTTGTCAAGCAAAGAGGCACTGAGTTTGAAGGTAGGCCTTGAAATGCATCCACAGGTACACCTCCAATTGACTCAAATTATGTCAATTAGCCTATCACAAGGTTCTAAAGCCATGACATAATTTTCTGGAATTTTCCAAGCTGTTTAAAGTTACAGTCAACTTTAGTGTAGTGTATGTGTATGTAAACTTCTGACCCACTGGAATTGTGATACAGTGAATTATAAGTCAAATAATCTGTCTGTAAACAATTATTGGAAAAATTACTTGTGTCATGCACAAAGTAGATGTCCTAACCGACTTGCCAAAACTATAGTTTGTTAACAATAGATTTGTGGAGTGTTTGAAAAACGAGTTTTAATGACTCCAACCTAAGTGTATGTAAACTTCCGACTTCAACTGTAGGTAGAATTGGCAATCTGACTTGTCCAGTCTTTGCCTCAAGCCTTTTTTGTTCATTAAGCTGCAAGGATTGGAGCTTCTCAAATTCAGGCTCCATAAGAAAACTTAAAGATTTTCATTTTAAAAGCTTCTTAAAACAAGGAATACTTTTGATAGACAATGGTCAATTTGATAGGATCCTAATCCTTCATCAATAAGAGAATGGCTTCTAAAATATGTATGACCATTCTGACTCATAACACCTGGCGGACACAATGTTCATGAATAAGTAATTATTCCTAAATGTTGCGGTCTCTACACTTACAGTATGTCTCAAATGAAATGGCATCCTTCTCTCCCAGGGAACCATGCCAGCTCCTTGGCACATCCCCTTACAGGAAGAACACAGCTAATGTGCCAGCCATGCCCTGCTATCTTCTCAATACATTTTGGGAACATAAAACAAATGAATGATGCATGTAGTTCTGTCCTTGAGCTGTTCTGTCCTTGAGCTGTTCTTGTCTAATGATGTTCTGTATTATGTCATTCTGTATTATGTTTCATGTTTTGTGTGGGCCCCAGGAAGAGTAGCTGCTGCTTTTGCATCAGCTAATGGGCATCCTAATAAAATACCAAATACCAAAAATACCAAAATGAGTCAGAGCAACTGTGGGTCAGAGCTGAGGACATCCTAAAATGCTGACCACACCGCCCGCGTCGCGTGCGCGAGCGGTGAAAAATAAATGTACACATACATGTTATTCAGTCATTGCACCCACACTGCTTGAGCGCATCAACGAGCGTCTGCGTAGCCAGGCACTAAAATAGAACTTGGTTCTCCCATTGGGTGATTGTGGGTGATTGAAAGATGAACTGAGGTCCACACTCCAGTCCATTTGGTGGTGGTAATGCATCTTAAAGTTGGTTGCCAACCTCCATATAAAGTCCAAAGAAGAAGAAGATGCCTGAAGGAGGAGAGATTACTAGAAACGAACTCGGTTTACCCTTTTATCTGTGGATTAATTGTTGGAGTAGAGGACCATTTCAGGTAAAATAACAGCCCAATGTTTATATCCCAGGACAGATTAACTAGCAACAGCAAGTTAGCTCGCTAAATTGCCATAAATGTTTCATGCTTTTCGACCTGTCCCCAAATTAATATAGTTGGTTCAAAGTTAGTTTTGATATTTCAACCTGCGTGTCCTGATTGTGTCTGGTGTGGGTGGACCAAATCAACATGCGCGCGAGCGGTGTGGTCAGCATGTAAGGGGCACTCTGCCCTCAGTCTGATGAACTAGAGGATAACACTGTGCATAACACTCTTGTTGGGAGACTTCTGACTCAAAGTGTGAGCATTAGTCTTCTCTCTGTTGGACAAAGGTGTGAATACAGTTTGTTGGCATGTCCTGCAAGAAAATATTATTGATGAGTAGAGTGTACTTTAGCCTCAATGAATACTTTAAAAAAAGTTATTGATAACCCAACCCTGTGTACATTTGTTCACACATATCAAACACACATGGTCTTAACATGTTTCAATGGAATGTTTGCCGCCTATTTCTCATTCACAAAATATTGTGTTTGATCATGCCTTTAAGATGGTTTACAGATTGAACTGACCTGAGCCTTATTCTCACTGCAGAGAACAAAACAATGTGGGCATTGTAGAGACCTCAAAGCTAAATCTGTCCCCATTTCAGCTAGTCAAAGATTATAGGGAGAGAGAGTGAGAAAGAGAGAGAGAGAGAAATTCCATCTAGACACAATTGCTCTAGAGCACACAAAAAACGATACATACCTAGGCCTACATATCAGCGCCACAGGTAACTCCCAAAAGCTGTGAACGATCTGAGAGACGCCATCAAACGGAACATAAAATTTGACATACCAATTATGATCTGACTAAAAATACTTGAATCAGTTATAGAATCCATTGCCCTTTATTGTTGTGAGGTCTGGGATCCGCTCACCAACCAGGAATTCACAAAATGGGACAAACACCAAATTGAGACTGCATGCCGAAATATGCAAAAATGTCCTACAACGTAAAACACAAAATAATCCATGCAGAGCAGAATTAGGCCAATACCCGCTAATTATCAAACTCAAGCTGGTCCTTGGGCAGGCTGGTCCTTGGCCTCTGTTCACAAACACAAACAGAGCCCCAGGACAGCAACACAACTAAATCATGTGAAAACAAAAAGATAATTACTTGACACATTGGAAAGAATTAACAAAAAAAACAAAGCAAACTAGAATACTATTTGGCCATAAACAGAGAGTACACAGTGGCAGAATGCCTGGCCACTGTGACTGCCCCAAAATTAAGGAAAGCTTTGGCTATGTACAGACTCAGTGAGCATAGCCTTGCTATTGAGAGAGGCTGCCATAGGCAGACCTGGCTCCAAAGAGAAGACAGGCTATGTGCACACTGCCCACAAAATCAGGTGAAAACTGAGCTGCACTTCCTAACCTCCTGCCAAATGTATAACTATATTAGAGACACATATTTCCCTCAGATTACCCAGACCCACAAAGAATTTGAAAACAAATCCAATTTTGATAAACTCCCATATCTTTTGGGTGAAATACCACAGTGTGCCATCACAGCAGCAAGATTTGTGACCTGTTGCCACAAGAAAATAGCAACCAGTGAAGAACAAACACCATTGTAAATACAACCTATGTTTATTTATTTTCCCTTTTGTACGTTAACTATTTGCACATCGTTACAACACTGTACAGTAGCCATACTATGACATTTGAAATGTCTCTATTCCTTTGGAACTTTTGTGAGTGTAATGTTTGCTGTTCATTTTTTGTTTATTTCACTTTTGTTTATTATCCATATCAGTTGCTTTGGCACTTTAAACATATGTTTCCCAATCCAATAAAGCCTTTTGAATTCAATCGAGAGGGGCGAGGTGCCTATGACTGGGAGGCGCCTATGCCAGCCAGGTCATTATAATGGAAGCATTACTGGTTACAGCAAAGATGTGTCAGAACACAAGGATTACAATAATGGAGATCACAAGAGCAAAGCAAGATACCATTAGGCAAGTCTCTTTACTAATGTAATCCAGTTATCTCATGAGGTAGAACAAATAGTACAGTGCATGTATGTTTCCATCCCGGAGCAAGCACCAATTAGCCTGAAGCTAGCCCGGCTAGGGCTCCTGTGCTACCACCGAAGCCCACTCCTGGGCTACAATATCCGGACCCCTTCTACTGCCGTACGGGGCACGGAACCCCGCCGATCCTCTACGACTAGAATACCGTCATAATCTGCCCGAGGACTCCAACAGGCCACTCAGGCGCGACGCCCACTGAAGGCCCATTCTGCTAACCTGCTAGGCCTGCTAGCTACCTAGAGCTACCTGGAACCCTACTAATTCCACGACTGGTCTATCGACGTCACCACACGAAGAGGCAAAAACAGACTTACCCCCATCGCGACATCCCCCAAAGGCTAACTTGCTATCCCCGGTCTGCTAACTGCTAGCTTGCCTGCCCCGGTCTGCTAGCTTGCCTGCCCCGGTTTGCTAACTGCTAGCTTGCCTGCCCCGGTCTGCTAACTGCTAACCCCTGCTAACTGCTTGCTTGCTAACCCGGTCTGCTAACTGCTAGCTTGCCAGCCCCGGTCTGCTAACTGCTAGCTTGTTTAGCCCCGGCCTACTAACTGTTAGCATCGGCCTGCTAACTGTCTGAATCGCCGTGTCCCCAGTCAGCCAAACCACTCACTGGACCCATATGTTCACTTGGCTACGCATGCCTCTCTCTAATATCAATATGCCTCGTCCATTACTTGTCCTGGTTAGTGATTACTGTCTTATTTCACTGTAGAGCCTCTTGCCCTGCTCAATATGCCTTAACCAACCATGCTGTTCCACCTCCTACATATGCGATGACATCACCTGGTTTAAACGTCTCTAGAGACTATATCTCTCTCATCATTACTCATTGCCTAGGTTTACCTCCAATGTACTCACATCCTACCTTACCTTTGTCTGTACACTATGCCTTGAATCTATGCTATCGAGCCCAGAAACCTGCTCCCTTTACTCTCTGTCCCGAACGTGCTAGACGGCCAGTTCGTATAGCATTTAGCCGTACCCTTATCCTACTTCTCCTCTGTTCCTCTGGTGATGTAGAGGTTAATCCAGGTCCTGCAGTGCCTAGCCCCACTCCCACTCTCCAGGTGCTCTCATTTGTTGACTTCTGTAACCGTAAAAGCCTTGGTTTCATGCATGTTAACATTAGAAGCCTACTCCCTAAGTTTGTTTTACTCACTGCTTTAGCACACTCTGCCAACCTGGATGTCTTAACCGTGTCTGAATCCTGGCTTAGGAAAACCACCAAAAACCCTGAAATCTCCATCGCTAACTATAACATTTTCCGCCAAGATAGAACTGTAAAAGGGGGCGGTGTTGCAATCTACTGCAAAGATAGCCTGCAGAGTTCTGTATTACTATCCAAGTCTGTACCCAAACAATTCGAGCTTCTACTTCTAAAAATGCACCTTTCCAGAAACAAGTCTCTCACTGTTGCCGCTTGCCATAGACCTCCCTCTGCCCCCAGCTGTGCCCTCGATACCATATGTGAATTGATTGCCCCCATCTATCTTCTGAGCTCGTGCTACTAGGTGACCTAAACTGGGACATGCTTAACACCCCGGCCATCCTACAATCTAAGTTTGATGCCCTCAATCTCACAAAAATGATCAATGAACCTACCAGGTACAACTCCAAATCTGTAAACATGGGCACCCTCATAGATGTCATCCTAACTAACTCACCCTCCAAATACACCTCTGCTGTCTTCAATCAAGATCTCAGCGATCACTGCCTCATTGCCTGCATCCGTAATGGGTCTGCGTCCAAACGACCACCCCTCATCACTGTCAAACGCTCCCTAAAATACTTCTGCGAGCAGGCCTTTCTAATCAACCTGGCCGGGGTATCCTGGAATGACATTGACCTCATCCCGTCAGTAGATGATGCCTGGCTATTCTTTTAAAGTGCCTTCCTCACCATCTTAAATAAGCATGCCTCATTCAAAAAATGTAGAACTAGGAATAGATATAGTCCTTGGTTCACTCCAGACCTGTCTGCCCTTGACCAGCACAAAAACATCCTGTAGCGTTCTGCATTAGCATCGAACAGCCCTCGTGATATGCAACTTTTCAGGGAAGTTAGGAACAAATATACACAGGCAGTTAGGAAAGCTAAGGCTAGCTTTTTCAAACAGAAATTTGCATCCTGTAGTACTAACTCAAAAAAGTTCTGGGACACTGTAAAGTCCATGGATAATAAGAGCACCTCCTCCCAGCTGCCCACTGCTCTGAGGCTAGGAAACACTGTCACCACCAATAAATCCACTATAATTGAGAATTTCAATAAGCATTTCTCTAAGGCTGGCCATGCTTTCCACCTGGCTACCCATACCCCGGTCAACTGCCCGGCACCCTCCACAGCAACCCGCCAAAGCCCCCACCATTTCTCCTTCACCCAAATCCAGATAGCTGATGTTCTGAAAGAGCTGCAAAATCTGGACCCTTACAAATCAGCCGGGCTAGACAATCTGGACCCTCTCTTTCTAAAATTATCTGCCGAAATTGTTGCAACCCTTATTACTAGCCTGTTCAACCTCTCTTTCGTATCGTCTGAGATTCCCAAAGATTGGAAACCTGCCACGGTCATCCCCCTCTTCAAAGGGGGTGACACTCTAGACCCAAACTGCTACAGACCTATATCTATCCTACCCTGTCTTTCTAAGGTCTTCGAAAGCCAAGTTAACAAACAGATTACCGACCATTTCGAATCCCACCGTACCTTCTCCGCTATGCAATCTGGTTTCAGAGCTGGTCATGGTTGCACCTCAGCCACGCTCAAGGTCCTAAACGACATCATAACCGCCATCGATAAGAGACATTACTGCACAGCCGTATTCATCGACCTGGCCAAGGCTTTCGACTCTGTCAATCACCACATTCTTATTGGCAGACTCGACAGCCTTGGTTTCTCAAATGATTGCCTCGCCTGGTTTACCAACTACTTCTCTGATAGTGTGTCAAAACGGAGGGCCTGTTGTCCGGACCTCTGGCAGTCTCTATGGGGGTGCCACAGGGTTCAATCCTCGGGCCGACTCTCTTCTCTGTATACATCAATGATGTTGCTCTTGCTGCTGGTGATTCTCTTATACACCTCTACGCAGACGTCTCCATTCTGTACACTTCTGGCCCCTCTTTGGACACTGTATTAACTAACCTCCAGATGAGCTTCAATGCCATACAACTCTCCTTCCGTGGCCTCCAACTGCTCTTAAACGCAAGTAAAACTAAATGCATGCTATTCAACCGATCACTGCCCGCACCTGCTCGCCCGTCCAGCATCACTACTCTGGACGGCTCTGACTTAGAATACGTGAACAACTACAAATACCTAGGTGTCTGGTTAGATTGAAAACTCTCCTTCCAGACTCACATTAAGCATCTCCAATCCAAAATTAAATCTAGAATCGGCTTCCTATATCGCAACAAAGCATCCTTCACTCATGCTGCCAAACATACCCTCGTAAAACTGACCATCCTACCGATCCTCGACTTCGGTGATGTCATCTATAAAATAGCCTCCAACACTCTACTCAACAAACTGGATGCAGTCTATCACAGTGCTATCCGTTTTGTCACCAAAGCCCCATACACTACCCACCATTGCGACCTGTACGCTCTCGTTGGTTGGACCTCGCTTCATACTCGTCGCCAAACCCACTGGCTACAGGTTATCTACAAGTCTCTGCTAGGTAAAGCCCCTCCTTATCTCAGCTCACTGGTCACCATAGCAGCACCCACTCGTAGCACGCGCTCCAGCAGGTATATCTCACTGGTCACCCCCAAAGCCAATTCCTCCTTTGGTCGTCTTTCCTTGCAGTTCTCTGCTGCCAACGACTGGAACGAACTGCAAAAATCTCTGAAGCTGGAAACACTTTTCTCCCTCACTAGCTTTAAGCACCAGCTGTCAGAGCAGCTCACAGATTACTGCACCTGTACATAGCCCATCTATAATTTAGCCCAAACAACTACCTCTTCCTCTACTGTATTTATTTTGCTCCTTTGCACCCCATTATTTATATTTCTACTTTGCACATTCTTCCACTGCAAATCTACCATTCCAGAGTTTTACTTGCTATATTGTATTTACCTCGCCACCATGGCCTTTTTTGCCTTTACCTCCCTTATCTCACCTCATTTGCTCACATTGTATATAGACTTATTTTTCTACTGTATTATTGACTGTATGTTTGTTTTACTCCATGTGTAACTCTGTGTTGTTGAATGTGTCGAATTGCTATGCTTTATCTTGGCCAGGTCGCAGATGCAAATGAGAACTTGTTCTAAACAAGCCTACCTAGTTAAATAAAGGTGAATAAAAAAATAAAAAAATGTATGTATGTAGCGTTATGCTCAGCATTTACTCAACAAAAATATAAAAATAGTTTCCATCAAGTCAATGTATGCTTTATATTTGTAATAAAGCAGGATATTGACTTCCAATACTAAGGAACTTGATTCTTTATCCTCTCAAACTACAATCTTGTGAAACACAAAGTCAATTACATGACCATTCTAAGTCAGGAACAAGAATTCCAGATTACTTGTTGTATAGCTTCTGAGTCAAATTGTCCCCATTATGAACAACAATTATGAACTCTTACAAGTCCAAGCGTCTTGGTGCCCGCCTATCTCTTAGGGTAACCGCGGTCAATCTGACTCTCAATAACAATGTCTTTAGACTGTGGCGTTGTCACAGGTGTAGGCATGCAAGTAGCCTGTGTCACAGTCTCGTCACACACTTGCGTGGATGCAGCTGAGTCAATGTCCTGAGAATTTGACTGTGAGCCCCCAGGTGATGACTGCTGGGTCAAAGGGTCACCCAGCAACAGTTCTGGACCACTCACGACTGGTGGTTCTGTCGGTGTGACAGTAACTGATTTGTGTGCCTTCTCCAGATGACGTCCTCTGCAGGTTGAACAGTGTAGGACACAGGACCAGTCTGAGCAATGACTGTAGCAGGAACGCACGTTGGTCCATTGAGGTAGTTCCTAGCTAGACCGTTTCTCCAGGATTGAAAGCTCTGTCCTTTGCTCTCAGTTCACAATGTATGACATGACTCTTCTGTTGACTTCGCACTTCGTCTCTTTTGCGTTCTGAGGTTTGAGTAGGTTTAAGCTTGTGCGTAGCTCTCTTTTCACGAGTAGCGATGCAGGCGAAGCCTTGGTGTTTGCATGCAGCGTGTTCCTGTAGGATAGCATAAAGCTGTTCAAGCGTCCCTTGACCCTAAGACACTTTCAAGGCATGTTTCATGGTCTGTAGGAACCTCTCCATCAGCCCATTGGTAGATGGATGATACATTTCAGACCTGATGTGCTGTCTGCCATTCACATGTAGGAACATGGACATTTCTTGGGACACTAGCTGCGGTCCGTTGTCGCTAACAAGTTGGAGTGGCGACCCTAACCGACTAAACACTTCTCCAATCTTCTCAATGGTCTTCTCAGTAGTCGTAGACCTCATGATTGCAACCTCTGGCCACTTGCTATAAGCATCCATGACCATGAAAAACATTCTGTCTTTGATTGGACCTGCAAAGTCAATGCTTTCTCCTCAATGCTTCCATCCAATCTAGACCACCAGAAGTAGCTTCGTGCGATTTCCTTCATGTGAACCATTCCACAAGGACCTGAGTGTAGCTGTTGAAGCACTGGTTTCTTTTGCGAAAGCGGAATGATAACTCTCCTCCCCACAGCAGACAACCCGACAGCTCAGGTTTCAGGTCCGGAGCATCTCCTGCAGCTTTACCTTTGATGATAATGTCCATCACATCAGAAAACACGGGTCGTTTCTGGCGTTTCTCCACACTTATGTTAAAGTGAATGGTGCGTTTTCCACTTGTCTAAAGTAGAAGATGTCCACTTGGCGTGACTCTGGTTTGACCACAGGTAGTGGTAATCTGGAAAGTCCATCTGCGTTTCAGTGCAGTTCTGACTTGCGGTACTTGATGTCGTAGGTGTGTGCTGACAGCAACAAAGCCCACCTTTGCATATTCCTTGCAGCAAGTGACAGAATCCCAGTATACGGTCCAAAGATACCCCTTAGTGGACGATGATCTGTAAGAAGGGTGAACTTCCTCCCATACTGATACTGGTGAAACCTGCGCACTCCAAAAAGTATCCCTTGGGCTTCTCGTTCTATCGGTGCATAACTAGTTACTTTTCTGTTTCGTTCAATGTCCTCAATGCAAAAGCGATCGGCTTCTCTTCACCGGAAGGCATGATATGGGACAAGATTGCTACCACACCATATGGACTACTATCACAAGCTAGTTGGATGGGCAATGACAGGTCAAAGTGTGTCAGTGCCTGAGGTTTCAGGAGTGCATCCTTGGTTTTCATGAATGCTTCCTCACATTGTTTAGTCCATTACCATGTTTTGTCCTGACAAAGCGACTGATGCAGTGGCTTCAGCTTTGTTGCTAAGCTCGGGATAAAGCGTCCATAGTAAGCCCAGGAAAGAAAGTAGTTGGCTCCCGTTCTGAGAAGCTAGGGCGTCCAAGATAGCCTTGACCTTGGATAGGGTGATGACATGTCCGGAGTATTCAACCCATGGTTGGAAGAATGCACGTATGTTCTTACAAACTCACTGTCCATAGTCTGTCAATCTCTGTAAGGTCGCATCCAAGTTCTGGAGATGGTCTTCTTTTTTTTTCTTTTTTTTTTCTTCTTTTTTTTTTTAGGGGTGGATCAGCTTAATATTGCGGAAAGAATGTTGCTTCCAATGTAATTGTCTGCATCATTTCCAATCCCCCATATTTTTGGGGGGTAAATATATATATCCATACACGCATGCATACATATATACATATATACATACACATACCTATATAGACATACATACTTTTTTAAAGAATATACCTTTATTATTATTCCCCGCAACCCTACCACCGCTCCCCCAATTGGAGTAAACTAATAAACACTTCTGCTTTTACCTTCAATTTATACATCTTATACCTATTTTACAGACACAGACTACTTTATAATAGTTCTCTCTTGTTTGTTCTTAGTCCTTCCTCTATTTCTGTTGTCCATCCAATTTTATTTCCACTTGTAACTGTGCTATTTCACAAAAGCTCCGCACCTATACACATTTCACAGATCCCGTATGCCCTACATTGTTTATCTTGTTATTAGTCCCACCCTTCAGTTCCACTCAACCCTTCCCATCTATCTTCCAACATCATCCATTTCGGATTTTTATTTGCCATATATTTTTCAACTGTGCTGTGATGCTTCACAAAAGATTTGAACCTTCCTATTCTCATAGCTTCTACAGATTGTAAATTAAAAATAAACATTTTTGCTAAAATAATTATTATATTATTGATTGATTGACTATGGCTTTTCAAATCCCCCAGTATTGCTATCTGTAGCGTTAGTTCTAGGCAAATGTTGCAATTCTTCAGCCATTCCTGGACCTGTGACCAAAAACGAGCTACATATGGACAATACCAAAATAAATGATCTAATGACTCTGCCTCCTCACAACAGAATCTGCAGAGCTGGGAAGATTGTATACCCCATATATATAACATTCTATTAGTTGCAAGAATTTTGTACAGTAATTTAAATTGAAAAATTCGAAGTTTTGAATCCGGCGTTGTTTTGCGTATCAATTCATAAACCATGTGCCATGGAATGGGTACATCGAAAATCTCTTCCCAACTATTTTGCAATTTATATGGCACAGCTGTCAGTTTTTTGGTCCTTAAATGAAATTGGTATATGTTTTTATTTATCACACTTTTCTTTAACCATTTATGTTCTTTAATACAGGGCCGACATACAAGTTCCTTACTTTTTTCCCCTTCTACTTGCCTCTTCCATTTTTGTGGTAATGCTGCAATTAATTGGTTGTAATTTTGGGTAGAGCAGACATTTCCATATGTCTGTGTTAGCTGCATGTGTGACATAACTCCACCAGTCCTATTTATGATATCATTCACAAAAATTATACCTTTTTTAAACATTTCTTCGATAAATACAGTTTTTTTATCAATTACTATATTTGAATTTAACCACAATATTTGTTGTACTATTTGTTCCGTCCTTTCAGGTGGATTAAACTGAAATTGCAACCAACTTTCTAAGGCTTGTTTAAAAAATAAGGATATTTTGGAGATTATTTCCTTTTCAAACAACCGAAAGTGAGCAGGTGTAATCTGAATAAAGGGAAAAAGGCCCTTCTTGAACATAGGATGAGACATTCGTACCAATTTACTAGAGAACCAGTTTGGATTTAAGTATAACTTTTGTATGACTGATGCCTTTAGTGAGAGGTCTAATGCTTTAATATTTAATAATTTCTGCCCTCCGAATTCATATTCGTTATATAAATAGGCCCTTTTAATTTTATCTGGCTTGCCGTTCCAAATAAAATGGAATATTTTTTGTTCATATAATTTAAAAAGCAGGTCACTAGGTGTAGGCAAAACCATAAGCAAATAGGTAAACTGTGATATGACTAAAGAGTTAATCAGGGTGATTTTTCCACAAATAGACAAGTATTTTCCTTTCCATGGTAGCAAGATCTTATCTATTTTTGCTAACTTTCTATAAAAATTTATTGGAGTGAGATCATTTCTTTCTTTTGGGATTTTTATACCGAGTATGTCCACATCTCCGTCAGACCATTTAATTGGTAAACTACATGGCAATATAAAATGTGTATTTTTTAGTGATCCAATACGTAATATGGTACATTTATCATAATTTGGTTTTAATCCAGAGAGGATAGCAAAGGTATCTAGATCCTCTATGAGGCCGTGGAGAGACTCTAGTTGTGGTTTTAAAAGAAAACATGAATCATCAGCGTACAATGACACCTTAGTTTTTAAGCCACGGATTTCTAATCCATTAATATTAATGTTTGATCTAATTTTAACAGCTAACATTTCGATGGCAATAATAAATAGATATGCCGATAGTGGACAACCTTGTTTTACTCCTCTAGATAGTTTAAAACTTTCTGAGATGTAGCCATTATTTACTATTTTACACCTAGGGTTACTATACATAATTTTAACCCATTTTATAAGAGATTCCCCAAAATTGAAATATTCTAGGCATTTATATATAAACTCCAGTCGTACTTTATCAAAAGCCTTTTCAAAATCAGCTATGAAAACCAGACCTGGTGTCCCCGATATTTCATAGTGTTCTATTGTTTCCAGTACTTGCCTTATATTATCTCCAATGTATCGTCCATGTAAAAAACCTGTCTGATTAGGATGAATAATATCTGACAAAACTTTTTTATTCTATGCGCCAAGCATTTTGCTAGGATTTTTGCATCACAACACTGAAGTGTAAGAGGTCTCCAATTTTTTAATTGGACTGGATCTTTATATATACCACTTGGGTCCTGTTTCAGTAATAACGATATCAGACCTTCTTGTTGCGTGTCTGATAATCTACCATTTATATAGGAGTGGTTAAAACAAGCTAATAATGGTCCTTTGAGTATATCAAAAAAAGTTTTGTATACTTCCACTGGTATGCCATCCAGCCCTGGAGTTTTCCCATCCTTAAAGGCCCCAATTGCATCAAGCAGTTCCTCCTCTGTAATTTGGCCTTCACATGAGTCTTTCTGTACAGATGTTAATTTTACATTATTAATAGGAAAAAAATCCATACAATTAGTTTCAGTTAGTGGAGATGGAGGAGCCTGAAACGAAAACATATTCTTAAAGTACTTTACTTCCTCTTTCAAAATATCATTTGGTGAATCATGCGTGACTCCATCATTTGTAACAAGTTTTAATACATTTTTTTTGGTAGCATTTCTATATTGAAGATTGAAAAAGAATTTGGTGCATTTTTCCCCATATTCCATCCAGTTCGCTTTATTTTTATAATATATTACACTGGATCTTTCTTGAATAAGTTCCTCCATTTCTTTTTGTTTTTCCTCTAACTTATTCTGTGCCTCTATGGTACCGTTTTTATTGCTATCTAACTGTACTGTTAGTCCTTCAATTTCCTTTGTTAATATGGACTCTTTTGATCTAAATTCCCTTTGTTTTATAGATGAGTACTGAATTGCATGGCCTCTAAAGGCACACTTAAAAGTGTCCCATACAATAAGGGGATCTGCTGTACCTATGTTATGTCTGAAAAAGTCAGTTATAAAATCTTCTGTCCTAGTTCTAAACAATTTATCATCTAGTAGACTTTGATTAAATTTCCAATATCCTCGCCCACGTGGAAATTCTGTAAGAGAAATATATATGCCAATTATGTGATGATCCGACCGCATTCTGTCCCCTATCAACACTTTTTTAACTTTTGGTGCCAGAGAGAATGGTATAAGAAAGTAGTCAAGACGACTAGCTTGATTCAGCCTCCGCCATGTATATCTCACTAAATCAGGGTATTTAAGTCTCCATATATCCACTAATTCCAATATATCCATGACATTCATGATTTCCTTAAGTGCCTGAGGGTGATAGTTTGTAGTGTGATTTCCTTTCCGGTCTATAGAGGTATTTAAGACCGTATTAAAATCTCCCACTATAATAATAGAGTCTAGTGTTGCTTGTAGAGTTGATAAATTCTTATATATATTTTCAAAGAAGCTTGGATCATCATTATTCGGACCGTATAGGTTAACAAGCCATATTTGTTTATTGTCCAATAACATATTTAAAATAATCCATCTACCTTGAGGATCTGTTTGGACAATTTGCACATTTGGATCAAAATTATTGTTAATTAAAACCATCACCCCTTTTGAATTTCTTTGCCCATGGGAGAAATATATTTTGCCCCCCCAGTTCTTTTTCCACAAAACTTCATCTAAAACTGTTGAATGGGTTTCCTGTAAACAATAGATATTATAATCCTTCTCTTTTAGCCAGGTAAATACTGATCGTCTTTTCTTATTATCTGCTAAGCCATTACAATTGTAACTGGCTATACTTATTTCACCACTTACCATAATGAGACACACCTTTCATTCTTTTAATCAGAATATATTTTTGTAAACGTACTATTAAAAAGTAACATAATGATTGAGTGTCTATATAGTTGTACCATGATATTTGCATTTCTACTAAGTAAACCTCCAATTGGTCCCTACTATTCCACCCGCTAAAAGGCCTCATCTCGAGATGGCTTGTCATCCCAATGCCCGGCAGACCACCCTCGACCCCCTGTATCCCATAGCCCTGAACCGACTGGGATCCATTCTTTGAAAAGAGCATACAGTGCCATTTACCGAATTGAAGAAGATCAATTGCCATATGCAATTGGTCTTCTTTGTCCTTCCCACTAACGAGGATGTCATCCAGGTCGCACTGTACTCCTGGCAATCCACTCAAGATCTGGTTCACCGCCCTCTGGAACAGTGCTGGAGCACTTGTGATTCCAAACGGTAGACGACAGTACCTGAAGAGCCCCTTGTGTATCACATCGGTCAGCAGCTCCTTTGACTTTTCATCCACGTGCATCTGCAAATAGGCTTGGCAGAACGTTTGACCCCCAGCTAAGTCCTCAAAAGGATTGTTGATATGTAGCAGTGGATACTGCTCAGCGGACAACTCGGGTTAATTGTGACTTTAAAGTCTCCACATATCCTGACTCCACCATCCTTCTTGAGGACTGGTATGATAAGTGTCGCCCATTTACTCACGCTGACCGGCTCCAGTACTTTGTTCTTGACTAAAGCGTCCATTCAGCCTCAACTTTTGGTCTGATAGCATAAGGAAACTTTGGTTTGCTGTCTGGCTTAATGCTAATCTTCACTTTAATATATTTTATACTACCCAGTTCTCCATTAAAGACTCCTCAATGTTTCTTTAACATGGAGGATAGGTCTGTGTCTCCATGTGTCGTTGTAGTGATGTCCAGTATGATTTTCTCCAACCACGAACGTCCCAATAGTGATGGATAGTCTCCTTTTACGACGTAGAGTGGCAGCTTTTCAGTTTGTGCGTTTAACTGAACTGTGACATCAGTGAGGACTCTCACGGTGATAGTTCACCACAGGCTCTGCAATCCATGTCCTTACACCAGCATGTAGACGCCTGATGTCCCACTTTGCCACAGCGGAAGCATGTGCCTTGATTTCCCTGTCTCTGATTTTCAGTTGCAAGTCTATGCACTTTTCCTGATGAACTTAACTGCTGAGCCTCTTTAGCTGCTAGTTCCATGGACACACTGACTTCAATGGTCTTTGTCAAGATCATATTACTTCTGCGTATCTTCACTCCGTACCCCACATACTAGTTTGTCTCTAATGGTGTCGTTTAGAACATCATTAACTTCACAGTGCACTGATAGTTTCTTTAACGCAGCAGCAAATGTTGTCACTGATTCTCCTTCTTCCTGATTTTTTTTCTGTGGAACCTAAACCTTTCAGCAATAACTAGTGGTTTCGGGGGAAAAGTGCCATTTCAGTATTTCCACAATATCCCCATACATCTTATTACCGGGCCTCTCTGGCTGTAGCAGGCTGCGAGGTAAATTGTTAACACAATTTTGTCCTCATTAATGTCATTTGCAAGAACAAAATACTCAAACCGTTTTGTATATGAGCTCCACTGCTCAATACTTTCATCAAACTGTCAAATGTTTCCAACAATTCCAGCCATTTTTTTTCTCAATAGGCTCCTGTTTGTCACTCACTTCAATATTGTCCTCAACCACAGCAAGAGTTTCCTCAGTCACGGGATCTTCATTCACTTCACTCACTAGCGTTTCATCCTCAAATTCGCTCATTTAGCAGTTTTTTTTCCTTCCCATGTTCGTCTTCACAGTTGAATACATTTTCCTTTCCTTTACTCACTGTATATTCCTCCCTTTTTAACCACATTGATTTCCCGCTCCGATGTCCATATTGAATCATTTTCTGCCATCCATGACAATGCTAACTCTCTCTTAGCTAGCTTGACGATGCACTTGCCACTGCTATCAATACACTGTGCTAACATTAGCCTAGACAGTACCATGGAAAATAACTGTTTTAAACTTGTAAAAACGGACTTCTTCCAGACTGTAACGGGCTTCCTCCTTCTCTTCATCCGAAGAGGAGTAGCAAGGATTGGACCAACGTGCAGCGGGGTGTGAATTCATAATGATTTATTAAACAAAAACGACGAAACACGAAATAACACTTAGAAATACAAAATAACAAAAACGAATGTAGACTGACCTAAACCATAAGAACTTACATATAACACGAAGCACGTAGGAACAGGTACAGACTATAACAAACGAACGAACAAACGCTACAGTCCCGTGTGGTGCGCAGACACAGACACGGACGACAATCACCCACAAACAAACAGTGAGAACAACCTACCTTAATATGACTCTCAATCAGAGGAAACGTCAAACACCTGCCTCTAATTGAGAGCCATACCAGGCAACCCAAAACCAACATAGAAACAGAAAACATAGACTGCCCACCCAAAACTCACGCCCTGACCAATAAACACATACCAAACAACAGAAAACAGGTCAGGAACGTGACACAGACAGAATTGTCACTGTAGGTTCAGACTTACTCGTCGCCAATCTTTTGTTATGTCTCGTGGATTTCATAACCATGTCTTTATAACAATTCAACAATGATGAAACGGGAGACAGGAATTCAGTTCAACCATTTTTCTAGAACGTGATCATATCAACACACACAACTCCGTTGATGCTCTGCTGCACAACCCCAATACACCACAACTGCGGCTACGCTACATTACCTGGGAGAATGTGATTTGGCTCAGTGGCAGTGAAGCATGAGTCAAATAAGTTTTCAGTGTAGGTATTTCTAAGATTCCATTGATCCGGCATGGTCTGTGCATCTTCACCTCAGGCATACACTGAGTGTACAAAACATTCAGGACACCTGCTCTTTCCATGACGTAGACTGACCAGGTGAATCTAGGTGAAAGCAAGGATCCCTTATTGATGCCACTTGTTAAATCCACTTCACTCAGTGCAGAGATAGGGGAGGAGACAGGTTGAATAATCATTTTTAAGCCTAGAAACAATTAAGACATGGATAGTGTATCTGTGCCATTCAGAGGGTGAATGGGCAAGACTAAATATTTAAGTGCCTTTGAACAGGGTATGGTAGTAGGTTGCTGGCGCACTGGTTTGTGTTAAGAACTGCGACGCTGCTGGGTTTCCCACGTGTATCAAGAATGGCCCACCACCCAAAGGACATCCATCCAACTTGACACAACTGTGGGAAGCATTGGAGTCAACATGAGCCAGCATCTCTGTGGAACGCTTTCAACACCTTGTAGAGTCCATGCCCCGACAAATTGAGGCTGTTCCGAGGGCAATACAGGGGGGTGCAACTTAATATTAGGAAGGTGTTCTTAATGTTTTGTACACTCTGTGTACAGTACTACCCTTTACAGTGATATTTTCTGAGCAATGATTAATAACTGTACAGTATAAATATGTAATGTCACAGAATTGACAGGCCAGTTGAATATAATTACTGTATATGCTTAGAATTGAATGGCTCACATTTTATGATAATTGGTTTAAGAACAATACAGAAAACTGCTGTGGGCCTATGAATTGTTAAGTCAAATACAGATGTGAAACCAGCATCTCTATTAATAGTCTAGGCATGTGCAGATTCTCCAACAGTGTTGTTTGAATCTGCTATAGAGCTCTAAGGCTGTGTTGATACCAGGCTGGAGGCTGAGGTAAAGTGAGAGAGGAAGTGCCAAAAAAAGCTAATGATAGCGGTCATACAGCTGGTATCAGCCCATGAGAAAACCATCAAGCCACGCATACAGAATACAAGATTTTAAGTCTACGGTTTCATATGCTATATGCAACTGAATTTATTGCTATTGTAAATGAAGATGTGCTTAGAAATTATTTATCTTTATCTATGTTGGCAATTTACCAAATTTGGTGGCAAATTAATTCATGGCTTTGTGACATAAAAAAAGGCGACTGATAGTGCCCTATGTGCTGTACTGTATGTTATGCATCCTCATCAAGAATTATAGCCTATTTTTCTGTGTTACTGTCCAGAATTGTGATTTGATAAATGAATGTGTAGGGTCATGAAGGGTCATGAAGTCACCAGGGCCTTTGACCTATGAGGTATGCCTCCCATTACCAAACTAGTATAGAAACCAAAAAAAGAAACCACATAAACAGCAGGCAGGGCTTTCATGTCCAGTATAGCCCTGGGTGGGTATGTAATAGGAGATGTCAGAAGAGGTCAGTTTGCTATGCCAGATTGTCTCAGGTCAACGGTATGGGGTAACCTGAGAGATATTGGGGAGAGACAGGTGGATCTCCGCAGGTGAGAAAGCCTTTCTTCACAGATTTGCTTTGACATTTGAGTCATTTGTATAAGTAAAAGAAAAACGCCTCCTGTTTTAAGGTACCATTGAAGAAAAGTCCCATGGTGCGCAAGAGGAAACTGTTACCTTTACATGTGGTTTGTTTTCTCATAACATTTGCAACTTTGTATGCTCAAAATAAAACTGTCAGACCTGAATGCAAAGGTTGACCGCAAGTAAACTGCTATAACATTCTTATCAATGTGTGCTACATTTTGAGGCTCATATGGGCCCCTCTGTCGTCAAGCTGTGGAGTAAAATGTCAGACATGTTTGAAAATGAGTGTGTGCTATATGAGGGACTTCATTCATCATATATATTTGTAAATGTTCATTATATACAGTACCAGTCAAAAGTTTGGACACACCTACTCATTCAAGGCTTTTTCTCTATGTTTACTGTTTTCTACATTGTAGAATAATAGTGAAGACATCTAAACTATGAATTAACACATATGGAATCATGTAGTAACCAAAAAGTGTTAAACAAATTGTAAGAATATGTCAAAGATAAGTACGCAATGCAGAGGACGAGAGGACTAGAATTAACGATCAATGGAAATAGGGTTTTTTCTGTGATATCAATGGGTCAGAGACACAGGAGGAATTTCAGTCCGGGACTCATAGCTACATGGCAAGTTCTCATTGTTTATACATTGAATCTGAAATAGGGTACTTGTTGTTTGGCCATTGGCCCAGTTTTATTGCAAGGAATTCTAATTGGTCAACCACAGGCTAGGGCTGGGTTATAAAACTACATCCTGTCCCCCTGTCCTCAGAGGATCACTGAGGACAGGGGAGCATGAACATCTACCATCTACCTCCACGCATGATTTGTTCTCTTTGAATACACCTATTTTCCTCCCCCTGATTTGCTTTGGGGTTTGTGTTATTGAAGAGTAACATCAACTGCTAACAAAATCTAAGTATATTTTATTTTTGAGATTCTCCAAAGTAGCAACCCTTTGCCTTGATGACAGCCTTGAAAACACTCTTGGCATTCTCTCAACCAGCTTCATGAGGTAGTCACCTGGAATGCATTTCAATTAACAAGTGTGCGTTGTTAAAAGTTAATTTGTGGAATTTCTTTCCTTCTTAATGTGTTTGAGCCAATCAGTTGGTTTGTGACAATGTAGGCGTGGTATATGGAAGATAGCCCTATTTGGTAAAAGACCAAGTCCATATTATGGCAAGAACAGCTCAAATACGCAAAGAGAAATGACAGTTGATCGTTACTTTAAGACATGAAAGTCAGTCAATACGGAAAAGTTCAAGAACTTTGAAAGTTTCTTTAAGTGCAGTCGCAAAAACCATCAACCACTATGATGAAACTGGCTCTCATGAGGACCGCCACAGGAAAGGAAGGCACAGAGTTCATTAGAGTTACCAGCCTCAGAAATTGCAGCCCAAATAAATGCTTCACAGAGTTCACGTAACAGACACATCTCAACATCAACTGTTCAGAGGAGACTGAGTGAATCAGGCCTTCATGGTCGAATTGCTGCAAAGAAACCACCACTAAAGGACACCAATAATAAGAAGAGAGTTGCTTAGGTAAAGAAACACAAGCAATGGACATTAGACCAGTGGAAATCTGTCCTTTGGTCTGATGAGTCCAAATTTGAGATTTTTGGTACCAACCGCCATGGCTTTGTGAGACGGAGTAGGTGAATGGATGATCTCTGCATGTGCGGTTCCCACCATGAAGCACAGAGGTGTTAGGGTGTGGGGGTGCTTTGCTGATGACACTGTGATTTACTTAGAATTCAAGGCACACTTAACCAGCATGGCTACCACAGCATTCTGCAGCGACACACCATTCCATCTGGTTTTCATTTGTTTTTCACAGGACAATGACCCAACACACCTCCAGGCTGTGTAAGGGCTATTTGACCAAGAAGGAGACTGATGGATTGCTGCATCAGATGACCTGGCCTCCACAATCACCCGACCTCAACCCAATTGAGATGGTTTGAGATGAGTTGGACTGCAGAGTGAAGGAAAAGCAGCCAACAAGGGCTCAGCATATCTGGGAACTCCTTCAAGACTTTTGGAAAAACATTCCAGGTAAAGCTGTTTGAGAAAATGCCAAGAGTGTGCAAATCTGTCATCAAGGCAAAGGATGGCTACTTTGAAGAATCTCAAATATAAAATATGTTTTGATTTGTTTAACACTTTTTTGGTTACTACAGTACATGATTCCATATGTGTTATTTCATGGTTTTGATGTCTTCATAATTTTTCTACTATGTATAAAATAGTAAAAATAAGGAAAAACCCTTGAATGAGTAGGTGTGTCCAAACTTTTGACTGGTACTGTACATTTTATATACTTTATATTCCATAAAACATTTTTTATTATGTATATATTTTTTTTACCACTTTAAATATGTTTTGCCACCAGACTTTATTGCTTTGTTAAGGCGTCTTAATACCAGTGCTGTTTGGAACCCAAGCTGCTTTTGAGATTGGAGGGCTGGCTTCTGAAGTTACAGTGGTGAAATCAAAACTGACTGGCTGAAGAAACCAAACCCAGAAGTTATCGGACAGAGCCCAAAGAGCACAGCAGGCATGGCACTCATAAAGGCATTTAGACAACTGCCGTTACACCCCATCTAACAATCCTGGACTAGTCACTGCAATGCAATGCAATGACAGATGCACCATTAGACCACTAAGGAGTACAGCACTCCTCATTCATTACCACGCCATCTGTTCACCTCATTTATTACACACTTAGCCTCTTGTCATTCTGTGTCTTCAAGTCTCAATATGAGGAAGTGGGAGTGTAGTGTGGTTCAAAGGGATTTAAATGCATTCTAATTGATGACATCCATTTTAAGTTTGATTCTTTGGTGTAGCTCTAATAAATGGTCACATGATCGCATCATAATGATTTCTCACAGGATTTTGTTACATCTGTGTTTCGGGAGATATTGGGGCTACTTGCATATCAGGTGGTTCTTTTGGCTCATAAAAACATCACTTGGACAGATTTATCATCCTTATGTTTGCATATGCATCTTAATTCAGTCTGACATCTCCAACAGGCGATATAAAGTGTCACCTGAGACAAATTCACCATGAAACTCCAGAGAGCACAGACTCACATACCATTGTGACCCCACTGCACAGTTCTCCCTGCATCACTTCAAATCAATCGATTTCTGAGATAATCCAAAATATGTAAACAAAAATATTAAACTCTGAAGCTTGTTATCAAGGTTATACATTTTAGGAAATGCAGTTGGAAAAACACAAACATCAGTCACAGCTATTAAGAATTGAGCCGCAGAGCGCTTACTGCTTTTCATTGAAAGTGTGTGAACGTCTGGTGAGTGAGTGTGTGTGACACTAAAAGCCCCAGTGAAAAGTCTATGGCCAGAGAGGCACCAGTAGCTGTGTGAATCGTGGTGTTAAATCACACTGTGTGAAAGGGAGAGCTCCTGATCTACTCCTGTTGTGACAGTGGCACAGCCCTTTGTGGAGAAACCCCTGGCAGTAAATCTGCTCTGGTCCCCCTCACAAAGGACTGCCTCCCTTTTATGACTCCTGGGAGGGTGGTGTGCCTCTGAATAAACAATGAGGGGAGTGGGACCTTGCTGCATTCTTTCTCAGGCAGGTCCAGCAGATGACGCAGGGAATTCTGGGGGACTCCCCTTTGTTCTCTCTTCAAACTGCAGGATTGTGTTTCCCTCGATACAAAGCCATGCATTTCTCCATGTGTCTCTCAGGTTGTTCTGACATAGCATCGTAAGGCTCATCGCAGGTAATAAGGTCAATTTGTAATATCCCCAAGAAGTGCTAATTCTAAATGATAATACATATATAATACATTTAGAACATAATTATATCCTGTGCACTGCAATGACATATTCACCATTTAAATACACAAAATGAATGCACTGTGTGAATAAATAATACATTTTCAAAGTGTCAATTGGCTAAACACAAAAATCCAATCAATATTGACACTATCTGCTGTATAATATGCACTCAAACACATCACTTAATCTTCAGAAGGTAACCTAAATTATAGGGTTGTTTCAAAGTGAAGACTTCCTTCCAGTTGTTATTCCAGCTGCATCTTGCCCATTTGAAGCTATTGTTGTTAAAAAAAAAATCTGAAAAAAGGCAACATGACTTATTCAAAGGAAACAGGTGCTCAATCATGAGAGCCCGGGTATGGATGGTTCTAACATTAACTTCAGTCTCTTCCTCCACCTAGCAGAGGAACTCAGAAGTCTCAGAGAGCTACCCTGGCCAGAGTCTGACCAGGAATGGTCTTACAAAGCTAAAAACCAGTTGAGGAAATCGTATCCACGTTCAAAGGATGCATGAATATGTGAGGTACATTGAGGAAAATCCATATACTAATGGTATTCATGCATTTTTCTTGACCAATGGTTATATCAATCATATGAATAGCATTTTCAAATGGCAGTTGGTGCTTGACTAATCAACAAAACAATATGAACATTTTCAGAATTTTGTGTGCTAAGACAAAGGGAAACATAAGTCACCAGTTGCGTATGGATATCATAACCATAAAATCAACCATGTATAAACATCGGGATGACCAAGGGTGAGTTGCCATGGTGATGAATGCTGCAACCATAGAATTAGGAATTAGAATACTTAGCAATTTAACAGGATCTCTATAGCTGCAACACTCCCAGCAAGACATAGGCTCAGCGAATCACACGGCAGCCAAAGCCCTTTTACTGAACTCGAAAGCTGCCTGCATTCATTGAGTGATCTCACTTATAGATTACTCAACCTTAATAAATGTTTGACATTGTCTTATAGTCATTGTCTTTTAGTCATTGTCTCATACAGTATGATTCAGGTTATGGTAGATTTGAACTCCACAGTAGGAGAGAGAAGCCTTTTAGCACCAGGCAGGCTCAGTTGATTTATGGGGATCCTGTGCACCACTTCTCCCTCAGCACTGAGTGAGTGAGTATTCAGAGCAGCAGGAGAACCCAGCTAACACAGTGGGGTTGCCCACAGTTGATTTGCCTCACAATGCACCACAATGAAAGTCATATCCTCCACTTTCTTCTATAATCTTGTTAGGTGCACGAACAGTCCTTGGTCACTGAAGTGTTGCAAACTCAACTAAGTATAGTGTGTGTGTGTGTGTGTGTTTTCTCTGTTGAAAGTTTAAACAGAAACAGATTTCTCTTCACTGAAATGGGCCTGACCCCCAGGAAAAATCATTTGAATCTCCCTCCTTTGTCTGTATTGTCCAACTTCAGAATAATTTAAAGGATAAATAAACAACATGAAAACATACTAATAAAAGTAACCTTACCCATTTAGGCATTGGGGTCTTTCCCTCTCCTCTCCCACTGCGAATCTCTGCCTGATGAGAGGAATGGCTGCTTTTGTAAAGAACATTGGAAGTGTAAACAGGCACTATTGGTCACCCTGGATACCTGGAATTCCAAACAGGGACAACCAAATTTGGATCAAGGGTCATGTTTGCCAGGGCCCGAGTCACATGGGTTATCAACAATAGAAATACATTACTACAATTAAATATTGCACAACATATATTAGGAAGTCTGGAAGTCAGACATTTTCCCAGTTTAAGGGACATGCTCATGGACCATAATGTATTTTGTTGATTTTCAGCGATCCTGTGATCTGTCCACGTCCAACCTCTGATCAGCTTTATTAGATCACTGATGAAGAATGTTGATCTGTTGACTGCGTCTATTCATTGGCGACCTAATTAATTGTGTGTCACAATTCTGAGTTGATGACTGATTTTCCTTTTTAAAACCTCTCAGTATTTAATTGCCTCAGTGCGCGGCTGGACAGATATGGTTCCCATCCCCCTCGCTTCTGCTGAGCCTGTTGGTTGTATGAGATGAATACCATAATTTGAAACCACTCAACTGTGCAAAATGAACATCAGTGAGACCTACATGGTAGTCCCATAAGGGCTGTATCTACTACATATTTCTAGATTAAATCTACACACTAGCTTCAATCCAGCTCTTTAGTCGTCAAACTTCCTCATAAAAACACATGTTTTTTGACATAACTATAGACTTTTCATTGGAATGCTTGTGTGTTGCCAGAGCGACCACTAATGAATTATCTTTATCTACTCCTGAAACATTAGTGTTTTTTTTTAGTTTTTTTTTTAAGGGGTGGATCAGCTTAATATTGCGGAAAGAATGTTGCTTCCAATGTAATTGTCTGCATCATTTCCAATCCCCCATATTTTTTGATAAATATATATATCCATATGTAACAGTATAACTTTAGTACGTCCCCTCGCCCCGACCCGGGCGCGAACCAGGGACCCTCTGCACACATCGACAACAGTCACCCACGAAGCGTCGTTACCCATCGCTCCACAAAAGCCGCGGCCCTTGCAGAGCAAGGGGCAACACTACTTGTAGGTTTCAGAGCAAGTGACGTAACTGATTGAAACGCTAGTAGCGCGTACCCGCTAACTAGCTAGCCATTTCACATCCGTTACACATACACGTATGCATACATATACACATATATACATACACATACCTATATAGACATACATACTTTTTTAAAGAATATACCTTTATTATTATTGCCCGCAAACCCTACCACCGATCCCCCAATTGGAGTAAACTAATAAACACTTCTGCTTTTACCTTCAATTTATACATCTTATACACATTTTACAGACACAGTCTACTTTACAATAGTTCTCTTTTGTTTGTTCTTAGTCCTTCCTCTAGTTCTGATGTCCATCCAGTTTGATTTCTATTTGTAACTGTGCTATTTCACAAAAGTTCCCGAACGTATATACATTTTACAGATCCCCTATGCTTTACATTGTTTATCTTGTTATTAGTCCCACCCTTCAGCTCCATTCAACCCCTCCCATCTATCTCTCAACATCATCCATTTCGGATTTCTATTTGCCATATATTTTTTAACTGTGCTGTGATGCTTCACAAAAGAATTGAACCTTCCTATTCTCATAGCTTCTACAGATTGTAAATTAAAAATACATTTTTTTGCTAAAATAATAATTATTATTGATTGATTGACTATGGCTTTTCAAATCACCCAGTATTACTATCTGTAGCGTTAATTCTCGGCAAATGTTGCAATTCTTCAGCCATTCCTGGACCTGTGACCAAAAACGAGCTACATATGGACAATACCAAAATAAATGATCTAATGACTCTGCCTCCTCACAGCAGAATCTGCAGAGCTGGGAAGATTGTATCCCCCATATATATAACATTCTATTAGTTGCAAGAATTTTGTATAGTAATTTAAATTGAAAAATTCGAAGTTTTGAATCCGGCGTTGTTTTGCGTATCAATTCATTAACCATGTGCCATGGAATGGGTACATCGAAAATCTCTCCCCAACTATTTTGCAATTTATATGGCACAGCTGTCAGTTTTTTGGTCCTTAAATGAAATTGGTATATGTTTTTATTTATCACACTTTTCTTTAACCATTTATGTTCTTTAATATAGGGCCGATATACAAGTTCCTTACTTTTTTCCCCTTCTACTTGCCTCTTCCGTTTTTGTGGTAATGCTGCAATTAATTGGTTGTAATTTTGGGTAGAGCAGACATTTCCATATGTCTGTGTTAGATGCATGTGTGACATAACTCCACCAGGCCTATTTATGATATCATTCACTAAAATTATACCTTTTTTAAAAATTTCTTTGATAAATACAGTTTTTTTACTATATTTGAATTTAACCACACTATTTGTTGTACTATTTGTTCCGTCCTTTCAGGTGGATTAAACTGAAATTGCAACCAACTTTCTAAGGCTTGTTTAAAAAATAAAGATATTTTGGAGATTATTTCCTTTTCAAACAACCGAAAGTGAGCAGGTGTAATCTGAATAAAGGGAAAAAGGCCTTTCTTGAACATAGGATGAGACATTCGTACCAATTTACTAGAGAACCAGTTTGGATTTAAGTATAACTTTTGTATGACTGATGCCTTTAGTGAGAGGTCTAATGCTTTAATATTTAATCATTTCTGCCCTCCGAATTCATATTCGTTATATAAATAGGCCCTTTTAATTTTATCTGGCTTGCCGTTCCAAATAAAATTTAATATTTTTTATTCATATAATTTAAAAAGTAGGTCACTAGGTGTAGGCAAAACCATAAGCAAATAGGTAAACTGTGATATGACTAAAGAGTTAATCAGGGTGATTTTTCCACAAATAGACAGGTATTTTCCTTTCCATGGTAGCAAGATCTTATCTATTTTTGCTAACTTTCTATAAAAATGTATTGCAGTGAGATAATTTCTTTCTTTTGGGATTTGTATACCGAGTATGTCCACATCTCCGTCAGACCATTTAATTGGTAAACTACATGGTAATGTAAAATGTGCATTTTTTTAGTGATCCAATACGTAATATGGTACATTTATCATAATTTGGTTTAAATCCAGAGAGGATAGCAAAAGTATCTAGATCCTCTAAGAGGCCGTGGAGAGACTCTAATTGTGGTTTTAAAAGAAAACATGAATCATCAGCGTACAATGACACCTTAGTTTTTAAGCCACAGATTTCTAATCCCTTAATATTATTGTTTGATCTAATCTTAACAGCTAACATTTCGATGGCAATAATAAATAGATATGCCGATAGTGGACAACCTTGTTTTACTCCTCTAGATAGTTTAAAACTTTCTGAGATGTAGCCATTATTTACTATTTTACACCTAGGGTTACTATACATAACTTTAACCCATTTTATAAGAGATTCCCCAAAATGTATATATTCTAGGCATTTATATATAAACTCCAGTCGTACTTTATCAAAAGCCTTTTCAAAATCAGCTATGAAAACCAGGCCTGGTGTCCCCGATATTTCATAGTGTTCCATTGTTTCCAGTACTTGTCTTATATTATCTCCAACGTATCGTCCATGTAAAAAACCTGTCTGATTAGGATGAATAATATCTGACAATACTTTTTTAATTCTATGCACCAAGCATTTTGCTAGGATTTTTGCATCACAACACTGAAGTGTAAGAGGTCTCCAATTTTTTAAATGGACTGGATCTTTATATATACCACTTGGGTCCTGTTTCAGTAATAATGATATCAGACCTTCTTGTTGCGTGTCTGATAATCTACCATTTATATAGGAGTGGTTAAAACAAGCTAATAATGGTCCTTTGAGTATATCAAAAAAAAATTGTATACTTCCACTGGTATGCCATCCAGCCCTGGAGTTTTCCCATCCTTAAAGGCCCCAATTGCATCAAGCAGTTCCTCCTCTGTAATTTGGCCTTCACATGAGTCTTTCTGTACAGATGTTAATTTTACATTATTATTAGGGAAAAAATCCATACAATTAGTTTCAGTTAGTGGAGATGGTATTCTTAAAGTACTTTACTTCCTCTTTCAAAATATAATTTGGTGAATCATGCGTGACTCCATCATTTGTAACAAGTTTTAATTTGTTAATGAACCATTAGTGTTGTTCCCACTGCAGTGTTGGGAAATCAACTATGAAGATGTAGTTTACCAAGCTACCAATTACTTCACACTGGAAGAAGTTAAGCTACACCAAAGCTTAACTTAAGACATTTTTGACCCGTGCGTTAACTTAATTAACATAATATAACCATTCCCATCAAAATCTGTCAGTTTAGCCTCCCGGGTGGCGCAGTGGTCTAGGGCACTGCATCGCAGCGCTAGCTGCGCCACCATAGTCTCTGGGTTCTCGCCCAGGCTCTGTCGCAGCCGGCCGCGACCGGGAGGTCCGTGGGGCGACGCACAATTGGCCTAGCGTCGTCCGGGTTAGGGAGGGTTTGGCCGGTAGGGATATCCCTGTCTCATCGCGCTCCAGCGACTCCTGTGGCGGGCCGGGCGCAGTGCGCGCTAACCGAGGGGGCCAGGTGCACGGTGTTTCCTCCGACACATTGGTGCGGCTGGCTTCCGGGTTGGAGGCGCGCTGTGTTAAGAAGCAGTGCGGCTTGGTTGGGTTGTGCTTCGGAGGACGCATGGCTTTCGACCTTCGTCTCTCCCGAGCCCGTACGGGAGTTGTAGCGATGAGACAAGATAATAATTACTAGCGATTGGATACCACGAAAATTGGGGAGAAAAGGGGGTAAAAAAATAAAAAAAATAAAAAAAATCTATCAGTTTAACCTAGAGATACAGTACATGACCAAAAGTATGTGGACACCTGCTCGTCAAACATCTCATTCCAAAATCATGGGCATTAATATGGAGTTGGTCCCCCCCTTTGATGCTACAACAACCTCCACTCTTCTGGGAAGGTTTTCCACTAGCTGTTGGAACATTGCTGCGGGGATTTGCTTCCATTCAGCCACAAGAGCATTAGTGAGGTCGAGCACTGATGTTGGACGATGAGGCCTGGATCGCAGTCGGCGGTCCAATTAATCCCAAAGGTGTTCGATGGGGTTGAGGTCAGGGCTCTGTGCAGGCCAGTCAAGATCTTCCACAATTGTCTCGACAAACCATTTCTGTATGGACCTTGCTTTGTGCATGTGGGCATTGTCATGCTGAAACAGGAAAGAGCCTTCCCAAACTTTTGCCACAAAGTTGGAAGCACAGAATCGTCTAGAATGTCATTGTATGCTGTAGCATTTAAGATTTCCCTTCACTGGAACTAAGGGGCCTAGTCCGAACCATGAAAGACAGCCCCAGACCATTATTCCTCCTCCACCAAACTTTACAGTTGGCACTATGCATTGGGGAAGGTAGCATTCTCCTTGCATCCAGTCCAATGGCTTCAAGCTTTACATCACTCCAGCTGACGCTTGGCATTGCGCATGGTGATCTAAGGCTTGTGTGCTCCTGCTCGGCCACGGAAACTCATTTCATGAAGCTTCCGATAAACAGTTCTTGTGCTGACTTTGCTTACAGAGGCAGTTTGGAACTCGGTAGTGAGTGTTGCAAACGAGGACAGACGATTTTTACGCGCTATGCGCTTCAGCACTCGGCGGTCCCGTTCTGTGAGCTTGTGCGGCCTACCACTTTGCGGCTGACCTGTTGTTGCTCCTAGACGTTTCCACTTCACAATAACAGCACTTACATTTGACAGGGGCAGCTCTAGCGAGGCATAAATTTGACGAACTGACTTGTTGGAAAGGTGGCAGCCTATGACGGGCCATTCTACTGGCAGTATTTGTCTCTGGAGATTGCATGGCTGTGTGCTCAATTTTATACACCTGTCAGCAACGGGTGTGGTTGAAATAGCCGAATCCACAAATTTGAAGGGTTGTCCACAAACTTTTGATTTTTTGCATGGGCATCTGCCTATGTCGGCCTTCTGCATCTGCAGTGAAAAGTGGCAGAGCTAACAGCGCTGTTTGTCAGACCAGGAGAACATGAGACATCCCAAAAATCGGTCTTCTCATGAGAACATCTTTAGTGTCTGAACGGTTTGGCCTACTAACTAATAAAAGACTAATCTATGAAAGATGATACTCTCACGAATACGTTTGCTCTAAGACCCCCAAAAGTGTCAACGGACTCATCTGAAGGTAACCCATACAAATGAATGCGAAGTATGGTGGTAGTTTTGTGCCAGAAAAAAAACGTTAAATATATGTCCAAAATGTTTTTTACGATTTATTTTTGGACTGTCTTTTTTGCCATTTATGAATGTGTTATTCAATGAGTTTCTATGGGTCAAATTAAATATTTTTATCAAATAATGTTTATTGTTTTTATATACATACAGGGGTCCTAAAATTCCAAATCAAATAGCTTAATGATACATGCATGGTATGACCATCTTAAAACAATTCCATATTTTAGCTTAGTAGAACTTCCCCCAGGCTTTGACTTTTAGAGGTTAAGAATAATATAGTTTACTGAACTAAAGCTACCTTGAAAAAGTAGTTCACTACATCCAAACTACTCCGTGAAAAATGATCAAATCTAAATCTGAAATGTCTTAGAATACAAATTGCAAGAACAAGTCACTCTGTAGTCCGATATTAACATAATGTGTAATTTATTCTATTAAACACAAAAACTATGTTTCAAGTGTGAACTAGGCAGAATTTAGCAACTTTTTGCCTACTTCATCCATATTTTATTTTATTTTTGCAAAAAAGCTAGTGTGTTGTTCCAGTAGTTAGCTAAACCGCTAATTAACTACTGAAAACACTACCAAGATTAGAATTTTGTTCAACTACTACCAAGCTACTGTAAAATGTAGTTTAATTACTAGTTGAACTACGTGTAGTTCACTAATCCCCAACACTGTCCCACTGGCAGCCAATAGTTTTTAGAAGAAGTTCTGAGCTTTCTCTGCCAGGAATAGCTCATTAACGGCCATTCTTATAGATGGAGCCTGAAGTCTATCTTTGTTCCAGCATGGGGATTTGGCTTCAGGTCAAATGAAGCATTACAGCGAAGACCCAAAGAAAGAGCACATCAATCTGAGAAATTGCCAGTAGCTGTGATTTCAGTCCAGTATACATAGACACATCATATTCTCAGGCCTTCTGTTGGCAATAGCATGATGTGGTCATAGGCAAAGCCATGGCAGCCATGGCAGCGAAGCCATGGCATGGCAGAGACCCTGCCAGATTGAACATTGGCCCATCCATAATTTGATTTGTTTGTATTGTCTCCTGGCTAATCAGAAATGTTGAAAAATGCAGTAGGAAGTTCCTGGGATCTAATTGGTTATACCGCAATCATATGGTACCACTACCATCACTGCGTTGGAAAGCGGGGGAAGGTCAGGAATTCCCATCCCTTATTGAAGTTTAGCACAGCTGCAGCCCTGACATTTTCCCTAACATCAATAGACTACTAAGGGCCTCACCCTTCCTACGGTATGACTTAATGTACTGTTGAGAGACTCTTCTCCACTACAGGCCGTATCAAAACATCCATCCATCCATCTTGCATGCTGTCTGCACATCTCAACAATCTATCCCTATTGTCCTTCGAAATAGGACTGCTGTATTCATACCCGCCGTGGTATTATGTATAATGATTTCATGTTTTCATTTCTGAATGCATATACAGTAGTTTTCTTTTTCAAAGTGAGCTATTTATTTCATACCTGCCATAGAGTTCAAGAAATGGGCCTAAAGTATTTGTATTGTATTGTGTGTGGGTGTTTTCATATGGGAAACGGTGTGCACTTGGGGGCTTAATGAAAATACTTTCAGGGCTTTCTTTTCTTTCTTGCACCTTTGTGCAATAAGCTGTTTGCACATATTCCAATCCAGTGCCGAGCTGGTGCCGGCCGATGCACTGACCATGGTCCTGAATCCACCTGTTGTGCCTGTACTGTAGATCGCTCCTTTTAGTGGGAGTGGTCAATCTGATCTGATAATATGTTGATTATTTCATGAGGTTGGACTCTCGGACTGAACACCAGCCATTATCCGTATTTTATGACAGTATAATTTTTCTCGTTTTGTCACTGTACTTGTTTGCTGCTGTAGAATCTCTTTCTTTAGTTCTTTCTTTCTCTCTCTGAATATGTAGGTGATAGACATGTATCAAATCAAATCAAATGTTATTAGTCACATGCGTTGAGTATAACAGGTGTAGACCTTACAGTGAAATGCTTACTTATGAGCCCCTAACCAACAATGCAGTTAAAAAAATACGGATAAGAATAAAAAATAAAAGTAACAAGTAATTTTAGAGCAGCAGTAAAATAACAATAGCGGGACTATATACAGGGGGGTACCGATACAGAGTCAATGTGCGGGGTCACCGGTTAGCTTGTCACGTCTGCACCTGGACTCACTTATCACCTGTTAATTTCCTCCCCTATATTTGTCAGTTCCCCAGCTCTGTTCCACGCTGCTGCATTGTATGGTTTTTGTCTTTAGTATTAGTTTGCTGACGCTGTTCCTGTCTCGTTCTATGTCCATCTTTATTAAATGTTTTACTCCCCGTACCTGCTTCATTTCTCCAGCTTCATCTCATGTGACATAGTTGAGGTAATATGTACATGAAGTACATAAATTACTATGCATAGATGATAACAACAGAGAGTAGCAACGGTGAAAAAGAGGGAGGGGGGCGCAATGCAAATAGTCTGGGTAGCCATTTGATTAGGTGTTTAGGAGTCTTATGGCTTGGGTGTAGAAGCTGTTTAGAAGCCTCTTGGACCTAGACTTGGCGCTCCGGTACCACTTGCCGTGTGGTAGCAGAGAGAACAGTCTATGACTTGGATAGCTGGAGTCTTTGACCATTTTTAGGGCCTTCCTCTGACACCGCCTGGTATAGAGGTTCTGGGTGGCAGGAAGCTTGGCCCCTGTGATGTACTGGGCCGTTCGCACTACCCTCTGCCGAGCAGTTGCCATACCAGGCAGTTATGCAACCAGTCAGGATGCTTTCGATGGTGCAGCTGTAGAACATTTTGAGGATCTGAGGACCCATGCCAAATCTTTTCAGTCTCCTGAGGGGGAATAGGTTTTGTCGTGCCCTCTTCATGACCGTCTTGGTGTGCTTGGACCATGTTAGTTTGTTGATGTGGACACCAAGGAACTTGAAGCTCTCAACCTGCTCCACTGCAGCCCTGTCGATGAGAATGGGGGCGTGCTCGGTCCTCTTTTCCTGTAGTCCACAATCATCTCCTTTGTCTTGATCAAGTTGAGGGAGAGGTTGTTGTCCTGGCACCACACGGCCAGGTCTCTGACCTCCTCCCTATAGGCTGTCTCATCGTTGTCGGTGATCAGGCCTACCACTGTTGTGTCTTAGGCAAACTTAATG
This sequence comes from Salvelinus namaycush, assembly GCF_016432855.1. Taxonomy (NCBI): domain Eukaryota; kingdom Metazoa; phylum Chordata; class Actinopteri; order Salmoniformes; family Salmonidae; genus Salvelinus; species Salvelinus namaycush. The sequence goes on along the minus strand of NC_052319.1, from coordinate 13,165,618 downwards.
ATGGTGTTGGAGTCGTGCCTGGCCGTGCAGTCATGAGTGAACAGGGAGTACAGGAGGGGACTGAGCACGCACCCCTGAGGGGCCCCTGTGTTGAGGATCAGCGTGGCGAATGGGTTGTTACCTACCCTTACCTCCTGGGGGGGGCGGCCCGTCAGGAAGTCCAGGATCCAGTTGCAGAGGGAGGTGTTTAATCCCAGGGTCTTTATCTTATTGATGAGCTTTGAGAGCACTATGGTGTTGAATGCTGAGCTGTAGTCAATGAATAGCATTCTCCCATAGGTGTTCCTTTTGTCTAGGTGGGAAAGGGCAGTGTGGAGTGCAATAGAGATGCATCATCTGTGGATATGTTGGGGCGGTATGCAAATTGGAGTGGGTCTAGGGTTTCTGGGATAATTGTGTTGATGTGAGCCATGACCAGCCTTTCAAAGCACTTCATGGCTACAGACATGAGTACAACGGGTCGGTAGTCATTTAGGCAGGTTACCTTAGTGTTCTTGGGCACAGGCACTATGGTGGTATGCTTAAAACATGTTGGTATTACAGACTCGGACAGGGAAAGGTTGAAAATGTCAGTGAAGACACTTGCCAGTTGGTCAGCTTATGCTCGGAGTACACGTCCTGGTAATCCGTTTGGCCCTGCGGCCTTGTGAATGTTGACCTGTTTGAAGGTCTTACATCAGCTGCGGAGAGCGTGATCACACAGTCTTCTGGAACAGCTGGTGCTCTCATGCATGTTTGTGTTATATTTCATTATGTTTGTTTACTGTTACTGTTGTACTGTTTTGTCAGTGGTGTTGTTGTAAGCAGTTGTGTAGTTGCGCTGCCTACTTGGCAATAATAACGGGCTTGTTTGTGGTGTATTTGGTCACATTTATGATGTGTTATGTGTTAAATTATGCAATGTGATTGCATTAATTTTCAACTAAATATGTCAGGGCTGGAAAATGTTGACCCAGCCACTTTTACTTATGTCCAGCCACACAGCAATTTCTGCCTGCGCCGCTGGGAGTGGTGGACGACATCTGGAAGAGATTGTTAGCATGATTGTGTTCCCATGCAGCTCCATTGCCCACTAGGAGGGCTAATTCCCCACTGGTGTCTGAGGTGTGATCACAACAGCAACTCTCCCACTTGGAGTGCTCAAATCAATCCAGGGCAAATTGGGATGCCATGGAATCAGGCCAAGCCATTTATTTTCTCCAGAAACTACGTGTCCAGCTAAAGTTTCTCAGGTGTTGCCTGCTTCAAACAGCTTTTACACCTCCAGTTGAGGCACAGTGACATGGAACTTGCTGGGATATGTTGGACACTCAAGTAGAATGTATAGATCATCTCTAGTGGTCAAAATCGTTATCTGTCACATTGACATCCTGTTGTCTGAACTTTGATTGCTAACAGCAAGTATCAATACCAGCTGATGTTTAACTACTGAAACCTGTTTGTAACCATTTTGCATCATACAGAACTACAACCTACCTGCGGTAGGCTCTTGTATGAGGCTCTAAAGTAGCAGAGGTAGGTGAAGATAAGGCAGGAATGTGTTGTTGTGCCAGTGAGGGCAGTGAGAGCTACATGGAGTCAGAGAGTGAGGTTGTGGGTGGGAATGCAGGGGGGTGAGAGGAAGATATAGACTCCATTGCTTTGCCTTGATTGTGTGCTGTGTGCATTAGTAAAAAGGACAGAGAGAGAGAGAGATATAGACAGACAGACAGACAGACAGACAGACAGACAGACAGACAGACAGACAGACAGACAGACAGACAGGCAGACAGGCAGACAGGCAGACAGGCAGACAGACAGGCAGAGAAAGAGAGGAATATGACCCTGTTATCAGCATAACCAAGACGTTAGAGGATAACAGAGCACAGCAACCTTGTCTGGTCTTGTTGTGTCTTCAGGAGTATTTAGAAGAGAATAATAAAGTCAAAATAAAACACACACTAACACAGTTATTTATAAATGCCCATTCACACCAAGACATATAAAACACATCAACTCAATGTGGCAATGATATTTGCTTAAAAAATATATTTTAAATATTGTCAGCCATCTTTGCTAACATTCCCTATTGACTTACACAGTAATACATAATATATGAGCATTTTAAGCATTCAATTATTGATATTGCAGCAAAAAGAAAAGTGCTTCTATTAGACATGATTTCAGGCTTTTATCCTATTAAAGATCCAATAGGAAGTCAGTACAGCATGTGAATTGGCCAAAGAAAAACATCCAATCAAGAAAGGTCAATTTTTCTCAGCCATTGAAACATTACATCTGGAAAAAGCCTGTTAATTGAAATCTCCCTGCAGCTATCTGTTCTACTTACCAGCAGCAGATTTTCACACTGTTTCTTATTACGTCAACACATTGTAACGCCATTCTCAAAATCAGAATGAAACACATGTTGGGAGATGGATACTGTCAGGTTAGTGCTGCAATCCAACTAAAACAATAGTCATTGTGGCAAAGATCATCACAGACATTCAAACCAGACTGGTTAGTGAGCTTCTCCTTGGGTCAAGGAGGGTTACGAGCACAGGGTTGAAACATGATTGTTCTAGACGGCCTTGGCACCTGCTTCTTGTCTCTTGTCATTATCCTCATTTCAGTTAACACTGAGAAGATCCACTGCGCCATGCTGGAGCACAGCAGTGAAGGGAAAAACTCAGAAAAACAGCTAAATCAATAAGTTCAATACAACCAGGACCGTACAATACAGAACTATTAACTCTGAGCATGAGAATCAGGATGGTAAATGTTGAGTAGTGGGTGCCACCCAAAACCTCTACTGTCCTTAAGGTAGTAGTGAGAAGAGTAGTCGTGTAGTAGCTCCAGTCCTGTAAATAATCCCCATGTAGGGTAAGACAACACTGAGATAGTGTCATGGCAGTGTGAAATCCCACCATTCCGCAATCTGAAAGTGATGACTCACGCATTCCCAGTGCCTATCTGCTCCTTTTAACAGCTTCGGACAGTATTTATGTTTTCCATGCCAAGTATTTTTATCCCTGTGCCTTGTTAGCTAGCTTCCCGAGACAAAACAGATGTTGAGACAATGGGCGAATCTATTCCAGGGACACTCTCGTGGCACACAACCAAGACTCAGCTGTCACCTCTTCACACAGTGCCAAGCAGAGGAGAGTAGTAGGAGTGATAACTGCTAATCTTTTCACTCCAGACTACTTTATGATCACTGTCCTGGCTGAAAACACCTTGTCAGTCTATTTCCGCTTGTTGAATCTCAACCCCCAACACATCAATAAATAAATGAATTTGTATGGAGCACATATTAAACTAATTAGCCACTTAAATGTAGGAAACGTAGCGAGACTACTCATAACCATTTAATAGGTCGCAATAGTTTTTTCTAGATGTATGCTTATTTCAAAGAACAAACCCAAATGTATATCCTTAGTAAAACATCAAGTCATACTGAAACAGATCAACTTCAAGGCTCCTACTCTAACTGCACGGGAGCAGCTCATTCTGGCCATGGACTGTTAGGTTGTTGCTGGCTGAGTGCAGTGAGACTGTGGAGATCCTTAATTGGCTGTGACAGGCAGTCCCCATCGGTCCAGCCTGGGAATGGAGTGCTGTGTCCCTGGAAACAATGGGCAGACTGTATCTCCCCTCAATATGTGTGGAAGAGAGATCCCAGCAGCCTGGCTCTGAGACCAGGAAAACTCAAACTGACCATGTCCACCACAGCAGACTGCCAGGTCAGAGGTAACCTGGCAACATAAGAGCATGTGTATGGCTTATTGAATCTCATTTTCCTGTTAACTTATTTCTTTATTTTTATTTCTATTTACAATGTAACCATATTATGCCTTTTTACATTTTCAATGCAAAGTGCAAATTGGACATTTTCTGAGTAGGTAAATATGAAGTGAAAGGCAGTAGCGGTGCGTTGATAAAATCACTGGGGAAGCCAAGCTAATAAAAAAAGCCATATTACAACCTATGTTGTGATATTTGTGTTATTTGCTCTATAACCCATTTATTCATACGCCACCTTGATATACAAAAAGGGCGTGACAACAAAAAGACAACAGTCACACAGTGGAGGAATAAATTCAACTACAAATAGGTTTGTTTAAATCACAAAACTGGAGAGCAACATCTGTCCTGTGAAGTCGACAAAGCAAATATTACAAGTAACAGCTATATGACCTGCAGCATGGTCAAGCAAGTTAATGTTTTTGACAGTTTACTAAACAACTCCTAATTTAGAACCACAGAGCTACCGCAAGCCAGCACAAAGACAACATGAGCACTGCCTCCGCTATTCCAGCACCATTTCAACTTCAACATTGAAACATAATCAAATCAACACGGCTATATATTGAATTAGAGGGTGATGTCTCTGGAATTTATACAATGATTGAGTAAATTAAGTTATGGAGATTGTACTCTTGTTAGAGAGACGGTGAGAGTGACAGTTCCTCTGTTTAGGGTTATTTAATGTTGATTGGACATTAACAATGTTTGCAATTTTGTGCCATGTCACCGAGCTGTGATTATCCAATTAACTGTCCATTTATCCATACAAGATGTGGTCTGGAAATAATAAACATGAATACAATGGCATCAATACTAAGATATGGCACATTCATTTAGCAATAACAAAACAAGATATACAGGTCTCATCTGTTATAATAATCCAATGACTGAAACGAAAATACAAGTTGCTAGCAACATCAGACTAACAAGCTAACAATGACAGGCGAAAATGTAGCTAACAATGTTAGATACATATGAAGTCGGAAGTTTACATACACTTAGGTTGGAGACATTAAAACTCGTTTTTCAAACACTCCACAAATTCCTTGTTAACAAACTATAGTTTTGGCAAGTCGGTTAGGACATCTACTTTGTGCATGAAACAAGTAATTTTTCCAATAATTGTTTACAGACAGATTATTTCATAATTCACTGTATCACAATTCCAGTGGGTCAGAAGTTTACATACACTAAATTGACTGTGCCTTTAAACTGCTTGAAAAATTCCAGAAAATGATGGCATGGCTTTAGAAGCTTCTGACATCATTTGAGTTAATTGGAGGTGTACCTGTGGATGTATTTCAAGGCCTACCTTCAAACTCAGTGCCTCTTTGCTTGACATCATGGGAAAATCAAAAGAAATCAGCCAAGACCTCAGAAAAAGAATTGTAGGCCTCCACAATTCTGTTTCATCCTTGGGAGCAATTTCCAAATGCCTGAAGGTACCACGTTCATCTGTACAAACAATAGTATGCAAGTATAAATACCATGGGACCACGCAGCAAGGAAGAAGCCACTGCTCCAAAACCGCCATAAAAAAGCCAGACTACGGTTTGCAACTGCACATGGAGACAAAGATCGTACATTTTGGAGAAATGTCCTCTGGTCTGATGAAACAAAAATAGAACTGTTTGGCCATAATGACCATCGTTATATTTGGAGGATAAAGGGGGAGGCTTGCAAGCCGAAGAACACCATCCCAACTGTGAAGCTGGTGGGACTGGTGCACTTCACAAAATAGATGGTATCATGAGGATGGAAATTATGTGGATATATTGAATCAACATGTCAAGACATCAGTCAGGAAGTTAAAGCTTGGTCGCAAATGGGTCTTCCAAATGGACAATGACCCCAATTATACTTCCAAAGTTGTGGCAAAATGGCTTAAGGACAACAAAGTCAAGGTATTGGAGTGGCCATCACAAAGCCCTGACCTCAATCCCATAGGAAATTTGTGGGCAGAACTGAAAAAGCGTGTGCGAGTAGGGACGCCTACAAACCTGACTCAGTTACACCAGCTCTGTCAGGAGGAATGGGCCAAAATTCACCCAACTTATTGTGGGAAGCTTGTGGAAGGCTACCCGAAACATTTGACCCAAGTTAAACAATTTAAAGGCAATGCTACCAAATACTAATTGAGTGCATGTAAACTTTTACTCTGAATAAATGTCAGGAATTGTGTAAATCTGAGTTTAAATGAATTTGGCTAAGGTGTATGTAAACTTCCGACTTCAACTGTAGCTAGCATAAAACGAGATATATAATGCTGTAATAATGACAAAAATATTCTTAAACTATTGAACGCTTTGTCAGTAAAACAGGGGGAAAACATCAACTTTACATGCAGTTCTGGTATTCACGCACAGTGATGAATAAATTGGTCAGAAAGGAAATAATGTCCAAAAATTGAGATTTATGTTCTCAGCAGTAGGCGGCGAGCTGCACTTGGTAATGAACTGAACACTCTGCCAGCTTGTGATAGCTGTGAGATCATCACTGAGTTCTTAAAAGGGACACACTTTACACAGCCACACCAAATGTCTGCTATGACATTCTAACAAGATGGAAAGTCTGTTCTTGGTGAAAGGTTCTTCTGCATCATCATCAAGGATGGCTGGGAGCTGCACCAGCCGGGCCACTGGTCGTAGGTAAGTCCGACCCTTGACCTGGATGGCAGCAGTCCGAATACATCCATCAGCTCAAGGGTAAGTATGAGTCACCTTCCTAACAGGCCAGAGAGCTCGAGGGAGCTGAGGGTCCTTGATGAGAACCTCTTGATCCACGGTAAGTTCCCTTCCATCCTTCCTCCACTTCTGTCTTTCCTGTAGACTTGGCAAGTAATAGCGAACGAACTGGGACCAAAAGTGATCGGCAAGCACTTGGCTATGCCTCCAGCAGTGTTTCCCTAGGATGTCATTGCAGTCATACAAAACCTGAGGAAGAGATGCATCGTAGCGTCCGATGAGTATGAGGCTCGGTGTGATGGTATCTGGGTCTGCGACATCGGAGGAGATGTACCCGAGAGGTTTAGCATTCAAGATTCCCTCCAATTCGGTAAGCACAGTACAGAGCACGGTTCCAGTGACTGTCTGCTCCTTGAGTATGACCTTGAGAGCACGTTCCCACGTTCCACTAAAGTGAGGAGCACTTGGTGGGTTGATCCGTTATCCTCTGTTTGGCCAACTGTTCCTTCAGGTGGGGTGCCATCGCTTTGAAGGCCTCTAGCAGTTCTCGGTCTCCTCCCACGAAGTTAATACCATTGTCCGAAAGAAGCTAAAAAGGTTTGCCTCGATGTGCAATGAAGCGTCTTAAAGACATCAGGAAGGTATCAGCGTCCAGACTCTCCAGGAGGTCCAGGTGCAGCGGCTGGTCATGCATTTGTAGACGATGCCCCATCTCTTTTCATTGCGACGTCCGATTTTATGTTGAATGGTCCGAAACAATCCACTCCAGTAGAGTAGAAGGGTGGCTTGTACAGTCGCATGAGGTAGGTCCGCCATCTTAGGAAATTCAGGTTTGGCGCACCATCTTTGGCATTGCTGTGCTGAAACTTCTGGATGGCCTCCCTTCCCTGCAGAATCCAGTATCTACAGCGCAGTTCCGCCAGAACCCTCTCTAGGCCGGGATGGAGGAGAGTCTCGTCGAAATCTTGATTGAGTAGCTTGGTCAACGGATGATGTGGATCCAAGATGATGGGGTGCATAGCATCCATCTCCAGATGCTCTGTGAGGTGTACCACCAACTCTAAGTAGTCCTGAATCCTTATCGTACTCAGGAGACAAGGGACCCAGACAACTGTTAGAAGGTATAGACCGGTTTGACAAGAAACAAATTAATCTGAGCTTGCTTCAGGAGGAGGTTTTCTGCAGCTATGTAATCTGCTGCTTTGCTGGGTGAACTGGAGAGTGGACCCGGCTGCCCCATTCATCTTGGAGGACACTGGCCAGCTGAGCCCCAGTGAGTGCAGCACTCGGCTCCAAGCGTGGCATCGACAGTTGATCCTTTGGCGCAATGCTAAACCTGGCCAGAATGAAGGAAATGTGTACCTGCTTCTGGTCATCCACAGTCCGCATGCAGGCAACAGAGCCATATGGCTCTCTGATGCATCACTGAATATGTGGAGGTCTCTGGTCAGCTTTGGGTTGTCAGCATATCGTGGTGTGTAAGTTCTGGGGAGTTCCATCTGGACAAGACCAAGAATCTCTTGTTTCCATACAAGCCATCTGTCCAGCAGTCTCTGTGGCTGAATGGAGTCATCCCAACCTATCCCTTCTTTCCACGGGTCCTGGACGAGTATCTTGGCTCAGATTGTGAAAGGCGCGATATAGCCTAGTGGGTCGTAGTGACAGGAAAGCATGATGTAGATAATACTCATTGTAGGTTTGGAGCTCTCCTTGTATCCCAAGGAGTCTCTGAGGCAGTTCCAATGTAGCCCCAGGATTGGTTCCTGGAGAGCCATGCTACTTTCGGAAAGCCACAGTTTACTGCTTTCTGATCTGGCCTCAGGCGGTATGTGCTTGATGACAGCTGGTACATTGCTAGCCCACTGGCGTATCTCAAAGCCTCCAGTATGGAGCAACTGCCGCAGTTCATTAACAAGGTTTCTTTCTTCATCAGCAGGGGGGATGCTTCGAAGGCAGTTGTCCATGTAGAATGACTCCTCGACTGACTTCACAAGCTCTTGGTTGGCTCCTACGTTGTTCTGAACATGATGCTGCAGAAAATAGATGGTAGAACTTGGACTACAAGTCGTGCCGAATGGCAAGAACTGCCACTCATAGTTGTTCGGATCTTCAGTTCTTGGCATGTTCCAGCAGATGAAGCGTAGCACCAGTTTGTCAGCTGGTAAGAGGCGGATCTGATGAAACATGCCTTTGATGTCACCACTTACAACAACAGCATGTTCACGGAATCTGAGGAGGACACCGAGCATGAATGGTCCCAAGGTTGGTCCAGCGAGGAGAAGGTCATTGAGCGACTGTCCTTTATGCTGGAACAAACAGTTAAACACAATCCTATCCTTTCCACTGTGATGTACAATATGGTGGGGTATAAACCACATTTACATTTACATTTAAGTCATTTAGCAGACGCTCTTATCCAGAGCGACTTAGAAATTGGTGCATTCACCTTATGATATCCAGTGGAACAACCACTTTACAATAGTGCATCTAAATCTTTTAAGGGGGGGGGGGGGGGGGGGGGGGTTAGAAGGATTACTTTATCCTATCCTAGGTATTCCTTAAACCAGACCTCAGTAGATTGTTCAGCTACCTCAGGTGGCACAAGTGACCCGTAGCCTGCCATCTGCAGCTTCTTGATCTCCTGGCAGTACACCTCGGCGCATTTTGGGTCTTTGGTGAGTCTTCGCTCCATGCTATGGAGGCTTGGCAGTACAGCTTCCTTTGGAGCATGGAGAGTTGCATCATTTACTCGTCAAAGCAGGGATGTAGCGTAGCACTGAACGCCATCAACTTCTATCCTAGAAGTGGACGTCTGGAAAGTGTCATGACTTGCTGGTCTTGTTTTGAGCGAGTCGCCAGCTTCTCACTCACATAGGGAAGGGTATCGATCTGCCAAAGTCGCTCCATGTTCCTGAAGAGCTCGGCCGAAGGCGAAACAGTAGTGGTAAGCAGGTACTGTTGTTCAGCTGGTGCTGTGTGGACATAGCTAGTAGGGAATGACCAGCCAAGTTCGATGTGGACGGCAATGGGTCCACAAGGCGGGCCTGTACACACTGGCTGTATGGGTATCAGGATGTGAGGCATGTCTGAACCAATCAGCAGCAGAGGTTGAGCTTAGTCCACCGGTGGCAAAGGCAGCTTACGGAGGTAGTCGTATCGCCTTTGGAGTGCTGCTACTGGGTAGTAATGTTCGGAAAGGCCTAGGTTGTCTTTGGTGAGTGCCTGAAGTATCTGATACTTCTTGAAACGTTTCAGCAGGGGGGGGGGGGACATTAAAGGTAACTGAGGCACCTTGTTTTTAATTTATTTATTGTTATTTAACCTTTATTTCACTAGGCAAGTCAGTTAAGAACAAATTCTTATTTACAATGACGGCCTAGCAAAAGGCCTTCTGCGGGGACAGGGGCTGGGATTTAAAAAATATATATAAACAAAATATAAATTTAGGACAAAACACATATCACGACAAGAGAGACAACACCACATAAAGAGAGACCTAAGACAACAACATAGCAAGGAAGCAACACATGACAACACAGCATGGTAGCAACACAACATGACAGCAACACAACATGGTAGCAGCACAAAACATGGTACAGACATAATTGGCCACAGACAACAGCACAGAGGGCAAGAAGGTAGAGACAACAATACATCACGCAAAGCAGCCACAACTGTCAGTAAGAGTGTCCATGATTGAGTCTTTGAATTAAGAGATTGAGATAAAACTGTCCAGTTTGAATGTTTGTTGCAGCTCGTTCCAGTCGCTAGCTGCAGCAAACTGAAAAGACAAGCGACCCAGGGATGTGTGCGCTTTGGGGACCTTTAACAGAATGTGACTGGCAGAACGGGTGATGTATGTGGAGGATGAGGGCTGCAGTAGATATCTCAGATCAGGGGGAGTGAGGCCTAAGAGGGTTTATAAATAAGCATCAACTAGTGGGTCTTACAGAGGAGTATACGGGTATACAGAGGACGGGTATACAGAGGAGTATAGAGTGCAGTGATGTGTCCTATAAGGGGCATTGGTGACAAATCTGATGGCTGAATGGTAAAGAACATCTAGCCGCTCGAGAGCACCCTTACTTGCCGATCTATAAACGATGTCTCTCTAATATAGCATGGGTAGGATGGTCATCTGAATCAGGGTTAGTTTGGCAGCTGGGGTGAAAGAGGAGCGATTATGATAGAGGAAAACAAGTCTAGATTTAACTTTAGCCTGCAGCTTTGATATGTGCTGAGAGAAGGATAGTGTACCGTCTAGCCATACTCCCAAGTACTGGTATGAGGTGACTACCTCAAGCTCTAAATCCTCAGAAGTAGTAATCACACCTGTGGGGAGAGGGGCATTCTTCTTACCAAACCACACAACCTTTGTTTTGGATGTGTTCTGAAGGGCAGAGAAAGCTTGTTGGACACTAACAAAGCTTTGTTGTAGAGCATTTAACACAAAATCCAGGCCAGCTGAGTATAAGACTGTATCATCTGCATATAAATGGATGAGAGAGCTTACTATGTAAATTGAGAAGAGTGTGGGGCCTAGGATTGAGCCTTGGGGTACTCCCTTTGTGACAGGCAGTGGCTGAGACAGCAGATTTTCTGACTTAATACACTGCACAATTTGAAAGAGAGAGATAGCAAACCAGGCCAAAGACCCCTCATAGACACCAATACTCGTTAGCCGGCCCACAAGAATGGAATGGTCTACCGTATCAAAAGCTTTGGCCAAGTCAATAAAAATAGCAGCAGAACATTGTTTGAATCAAGGGCCATGGTGACATCATTGAGGACCTTTAAGTTTGCAGTGACACATCCATAACCTGAGCGGAAACCAGATTGCATACTAGAGAGAATACTATAGACATCAAGAAAACCAGTCAGTTGATTACAGACAAGTTTTTCCAACACTTTTGATAAACGGGGCAAAATAGAAATAGGCCTATTACAGTTAGAATCAGCTTGATCTCCCCTTTAAATAAAGTATGAACCGTGGCTGCCTTCCAAGCAATGGGAACCTCCCCAGAAAGGAGAGACAGGTTAAAAAAGGTCGGAGATAGGCTTGGCGAAGATAGGGGCAGCAACCTTAAAGAAGAAAGGGTCTAAACCATCTGATCCAGATGTTTTTTTGGGGTCAAGTTTAAGGAGCTCCTTTAGCACCTCAGACTCAGTGACTGCCTGCAGGGAGAAACTTTGTAGCGGGGCAGAGGAAAAAGATGGAGAAGCATCAGGGATAGTTGCATTAGAAGGGGTGGGAGATGAGGAAATGTTGGACGGGCAAGGAGGCATAGCTGAGTCAAATATGAATCCTGACTTAATGAGTGGTGATTATAGAGCTCAGCCATGTGCCTCTTGTCAGTAACAACCAAATCATCAACTTTAAGGGACATGGGCAGCTCTGAGGAGGATGGTTTATTCTCCAGGTCTTTAACCATTTTCCAGAACTTCTTGGGGTTAGACCCTCAGAGAGAGAACTGCTCCTTAAAGTAACTAACTTTGGCCTGAGTGCACTTATTTCTCATTTGCCTGAACGAGAGCCAGTCAGCCTGAGTATGCGTGTACCGAGCCTTTCGCCAAATGCAATTCTTGAGGTGGAGTGGACCTGCAAGATCATGGTCGAACCAGGGGCTGAACCTGTTTTAATTCTAATTTTCTTTATGCGGGCGTGTTTGTTAACAATACCACTGAAAATATCAAAAAAGAAGATCCAAGCGTCTTCGACAGAGGGGATCATGCTGATACCATTTAACAGAGGCCAGTTCATGAAGGAAGGCTTGCTCATTAAAGTTTTTTATCAAGCGTCTATGACAAATAGGGACAGGTTGTTTCACTGAGCAGCCTTTACAAACACAGGCTGTAAAACAGTGATCACTAAGGTCATTACAGAAAACACCAGACTGATACCTATCAGGATTATTTGTAAGGATAACATCAAGAAGAGTTGCCTTTTCTGGGTGTTTGGAGTCATACCTTGTGGGATTGGTAATAATCTGAGAAAGATTTAGGGAGTCCCATTGCTTTAGGACTTGGTCAGGTGGTTTAAGTTTAGGTCAGCTAGCAGGACAAATTCAGACTTAGTGTAAGGGGCCAGGAGAGAGTTTAGGGCAGGTAGGGTACAGGCCGGTGCTGATGGAGGACGATAGCACCCAGCAACAGTCTACAAAGAGCTATTTGAAAGTGTAATACTTAATACCAACAAATCAAATTGTTTGGGGACAGACTTGGTGGAGACAACCGAGCACTGCAGGTGATCCTTGGTAAAGATTGCCACTCCCCCATGTCTTGCCGAAAAAGGCTATAACCAAAAAGGTTAACATCAGTATTCAAAACACTCTTCCTTAACCATGTCTCAGTAATGACAAACACATCTGGATTGGAGCTGTGAACCCACACTTTCAATTGATTCATTTTAGGTAATAAGCTTCTAGTGGTAATGTGCAGAAAACCCAGGCTTTTACGAGACCAGAAATCAGTGAAGCAGATATCAGAGCACAAGTCAGAATTGGGGCTAGCAACAGTAGATGGGCCATGGTGTACATGCACATTTCCAGATATCTTCAACAGTAATACAATCAAGGCACGGCATAGGACAGGGAGAGCTCTGCAGTACTGATTTATGACATCTGAATGTGCATCAGATGGCAACAAGATCATATTGTACAGCAATTTCATCAGGTAGCATGATTACAAAGCCGGCGAGAGGTGGTTACAATGGCATGGGAGGCCAAAAGTCAGTTTAACCAATAGAGAGTCAGAGTCCCAAGTGTGGGAACAAACATAGTCTGTCCCACGGTTCAACAAAGCATTCATGAGTCATGAAGCAAATAGCAAAATAGCAAAATGCACAAGAAAAAAAATAATATATAACGACTTGAGGCTAGCCATTGTACTTGGGTGAGGGTGAGGGTCTCAAGCTCAGAAGTGAGGTTTACTTGTTGAACAGACTGTGGCAGGACGATGTTACACTCCAAGCGTCTTCAGGGCTCGGTCTCCATTATGAAGTAAAACCTTCATGACATTCCACATTACTTTCACCGATTGGTTTTGTTCTGTCCAGGTAAACATTGGTCGTAGGGACACTCACCATGAGCACGCTTTTCTGGTTTTCCTGTGTGGCATCATGAAAGATCATTAGGTGCTGCTCTTTACATGTCTGGTAAGGTTGTCTGAGGGTGCAAGAAATCAGCTTTGGATCGTCCGCACTTCCAACACATTTTTCCATTCTTTATCCACTTGACAATCTGTCCTGTGTTCAGCTTCTTGAACTCTTCACATTAGTTGAGAAAGTGTTCTATATTGTCACAGTGGGGACAGTATGGCTTGGGATTGGATTTCTCCTTGGATTGAGCAGGCTCCTTGGGGTTTGGATCTTCACTTGCGTTGAAAAGGTTTGAAGCAGATTTCTCCTTCTGTCTCGTGAAGACACGGTGGTCTTTCTTGAATGGCTCTGCTTGATATGCGCTTAGCCTGGGACTTCTTCTGAAACCAGGCTGCCAAGTCGTGTTGGGTGTACATCTGGTCTGTGCCAGTCCTGAGGATGACGCGATCAAAGCAATACTCAACGAATTCATCCCGGTAGCTCTGTGGGATCTTGCTCAAAAGCCGGTCGACATAAGATTCACATCTGAGCTCATAGCCGTTCTGCCCCTCAAGAGTCCTGAGCATGCCTACCAGTGAGTGGATAGACAGGGCAAAGGTGTCGAAGGCTTCTGCATATCCAAACTTTATGGCGGGGGAGTTTAAGATGGTGGCTAGCTCACACTGGACAAGTTGGCGGGGCTGACCGTACTTTCCCTGCAGCGATTGTAAGGTAGCAGTGTAAGGTCTCGGGCCATGAATGTAGGCCTTAGCAAGCGGGACTGCACTCTGTAGTTTCAGAACTTGATACTTATAGCGCTCGTTTAGGTGTCTGTGACTGCTCATTAGGTAATCTAGAGCCATCTTGAGGAGGGAAAAGTCACTCTCTCTACCGCTCTCAAAGTAGGGCAACGACAACTTCGGCATACCGTATGATGAGGCAATCAGCTGAACCGTGCCAGGTGGTGGAGCAGGCTCCGAGAAGGGTGCTATCTGTCCTGGGGCAGGATATGGTGCTGCTGGATTGGGATAGCGTATGCCTAAGCCTGGATGGAAGCCTGGTGCTGCTGGAACTGGATAAGGCATGCTTTGTCCCCCAGATAAGTAGGGTTCACCTGGAACAGGGTATGGTGTAAATTCTGGTGCAGGATGTGGCACTGCGGATGCTGGTCCGGGGTATGGAGCCGCAGGTGCTGGTCCGAGGTATGGAGCCGCAGGTGCTAGTCCTGTGTATGGAGCCACAAGTGCTGGTCCGGTGTATGGAACCAAGGAATCTGGAGCTGGGTCCGGAACCACAGGAGCTGGAGCAGGGTACGGAACCACAGGAGCTGAAGCTGGGTGCAGAACCACAGGAGCTGAAGCTGGGTGCAGAACCACAGGAGCTGGAGCTGGGTGCGGAACCACTGGAGCTGGGTGCGGAACCACAGGAGCTGGAGCAGGGTGCAGAACCAAGGGAGTTGGAGCTGGGTGCGGAACCACGGGAGCTGGAGCTGGGTAAGTAACCACAGTGCCACGGGTAGGCAGGGAGAAGATGATGTGAGTCTTCAAAGGCTCTGCCTCTTTCTCCTAGGTTGGCTTGTTGTGGTTGTGCAAAGCTGTCACATGATTCATCAGACGATGCTTTAAGAAAGGATGTGACAAGCTTGGCTAGCACTAGCTCATTAGCTTCCTTCTATAGATGCTGCTGCCTGTTCAGTTGTGTAGCTATTGCTTCTCGGCCCGATGAGCTTCCTCCTGACGGCGCTGAGCTTCTTCCTGTTGTCAATGAGCTTCTCTGGCTTCGGCTGCTATGCGTCGACACTCTATGTCGACGTTGTGATCTTGCTCTAGCTGACGTTGTAGGTCATTAAACTCCATGAGCTTCATTCTTTACTCCTACAAAGCTGCTTGGAGGTCGGATAATTTTGGGAAGCGGCTCACCGATGAGCGGGCACTGTATTTGGAGCTGGTGCACTCCTCTCTGATCGGATGTCCACTCGACTACTCCTTCTTCTTAATCAGGGGGTGCCTGAGTTGTGGATAGGCGTTGTTCCTTGTGAGGGAGATGTTCAACAGCATAATCACTCAGGTGAGCTGGAGGATGTCTTTCTCTCTGTGCGTCCATATGTGTTGGATCCATATCTTCGGGTGGTTTACTAAATCCGACTCTAAAGGACCAGAAATTAAAGGGTGATGTCTCTGGAATTGATACACTGATTGAGTAGGTGAAGATATGGAGATTCTACTCCTATTAGGGAGATGGTGAGAGAGGCAGTTCCTCCGTTTATGGTTATTTAATGTTGATTGGACATTAACAATGTTTGCAATTCTGTACCATGTAACTCAGCTGTGATTATCCAATTAACTGTCCATTTATCCATACAAGATGTGGTCTAGAAATAATAAACATTAATTCAATGGCATCAATACTAAGATAAGGCACATTAATTTAGCAATAACAAAACAAGATATACAGCTCTCATCTGTTATAATAATCCAATGACTGAAAGTAGCTAGCAACATCAGACTTCCCAGCTAACAATGATAGATAAGTAGCATAAAAAGGAGATACATAATGATGAAAATATTCTTCAACTATTGACAACTTCGTCAGTAAAACAGGGAGAAAACATATTCCTTACTTACAGTTCTGGTATTCACACACAGTGATGAATGAATTGGTCAGAAAGGAAATAATGTCAAAAAACGTAGGTGGTGAGCTTCACTTGGTAATGAACTAAACACTTTTAGCATGTAAATGTTAGTGGGGCAAACTACCAAAACATTTTTTACATGCATGCCAGCAGAGCCACTACACAACACAACACTAAACAATACATTAATTGCACTATAACGGTGACAAACGGTGCCCACAAACTGTTAGGGTCTACATAAAGCTGTCCCAACAGCAGAGTACCAACAGCAGTCCCAACACCTTACCACTGCTACACCTGCCTATCAGCGGAGCCTTGTATGGCAGCGAAACAGTTTATTCAGCCTCATTTACTACCTTTAAAAAAGCATAGCTGATATGGCTGACTTGCTTAAACAAATGTGGATTCTACTGACAATTGAGATGTACAAACTATGGCATGAAGGGATGACGAGTGGATAAGAGGCAATCCGTCATTTAGATTTAAGATATTAATGAGTGAGCTAGGACCGGTGTAGCCAATATAACTATTTGTTCAGCACTTTTGAAATGTACAGCAACAGAATTCAGAACATGGGCCGTTCTTACAGTATTCTCCCTGTACACCAAGTCAGAACCGTAAGATAAATAAGCAGACAATGAAAGCTCTTACAATATCCAATGATTACATTTCTCTAAAACAGGCTATAGGCTACATGTGCACCACCAAGTCAGAACAGTAAGAACAAATTAAGAGGGGAAAAGGGACCAAATTATTAGGGTGAGGCACATGGGCTACTAAACAGCTTACTACACAACATACACTTAGTATTACTTTCTTAGTTACAGTAAAAAAAAAAATGGACTCATCTTGTTGTGCTGTGCTCACTTTCTTTTCATATGACAAGGATTAAAAAGGATTGTCGAATTGATTCATGATGTTGACTGATAGCTTGCTAGCTAAGATTTTGAAAAAGTGATGTTGACATGATCAGCCCAATCAAAGCTACTTTAGATATAACATGATTTGAAGTAATTTTATCTGTTGCCAATGACCTTGAGCCTTCTTGGATGGACACTTCTAATGTAACTCTATGGCAGCGCCCAAGGAGCTTGAATTTTCTAGCTCTATCCTTAGATTTGGAAGTGACGTAGTGTTCCCATGAGTGACAGAACACGGAGCCAATCACGCCGCTCCATATTTTCCACTGATTGCACCACCACCACAGAAAGCACTGATTTAAAGGTTTCTTTTTTTTTTTTTTTTACTATTTACTATTTTCTACATTGTACCATATGAAATAACACATATGGAATCGTGTAGTAACCAAAAAAGTGGTAAACAAATCAAAATATATTTGAGATTTTAGATTCTTTAAAGTAGTCATCCCTTTGTCTTGATGACAGCTTTGCACACTCTTGGCATTCTCTCAACCTGCTTCACCTGGAATGCTTTTCTAACAGTCTTGAAGGAGTTCCCACATATGCTGAGCCCTTGTTGGCTGCTTTTCCTTCACTCTGCGGTCCAACTCATCCCTAACCATCTCAATTGGGTTGAGGTCAGGTGATTGTGGAGGCCAGGTCATCTGATGTAGCATATCGCTGCAGAATGCTGTGATAGCCATGCTGGTTATTGTGTTTTGAATTCTAAATAATCACTGACAGTATCATCAGCAAAACACCCCCACACAATCACACCTCCTCCATGCTTTATGGTGGGAACCACACATGCGGAGATCATCTGTTCACCTACTCTGCGTCTCACAAAGACACGGCGGGTTGGTACCAAAAATCTCAAATTTGGACTCATCAGACCAAAGGACAGATTTCCACTGGTCTAATGTCCATTGCTCGTGTATCTTGGCCCAAGCGAGTCTCTTCTTATTATTGGTGTCCTTTAGTAGTGGTTTCTTTGCAGCAATTCGACCATGAAGGCCTGATTCACGCAGTCTAGTCTGAACAGTTAATGGTCAGATGTGTCTGTTACTTGAACTCTGTGAAGCATTTATTTGGGCTGCAATTTCTGAGTCTGGTAACTTTAATGAACTTATCCTCTGCAGCAGAGGTAACTCTGAGTCTTCCTTTCCTGTGGCGGTCCTCATGAGAGCTAGTTTCACCATAGTACTTGATGGTTTTTGCGACTGCAAATGAAGAAACTTTCAAGTTCTTGACATTTTCCGGATTGACTGACCTTCATGTCTTTAAAGTAATTATGAACTGTCATTTCTCTTTCCATTTTTAAGCTGTTATTTTCATAATATGGACTTGATCTTTTACCAAATAGGGCTATCTTCTGTATTCCTTATCACAACACAACTGATCGCCTCAAACACATTAAGAAGAAAATTATTTATCTTGATTTGCTTAACACTTTTTTGGTTACTACATGATTCTATATGTGTTATTTCATAGTTTTGATGTCTTCACTATTATTCTACAATGTAGAAAATATTAAAAATAAAGAAAAACCCTGGAATGAATAAGTGTGTCCAAACTTTTTACTAGTACTGTATATATTTATTTTTAGCTAAAAAGATGGGGCTCTGCCCCACCTGCCCTGAATGACCGGTCGCCACTGAGCTTGTGATAGCTGTGAAATCATCACTGAGTTCATAAAGGGACAGGCTTTCTTACATGTATGCTTAGTTTAATACACTGGAAATAAACATAATGATACCAAAAACTATTTAGTCCAATCAATGTTGATAAACATCATGTGGTTGCTCATGGGACTGATTTCTGTCAGTGTGTGCATGCTTGCGTGTGCGTGCGCAAGTAAAAAATTAAAGTTTACTCACCCTACTTGTAGACTAGTTGAACGCCAATGTCATCCTCCTCTCTTTTATGTTGGCAAATGGTCTATGGCTCTGTCATACAGTATGCTTTTAGTTTTTGTTTTCATAGGTTAACTAGCTAAAATGCTTGCTAGCCTAACTTCCTCACATGGGCAAAAATGAACCAGCCAAGTTAGCTAGGTAGTTAGCGTGAGCCTACTAGGCTACATCTAGGCTACATATTGAACTTCAATCGTCTCAGGCCTGTGGCACAATATATGAATTTATGATTAGATCAGAATCGCCATCATAATCATTGGCCTGTACAGAAAATTAAGTTCAAATCAATATCTCCATCCATGGCATAGGAAAGGGCCGATTTAGCAAGCTAGCTACTGCAGGACATCAACACAAGCAGACCAAAAACAGACACGTTTGTCTGACAATGATGACATTTTGCTTAGGATGTGATTTGATTGGTGTGAAACCAAATCCAAACTGGCCTCCTTTGGGAGGTGTTTTGCTGCACCAGGACAATCCACAGTTGAGCGCAGCTCAACACTGATTAGATAATTATTTTATTTAAAACATTTATCAAGGGAGGCCAAATGCTTGCTGGCATCAATCAATCAAACGCTACAGCAGCAAAATGTCATACTCTTTTGTTCCAGGCAGCATCAGATGCATGGGCTAACCATGCTGAGACAGAGGAGCGCTGTTTCTCTCGCTCTGATGATTTCTCCGGTGAGATTCAGACACTTGCGAATTTACGGGAAATTATAAAAACACAGAGAGACGAAAGATAAATTATTTTATCTTTTTTATTTTTTTATTGGTCAAATGATGAGGAAGCCTGGCTTTCCTTGGCATCCATGAATACACGCCACTGGTGAAAGGGTAAAGTTGACAAATTGATTGATCGGGTCATTCAGTGGATTGTTGTCCTTTTCTATGTCAGTTTCCTCTTTTAATTTTGTAATTCAACATTTTCCCTACACACTGATAAAAGGTGTTGGAATCGACCATTCCAAAAAAAGATTGAGAGAGAGAGAAAGTGAAACCTACGTGAGAATGAATTAAGACGGAGGTCCATTGTGTAGGCGACCTGTTGGTACAGGTGTAGAGTGAGCAATGTACTTATCCCTGCCCACACCCCCAAAACGAACGTGTACTGACTATTACTGTATGCACCAGGGCTTCATCTTCATTACCATATCTCCCTGTTTCTATACAGCAGTAAGGGCAAAAAGAGTAGGAGTGTTACTGAACCTCATAAAATGTACTGTACATAGCCATAAGCTTATTTTTATGATCATAATCACATAGTCTCATATGAATATTAAATTATGTGATTAATGCATGGGGTGTTTTTTGTATCAAAAACCATTGGAATGTGTATCACATTATTTCAAGAATATGTTGGCTAAATGAGATGATACTGACCCCTAGAGGGCATATGTGGGCCACTCTGAACAACCAAAATAATGCACTCAAATCATTGATAATATAATGTGTTGTCTTATTGCTGTCTTCATGTCCTCTTGCATGAGTTCTCAGGTAGGAAGTACATGGTATAGCAATATGAGTTGCCTGCCACAACAACCATGCCAGGTGTTTTAAAAGGACAATCATCCAAGATGATTTCGTAATAGAGGTGTGGAGTGCCCTCTTCAAAATAACATTTATTTTTGTACTGTACCACCCACCCACAACATCGCTGTGGTATATTTATTATACCACGATCAAGGTGAATGCAGGTGTGGCAACAGATCACAATCTTCCCAAGGCTGTGCTTGCCTGGTATGTAAAATGTCACTCATGATCATGTCACACTGCCGGGTGAAAAGTCTTTATAATAGTCTAAATAGTCTATCTGGAAGGGGTAGAAGATACGTTCTTGTAAGTTTTCCAGGACCGAATATGTATCACTTCAAATAGAGGAAGTGGCAAATACTTCAGTTATGTTCTCTGGGGAAACAAGACATATTTTTCCATTACTGGGATCACATCTTGACAAATCTGTCAAACACAGAGATAATCTCTCCCTCTAAGTAAAAATAGCCTACATATAATGTTACATTCGATAAAACATGACTGAAAAAGCCTAAAAGACTTCTTAAATGCAGTAAACGTCCGTGAACCATCAGGTTGAACATGCTGTCATCTTGCGGTAGAAAAGGGAACTGCAAGTGAGGCAAGAAATGTTGACCAAAATGGAGATACTTGCGTTTGTCACCGAGTAAAATACTACTTGAGTAAAAGTCTAAAAGTATCTGGTATAAAATGTACTTTAGTACAGTGGTGGGAAAAGTACTCAATTGTCATACTTGAGTAAAAATAAAAAGTAAAAGTAAATGCCATCAAATTCCTTATATTAAGCAAACCAGATGGCACAAGTTTCTTGTTTTTCTAATTTATGGACAGCCAGGGGCACTCCAACACTCAGACTTCCTTTACAAACGCAGTAGCTGTGTTAAGTGGGTCTGACAGATCAGAGGCAGTAGGAACGACAACGCGTTTTATTGATATGCGTGATTTGAACCATATTGCTGTCCTGTCTGAGCATTCGAAATGTTAAGAATAGTTTTGGGTGTCAAGGAAAATGTATGGAAGTAAAAAATAACATATTTTCTTTAGCAATATATCGGAGTAAAAGTTAAAGTTGTCAAAAATATCAATAGTAAAGTACAGATACCCCCCCAAAATACTTAATTAAGTAGTACTTCAAAGTATTTTTACTTAGTTACTTTAAACCACTAAGCTTTGTCAGTAAATTCGAGGCACTCAAATTAGCATGATACAGTATGCTATGTTTGATATGGTTTTTAAACAAAATAAGAAAGTAGTGTGGGTGTGTAACACAAGTCCAGCTACCCAAAGGTTACAAGTTCAAATCACATCAATGATAATTGTAGCGAATTAGCAACTTTTCAACTACTTACTACTTTGCAACCACTTATCAACTACTAACCCTTTTAGCTAACCCTTTCCCTAACCTTAACCCTAACTTTACCCCTTTAACCTAGCTCCTAAACTTAACCTTAACCCAAACCCCTAACCCTAATACGTGTCACATATCAGTTTGCAAACAATGTCAAATCTTGTTTCTTTCTTGCTTCTTGAGTAAGGCAGCTCCAAAATGCAGGTGTTTCAGCCTAGCTCAGTGCTTTCTGTGGTGGTGGGGCAGCCAGCGGGAAATACGGAGCATAGGGGTTGCTAATGTTCTCTAGTTGCACAGTGATTTGCTCAGTGTTCTGTCACTCAAAATCTACTGGGAGAGCTCGAAAATTCAAGCCCCCTGTGTGCTACCATAGATTTGACTTAATTTTATCTGTGGCCAATGACCTTGCGCCTTCTTGGATGGGCACTTAAAATGTAAATCACGTTATATCTGCCGTAGCTTTGATTGGACTGATCAGGTCAACATCATACTTTCAAAATCTTAGCTAGTAAGCTAGACAAGCAGTCATCATCATGAATTAAATTGACAATCTACTGGCAAATCCTTTTCATCCTTGTCATATGAATATAAATCATATCGGTGCTCATCGACCATAAACCTTACACAACATATTGGAAATCACAAATTCAACAATGAGTGGTTTGGAAGGATTCAGTGGCTAACTGCAAACGTTTTTATTTTCCTAGGCAAGTCAGTTAAGAACAAATTCTTATTTACAATGACAGCCTACACCAGCAAAACACGGACAAAGCTGGGCCAATTGTGCGCCGCCCTATGGGACTCTCAATCACGGCTGGTTGTGATACAGCCTGGATTTGAACCAGAGTGTCTGTAGTGACACCAGAGTGTCTGTAGTGACACTGAAATGCAGTGCCTTAGACCGCTGCGCCACTCAGGAGCCCTCAAAGCTATTACTAGCCTGCTTTTCAGTGGAGTGGGTGTGTGATCCGAGTCTGGGTTTAAGGGTCTCTTTTCCAAGCTTAAAAGGATAAACATTCACATACAACACCATGGGCCAGAAAAGGTTGAATAAATTGACAGACTACACCATGGGCCAGGAAAAAGTTGAACACATTGGCCATGATATTAAACCAGCATAACTGGAAACTCGGAACTGGGAAATCTCAGACTTCAGTGAGTTCAAGACAACTGGGAACTCGGAAAAAACGAGCCCCGACTGGGAAAATACGTTTTGAACGGTCATCCAACTCGGAATTCCAAGTCAGGAACTCTGGCCTCTTTCTAGAGCTCCGACCTGAAGATCATTGACATCATGATTCAACATTGTTTTTTTCAGAGTTACCAGTTGTCTTGAAAGCACTATTAATCCAGAGAATGACAGACTTTGATGACAAAGTGTCATGACAAAATTTGCCCACAAGAAGGATCGCTACGCCACCTTCCTGTTCAAGTGAGCACAGAACAACCAAAAATGTCTTGTATGCTGTTGCATAATTATGTAATATGCCAGGGAAATATGTATACTGTAGCTAAGAAAGTAATACTAAGTGTATGTTGTGTAGTAATACTACTACTAATACTACTACATACTATGTTGTGTAGTATGTTGTGTAGGTCCCGTGTGGCTCAGTTGGTAGAGCATGGCGCTTGCAACGCCAGGGTTGTGGGTTCAATTCCCACAGGGGGACCAGGATGAATATGTATAAACTTTCCAATTTGTAAGTCGCTCTGGATAAGAGCGTCTGCTAAATAATGTAAATGTAGTAAGCTGTTAGTAGCCCATGTGCCTCACCCTAATAATTTGGTCCCTTTCCCCGTCTTAACTTAGCCTACTGTTCTGATTTGGTGGTGCACATGCAGCCTATATCCTATTTTAGAGAAACGTAATCATTGGATATTGTAAGAGCTTTCATTGTCTGCTTATATACCCCCTTTATTATCCTACGGTTCTGACTTGGTGTACAGAATACTGTAAGAATGGCCCATGTTTTGAATTATGTTGCTGTACATTTCAAAAGTGCTGAACAAATAGTTATACTGACTACATCCATCCTAGCGCGCTCATTAATGTCTTAATCGAAATTACGGATTGCCTCTTGCTCATCGTTCCCTTATGCCATAGTTTGTACATCTCAATTGTCAGTAGAACCCACATTTGTTTAAGCAAGTCAGCCATTTCAGCTATGTTTTTTTTTAAAGGCAGTAAATGAGGCTGAATTTACTGTTTCGCTGCCAGACAAGGCTCCGCTGATAGCCAGGTGAAGCGGCGGTAAGGATTCACTGCTGAAAATAAAGCTCTGCTGTTAGGACAGCTTTATGTAGGCCTTAATAGTTTTTGGGCACCGTTTGTCACTGTTACAGTGCAATTCATGTATTGTTTAGTGTTGTGTTGTGTAGTGGCTTTGCAAGCTAAAATCGTCACTGGGTGATGGACATCCACAAATTAATACATACCAAACGAAATGTAACATATCATCCTAAACGGAGTATCTCGGATTTACGTACAGAATAATTCGAAATTCTCTGAAGCCAGGTTGCACCACCGGCCAGCTGCTTCTAATGTTTTACCCCCAACGTCCTTAATTGTCTCCCCTATAGTTTTTCTCCGTGTAGGGCACTCGCATCCCTGTCCTCTGGGATCGAAGTGCGTGCTGTTTTTTGAGGGCGCTCGGCTGGTAGTTCAGTAGGCCTACAGTAGCCCACATAATCTCTCAGGCATCCCCCTTTCAACGAGAAAAACATCACAATTTATATTCTGCCACCACATGAGGACGCCAGCCTACCATGGCCGTCTTCAGAGGGCTACAGATAGTATATCGATGATGAGAGCCCAGGGCTCCAATGTCAGGCTCCCTGTCGATCATAAACTCCACGCCAAAAGCAAAAGGTGAAGGGAACATTCTCGCTATCTCCCATCATCATATTTTCATTGCTGTGCCGTTTAGGTCTACACCTTAATCTGGCGAGTAGCCTAAAATGTTTACAAAGCAGTGTGTGTGTGTGCGTGTGTGTGCGTATGTGTGTGTGTGTGTATGTGTGCGCGCGTGCGATGGGCTTTTTTTGCTTGTTTCTATTTGGCACAGACAGGTGGCGCACAGATGCCATGATTCCCTATGGCTATCGTGCTATCGTGGAAATATGATCCTGTGTCAAGTAAAACTATAGTTGTCTTTGACATCTCTTAAAACAAATACAATCTTGATCCATATAAATAAAAATTGAATTCACTTAGGGTCGAATTCTAACGTAGATGCGCGCATAAAGTCATGTTAGTGGAACATTTGTGCAAAAGTTACATTTACGCACGGGTATCTGAAGTTCGGAATTGATTTTAGAGGAAGGAGGCAGAACGCTTTTCAGACAGCACATTTCTCTCTAACAGATACATAAAAGCTCAATATTATATTTTTGGAATATTTTATATAACCCTGCCTTTTAATAGCCTAGGCTTTACAAGTGTATTGTTAAATAATTTTTTACTTTTCAATCGGTGCAAGGCAATCAAGCGGGATAAGTCAATAGTGGACTCTGAAAATCTGTGGAGTTGTCAGACATGCATCCTGTACTCATTGGCTGCCTCAAATATACCAGCTCTGCCTCCCACGTGATACTGGATAAATGCCCGCCCGCTAGCATCCTAGGTAACAGACAATCACAGACCACTGTGATAGGGACACACCTTCGTCGTTTTTTGGTAAAGTTCATGGGGATGCCATTTTAAACTCAAAACGAATTTAATCCACGAGATATAAGCATTCGTTGCAAATTGACTTTTTCAATTGCATTGCTTCAAGCACATTTAGTTGTGCAACTTTACCTACAAGATGACTGGAGTTTTTGACAGTCTCAGTACAGATATGCATTCGAACCAGATTACCTCGAACAGTTACCACAGCTTGCATAAATCGCAGGAGTCCCCAACTCTACCAGTATCGACTGCAACGGACAGCAGCTTTTACAATAGCCAACAGCCTGGATACTGCGCAGGGTCTCCATATGGCCAACTCGGAACTTACCAGTACCACAACAGTGGTATGAGCAGCGTTCAATACAATACTAAATCATACGACCTTGGTTTCAACTCTTATGGCACCTACGGCTCCTATGGTTCGAGTTCTTCACCGACTCCAACGGATGCAGGTAAATAACATATCAATGCTTTCCTATTCACATTCGTATTCTATTATATGTAAGTTATATTAAGACCAGCCGTGGTGTGTTTTAGTTATTGTTCTTACATGTATTTATCAGAGAAAGAAGAAAGTGAACCTGAAATCCGAATGGTTAACGGGAAACCAAAGAAGGTCAGGAAACCTCGAACTATTTATTCAAGTTTCCAACTGGCCGCCCTTCAACGGAGATTCCAAAAGACACAGTACTTGGCTTTACCGGAGCGAGCCGAGCTGGCAGCCTCAATGGGCCTTACACAAACCCAGGTTAGTGCAACTCTTAATGCGTCCCGTAGCTGTCAAATCCCGCATCACTCTGTGAATAATATAATCAGGCTCAGGTTGGCTACTTATTTTATATAGGCTTGACATTTCGCTTTAGACTGCTATTTATTAACTTGATCCAGCATTTGTTGTGTATATATAGTTAGTCTCTCACTATTAATCTGCGTTAGGATACATTTTAAATAAACTTCAGAGCAATAGTAACAATGTGTTCCTTTTCAGGTGAAAATTTGGTTCCAGAACCGTCGCTCCAAGTTCAAGAAGTTGTGGAAAAATGGAGAAATCCCCCCTGAGCAACATGTGACCTCCAGCGAGTCTCCCCCCTGTAACTCTCCACCCGCCACTGCCTGGGACTTTCCACAGAATCAAAGAATGAACATTGTAAACTCCAGTTTATCTCAGAGCAGTAGCCCTCCAAATACGACTGCGCCTTCTTTCTTGGCAAACTATTCTTGGTACTCATCAACGAACTCTGCAACGCATCTTCAGGCTGGCCCGCTTGTCCAGCACCACCACAACTCCGCCTTGAGCGCTGGGACAATATTTTAATACAACTGACTCTTACTCGGAGAATACTGGTGAAACAGACAAAATGTCATTATACATTTTTACAGACCTCACCAAGCGAACTTTACGCGCAACTTTGGCCAACTTCATTAAGCCTATAGCTGCTAGGGTAATTCAGAATGACACCGTGCTCGCACCGGCAAAATGGCAGACTACATATTTTTACAGTTATTTTTGTATTTATTTATTGTGTTTATTTTAATGGATGAGATTTATGAACCACTAATAGCCAAAACAACCACGTAGTAAGATGCTTTTACGAACGTGTGTTACTTTTGAATCAGCGCGAGACCAAAGTTGATTGCAGGACGTGAACAACTGACACATATGTAGCACAATTTTCGACTGCGTCGTGCATTTTGAAAATTACCTAATTTTGTTGTACGAGATCCATGTATTAGCCTACATGTACACAGATTTCTATATGGCCTATTCTTTACGGTTGGTTTCCTTTTGTAGGTCAGAATTTGGCTTTGTGCATATTTCACAACATTATTTTGATATGCCACCCTGGCATCATTTTTTTTTGTTGATATTGGGGACCAATACTGTACCTATTCTTTACGGTTGTTTTATCCTTCATAAGCTACTGATTGTCCCCTATTCTACTTAACTTGTATAACATTTCTATGGTGTATTGTCTTTAATTTATTGTATGGTTAGCAGTGTTTTCTTTATATGATCAGACGTTATTTAAATAAAATTATGTTTTCTGTTCACAATGGGTTTTTCTCCATTTTAAGAACTTTAAGAAATTGGCATACTGAGTAAGAAGTGGATTTAGTTTTTGATTAACGCTTAGCCCGATTCTTTATGGCCTGTCAATAAACTATATTGCGCGTTCTTATTTAGCCTATAGAGAGAAGAAACCTATACTCCACTTCCATTCAGTACTACGGCGCCAGAAGAGTTCTGGGTCCATCAAAAGACATGTTTCTAACCCTTGTAAATCTTTCAACGTAGCTCACAAAATTTGATTAACGCCACAGGTAGGCTATGGGCTCGACAAGCTTTTGGAAGATGCACATTAAAATACCATTATTTGGGAATGCATTTGTATTCATTATTGGTTGCAAATTGTTTCCTCTTCTTAACTCATGTTTTATAGACACGTTAAATCTAGCTGGGTATATGGTTCGGGGAACCTGATACAGACAAGATGATTAACAGAGCCGAGACATAGTGCCCAGGGCGCCGAGAGCGCTGGAGTATTCGAAGGCACGCAACACGCCTTGGCATGCGAAAGGGAAGATGAGGGCGTATGACTGAGCTCAACCCCTCAGACTCTTTGGAGTCAGAGTGCCGCTCTCCAGACATTTTATGAACTCAGCCCAACCAAAAAACTAGACCCAAGACCGCCTGAAGCTGAGCAACATGGAAACATTTCTCACATCTTGTTCACTCACACAACACAAAGCCCTTCTCGTCGGTTCTCATGAGCGAATCGACCTACAGTCGATTTGTCCATCGTAGACAAGGCTACATTATGAATAGTCAACACCATTCTTAAAAATAAAAAAATATTAAAACATGAGCATATATTCGCCGTGTTCTCTTAAGTGATATACAAGACATAGCCTTGAAGGCCTATCTAGCCCAATAGACGAGCGTTTGCTAGGTTTGATAATCATGTCAACCCGTTGCTTTTTATGGTTGAGTGATCATAAGCCACATAAAGTGGAATCGTTTTGCATAATAAGGATGTACCTTGTCAGTGATTGTCACATTACAAGATGGAACATTCTCCCTGGGGCTGTCGTTGCTTTATCTTGATATGAGGAGTCCCTCGGGATAGCAGGCCTACCACATGTTGAGTGAGCCCGTGGAGCAAAAAAGCAATATAACACACATTTGGTTGTGGACTACGGTGAATATATGATTGCTTGGATATATATATATATATATATATATATATATGTTTAATAAGTGGTGCTTTACATTTAGTAAGATTCACACATTAGGCTTGCGATGAGCAAGTGCATGCGTAATATGCGTAAAAGTACTCATTCGCTTTGACGCTTTTCCCATGGAGACATTTTGATGGAACAAGAATTTCCTCAAAGAAACATGCACTAATTCACCTGCTTCGGATAGGTCTTGTGTCCATATGCCCTCAGCTGAATTGCAGCACTTCGAGTCTTTCCTGTGTCTACACAACAATAATAACGTTAATTTATGGAAACATATTTGTAGCCATTACGCACGGGATCAAATAAATTAAATATGACTGATTTAATAACATTTTATCTTTGTTGAATATAGACCTAGTGTATGTCTGTCAAATGAAAAAGTATCGAACACACAGTGGTTAATGAAAATCACTACCACACTCTTAGGAATAAAGTTTCTGGATAGAACCAAAAAGGGTTATATTGCTTGCTTCATATATGGCACCCCTAAAGGTTCTATATATAACTAGTTTGTAGTGTTCTTTGATCGGAACCCCAAGGGTTCTTCTTCACTGAACCAACATTGTTTCCATATATACATGGAACCAATTTCGGTTCTATATAGAACATTAAGGCGTGCCATATATGAAGCAAGCGTAGAACCCTTTTTGGTTCTTTCCAGAACATTTTTTTCAAAGAGTGCATGATATGTCTTTCGCTCATTGGCCCTGCACCCATGTCTCTCTCATACGGATTAGCAATGCTGTGGCTTTATACTTCCGGAATCCTGTAGACAATTTGAAAATGACATATTCCTATCCTAGTTTATACCCTGATCTGTAATTTCTTCCACATTTGCTCTAGTTTGAGAATTCTTGGCTTTCCGATCTGAAAGCCTGCAATTAGTATTTAATCCTTCGCAATTTTAGATGTCCTAATACGGTCTGTAATTTTTGCGCAAGATCATTTCCAGCTATTTTAAGCATCAACATTGTCAAAGTTGTATGTAGAAAATAAATGAAAATATCAATGCATAGTTTCTAGCATACCATCTTGACTCGACGATAATTATATCTGTGTGGAGCATACGCAGATTAGCCTGAATTGCATGGTAACTGCTGCTTTAAATTTTAAAAAATTACTCATCATTTTC